>NC_137680.1:29179622-29779622 GCF_963989245.1 Nansenia antarctica
TAAAATAGTACATCAGGAGAGGGTTACATGTATGATACTGTATGTCATTTCTGTAACACTGTCATACCCACAACACAGGCTCATTATTACTATTACTAACACAAGTCCTTTGCATAACTGTAATTTTTTCAGTCCTGTTTGTTGATACAATGCCATCATTTTCAGTAGCCTACTATTGTATGCCTTTCATGCTGTTTTACGCATTTATCATTAAAGCGTTTGAACACAGCTATTCTTTGCACGACTACAGTAAATAATTGCAACGGTGGCGGTAGAGCCTGTTCTATCCTGCAGAGAATGACAGTCCGGTCCCTAATACCCCGTTGGCATTAATCATCATGACTCATTGTTTTGGTCATGTGACCCTGGCAGGGAAGCGGTGAGGAGATATGAGGAGCTGTCTGACATTTTCTCAGAGAAGGACAACTATTCCCAGAGCAGAGAACTGCTCAAAGAGGTGAGTCACCGTGATGGAGAAACCTGCACACGCACATCCCACAATACTAGCAATATGGGAAGGAGACAAACCTGTTTAATGATTATTATTATTATTAATAATAATAAGAATAAGAATAAGAATACATTATTATTAATAATAATTAATAATAATACAAAAACCTAGTTGTTCACTTTATGGGGCAGCTGTGGTGCAGGAGGTAGAGCCGCCATCTAATGATCGCAAGGTTGGCAGATCGGCGGTTCGAGCCCCGGCGGGCATGTCGAAGTGTCCTTGGGCAAGACACTGAACCCCAAATTGCTCCCAGTGAGCGGGCCCGGCCGGCGCCTTGCATGGTAGCTTGCCGCCATTGGTGTGTGAATGTGTGTGTGAATGGGTGAATGAGAGGCCGTTGTAAAGCGCTTTGGATAAAGGCGCTATATAAGTGCAGTCCATTTACCATACTTATTTGAAATTCCTGTACATTCAGGGGTCGTTGCATACACACTGCACAGACCAAGATTCGTCTAGTGAAAAGTAAAAGTCTACCCTCGAAAAAAAAATGCACTTTCAATGGAAACTTGCTCTATTAAATCTCAAGCAACATAATATATAATAGGCTCAATCAGGGTGTGTGTAATGACTATCAGTCCAAAACATGTGTATTGTATTTACAGCACATTGTGTGACTGGGGGGTTGGGAAATTGGTGAGATTAGCAGCATTTGGAATCACTATTCTAGTTTGTTCAGGCGGCTTCAACACCTAGCGGCAGCTTTATGCCCGTCGATGCTCGGGGGATTAACCAAAACATATGCCCGAGCTTTTCATTTGAAAGCGTCACTCCAAAGCTTTGATGTTCTAAAAACATCACTGCCTTCTGCTGCAGCTTTGATCATTTCACCAAGCCAAGCTGTTTCCTTTGCGGCTGAGTTTGTGGGAAAAGGCGGCAGGGCTGTACAAGTATACAGGGTAGTAGGAGGAGTGTGCACCTGGGCGTGAACACGGCCTGCCTCCGCTGATCCACAACCTGATTGAACTGATTCAATTCAATGGTTGATTTGTTGAATCGGTGTGTGGGCTGGGCTGGAACAAAAAAACGTGCACACTCGTCTGTCCATATCCATCCATGTGGGGGTAAAAAAACTGTTTTTTTCTGTGTCTTTCAGGAGGGCACGTCAAAGTCTGCTAACCTGGATAACAGAACGAACCACAGGAGACACACCGGGGTAGGGGTAAGCTTTATAAGCTTTTCAAACACGACTTTTCAAGCACTTCACTCGCAAAGCTGAAGCTCGCCGTCAGTCGGCTGTAGAGGAATGCAGACAGCGCTGTGCAGAATCAGGGCCATGAATAAACCATTCATGATGTAAGACCAATGCAATGGTGCTATTTAGCATTCAACATGGAGGTGCTTGACAGTTGAAAGGTGATTTGTGTCGTGCACGGTGGAAGGTCTTCATCCAAATGTGTGGTTGCGGTATGTGCTCAATGTCAGAAATGCACCGTGTCTTTGCGCTGTTTTCGAACGTGTTAAAAAAGAAGTTATTTAAGAAATGTCACGGTTCGTACGTAGTCAGACGTTTCTGTTTTTGAGGCTCTGATGGTATGCGGTGGTTTGTGATATATTACATAATGTACAGTATGTGAGATGGGTGGGGTTCGACCCCGCATCTCCAGGGCTGCTCATACTAGCGGCAACCATGAGGCCTAAAGGACGTCCTTTAGAGTAGATTCAATCTTTTCTTTGAGTACAACGACATTTATTTATTTGCTCCAGACACAAGGTCAGCCATAGTCAGCACCCCTGGAGCAATTAGGGGTTAAGTGCCTTGCTCAAGGGCACAACGGCAGTGGTAGGCACCTTAGATATGATGCCGCAACCCTCCAGTCACCAGCTCACATATTTCTCTCTCTCTCTCCCTCTCTCTCTCTCTCTCTCCCTCTCTATCTCCCTCTCTCCCGCTATCTCTCTCTCTCTCCCTCTCTCTCTCCCTCTCTCTCTCTATCTCTCTCTCTCTCCCTCTCTCCTCTCTCTCTCTCTCTCTCTCTCTCTCTCTCTCTCTCTCTCTCCCTCTCTCTCTCTCTTCCAGACCAGTGCCCAGGGCACAGTGCCCTACCTGGGTATCTTCCTCACAGACCTCACCATGCTAGACACGGCGGTCAAAGACAGGCTGGAGGTGAGTCCCACACCCACGCGTCGTCATTAACAGGAAGGTTGTCACACTGTTAGCCCCGGGTGTGACACGGTTGGTTGCCAACGAAATATTTGAAGTTGCATTGACGCATCCTGTTCCTCCCTTTCAGAACGGCTACTTCAACTTTGACAAAAGGAGACGAGTAAGTGTCGCAATGTGTGTGTCACGCCACGCGCTGATGATGTTAAGGCTTTTTATTTGTCAACTGTCAGGGTCAGGAAGTGAATCACAATGTGGGAATACAGTGCATCAATAAGATTAGATTAGATTACATTAGATTAGATTACATTCAACTTTATTGTCAGAGTACAAGTACCAGACAATGAAATGCACTTTAGCATCTAACCAGAAGTGCAAATAGTGATATAAAACATGATATAAAGAAAAGACATTATAGAGACTGGTACAGTGTGGCAAGTATGGTAGTTTAGAGGTATAAACAGTTATGAGCTATGTACAGTTAAGGTAGCTATGTACAGTATGCTATGTACAGGTGGTGTACATACCATATGTATAAGTGGTGGCTATATCAAAGGAGTTATGTGCAATGTGCTGTTTGATGCATTATAATGAGCCCGTCCTCCCATTTCTACCTCCTACCTATAAATTAAGCTTATTATTATTATTATTATTATTATTATTATTCATGTAATGTAATATTCAAAGCGATTTGTTTTTCTCTTCCTAGGAGTTTGAGGTTTTAGCTCAAATCCGACTCCTTCAGTCTTCCTGTAAAAACGGTGTTTTCACCACTGACGAGGCCTTCCAGCAGTGGTACCACAGCGTCCCTACGTTAACTGAAGAAGAAAGGTACGTAGTTGTTTTCTCTCACTTCACTTAGTACAAGGTTTTGTAATGTCTATAATGTACAATCAAAATGCAATCACACAATATGCAATTTCATCAAATGTATTCGACTGATCACGCGTGTTGATGTCTGTTGCAGTTACAGACTGTCCAACAAAATTGAGGCTCCGTGTGAGCCGAGCCCCGCTCGTACCCTCACCCCGACCGTGATCATCACTCAGTGCCCAGAGTAAGTTAAGACCCTCACACAAAATGGCTTCCAGTGTTCAGTATAGACATCTGTATGACCTTGAAGACTGTGATTTTCATATTTCATCAGCATTTTTGTAAACATTTTGCAGTGTATTTTGGTTACATTTTCCTTGGACTATTTGGGACTCTTGTCAGTAATGGCAATAGAGTTATAAACACTAGAGGGCGCACAATATGTGTGGAGCACCATGTAATCAACAGTCTTCATCTTCTGTGAGTTGAGTGGGCGTTATTCAAATATTTGTGATTCTCTGCCTCCTGCTATGCTGGAGTGTTAAAGGGTAAGTTTACCTGAAATCTATTTTCATGTGTATTTCTGGTCAATTCATTTTGCATACCATCTCAAACTATCATCATTTCGCATGCAGCTGTATCATAGCTATCAAAACCATTTGACTCAAATGGGCAATTTGGAATATTAGGACTGATTAGGGTGAAAAAAAGCGAGATATCTTGACTCAGAGATTGTTTTAAAATGGGATTTTTGGTGAATGTGTCTACTATTGACCAATGAACACAACAAATCCACTGGATTACAGGGTAAAAGTCAGTTTTAACTCAGCTCCAGTGTCTCATGTCAGTCATTTGTCTCTAATGATCGCAAGGTCGCCAGCTCGGCAGTTTGAACCTCGACGGGCCATGTGTAGAGTTGTCCTTGAGCAAGGCACTGAACCCTTAATTGCTCCAGGGTCGCCGTCTATGGCAGGCCTCTTGCCTAGAGCGTAAAATACCAAATTCCAACAATTGACTGACAAGTTCGGTTGCATGGCAATAAAACAATTTTTAATATTATTATTATCTCACCAGGAGATGGCATCGTGCACTTAAAAGCCATTTAGAATCTATAGATAAACCTATTGAAGAAGAAGACCATGTGTTCATCCTTCTGCCATCGGAGTCGCAGTTGCTCATTTCTCCACTTTATGTGCGTACGCCGCACATTCTCCCGCCAAGTTTGCTTTATTTTTTGCTTTGCTTAGAAAGTGGCATACGCCTTCTTTTGTGCGTACGCAAGATTTCTAAATGAGGCCCCAGATCAGTGTGGTTATCAGTGTGGTTAGGCACTAAATATAATAACTCACTTCAAACAGAACGACAGGAATGACCTGAAAGACAACTAGAGCATTAACATTTCTCACGGGTGGAGGAAGATCATTTTGGTTGTTGTTTTCTTGAATACAGATTACTGTGCAAGTCATACGCCTGAGCAGCTTTGTATAGCACCCCCCGCCCCCCACCCCTCCGCACCCCTCCCTCATGCCCTTATTGGGAGAAAAACACCTGCCCGTACATAAGTCTGTGCACGTCCCTGATCTGCATAGTTGATTTATGCTCGTATGTCTCCTTTACAGCTTGAGCTCCTCCAGGACCAGCCTTGCAGCTGATAGTGATAGTCTCTTTGACTTCCCGTCTCCGGTCAACCACCTACTCTCCAAACTTGCCAAGGTAATTGCGAAAAAATAAGGCCTAGTATTTACAGTTATTCTGTTGTTGCTAAATATCTTCACATTGCCAGTGAGTCATCACTATCACTATATATATACTGTTAGTAGTTAGTAATTGATGGTAAATGGTAAATGGTAAATGGACTGCACTTATATAGCGCCTTTTTTGCTGCTCCAAAGCGTTTTACAACGGCCTCATTCACCCATTCACACACATTCACACACCAATGGCGGCAAGCTGCCATGCATGCATGATGAATAATTTCCGTTCATTGATCGAATATGACAGTGTGAGAATGAATTATGCATACAACCTCCCCTACCCCTAACCATGTCCCCTATCCCTGCCACCCCCCCCCCCCCCCCTCCCCCCCTGGACATTGCTGCATTACTGTGTTCCCCGTTCGTTAACTCTGTGTTCTATGTGCTCATGTTATCTGTTGTTAACTCTGTGTTCTATGTGCTCATGTTATCTGTTGTTAACTCTGTGTTCTATGTGTTCATGTTATCTGTTGTTAACTCTGTGTTCTATGTGCTCATGTTATCTGTTGTTAACTCTGTGTTCTATGTGCTCATGTTATCTGTTGCTTGTTGGTTCTGTGTTTTCTGTTTCTCCAATATTGTCAGCGTCTTTGAGTCTCGGAAAAGCACTATATAAACACAATAAATTATTATTTGTTATTATTAATTATGTGTGTGAACTAAAAACATACAGAAGAGCAACCTTAAAAGAGGGAAAACCTTGAAATCTTTTTAATGCTCTTCTGTGTCTTTTTATTTGCTTCCGCCTCCATGGAACAGCCTTGGCCACTTGTTATCATGTCATAGCAGTAAGTATAACTGTCTATTCTTATTATTATCATCACTATTATTATTTCAGCATATGAAATCCCCCTCCGTTTCCTGTCTGGATGTTGACTCCTCCCCACCACCCAATGACCCCACCCCCACCGCATTGACTCCATCCACTAATGTCGTCAAATCACACCGTCGGTCAGTCTCCTGCGGCAACACTCCCCCCAATAACAACCAATCGTCTGGGCCGGATATGAGAATCATCAGGGTCAGGATGGATATACAGGATGGCAACATGTATCGAAGCATACTGGTACTGAGACAACATCACTGAATGGACCTATCGCTAAGCCACGCCCCAAAATAGAAATTGTCCAATCATATCACAGCAAAAGTCACGACAGGCAGAAAACTGGGACAAACAACTCGCTAATATCTAATGGTGAAAAGCTTCTAGATGAAATATTATTGTCATCTTTAAAAAAAAACATGTCTATTACTTGCTGTGGTAAATCAGAAATCAGAAATTTGCCAACTCCCGCCATTGTAAGTCATTGAAAGTCAGTCAGTCACTGTCAGTGAAGCGTTGTTTGTTTGTCCGAGTTTTCAAAGGGGTTGTGGCTTAGCGATAGGTCCATTGAACTCACAGAGTACATTAAGTGGTAGACATTGTTCAAACATGACAGCAGCTGGTGAAACCGGGAACAAGTCGGCAGCTGATCAAATGTTGATAAAATGACTTTTATTCCGAAAAATTTAAACAAATGTTAACGTTGATCACATGACACACTCGCAAGTCAACTAACACAGCTTGTTTTGTGAGCCTGCTAACAATGTAAAGTTAGTTACAGTTAGTAGTAGTGGGGATTACTCACCGAATCCGTTGCATTGCAATATTCTGGCTTGACTAGCGAGTGTGTCATTGATTTTCAACAACATCTTTCAGAATAAAAGTCTGGACAATTTGATCAGTTGCCCCGCTTGTTCCCGGTAGACGGCACACTTCACCTATACTTTTCTTATCTGAATTCACAAATGTATCATTTAATGGCAGAAATCAAAAACATTTCCTAAGAAGGCGAAGAAGCACCGGAGTCAAGCTGTCTTGTGTCAACTGTCTCTTCAGGTGACCAGCAATGACAAGACCCCCACTGTGATCAGCTCGGCCTTAGAGAAGCACAACCAGGATCCCAAAGAGCTGTCCAGATATGAGCTGATTCAACTGTTGCCTGAGGGAAGAGGTAAGGATATTCTCTCAGCCTATAGGCCGACCGATGAACACAGACGATCTCTTTGCATGGACACTAACCCTGCAGCAGCTGGTGAAAGCAGCAGTGACAGAAGCTGGTGAAAGCAAGAACGAGTCGGCAACCGACCAAATGTTCTTTGTATGACTTTTATTCTGAAGATTTTTTAAAAAGGCCAAAACATTGCAATGCAATGGATTCGGTGAGTAATCCCTACTACTCTACACTAACTAGGTAGTAGTGGGGATTACACACCGAATCCATTACATTGCAGTGTTTTGACAACGCTGACATTTATTTAAATTTTTCCGAATAAAAGTCTGAACGGTCCGTCGGTTGGTGACTTTCACCAGCTGGTTTCACCAGCTGCTGTCACATGATGTGACACATTTAGTGTCAAGTAATAACAAACCGTGTTCTCTTTACATTTGTTACAGTGATGAGCTGTCCGATTTTGTTTTCAATTTCCACGATTTTGTCTTTATTTCTTTCGCACAGAGTTGGTCATCCCTGCTACAGGAAACGTCTTCTACGCCATGACTTCCTCGAGTGTGGACTTCCTGTTGAGAAGACAGGGAGGGGGCATCCCGTTTGGCTCTCACCCGATAAGCACGGAAACCAGCGCCACCTTCCCTCGGATTAAAGCCAAGGGGCGGAGGCTGGTCCGAACTCTTTTTTGATAACAGCTGTTATCCCAAAATCCCAAACCAAGTGTTTCCCTGAAGATCTTCTCAAGATCAAGGGTGAGAATGCAGGCAGAGGTCTTACTGGGAAGTGGCCTTGTCTCTCCCAGTCCTCACTATGATCTATGCCTTTTTTTTGAAGCTGCATAACTCAACATTCCAACAGAGCTTGTCCTACCAAAACGCAACGACCTTCGGACGTGTTTCAACTTGTTCGACGAACAAACTCCATACCAGGGACTTTTGAGAGCCATCTTAATGACACGATGCCCCTTTGTGTACACCAGGGACATCGTGTGATCTCCCAGAAGAGTGCAATTCTCCCTCTTGCTGGCAATGCACAACACTACAATGAATGCTTGTTTTTTTAACAGGACCACGGCTTCCCTTTAACTGATTCTGTATGGTGCTGATTCTTCAAGCCTCTTTCGAGTCTCGACCGTCTAATGTAAACCCAATGGCTTACATCACAATAGCAGTGTAACCAATAGCAACTGAGGATACCCAATGGAGTGGAGAGTGTTCCTCATCATCAGGCATCTTCATAGGTATTACATTTTATAGAAAGGCACTTTGGAGTTAATGAGGTGGACGTGAACGATCCGTAAATGGAAAAAAAACCTTATTACTGTCGAGATCAAAGTTGTAAGAACTTTGTGAATCCGCAATGTTAACCTCATCAAAAGTGGATCAAGATAGTGAATGTGACCGGAAATCACATCGGAGTTGAAGCTGCATGATGAAATACTAATATATGCAAATGAAAGATACAGAGACAGCGCCGAGCGCTTATGCAGCTGTATAAGGGGTTCACAGACAAGGCTTAAGCCTAATCCTAGACTAAAAAGCATCTTAAGTGGAGATTTAATCCAGGACTAAGTGTGGGCCTTGTCTGTGAAACTGGCCCTAATGTGACATAAAATGGCTTAAACCTGTCATTGTAGCAAAGCACTGGGGCTCATGGAATGTGTTTTAATGATATGAGTTGTATATATGTATATGTTTTGTATGTATATGAGTGATGTCATGATTGTGTTTACATTGGTGACGAGACAAGCTATCAGTCCATGTGTCGGAATCGTAAAGTAACTTATGAATTATGAAGCTACATGGAAATGCGTACAAAAAAAATCTCCTCAAATGACAACCATTTCAACGGGTCAGGATAAATCAAAGATAAGCACGATCATTTCAGCAGGATTTTGGATTGAGAATATAATGATATATACGTATATACTATATTTTCAAAAAAGATTTAGCACTTATTACATACAACCTTGCCATGCCCAGCACAGAATGTAATATAGAGCACACATTACCATTCCCACCATTAAGCCTAAAAATATTAACCCATCAACTTAAACAAAAGCATTTATATGACACTAATGAAAGATCAGATTGTGTGAGCCCGTTAGAATCAACTCTACCATTTGCACCTTGATGTCAAACCTTTCAAAACAGCATGAACTAATGGTAATGTATGATTCCTAATGGGTTTAGTGGAAACTTGAAGGGGAAAATATGTTTGACATGTGACTCTTCAACCAGGGGTCCCAAAGTCAGTCCTCAAAGACAACAGGGTTGGCAGTGGCTCAGGAGGTAGAGCCGGTGTTCGGTGGTTCGAACCCTGGCTGGCCACGTGTAAAGGTGTCCTTGAGCAAGGTGCTGAACTCCTAATTGCTCCAGGGTCGCCGTCTATGGCCGACCCCTTGCCTAGAGCATAAAATACCAAATTCCAACAATTGACTGACAAGTTGATTGCATGGCAATAAAACAATTATTAATTATCAGAGGTCAAGTCAACAGCACAACTCTGGCCGTAGGTCACACTAGAAGGACGACACCAGTGGTGAAACAACTAAGTCATGTTACGTCAAGTCACTACATCACGTAGTCAGGTTATCATTTTAACCAGTTACTATGTGATGTATGAATAACTTTGGATGTACTGTATATAGTATATGGCATCTTTCTCGCTCGTTTTATGATTTTCTTCAGTCAAATGTCTGAACAGATCCAGAGCCCGTATGTTTAGGCCTACAGCGTATAGAAGGCTTCGCTGCAATCTCATGAAAGTGAAATGATGTGAAATGATGATTCATCATCAGAATATCAACCGAACCAAATGATGTGTGGAACAAAAGCCTTCCCCAGGGGACGAGACACCTGACTAGTGAACCCTGGCCACACTGCCTACTTTGGCCCTGGTCAAATATTTTAAAAGTGCATCCTTCCTCCGTTCCTTGAAGCAATCACTGATGTAACATCACTTGATCGGTCAAAGCAAGCCATCTACGGCATCGCTTTCACCAACTCAAGTCGTGAAAGATCAGTGATCTCTTCAAGGAAGAGAGGATGGAAGGATGCACTTTTCTAGTGTTCAAACAGGGCCGAGTGCTGTTGACGTCTTTACCGAGGCTGAGGCATGGGTATGGTGGTCATAGGGCGAGGAGAGAGGATTCTGGGTAATCGTAGATGAAGTGCTAGCCTAGTGCAGGCTAAGCTACTGACTGTTTAGTGCCTTTCTCTCTGGGGTGCTGCTCACCCCTCTCATGTTTGATTGTGCATGTTGTAAATGCAGTCACCAACAGTGCTGTATAAGCTGTCATGTTTATGCACTACATATGTCCTATTATTTTTGTGTAATAAATGTCCTTTTTATATGAATGCATTTGGTTTTGATTGAGCGTTCTGGCTTAAGACATTCTACACATGCAACTTCCCAAATACGTACCAGTATTCTTTCATTGAAAATATGCAAAAGATTTACTGAAAACAGTTAGCTTAACTTAGACCAAACAAAGACAGTCATCAGTGTATACAAGACAAGAAAACACATGAATATAACACATTGAGGAAACAATCTTTTTTTTATTGTATATTTTCTTTAATAAAAAATTATCCCTGAGATTCCATAACCCATAACGAAACACTCCAACACACATTTAGCTGTATTTTGAAATGCAGATTACTCAGTGCAGTATATAATATATGCCCTTCAGCTGACGCTTTTATCCAAAGCGACTTACATTGCAGTTGAGTGCATACCTAGTACATTCTTCAGTATATATGGTCCCAGCAGGAATATAGACTACCTATAGTGCAGAATTTAAGAGCCACACAAATTATGCACAAACATCACATTTAGTAAAAATTGCAGCCCTCTCTCTCCAGAGTTGTTCATAAACCTGCACTTAACTAATCTATAAAAGAACAGCAGTCAATGTCGCAAAGTGCTTCTCATTTTACAATGTAAATTAGTACCACTTTTAGAAAAGAAGTCATGATCAATAGTGCCAGCCTATTTAGTTACATTTCAAAAGCTAGGTAAAAAAAAAAGAGAAGAAAAAGACCTGGATATCAATGGAACATTTGTGCGGAAAATCGATTTACGTGCATGGGTACCCGTATCAAAATGAATCCAGCCATTATTGCGTTTCTGTAGCCTTAAGTAATTTAAGTTATATGGTGCAGTCCCACTCATATTTTTCATTTTATTGGACAGATACAGTGAAGACAGGCAGGATAGTAAGGAGAAGAAGGGAGAGAGGGCATGTCGGCAGGGCATGGGCCGGAATCGAACCCATGCCGACATGGGCATGTGTGTGGCACTGTAGACCGTGGTGCTAGACCACTGGACCACCCAACTGGGCCACTAGCCGTCCACTTCAAACCAGTTCATTCCGGTTCATCACACGGGCCCGTCGTTCCCTTGCACGTCTCACACCGCAGCGCCGCCCACCGGTAGGCCTTCCACACCGCCGGGTCCAGCTGACACACCGTCCCGCCCCCGCGCTTCTCCTCCGCTTTGTTGCGGTTGATGTCGCCCACGCACACCCAGCCTCCACCACCACCACCACCACCTCTCCCAGCCCCAGCCCCAGCCCCAGCCCCAGCCCCGGCCCCGGCAGCCTTAGTGCTCACAGCCCATTTAGAGTGGTCCTTGCTGCAATTGAAGGTGACCCTCTGGCCTGGGGAGATACGCTTGATGTCCAGGACTTTCCAGCCCAGGGAGCAGTTGGAGGGGAGGATGCCCTTGGAGTGCACCCAGAACTGGACCAGGAGGTCTGACTGGAGGGCAGGGGCCACCCAGGAGTAAAGGTCTGAATGGGACAGAATTAACCATGAGTTAGATTACCTGGTTAGAACCACACAATGACTCTCTAACTACAGGGTTCCCACACCTTCTGAAACATACAATTCAAGCACCTTTCAAGGACTTTCAAGACTCAATTCCCTCAAATTCAAGGACCCAACACGGCATATTTTGAGACAGATCTAGATGAGAATTTATATAATGGGAACTCTCCGCTCACAGACAACAATTAAAAAGAGAGGCTTGAATGTGTGAACTCTAGATGGTCTCTTGCCTTCTCTACCACAGCACAGCAAAACAATATATTGTGAAATGTGTAAAGTTAAGTAATACAGAGACATATTTACTAGTTGATGAGCTGAGTAAAACATTTTTTAATATATATATATATATATAGAGAGAGAGAGAGAGAGAGAGAGAGAGAGAGAGAGAGAGAAGAGAGAGAGAGAGAGAGAGAGAGAGAGAGAGAGAGAGAGAGAGAGAGTGAGAGAGAGTGAGAGTGAGAGTGAGAGGGGAATTCAAGCACTTTCAATGACCCATGTCTATTTTCAAAAACTTTTAAGACCTTGATTTTTAACTTAACTTTCAAGGATTTCAAGGACCCGTGGGAACCCTGTAGATTACCTGGTTAGAATCACACAATGTTTCTCTAACTATGAACCGACTGTGCACAAATCAACACAAACTGTAGTCAACGCTGTACTTTACCGTCATCAAATGATTCTCCTTTGGCGAAACTGATGAGCTTTGTCCCACCCAATGAGGTGAGAGAAACGCTGCGATTGGATACAGGTTTGGTGTGAGGGAAGATGCTATTGGCCAGTTGCTCTTGGCTGCTCTTACAGAGGGCATCCATTGAGGGCACCAAGGAAGCAAAGGAATCAGGGATGGCACAGTCATAAACATTAGGCTGGTTTATCTCCAACTGCTCTCCTGCGAAACAAAACATGATGAAAGTCAACTGGAAAATGGATCAAAGAATGAAGCCATAATCAGCTGATCTGACGATCTGTCTGTCTGTCTATCTTGCCCATCTTTCAACTCAAAGAAGCACCAAAAGTTCCATGACAATTAGTCTGAGCTTGAATGTGACAGCCTTTGTTAACTATGCCAAGTTCACACGGCTATTAAACAAAGTGCCATGCCAGCCACCATCCAGAAGCACTCAATGACTTCAGTGTTTCCGACTAAAATACCAGACAAATAGCACACCGTGGTAGATCTACATCTACACCTTCACTGAAAACGCACATCAAAAGTGTGACACGACTTAATGACACTCATCTTGAAACCACCGGAGGGACTTGAAACTTACGACGCAAACACCCTGCACAGTGAATCACAGTCTCTATGGTAACACTGCACATTGAGGAGGATTACCCTCGCCGTCACTATGGTAACACTACCAGCTCCTGGGCTTGCCGGCAAGGTTGTAGTGGCACTTACATGTAATATGCTAATGAATGTCTGGAAATGTTTATGCAAATGCTCTGTTTGGTTCACGGTTGTTGTGGCAACATCAATAAGGTTTTAATAACTGTTGTGTAATAGCAATGAGCTGGTAATTATTTATTTACATCTATTAATTAATTCGAGCAATCTGGGTCTATTAATAGAAGTCATTTCATTATTATTACTACATCTTTCCAGCTAGTAAGCCGGTGTGAGTCATGTTAAAAGTGTTCAAAAGTATTACGTGCATAGCTTTCCTGCATTCTATAGAGTAGTAAAGACTCTTAGTGACTTCTAATGTAGGCAATCCCCTCTTACCAATGGTCTGAAAGCGTTCTAGTGGGTAGGTGACACAGATGAAGTTCTGACCGTAGGTGACACCACTGCCAGGGTAGGAATAGGCCCCTGCTTTCTGTACGGGGGGGAAATGAGGGGTACTGTGTACCAGCCAGAACCCCTGCTTATTGTCCAATAACACAACACCTGCCGTGGAAAGATGTCAGCCATGGTAAAGTGAAAGTCGTTTCACATAAAAAGCATACCTGACCAAAACCCAAACATGCACAGTAGGCTACACATAATGTTCATAGTTAATGTAATATTGAATGAAGCAGTTCATATCGATAACCAAACAGACCAAGTAGTAAAAGGGAATATTTTTTAAAAGCAACAAAGATGAGAGGGGACAGATGCATTCAAGTGCATCATCACTCTTGCTCTAGTGTACAGACATTATTTAAGTGAACCAACATGTTCAGTTGTGTTGTATTGGCTGCAGCCTATGTTGAGGTTCACCTTTGGTATGGCCACCTCCGCTGCTTCCATTGTTACCAGGGCGCTGGTCATTGTACAAGATGTATGCAAGCTCACTGTTCTGAAAGGAACACACACTACATGTTTCATGCACACACACACAGGAACACACACTACATGTTTCATGCACACACACACATACACACTACATGTTGCATGCACACACACACACACACACACACACACACACACACACACACACACTACAAGTTGCATGCACACACACACAGGAACACTCACTACATGTTGCATGCACATACACACATATACACACATATACACACATATACACACATATACACACACACACACACACACACACACACACACAGGAACACACTAAGCTCAGAAACAGCACCGAGTATCTAGTGGCAATAGTGCTTCTCAATTGGGCTGTATCATAGCTGTTCGTGGCTATCTGACTGAGAAGATGCAAATTGCAAACTGTGTTCCCAACTGTGAGAATTAAAGGCAGCCCAAAAATTAAAAGACACCCCCCCAAAAAAAACTAGTTCCTCATTTAATCCTGTGACAGCCTCATGGTGAGCTGACAACATATGTTCTTGTGAAGCTACCAACAGATTAAACCACAGCAGCTGCTGTGCTTTCAGCATGCTTCACAGCACTTCTATAAGATTATGAGGCCTAAGAATAAAGGAAGCAGACCTTTCCCTGCTTGTACAGCTGCCCAACTGTCCTTCCCAGGGCTCCAGTGCTGTCATTCACCAAGACCTGTCCATCTGTCCATCCCGCACTCCCTTTCTCCATCAGTAGATACTTGTGTCCATCATTATTTAGTTGTTCAGTACGACCATGGGGTAGTTTGTACAGGTAGAACCTGAGAGAGAGAGAGAGAGAGAGAGAGAGAGAGAGAGAGAGAGAGAGAGAGAGAGAGAGAGAGAGAGAGAGAGAGAGAGAGAGAGAGAGAGAGAGAGAGGGGGGGGGGGGGGGGGGGGGTAGAGAGATAGACCGGGGGGGAGTGAGGGAGAGATTATACCTTGCTATTGAACACTGTATGTAGCACAGCAAGGCACGGTCACCAAACTTACATAAGGAAAGAAGGAGGACAGTTTTTTGGGGGGGCTTTTTCTTACCAGTCAACAGCAACACCTTGGTCATTGTAACAGGTGATAGGTGAGGTGTCTCCCTCTGCTGGTTGGTACAGGAACAGCAGGACAAAGAGGGAAAACATCTCAGGGAATGGAGAGGAAATGGGGAACTGAATGCTAAGAATGAAGACAAAACGGCATCATTCGTAAATTGACAGACAAACGTGTTTTTAAAATATCAAAGCAACGATGCTTTAACGATGCGTACAACAGTAGCAACAACCCTGTTGATGTCAACAATCAACTCTTGCAATGTGAATGTATCAGCCGAGTCGGGAAGCATACAATAAATCATCCCCCTTCTAAAACTGCCATCCCCCCTTTCCATAAATGAACATGGTATTACTGCTATTTCAACATTTAGTGTTGCGCATATTGAGTAAAATACTGTGGGCGAGGAGGGGACACGCACACATGCAATGAAATGTTTACCAAGTCACTGACACTGAAGTCACTGACGCTGTGGGGATGCTAATATTGTCCCCATATGATCAAATCCACCATCCCTCCTGATTTTCTTTTACAACTTGAGTACTGCATACAATCACTGACAATTGCAACAATTTATCGGACAGGAAATTCATCCCATTTCTAGATAATCACTCACATTTGGGCTTAGTTCTTCCCTGCAACTCCCCTCATTCGTGTAATCCCGGTGATCGCGGTGACTTCATTGAAACTTCTCACACAGTGTATGTATGGTGTGTGTGTGTGTGTATGACGTCACTTGGGCGGGATTATGGTCACATGGAAGAGTGTGTAGTCAAAGCGGAAGTGTGTAAAGTGTTTGTTTCTGATACATGTTGTGGGAACAAAACTCATTATTACAACTTGGGAAAGTAATTTTCTGAAATTCCCTCTCGCTATGGCATATTATTCTCTATACAACATTTGCACTTTCCAACACTTTGCACGGTGGGCGGGGGTATCCCTGCTGTACCCGATGAGCATTCAATTAGGTCCATCTGAGCACAGACCTGGAATTGCATTATTATTCCATCTTTATCACACGTATCCAAATGGCCGTAGAGATGGTGAATATAAGAACGGACATTTTACCAGACTCCAAACAGGCCTAGCAGTTGACCACAAGTGTCATTTCCCTTCTACGTTTGGAAACTGTACAGCTTGTCTCTGAAGAGTCATGAATGAGGCTACAGAGTATCAGTAAATAGGCAAGGCAAGGCAAGTTTATTTGTATAGCACATTTCATACAATAGGGGCAATTCAAAGTGCTTTACATACATTATTTATAATAATAATAATAATAATAATAATAATAATAATAATTGTAGTATTATTTATTATTTAAATATAAGAAGTAAATAGATAAAACATTTAATAAGATAATAGTTAATGGATCAAATACATTGATAGAAGTGTTTGTGTTTAATGATAACTGCTGCCAAACATGAAGGTTTTTAGCTTAGATTTACATATTTTAAGGGTTTGGGCCTGTTTGATTTCTTCAGGGAGTTTGTTCCAGGAGCATGCAGCAGCGTGACTGAAAGCTGCTGCACCGTGTTTTGTTTTCACTCTTGGAATGATTAGCTGATTAGTCTCAGCTGACCTTAGGGACCTTGAGGGAATATAGGGTGGGAGGAGATCTGATATGTATTTTGGTCCAAGACCATTTTGTGATTTGTATGTAATTAGGAGGATTTTGAATTCAATTCTCTCGGAGAGACTGGTAGCCAGTGCAGGGATCTCAGGATTGGTGTAATGTGTTCAAACTTCTTTGTTTTTGTTAGGACCCTAGCAGCGGCATTTAATAACTGAATTATGCATCATCACCAATGCATAAACGTATGCTGTGATTAATGGACTATAGGTCCTGTTTTAGATAACTCTTTCACTGAGAATGAGAAAGAAATAATGATATTTTGTCAATGGTACAACTTCTCGGAGGGTCTCAACAAAGACCACCATCTATGTTTCCATTTTTTCTTTTTCGCTGTGAAAAAGGCAAGGCTACCAAGCTTCTGTATAATCTGTTACACACACAGGCCACTAAGAATGCCTTTATAACCGTCTGTAGCACCGTGTCTAAATAGTACCAGGAGAAGCCATGTGGAACCGAAATGTGTTTTCTCGTTGATGTCTTTCTCCTCGTCTGCTTCAGGCTTCCTGCCCCCATCTGTTTTGTGCTTTTGTCAACAAATTCGTCAATTTGTTTTAATCCTTATTCCTCTTATTTATATGATGCTGCCTCTGTTATTGTAACTTGTATCCTCTTCCTTAAACGGTATGGTCTGCAGCTGAGGGTAGAGGAGACAGGGGATAGAGATCAGTATGAGAGAGACCCCGCTGTTGCTGTCAAACAACCTTTAAGGCTACATTTGACCTCTTTGAGAATAGAAATCAAATTCCACATCTGTGTTTTAGTATCTAGATTCAAGGGTAATTGAGGGCCTATTCTATGAAGTTTCAAACCAGTAGTCTTTCTGTGAACTTTAAATTCCTCTTTTTTATTTTTATGCACCCAGGTCACAGGTTTACTTGAGGCCCCGCCCCTGTGGCCAGGCCCTGCCATTGGCCCTCAACAGTTCTGTGGCGGCACCGGAAGCCAATGGGAGAAGGTTGAAGGACTTCTCACTACTGAGATCGTGCGAACTCTTAGCAGCAGATCCTTTGAAAGGTTGTTTGTGTGCAACCCTTTCTCTTTCAGATAGACACTGAGAGACTAATGCATGCTCTTACTTCTAGCAAGCTTGATTACTGTAACACTCTCCTGTTTGCTCTGTCACAGAAAGCTATTGGTCAACTGCAAATGATATGTAATATAATGCAGGACAGCACAAGGCAGAGAACATACATCACACCATTTGTTAAGTCTCTGCACTGGTTACCTGTTAGTTCTAGATTTGGTTTTAAGATTATTTTATTCGTTTATGAATCACTCTATGGTCATGCACCCCACAACATGTCAGACAAGTAAGTTATGTACTCAGTAGATCCTTCAGGTCGTCTGGCACTGGCCCGTAAACTGTTTTAAAGGCCAGGACCAAGAGGCACAGGGAGGCAACTTTCAGTTATGCCCCCCCAACAGCCTGGCAAAGAACCTGAGGGGGACTGAAACTGTGGACATTTTTGAGAGAGATCATAAGACCCTTTTAACCTTTATTTCGGGTGTTTTATAGTCTTTTTTAGTCACTCATGCCTTGTAGCTAATTCCTTTAATTACATTTGAGGTTTTAGTTGACAGTGTATTAGTCTCTACAAGTCCTCACATGTTTTTACAGTTTGAACCTCCAGGGCCTCTATGTTTGTATCCTCTAATGTGCTTCTCTTGTCTTTTTAACTGTGTTGTCTTTTCTGCCTGTACTTATTTAGTACTTTCTGTGAGGCGCATTGTGTTGCCTTTGTGTATGAAATGTGCTATATAAATCAAGTTTGATTTGATTTGTGACTAAATTAGGGGACCTTAGTTAGTACACATAGGTTACTGCATATTTCAGTTCCCTGTTAATGTATTATGTCTACAATAACATAGGACTATCTGTCTGCAAGTGGCAAATGTCAGGGGGCTTATCCAAATATTACCTATGATTATTTTCAAAACATCCCTTTAAGAGAATGTCTGCACTTACGTTCGATGTAAACAGGCACTCTTAACATTAAATCATGTTGGAACAATACAATTGTACAGAGTGTTTGTTAACCCTCTCTCAGTCAGGGATGTGGCATTCGATTTGCTGAGGTCGAGAATAACATGCACCCAAACTGATAAACTTCACTGTTAGCAACTTCTCATTTCCTTGACCTCACGTCAGCCCTAGTCATAGCACATTTGAAATCTATTTTAGGCCACCAGGCCTGCTTTGTAACCCTTCCTCTTTCCTAATAATGTGCTGAGTGAGGAACAATGGCTGACATTTGCAGTGAGCTCAGTCCATGTTATTGTAAGTTCCTTTGGATTGGTTTTGTTTTGATTTGATACAGGAGGGGGGAAACCATGAGATCAGATCAGTATTTCATCACCTCGGGGAACCTTACCTGGTTGGGGTAGTGATGAGTCATACAGGGAGATGAGATCATGGAACTTGCACCTTTTTGTTCCTGTACCTTCCTGTTCACGTGGCATACATTTCCCAGGTTGTTTCCATGCCAACATTGTATGTAAGATAACAATGTAGTGAATGTCATTCATTACATTTTATATTGATTTAACAGCTTATCAAAATAGAAAATGTACTGTTATTGTTCTGTGTGTGTTGTTATTATTGTGGATATAATAGTTCACAAGCATTCCTAAAGAACTGACAATACTATAACAACAATCCTGATGCCGCAAAATCAAATACCGCATGTTTATTCAACAAATATGTTTGTTTATATTTCAATGGCATTGAAATATGATATTGAAATCCAGCCACACTCATTTTGATTCACTATTCAGCACATTCAAACGTTTCATAAGCAAAACCCCAAAGCTTTTAAAACACCACATTTTTGTGCAGTCAAAAATGGTAACACTCAATCAGAAACGTACACAAAGTCAACCACTGTTTGAAATTCATGATCCATATACAGTAGTAGAGACACAAATACAAAAAGAAAATAGGAATTTGTGTTCGTTGACCTTTCAGGCCCTGAGAAATAACAACGTCAAAACTCAAAAATAGCTTTAGGTACAAAAGCAGAATTCGGTCATGGATGCCTCTTATTATTCACATTAAAATTCACACTGAAGCTAAATATCTACCGTACCCTATTATCTCTATACAATACTGTAACCTCCACACCACCATAGAACAACCACACATTCACGTGTAGTTCCTCCAGCTCAGTAAAAGCATTGGAAAACTTTACAACCTTGGCATTATAGGAGTTCCACCTTGTTGGTAACCATGGTAGCCCATCTCTCAACGTCTCTGTCCCTCAGGTTCAGGGTTACCGGGCAGCTCAGTCCTCTGCTCGTCCATGCGTCCTCCCTGGACCCTCAGTAGTAAGGAGAAGAAGTCCTCATCGTCCATTGGTCCAGGGGGCACGGAACGCTGCTCCTCCAGTCTGCCCTGGTTCTGGAGGTGGAGAGACATGGGACATTATTATCAGAATCAGAATCAGAATCAGAATCAGAATTGCTTCTCAATGTACGGGTACACAGAGTAAAATTCTTAGGTTCAGGTTATTGACATTGGGATTGCAGCAGAATACAAAATCAACAATAATAGAATAAAGTAACATAAGTACGGTAATTAATAAAATAAATAATAATAAAGAGATTAAGTGATGGTAGTAGTATATATATAGTATATATATTACCATGAGGTACATGAGGTACCTGAGGCACATACTATGGATAATATATATATATATATATATATATATATATATATATATATATATATATATATATTATCCATAGTATGTGCCTCAGGGGAGGCTGGTGGAGGTAGAAATGGCCCAATTACTATTTGCTGTTTACAAAGACTTACTTGTGAGGTGAGAATCATGTTGTACAAGTCCTCTTTGGGCACTGCAATTGGAACTGACTTTTTCCCCATGGTCAGTCTTATGCTGCCCTTAAACTTGCTGACTTTCGGCTTCGGGGGTGGGTTGGTATGTAGGTCTGCCCGCTGGTCGTCAAGCCTACGGCCTTGGGAGGTAGCCACGAAGGAAAAGAACTCCTCTTTCTGCAGTGAGGTCATCGAGGAGAAGACCACTGTTTGGAACGGAGAGGGATAAAGGTGTAAAGGGAGGAGTGTTAGCATTTTCCCAAGCGAGAATAAGCGAATAACACTAGATCAATATGTCACTTTAATTCAATTAATTTCAAATATGCCTTTGTTATTATCTGATAAAGAGCTTGAAGGAGAAAGACACTGCAGTTATGTACTTGAGAAAACCACTGTTTGGAACAGAGAGAGGGATAAAGGTGTGACGGGAGTGTTAGTACATTCCATAAAAGCGAGAATAAGCGATTAATACTAGACCAATGTCACTAATTAATTTCTAATATGCCTTCATTATTGTCTGATAAAGACCTTGAAGGGGATAACACTGCAGTTATGTTTTTTTCCTAGAAGTCATGGGTGAAATTGTTTTTCCTAGTAGGCATTGTTGAAATTAGTCAACAACCTCTATGATTGACACATGAGTAGCCTGATTCATCGGTTTGTGTCTGCCTAGGGTGTCACCTCTTTTTTAATTGTATTTTTTATTTTAAAAATGTATTGGGTATGTTTCAAAACAAATGTGAACATGTATAGGAGAAAAAGAAAAAAATAAGATGAACATATACCCTTTTTTCATTTTTTTTCTTCAAACCAACCTTTCTTTCTATATCCTAATAAATTTAAAGACATACAAACAAAAACAAAACATGAGAGCAAAATAGAAAATAAGATACGAACAAGTTAAAGGCTTCCAGTTTCTACAGAGTCGGGGAAGGTCAAGGGTCAATGGGTCACCTCTTTTGGCTGGCTTGTTGATGCTGGGTTCAGAGTGACACCTCCTCCTCTGCCCTCCTAGCTCCATGCTAATGAACGAACAGCGCTGGTCATTCAGGCGTCTTCCCTCCTGCAGCGCGCACAGCAGCTCATACAGTGCATCTGGGAAGTCGGGGGTTAATCGTCGAGCCTGAGAAAGACAGGGGTGGGAGAGAGAGTGGGGTGGGAGAGAGAGTGGGGTGGAAGAGAGGGTGGGGTGGTAGAGAAAGTGGGGTGGTAGAAAGACAGGGGTGGTAGGGGAGAGTTGGTTAGCAGCCTCTGAATGAGTAGGATGGCTGCTCACCACTTGCACATTGGCACAGTTAAAATTTTCTTTACCACCACGCACACACCTACACATTGTTACAAAAATGAATACACCTCAATCTTCCACTAAAGAAATGTGTTTTGTGGAGTCTTGCTAATAAGGTCAAAAACTATTTTTAACCCCACTGAACTGCTTAGAATACTACTTTGTTCACCACATGACTGCTAACTGAATTATTATAATGTGAGTTAAAGGCACAAGTCAAATGATAACGTGAAATGAGATAAAGAAGGGTTATTAACCTGTTTTTGAGCATCCTCTGGGCTCAGTGATTCTTTGGCCGGTTGGTCGGAGGGAAGAGGTCCATTCGTATCAACTTGTTGGCCTTGTGTTGGTGTGTCGTTCTCCATCTCCTGTTCTGCATGTTTGTTTGTATCTGTTATTTCCACCATCTCCATCCCCTCTTGAATGGGTTCCCCTTTCTCTCCATCTTCTCTAGTCTCTTCTAGCCTCCCTCCATCTGGATGTTCTTCATCACCTTGTGCTCCTCTCTCCTCTTCCCCTGCCCCGATCTCTCCCTTTAACTGAAGTTCCATTTGAATATCATCTTTTCCATTCTCTCCATCCTCTCCTATTCCATGATTGGTCATTCCAATCTGTCCATCTTGTTGTTTAGCGTCTTCTTCACTACTACCTCTGTCCATTATTGTCATTATTTCATCCCCCTCTTCGATGATGATAAGGGGTTCCAAGAGCTCCATTTCATCCTTGACCTCTGAGTAATCCATGGCAAAATCCATTTATCGTGCTATAAGTCTAAACCTGATTAGGTTGATTAGGTAATTAGATCAATACAATTAGTTCCTATTGAGATACATGATGAACACTGACATTTGACCAAGAGATTGTACAGAAGAGAATCTCTGATTACAGTTAAACTGACGTTACCAAAGAATGTTGAAGACCTCTAGAGTTAAGTGGCTCCTCGACAATAACAATAAGCTGTATGCATATTGAATGTCTCTTGCTTCAAACCAGAATGACAAGTTTCATGTTCCTATCTTTAAGTACAATAATCCTCTGTTCGCAAATACACGCCTGCCTGTGAGGTGTCACCTATAGTCCTAAAACCTCTCTCTCTCGATAGTGCACAAACGTTTTTCTTACCTTTTTTTTTAATCCTCGAGTTCAGTGTCAGATGACCATCATCCCATGAAGGCAACATTGATTAGAGATGACATTACTAATTCACTTGGTAAAATGTCTTCATGAAAAAAACGCTCATACTGACGTGACAAGCTCTCTCTCTCTCCCTCACAGTCTGCATGTCAACCCCTCTCTTCCTGTTCCTCTTACTCCCGCCAAGCCACCCCTATTTATTTGGCCCATATTTGTTGTGCGTCATGGTATTCATGTGATATTACTGTGATACGAGAAGGAATGCAATGGCATGAGATTTGTTAAGCAAACTAGAGTTCAATAACTTAAGATGAAAAAAAAAATCTGAAAAAAAAACTGTGAACTGTGAAACTAAACTCTGTATGCAGCTGGTCCTCTCTCAATTATGCAGGCTATGCTGTAAGTCAGGAACAGCAACATGTTGAAACAGGCGCCCTGTTTCTCTGACACTGCTGTGGTTTGGCACACATCCTGTTGACTTGCACCAAAAAGGAGAAGTAGACATAGACAAAGCGAAAGAAAGAAAGAGGTGAGAAGTTGATACTTTTGGTCAAGTGAGCGAGCGAGCCGTGTGGGGAATGTATTTATGAAATTATCATTTGTATCTAGGAATGAAATGACTTAACAGGGCATGTGTTTTAGACTTTAGACTTTAGACTAGTCCTCAGTGTTAATATTACAATGAATTGCTTTCATCCCCGATATTGATATCTGAAATCTCTCCCCTGTTCATTGTGCTTAGTCTGCGGCAGGGAGCCTAGAGGTTAGAGAGGCCGGCCAGCAATCAGTAGGTTGCTTGTTCAATCCCCACCCCAGGAGGGAGCTGGTGATTGGAGGGTTGCTGGCATCATACCTAAAGTGCCTACCACTGCCGTTGTGACCTTGAGCAAGGCACTTAACCCCCTGTTCTGGGGAGCGCTGAAGATGCCTGACCCTGTGCACAGAGCTCTGTTCTTCCTGGGGGGAGACACGTGCACAAACTACATTTAATTATCTTAATTTAATTAATGAATTTTGCCATTTAGCAGACGCCTTTAATCCAAAGCGATTTACAATTACGAATTACAGGGACATTCCCCCTGGAGTAATTGAGGGCTAAGTGCCTTACTCAAGGGCACACTAGTAGTGGTGTGGTTTCAGGAGGGATTTGAACTCACAACCTTCCGATCACAAGTCCAACTCACTATCCACTAGACCACCACTACACTACATCTTTGTACTTATGCTCTGTTGTTCAATGACAATACAATTGAATCTTAATCTCTTCATTTTAATTGTGTTTAGACAAAAACTAAGCAGATTTTTTTTTACACTCAACTTCATTTGAATATTACTCATCTCCGTTGATTAAGTCAAATCCTCACTTTGTTAGGCAGTCGTGAATTTCCAGAATTTCCAGAATCCCCCCCCTCCTCCAACACACACACACACACACACACACACACACACACACACACACATTCTCTACTAGTCCATCTCAGCAGGGAGGTATCATGGATTAATCTCCTGCAGGGTATAGCAGGTCCTACAGTCAATCCCATTCAATCCCATGTGAGGCTATGCATCGTCCAGATTCCTTTTTTTCCCTTCTCTCTATCTCTCGCTAGGGGACTCTCGGGTTCCTGGTGAAGGGTGTAGTAGTGTGAGAAGTCGCCCACACTGTGAGCCGCCAGGATGTTACAGCAGCAGCCTCTCACAGGGCCCTCCAGCGGCCGGGGCCTCGGCCTCAGCGCCCACCCGGGCATGCACCCTCTCAACCCGGCTCACCCGGCCTCCCAGCACCGGCCCGACGGAGGAGACTCGGGAGGCCTTGAATGCGCAGAGAACGGACATGAAAGCCGCAGAGACATTGGTGACATTTTGCAACAGATAATGACCATCACCGACCAAAGTTTGGACGAAGCACAAGCAAAGTTAGTCATTTTATTTCTCTGGGTTTTGGGTTTTAGATTAAGTTAATCTGTGTTTGTAATGTCAGCGTGGAACACGTTTGATGTCTCAGAAGGCGCATGTATGAGAATAGTCAAAGTTTGGTTCTGAAGTTTTGCATTTTTAATTGATGAATCAAGTTTTGAATTAGCGGTCTAAAATAGCCCTTTTAGTTTCCCCAGAAACATTAAAAAATCCTCGCTGTTACCTTTCGATCGTGTTCTTCCCTCTTAGGAGATCAAAGACTTTCTCAGCTGGTTTAAACTTCAGATGTTGTTGTTGTTGTTTACTAAATATCTTTGTTGTTGTTAGCTAGCTTAGCCATGTAGCAGGCTAACGCCACCTAGCCAGCTCGCTAGCGACGCATGTCCCGCGATATCGCAGTCAAGTTGGCATAATATGGTTATCATTGACATAACCATAAGCCAACACATTGTGTAGATCATGTTAAGTATTCAACATGACATATTAATGCCGTTTGTTACAGACCAGAAGCTACTCGCTAGCTAGTCTGGGCTAGGTCTGCTAGCTAGCTCCAAACCGTTTTCTCCTCGGCTGTCAGTGTCCAGACACATGTTATAAGACGATAAACCTTTACGTTAACACGCTTGTTGTACGTACAAGGCGATTCATTTCGTCGTCGGCTAGCTTGCTGTAACCAACAATAATAATATATGTGTTTCTTTTGTGTCCAACCGACAGAAAACACGCGCTGAACTGCCATCGGATGAAGCCAGCTTTGTTCAGCGTGCTGTGTGAGATCAAAGAGAAGACCGGTGAGAGTTTATAAATGATCTCATCTGACCCCCGTTATGATTATGAGAGATATTATGAATGAATGAATGGTCTTTATTGTCATTAATATAGTACAGGTACCATACAACGAAATTTGGGAGGGGGGGGGGGGGGCTCTTTTTTTTCTTCTTCTAAAAACAAGAAGGGAAAAGAGCTGGTTTACATAAATAAAGGCTATGTACACTATCCACTATACTATTATATCCGTTATGAGAGAGAGAGAGACACTTTTCATTCGTTTAATGCCCGTCGGGTTTTGGGTGACTACAGTCATGTTTTGCTTTAACTCAAACAAAACCTTTCAGATTCAGAAACATGGAGCCTATTGTCCATGAAATTTGCATTAGACGGAAAATCACAGTCTTTCGCACAGGGTCAATGACTTCTAACACAGATACATGAACACACATAGCCTCCATCATGCACAAAATGTTCAGTGGTAAAAACATGTTTGTGTTTATAGCCTATAATATACAGTTAGGCGATAAATAGTGCAAAATACTGTAATGCAGTGTGCAAAGAGTGCAGTTGTCCTTTATTGTTTGATTCGGATGGGTTATTGCAGAGAGAATGACTATTTTAAAAACTAAGTATTATTTTGGGCCAGAGGAACTATGAAAGCGGTAGGAGTGGTTGGAAAGGAAGGGATGTGTGGGGTCCCGTGTAAGTGTGACCTTTATTCTAAATGACTGTAGAGTCCAGGTATCTGTGGCTGGGTAGTGGCGTGCCTGGCTGGAAAGTAAAAAGGTGTAATTTAACACCTGTGACTGAAACGCATGCATGTGTTCGTCAATCATTTGCTCATATTTGCTGTCAAATGTTTACCCAACCCTACCACCCCTACCACTGACTGTACAGACAGAATGGTGGATGTCTGTCGTTCGTCGCCCTGTTGGCTTCAACACAATAACTGAGTTTTTGTTCTGCACAGTTAGGCCTAAAAGGCTATGGTATGGGTATTACAGTGGGGTTGGACAGGTATACGGTATTACCGGATGAACAAGGTAATTAAACTTATACCACTTTATTTCTGTCAATACCGCCCATACGGTCTCCACCTGTATTTTGCCATTATTAAAACCCACCAACATTTGTTTTATAAACATCGTCCAAATTAAACTGGCACACAATCACAAGTTATGGTCAATAACTCATGTCAAAGAGGAAGTTGAAAGATGTAATAAATCAGACTTTTGGCTGGTGATGAGAGAAATAAACTACTTGCCGTAGATTTACTAGAAGTTCAAGTCATATTGAAAGTCTAAAAGTTATCACTGTACATTGTAGTTAACCTACTTCGGATACAAATTCTAACACGGCCCAAGCCTAGTGAAGATTTCTGTCTGAGCTAATAATGCATTATTTCAATTACCTTTCACATTCTTCCAATCCAATAGCCTTTTGTCTATTAATTTGACAGATTTATATTTACATTTTAGACATTTAGCAGAGGCCTTTAAGCAAAGCGACTTACAACAAGTAGGCTACATGTGTAATATGTGCCATTTAGCTAACGCTTTTATCCAAAGCGACTTACATTGCAGTGAGTGCATACATTTTTCAGTATATGGTCCCAGCGGGAATCGAACCCACGACCTAAGCGTTGTTAGCGCCATGCTCTACCGACTGAGCTACAGAGGACCAGTAAGGCTAATCATCTAGGCTATACATTAGTCATTATAGGAAAAACAAATCTATGCTAGGACCAGGGGCCATTGGCAGTCACAATGCTAGATGAAGGAAGAATGACTTTTCTTTGTATTTACAGTAGAGAAACTGTACAGTGGGGATAAATGGGGTATTTAGGAGGGACAGTCAAGATGTAGTCTGAAGGGATGGGTCTACAGCGGAAGATTGGTAGTGATTCTGCAGTCCTGACAGCAGTAGGAAGCTTGTTCCACCAGCGTGGAGCCAGGACAGGGAAAAGTTGTGACGAGTAGCACAACTGCTGCATCCACCTAGAGGCGGCGGTGCCAGGCGGCCAGCAGAGGTGGAAGAGCAGAGTGACAGGGCAGGGGTGTGGGTGTGACCATTGCCTGCAAGTAGGGAGGGGCTGTTCTCTTTGCCGCCCGGTAGGCGACCACCAGGGTCTTGAATCTGATGTGAGCTGCTACCGGAAGCCAGTGAAGGGTGCGAAGGAAGGGGTTGACATGGGAGAATTAGGTGAGATTGAACACCAGACAGGCAGCAGCATTCTGGATTAGCTACAGAGGTCTAATGGCAGAGGCGGGGAGCCCGGCCACGAGTGCGTTGCAGTAGTCAAGGCGGGAGATCATGTCTGGATCAAGCGTTGTGCTGCTTCTCTTGTGAGGAATGGACGTATCCTTCTGCTGTTATATCTACAGGAGCGTACTGTCGCTGTGATGGTCACCGCACGGTATAAAAGGTTGTCAAGGATCACCCCAAGATTGCTTAGCTCTCTGGGAGGTAGAGTTCTCTCCTGTGATGGAGAAGTCTTGGAGAGCAGGCTTTCCCAGGGAGGAAAAGCAGCTCAGTCTTGTTAAGGTTGAGCTTAAAGTGGTAAAGCAGAAATGTCTGCAAGACACGCAGAGACACGTTTTGCCATCTGTGCGTCAGTCCATCTGTGCGTTCCTCACCATGTGAGGAAATTACACAGCCAAGATATTTGGTATAGTAAGGGCCCTAGGACTGAGTCCTGGGGGACCCCAGTGGTGAGGGCTCATGGAGAGGACAGCGTGGGGCACTAGGACAGTGAAAAGCTGTGACCGAATAGCGTGACTGCCGCATCCACATAGAGGCGGTGGTTCCTTAGATATGCTGAAATCAAAGTGAGATCAGAAGTGAAGTCTCTGTAATTTGTACAGCTTTATAATGGACTAGATTGAGCATTTCTCTCGTAGGAACATTTATTACTGCAATATAATTAGGGACATTGCAGTAATAAATGTCCCTAATTATATTGCAGTAATAAATGTCCCTAATTATATTGCAGTAATAAATATAATTGGAGACAATTGTAACACTTGATTTACCAGACAGTAGAGATTGACAGCTCTCTTGTTGCAGGCCTATCAATGCGAAATGCCCAGGAGGAGGATGGACAGGACCCGCAGCTGATGCGATTGGACAACATGCTGTTGGCCGAGGGCGTGGCCGGGCCAGAGAAAGGGGGCGGGGCGGCGGCGGCGGTGTCTGCAGCCACCAGCTCCGGAGGGATGTCTCCAGACAGCTCATTAGAGCACACAGACTACAAAACCAAGTTGAGCCAGATTCGCAACATCTATCACACTGAGCTGGAGAAATACGAGCAGGTACCAATCATGACAGCAGACAGACAGAATTGAGGTGTGAGGGTGACTTGATCATTATCATTATCACCCCACCCCCCCCAAATGCAACTCATCCCCACCTCCTCTCATGTAAAAAATAACTGTACTAACTGACACAGATAAGCGCAAGCTGACGGTAGTCAACGACTGGGCTTGGTAATTTCTGACCATCAATAAACCTTGTGCGCCAATAACTACCCTCTTCCCCCAACTTCCCCTCTCTCCATGTCACCTGTAGGCGTGCAGTGAGTTCACCACCCACGTGATGAACCTGCTGAGGGAGCAGTCCCGGACACGGCCTGTGTCGCCCCGGGAGATAGAGCGCATGGTGGGCATCATCCACCGCAAGTTCAGCTCCATCCAGACCCAGCTCAAACAGAGCACCTGCGAGGCCGTCATGATCCTCAGGTCCAGGTTTCTGGACGCCAGGTCGGTCCCTGTGTGTGTGCGTGTGTGAATTTCAGTTTTTATTGTAAATGTGAGACGTGCACTGCTGTTTCGATTGAATGCCCTCTCTTTAAACTCTCACCGTTATGTTGTCAGGCGCAAGAGGCGTAACTTCAGTAAGCAGGCGACAGAAGTCCTGAATGAGTATTTCTACTCTCACCTCTCCAACCCCTACCCCAGCGAAGAGGCCAAAGAAGAGCTAGCCAAAAACTGTAGCATCACAGTTTCTCAGGTAACCTTCTGTCAAGTTAAAATTCGACTACAAAGTTATACTTCAATATTCACAGCAGGCCTGGGTTCAAATAGTATTTGAAATACAGTACCAGTCAAAAGTTTAGACACACAGTTTGGAAGTGTGTCCAAACTTTTGACTGGTACTGGAGATTCAAACACTTATCAACGCTTGATTGAGTTTGCCTTGCCTGATGGAACCAATGAAATAGTCTGAAAATTGCAAACCCCGCCTCCTCTGGCACTCCCAAGTAGACTCTAGGAAACACTCACAGTATTTGAGAGTATTTCAAATTCTTTCCGACCTAGGTTTGATGCACAGACTTTCACTGACTTGCTACAGCAGTCTTGACTAAATACTGGCTCTTGACAGGTGTGCAACTGGTTTGGTAACAAGAGAATCCGCTACAAGAAAAACATTGGGAAGTTTCAAGAAGAGGCCAACATCTATGCCATGAAGACTGCCATCGTGGCCACACAGAATGAGGAATCTCCCAACACTCCCAACTCAACAGGTGAGAGTTATGGAGAAAGGAAACGTAATAATATCTGTGTTCTTGTTCGACAAGAAGTCAAGTGATATGTTTTGTGATTATTAGTACAGTTGGTAATGTAAATGGATGACTTAGTGGGGGGGGGGGGTTCGTGCTAATACAGACAGCAGGGTTCCCACGGGTCCTTGAAATCCTTGAAACTGCAAATTTGAGAAAAATAAATCAAGGTCTTAAAAGTTTTTGAAAATAGACATGGGTCATTGAAAGTGCTTGAATTCCCCTCTCTCTCTCAAATTTTTTTTTCTGTGAGCGGATAGTTCCTATTATATAAATTCTCATCTAGATCTGTCTCAAACTATGCCGTGTTGGGCCCTTGAATTTGAGGGAATCGAGTCTTGAAAGTTGTAAATTTATTTTATTAGGATAAAACCCCTTGAGATGAACCATCTCGTTTTCGAGGGGGTCCTAAGTTACAACACAATGCATAATACATCATAATACAATAATACAATACAATAATACAATACAATACAAATATAATAATACATATTGAATAATACATAATCATTACATATTACATAAGAACAGGATAAACAATAAAATACACACACGACAAAACAGGAGACAAACAACAACACACATTGCCGGTTGAAAACATTGAGAACAACACAACCATAACACAACCAAAATGGATAACAGAACATACAACAATATACATACTACATTTTACAGTAAACTTAATAGGTGTACATGTAAGTGGTGACAACTTCAAAGGAAACACGAACAATCAGTCAAAAGTTAAGAAGACAGTGCATGCTTAAAACAAACAAAAGATGTGATGGATTTAATGTGAACCAGTAAATTATTCCATTCAGCTGGGGCTTTGAAGTTAAATGCTCTTTTACCAACTGATTTTGTAACGTAAGGTGTGGTGAAATTAAACTGAGATGAATGCCTAGAACGATGGTTAGCTGTAAAAGGAACAAGATACTGTTGTAAATAAGGGGGATAGTTTAGATTAATGCATTTAAATAAACATTTAAGCCAGTGCATGTGTCTTCTTACATAAGGAGATGGAAATTTGAGTGCCTGATACATGTTACAATAGTGAGTGAGAAAAGGACAACCAAGGACAAATCTGCAGATTCTGTTATAGGCAGTGTTAAGCGGGAAAATATCAGTTTTTGCTGCGGTTTGATAAACTACATCACAATAATCAATTAGTGGGAATATGAGTTGTATGACAAGTTTTTTGCGAACATTGGGTGAAAAACAGTTACGTGATCGATATAGGGTATTGATTCCAAAATGTACTTTACGCAAGGTATGGTCAATGTGTGATTTGAATGAAAGATTGGAATCAAGCCATACACCAAGATATTTACACTGCGTTCCAAATTATTATGCAAATTATATTTTTCTCAGATTTTCCTAAATAGTCGATGCAAATGACAATCAGTATAATTTTCAAGTCATCAACCGTTAGAGTATAATTCAAATTTTATTGAACAAACCTCCCAATGATAACAGTATTTTTTTTTAAATTAAAAAACTCAAAATGCACCATGTCATGCTGCAAAGAATACCTCTGTGTCATTGGCTGCTATAGGCATAAAAGGAGAGAAACTCATGGTGTGGCCCCCATCTTCCCCTGACCTCAACCCTATTGAGAACCTTTGGAGCATCCTCAAGCAAAATATATATGAGGGTGGGAGGCAGTTCACATCAAAACAGCAGCTCTGGGAGGCTATTCTGGCATCCTGCAAAGAAATTCAAGCAGAAACTGTCCAAAAACTCACAAGTTCAATGGATGCAAGAATTGTGAAGGTGATATCAAAGAAGGGGTCCTATGTTAACATGTAACTTGACCTGTTAAGATGTTTTTGTTTGAAATAGCTTTTGAATTCAGTAAATATGACCTCCTAACCCTAAATTCATCAAATTACAATTTTTAGTTCTTTACAACCTATAAAATGTTTTGAAACTCTGTTGTGCATAATCATTTGGAACAGTGCATTTTGAGTTTTTTATAAATAAAAAAAATACTGTTATCATTGGGAGGTTTGTTCAATACAATTTGAATTAAACTCTAACGGTTGATGACTTGAAAATTATTCTAACGGTTGATGACTTGAAAATTATACTGATTGTCATTTGCATCGACTATTTAGGAAAATCTGAGAAAAATATAATTTGCATAATAATTTGGAACCCAGTGTAATGTTGTCAACTTCATGTAAAGTAGTGCCATCATTACAGGATATTGCACATGAACCGGGTGTAGATTTAAGTTTCTGTCTAGTTCCAAAGATCATAGTGTTAGATTTAGATTTATTGAGCAGTAATTTGTTCTGTAAGAGCCAATCTTGTAGGATGTTGAAGTCAGACTGAAGAGAAGTTTGAATTTGTACTATGTCCGGTTTAGATGTGTATATGACAGTGTCGTCAGCATAAAGTTGAGCACAGCAGTTTTTGAAAATTGATGGTAAATTATTAACATATATAGAGAAAAGAAGTGGTCCCAATGTAGAGCCCTGAGGCACACCTCTTTGTTGAATTGCGAAATCAGAGACATTTCCATTCAATAACACACACTGCTTTCTGTTATGAAGGTATGAATTAAACCACAGGAGTACATTTTCAGACAGGCCAATAGCATGACGTTTATCTAAGAGCAGATAGCGGTCAACAAGATCGAAAGCTTTTGTTAGATCTATGAAGATAGCCCCTGTGAGTTCCCCGTTATTTGCAGCAGAGAAGACATCGTTAGTGAATTTAAGTAGGGCTGTAGATAGGGCTGGGTATCGCCACTGATTTCCCAAAACGATTCGATTCCGATTCACCAGCTCAGTGAGCTCACGATTCGATTCGATTCACGATTCGATTCGATTCGATTCGATTCCGATTCGATCTAGTTAAAATATACATGTTTTGCTTGAATATGAAAGAGATTCTCAGAATTAATGCTATAAATGGTTCAAGGAACCCTATAACATGTAGCATTGTTAAACATATCAACGAATTGACTCCAAAGCAGTTACATGAATGTACTTTTTATTTACATATGACTTTGCTTTTGTCCAGCTCATCTCTATCGTCACATTTTTTAAATCCAAAATGCACCCAGACATCTGACTTTAAGCCTGGTGGTGACTTGAGTGTCCCTGCCATCGCCATGTTTTTAGATTTTAGTGTTGAGACCTCACGTTGCGTGAGATATGATCAATTCTTGTAGCACGAGATCTCGTTGCGGGTTGAAGCTGCAAGCAAAAAAAAAAAAAAAAAAAAAAAAAAAAAAATCGATCTCGGGATTTAGGAATCGATAATCGCTCATTTTAATGAAGATCGATTCTGAATCGGGAAATCGATTTTTTGAACCCAGCCCTAGCTGTAGATGTGGAGTGATTAGGCCTGAAGCCAGATTGAAATGGTGATAAAATATTATTATTACTAAGATAGTATGCAAGCTGATTATAAATTAGTTTTTCGAAAACTTTGGCAGTAGAGCAGATAATCGATATAGGTCTGTAATTGTTGCAATCAAGTACATCTCCACCCTTGTGGAGTGGTGTAATACGAGCACTTTTCCAGATAACGGGTAACTCACAGGTAGCTAGTGAGAGGTTGAATAAATCAGCAAGTGGGTACATAAGAATATTGGAGGCTAGCTTAATAAGCCTGTTTTCGATGCCATCAAGTCCAGGACAACTGTTCACACTTAATTCATTAATAGTATTCAGAACTTCTGTAGGCAAGATTTTTCTAAAAGAAAAGGAACTGCGGCAGGGTGAGATATTATTAGGAGAGCCAGTAGATACAGTAGGTAAGACTCAGACAATAAAGTAGAGCAGACAGAGGAGAAATGCTGATCGAAAGCTTGGGCGATAGATACAGAGTCATGTAGTATAGTATTGGCAACTCGAATTTGATTGATAGAGCGCTTTTCAGAGGTATTAGTAATAGATTTAATTTTGTTCCATGAAAGGTGCTTGAATTTGATGTTTCAGAAGGTGTGGGAACCCTGAGTACAGTTGGTAATGTAAATGGATGACTTAGTTGTTGTTTTTTCATGCTAATACAGACAGACATGTGTTTTTGGCTCAGTGACTCCTGTTCCAGACCTCTCTCTCTGTTTCCCTTCCCCAGGATCAGGGTCCTTCACACTCTCTGGATCTGCTGACCTCTTCCTCGGCCCCCCCCCCATGAACGGAGAGCAACCTGCCTATCACGTGGGAGCACAGGTGAGACATCTCACATTTCATTTCCTCTTCCGTACAATAACTTACATGATGGAATGTTTTCCATATTATCAATGCCATTTCAAGTTTTTTTAATGACCCCTTTTTTCCTCTTTGGCAGACTAACGGGAACTGGCAAGGGCAACACACCCCCCCCTCTGCCACCTCCCCGGGGAGCCACCACTCGGATCATTCAGAATGATGGCCCTGCCACGTTTGGTCTGATGACATGGATGGAAAGATTGACAACGGAAAAGACAGAAAGAATGATATCACTCTCTCCCACATGGCTGCAAGTTGTTGTTTTTGCATTTGTTTTCTTTTCTTACTGTCCATTGATGGTCGTGTGTGTGTGTCTGTGTGTGTGTGTGTGTGTGTGTGTGTGTGTGTGTGTGCGTGTGCGTGTGCATGTGTGCGTCTGTCATTATGTGTCTGTCTGTCTGTGTGTGTCTGTCTGTATGTGTGTGTCTGTCTGTATGTGTGTGTGTGTGTGTGTGTGTGTGTGTGTGTGTGTGTGTGTGTGTGTGTGTTTTAGTCATGGGGTTTGTGTTCCACTATGTGAACTTGTTTCTGCGATATGTGGGTTGGGAGGCTTGGGAAACTGCATTATCATTGTTTTTACACTATATTATTATTATTACTATTTTATTAGTATTATAACTATTTTATGTTTTTTATTTTATGCTCAGATAGAGATTAAATTAGAGGTTGTTGGGGCAATAGAGAAAAATCCAAAGACTTTGTGTGTTTGTATGTTTCTCTCTTTTTTTTTGTTTTCTACTGGGCTTGTGTGTGTCTATATTATGAATGAGGTGTGCCTGTGTGTGTGTGCTGTACATTAACGGTTTGAATGAGTATATCAACAGTGCTGTCTTTTTTCTTGTACAGTGAAACATCTGTATTCTCTCTACCTCTTTTGCAATAAAGACTCTGTATTCACAGGCTGTTGGTTTGTTTGAAAGTGAATGGTTGGAATCCATTAAGGGGAGCGTCCCCAGACACTTGTATTTAGAATTTAGAATTCCACTCCTTCCACCAATGTCATGTCAGGGGAGCCATTGCAAACCTTGCTGGGAGCTCTCACGCCTCAATTGAACCATCCAACAGTAATGCATACAAATGGTTACAGTGTGTTTTGTATGGGCTGTACAGAATACTCCACATATAGATGGGTTCATGTGTAACAAAGAGGTATAAGCCCATGTGTTTGTGTGAAAATGTACTGGATTTAGCTACGTACACTGTGTCCAACACCTTAGTTCCTCATGAACATTGGTAACCTTTATTTTGATAGGGAGTCCCATTGAGACCAAGGTATATTTTACAAGGCATACAGAGTTTACAACCATACATCATACACAATTACAGCCTAATAAATCAAATCGAACAGCGTTATAAAACACAAGCAGGAAAACAATCCCATTTTTCAATAAAAAGGTCCTTGCATCAACATGTATAACTGCCTGCGTGGAATCAGAACAACCAACACCAACACATGCGTAGATCGATTCACATTTTAAGCTTCGTCACTCTTCTGTGAGATAAAATAGGCCCCATAGCTGAACATGTAAATGATAAAGGATTTGAAACGTAAGTGATTTCACCCCCCTCTCCTCTACAAGGCTGTTTGGGTGGAGTCTGGATGGATGTTGTAGTTTATTTTCTCACTTCTGGTTTTCTGCTCTGCTGTTTTGGAGCTTGCTGCCTCTGCATCTGCCTCAGCCCTGCTGGGGGTTTCACTGCTGTCAACTATTGATCTACGATCAGGCTGTGCGGGGACATCTGTAGGAGGGGCTACTACCACTCTTTCTACGGGCTCATTGGCTGTTTTCTCTGTTGAGACGGCATGATGCTGTTCAGGCTGATTTGTGCTCAAGTGCCGCTGCAGTGCATGCTGGGTACAAGAGAAGGACCGCTGTCGAGGAGCAGGCTGGGGTGACAGGAAGTGTGGCGTCGCTGCTCTGGGAAATTCCAGATGAGGCCTTTCGCGGTCTTCATCCTCTGAGGTCACTTCCTGCAACGTGCTGATTGGCCGAGGCGGATGGCCCATGATTCTCGGGGTGACCAACGCTGTTGCTGATTGGTTGAGCTGTGGTCGCCAGTTCTGGGGAGAAGGGCACTGCACTCTAACCATGGACCAATCGCTGTGAAGAGAAGAGGTCATTCAGAACACAGAGTGATAGAGTGCTACATTTGTCTTCTTTGTCCAAAAGAAACTCAATAAAAGACAAAGAAAGCTCTTATTGATCGGCCTTTGTTGTCTATTGAGACCGATAAAGAAAAGAAAAAGAAAAAAATAGCAACGTGCTATTTTTAGGTAAGCAAAATCAATATGTTCACTAATTGTTCACTAATGAATAGGCCCTCAAAACCCACCTCTTCAAGCTTGCCTTCACCAGTTAACCCTCTCCCCCTCCCCCTCCCATGTGTCCCCAGCACTACCTTAATTAGGCCCCTATACTTTCTTTTATTATTATTAAGTCATTATTATAATAAATGTATTATTATTATTATTATTATTAATTGTTTGAAGTACCTTGGCTGAGGTGACGACATGTCGCGGTGACCTACGACCCCAGAGAAGGAAGCACTTCTCCCAGGGAGGCCGGGGGCGGTTATCCATGGGGAGTACAGCAGAGCACGCTCCTCCCACTGCATGTCATTGGCTGGCCCATCCACAAGGACAGGCCCTCTGTGTACTCTGTGAGCCAATAGGAGCTCCAGGACCTGGTGATGCAGTCCCTCCCGGCCAACATCCAGAGGCCGACGCCCATATCGATCACACAGATCCTGATTGGCCCCGTTGAGGAGGAGGAACCTGGCGGTGTCGTAGCAACCGTGGAGGGCGGAGAGAAACAAAGCGGTCTCACCCTGTTAGAGAGTGGGAGTGGTCTGTATCAGAGAGGGGAGGCGGCTTAAGCTTAATGGGAGTGGCTTGTAGTACCAGTCTATGCAGTAAGCATATAACTTAATGTGTGATTCTCAAGTTTGATCTTCATATGTTTCCATATATACATTTACATTTGACATTTTTGCCATTTAGCAGACGCCTTTATCCAAAGCGACTTACAACAAATACATTTGTCTAAGTAAGTGAGTCATCTATCCATCAGTCAAGAAAAGTAATCTCTGCTCGGGCCAAGGGCCATTGGCAGTCATAATGATTTTTTAAATATACAGTAGAGAAACTGAACAGGGGGATATTTGGAGGAAATTGTAAACAGGAAACAGGAAAAAAAAAAAGAGGTTCCATTGGTACCTTATTGTCTTGTAGGTCCACTGCTGCCCCGTAGCGAGTGAGGGTTCTTGTCAAGGAAAGGTGGTTAACTGAGCATGCCCAGTGGAGGGCCGATCTCCCTGGGAGAGAGAGAGTGCATTTCAAGTGGAGGGAGGTGAGGGAAACAAGGAGGGAGTTCGGTACAGAAAGAGACAGAAAGAGAGGGAGGGAGTAAGTCAGGCGGTGAACAAACATCATACAAACAGAGTCAAGCCCAGAGGGTGAATGAGAGAGCCGATTATGATGGAGGAAATGAGAACGGTGCAAACGATGGCCAGAGACCAGTGAAACAGCCCGAGAGAGAGAGAGAGAGAGAGGGGGGGGGGGGGAATGAGAAAAAGGAAAAAACAGAAAAGAATGAAAAGGAAATAAGCAAGGGAGGTTAATATGGTGCATCCACACTGCCTGGGCACATTAGGGCACATTAGGGCACACTTTGTTCTGAGTCAGAGGGGGGCAGCAGGAGTGCTGGAGAGAGGGGGAAGAGAGGAGGAAGAGAGGAGGAGGAGAGGAGGAGGAGGAGGAGGAGAAGAGTGGGAAGCCGTGGGGGAGATTTACCAGAACAGGAGAGAAGGGACACAAAAAGGGATGTGAGAGAGACGGGGTAAGTTACACCAGTTACTCATCCCCTCAGTGTCAGAGATCACAGTAGTATGTATGTACACTGTACAGTATGTAAACATTTACAGATGTCTTCCATGTTTCATAAATGTATGAATGTTGGTTTACACCCCGTGACACATTACAAGTATAGTACATGATGTCTATGCATTTCTGGGCTCTGTGCCATCAAACCTGTGTTAAAGCAGCACTTTTAGATTTCTCTGTGGGTGGAAACAGTTTTTAAAAAGTGTTGCTTTAAGATCACCAACTCATTGGGAGCGATTGGGAGAGCGAAGCAATACCCGTGTGATCAGTGTTGTTGACCGGCACCCCAGCCCTTAGAAGCTCCAGAACAACGCGGTCAAGACCGTTTCGGACCGCACGGATCAGGACCACCGACCCGTCTGGCCCACACCACTGAACAGGAGCAGACTGCCAAAACATGAGATATCGTCACTACATTTACATTACATTTACATTTGAAAGATTTAGAAACTTTATTAAGATTTTTTTTTTTACTAAGAATTTTCTTTTATTTTCAAAAGAATATGATACTAACGTTCCAACTTACATAACCTATCGACTTCATGTGTTTAAAAACACAGTTACATAACAAAATACTTTTGCAAAACATTGAAGAAAGGAGGCGTATAGGCGTAGACAGTTTTCTTTAGAGGTTTGGGTGAACTTTGAGGGGTAGAAGATATACCGTAAGCTCATATCAAGTACAGATATCAATACCATGTACATTACAGCACAAGGCCACAAGACCATGCAAGCTATTAAAAACAAAGAAAAAAGTAATAGTGTCAAGAATGAGATTGTGGAACTCACTTGATTGGGTGTTCTGTGATGTGGAGGGATAGCATTTCTCTCCCATCCTCTTGGAGGGGCTGAAACAAGTGGTGTACAGAACTCAATTTAGTTCAGTTCATTGTTCATTATGTACAAATGTAAAATACAATATTTCTCAGGTAGAGTAGACGTAGAAGTCTTAGCCTAGATAAGCACAATGTCTACCCCCACATGAACATCATTAACATAACATCAACCGACATACAGTACTGTAGAGTAGGAGGGTGATGAATGCAAATGACGCAGCCACGACATATTCTGCTGTATCTGCAGGCATTACAGTAAAACAGGAAGTTGTCTTACGCTGTATGGCTGTCTGGGGGAGGCTTGCAGCGGCACGGAAGTGCTTCTGCTCCTGGGATCTGTGGTCACAGATGGAGGTGTCCTCCCGTCGCTGGGAACATCGCATGTTGATATCCTCCATGGAACTCTGGGTAATATCTGTGTCACTTCCAATATCCAGCTCCCTTTTGAGAGGCCTGAAAAGTTCAAAGTTCAAAAGTTCAAAGTTCAAATAAAGCTGTTCATGGCACCCTGGAACCGTATTATAGAGTTTGGTGAGAAGTAAGTTCAATGAAAGTTAATGAAAGCTAAATGTTTAATATTGGCTCAGAGTATCAAACACACAGCACATTCATTGAAAATACAACAATGGCATTCAATAGATATCTGTGTACTGAATGGCAGCTCTCTCACACAAGTTGGGAATTGTTTTCAAATGTGAGTACCTAAACAGTGATAGAAATAGTCCTCAACCAGTGGAGGCAGAAATGCATGCATGACAATGAGTCTGTCAATTTCTACCTCCACCAGCCTCCCCTGTCCACAACATGCCTGAAATAAACTCACGGGAGTTCCTCCAGCCTCTCTCACCTCATGCGAATGGCGTCCTCCCCCAGTGGCTCTCTGCGTCTCTTCTTCTCCGCCTCCTTCTCTTTCTTCTTCTTCTTCAGCCCGTTCTTCTCCTTCTCCCTCCCCGACCTCGACTTCTGTTCTCTGTGGGGCGTGTGTTGGGCCCATACCTTAGCTCTGTTGCCGCTGCTGTCCGTGACCGTGGACCTGTGCCTCACCCTCTCTTCCCCCCCCGCCCTCTCCGCCCGCCGACGCCTCACCCTCCGGATCACCAGGGCAACCACCAGGGCCAATGCCAGGGCCAGACCCGTTGCCACGCCGATCACAGCCCATAGCCATGCAGGAGAGGCTTCTTAGAAAGGAGACAGGAGAGCTCAAATGTTAGGTGGGAACATTCACCAGGTAACATGCAGTATGAAACAGTGATTTTATGACGGAAAATGACACTGTACAGTAAATATGTCAATCACACTCCAGAAAAGGAAATATATTAGATGGAGCCCTGAAGTATGCACTCTCTCTGCTTTATACGGTACACATACAATTACATACAAGACATGCACACTCACACTCACTCACACACTCCACGTAACAGCAGGGGACATACCATTTGTTTCCTCTTCAACTGGGTCCTCCTCCCTACTGCCTATCTCCTCTTTGACCCCTCTCATATTTATAATGGCCTGGAGTTCTGGGAGAGAGGGGGGCGACGCACGCGTCGATGACATCACAGCGCGCAGGAAGTTAGCCGCTTCGACGGCGTGCGGGAAACAGGTCGAAGGAAGACGGGAGCACGGCCTGTTATCCACTTGGAGGAATAACAGAGAGCTGGTGGAGAGAGAAAGAGAGAGGGAAGGTGGCAGAGAACAGAGAGAAAGAGAGAAGGAGTAGAGAACAGAGAGAAAGAAAGAGAGAAGGGGTAGAGAATAGGTCATTTCATTGCATTGAAAATAAGAGTAGACTGTGGTCAAGAATGAGGATAAGCTAAAATCGTTCACTGTCACAATGTAACTAATATGTAATGAAATGAAACTAAAACACAATGCAATTACTACTACTTACTATGTTCACAATTGCTATTGATAATCCATCTTCCAATTCGACCACCACCTACTCTCACTACTCCCACCTCCCACTACAGTACCTTCACTCCCTCAGTACTCATATCAGGGTTCCCACACCGTCTGAAACATCAAATTCAAGCACCTTTCAAGCACCTTTCAAGGACTTTCAAGCACCTTTCAAGGACTTTCAAGACTCAATTCCCTCGAATTCAAGGACCCAACACGGCATTCTCAAATTCACAAACTTTCAAGGATTTCAAGGACCCGTGGGAACCATGTCATATCAACAATAGTTACCCATTTGCATCATATATGGCCTGAGCCAACAGGTCCGTGAGCTGCTGGGGGTCCAAGGAGTACAGGTCTTTGCTGGGGTCAAAGGGCACGGCGCCACGCAGCTTCAGAGGGGTCTGGAGGAGCGTGCTGAGGGCCCAGAGCAGGGAGCTGTTGGAGAAGGAGCCCTGCTGCAGGGGGACGTGGGTGTGCACCACCAGGGTGCCTTTGGCCCACAGAGGGCTGCGGTGTTTAAAGCAGTCACTCCCGTCCCAACCACAGGGGGCGCTGTCACAGCCAAGCTCACAGTGAGAGTTGGCGTAGTGGTCGCGGCAGTACTGGATGTGGCCTGGACTGGAGAGACGGGGGGGATAGGGGGGAGGGATGGAGGGATAAGGGAATGGATGGAGGGAGGGATAGGGTAGGGTAGGGGGAAGGGATGGGGGGGTAGGGGAGAGGGATGGAGGGATAGTGGGGAGGGATGAGGGATGGAGGGGAGGGATGGGGGGATAGGGGAGAGGGATGGAGGGGAGGGATGGAGGGATAGGGATGGAGGGATAGGGGGATAAGGAGGCGGGATGGAGGGATGGGGGGAGGGATGGTGGGATGGGGGGAGGGATGGATGGAGGGATAGGGTAGGGGAGAGGGATGGAGGGATAGGGGGATAGGGAGGCGGGATGGAGGGGACGACACAGATTCATATCACAGATGACCCACACATGATGACCCATGGGTCTTGAGGCCAGACATTAAAGGTCATAGGTCATACATTTTTAGGAATCCCTGTGGTGTGGCTCTATAACTGTGTGTCTTACTTGCAGTGTGTATAACTGTGTGTCTTACTTGCAGTGTGTATAACTGTGTGTCTTACTTGCAGTGGCTGCGGTCCTTCAGGCAGTCAAAGCCGTCTCTGAGACACTCTGGTTCGGTGCACTCCTTGTTACACGACCCGTCTGCAAACTTGGCCTGACACTGTCTGGCAGGGGGGCACTGGCCCCACGGGTCACTGGGAGGCGCCGCTGTGGGGGAGGAATCATGCCATGAATACACACACATAGACACACACACACGCACGCACGCGCACACACACACACACACACACACACACACACACACACACACACACGCACGCACGCACGCACACACACACGCACGCACACACACACACACACACACACACATGGTTTAAGCAGTGGTGTGCCGTCAGGGCCAGCAAGGCCTTCTCTGCTGGCCTAAACATCATCAGAATATACATTTTATTTTAATATATTTTTTCCACAAATATGTATTAATAATTCCCCATAGTCTATTCTCTTCATTTCATAGCTTTCCTCTTGGTTGCGCTGCTTCCAGTCTCCGATTGAGATTTGGAGGGCTGGCCTTTATGTTAGAGCTTTTATCCAATCAAAATGTGTTGCTAGGGGGCTCAAAAATCTGCCCGCCTGCACATTAAACGGTGCCGCGGATACGACCTGTAACTTAACGTTGGAACGAGAAAACCTGTGGCGTACCTAGTAAACCTACGTAGATGCGAGCAAAAGCAACAACGGCGCCTGCTGTAAGGCTCAATGATGTCAGCACCCAGCACGTCTTTTGATTGGATACGCACTATTGATACGCACTATTGATACGCACTATTGATATTCACTATTGAGATGCGTAACTATGCCGGTAGATGTGAAACTTTTGAAAGTGCGCAGGGAAACGGTGCCTCACAACGAAAGCTTTCGTTGACTGATCGATAATACTGATCGATTGTGTCCTGTTTTTGGGTAAACAATAACTTTCATTTAGGGGACACAATGAAAGCGCCGAGTCCACAAACAGAGGAAACTACGTTGAGCTTCTTTCTTTTCTGTCTGAAAACAACCCAGATTTACATTACCACCTGTCCACAAACAAAGTGTTTACTGGGACGTCAGGCAAAATACAAAACGACCTGATTTTTGCTATTGCTGAAGTGATGGGAGAAGAGATCAAAATGGAGATTAAAAAGGCACCCTTTGTCGCTATTATGGTGGACGAGATGACAGACTTGGGTAATGTAGCGATCTTAAAGATGTTAGTTTAACACTCTTCATTGTAAATGCAGATTTATTGATTAAAAATGCTTCGGAAATATTAATATAACTCTGTTGTACTTGTCTGACTATGTTAAGGTGATGCAACGCCCGGTTATACTGTGTTTCTGTCTAGTTTCTAGAGCCATGGCGTCATAACGATGGTATTAAGAGGTAGAATAATTCAGGTAGGAATGTGTCGGACATCACTGAAGGCCTAGGTGTGAAATGCACCGCCCGCCACTGGGTTTAAGCATGGTGCTGAAAATGCAACGGTGTGATCCCCTCAGAGGCCACTACATGTTAACTGTAAGTGGCTTGAGAAATGTGTGTCATTGTTTTTTTTATCACATAAGACTTCTAAATACACATTTGGTACAGCAGTATATTATTAGTGCGTACGTCCACCCTGTAGGTCAAGCTATGAAAGGTGTGTCCTTGCCAACGGCCGTTAGAGAAAACGGGAAATAGGCCTGACATAAACAGGAAGTTTCCAGGAGAGGCGAATAGCAACAGGAAATGGAGTGGGCTGGGAATGGATGAGGGTCGGAGGTCGTTGCCGTGGCGATGAGGAATGTAATGGAGAGGGACAATGGATTTGGCAGGTGTGTGGACAATGAAATCATATCATAGACAGGACACTGTTAGCGCTATTAACAATGGAGCGGGATATGGTGCAGAACACACAATTGTTTTGCCTCTTATGAATTTTTCAGTTAATCGCACCTCCATAAATCAGGTCACATTCAACATACAAACATGATGAAATTATGTGAGAAGCTAGAACGAACAGAGTCTGAATCTTTTTTTCTTTTTTTAAACAGCTGCAGTAAAATCAAGATCTCTAAATCAATGATGGATGTCTAGCACACACACCTTTTGGTGTAAACATGAGGAGAGATGAGAGAGAGATAATGAGAGAGAGAGAGAGAGAGAGAACATCCATGGGGAATTGATGACTGAACTAAAATGATGACTAAGGGGAATGTCCACAAATTTGACGATCTCAGGGTTCTTATTGAGACATGCTAGAGTTTCTCTGTGTGTGTGTGTGTGTGTCAGAGACGACCTCTCAGGTATCGTACACATAGGATAGCAGATGGATGATGGACTTACCTCGACACAACCTGCTCAAACACAGCAGTGTAGCCAACCACAGAGCCAGCATCTTTTGGCCAGTCAGGTCCCAGACAGGAGGATGGAGATTGGGCCAAAATCTCTCTCTCTCTCTCTCTACTCCCAATCGGATCAGTGAGGTCTGGCCTGGTCTGTTGGTCCGGTTTAAGGCAGGTTCTGGTACTGGTTCTGGTTCTTCAACTCTCTGAGGTATCTCTCTGGGTCTCTTCTTGGGGGTTTGTGGTCTCACCGTTGTTCCCGACCGTCTTCCCGATAGGACCGTGTGAACGGTCTGTGCCTAATAGTGATACACTCCCACCTCTGGTGCAACCATACGCCCCAATTTGCTCTCTCATTCTTTTTCAGAAGCCCTGCGGATATCTGGACAACTTCCTGCCACTGTGTAGAAAAGAATAGGAGCGGGATGTGTGTGTGTGTGTGTGTGTGTGTGTGTGTGTGATTCCTCAGCCTGATTTTCTAATGTTTACAATGCTTCAGGATGTGGATGGCGTGGTTTGAATTTGTAACCTTTCAAATTTCCTATCAAAAGTCGCCAGAAGTGAAGTCATTAGTAGATGCACTTAACTTACATGACACACATTAATCATTCATCTTTTAAAAACATTAGAGTCCCATGAATACTCACACACACCAAATGATTATGCGCACACGCACACACACACGCACACACACACACACACACACACACACACACACACACACACACACACATATGGTGCTGACAATGCAAAGGTTGTAGGTTTGATTCCCCCAGAGGCCACCACATGTTAACTGTAAGTGGCTTGTGGAAGAAGTTTCACCTCAAAAGTCGCCAGAAGTGAAGTCAATTAGTAGACGCACTTAACTTACTAGAATCCCATGAATACACACACACACACACACACACACACACACACGCAGATATGAATGCATGCACACGAATGCACGCACACACAGACGAACGCACGCACGCACAGACACACAGACACACACACACACACACACACACACACACACACACACACACACACACACACACACACACAGAATAGGATGAGCTGGTGTTGAAAATAGACAGGGCAACTATAGCCTCCTTACCATCAGTCAGCTGGCTCAGATGAAAGGATGTGACCAGGAACAGGAAATATGGGTCTTCTTTCATCCTTAACCTCAAGACTCATAAATAGTGTCAAGACACAGCTTCACAGCAGGTAGGCCTGCAATATTTTCTGTATCTCTGTGTGACTTCAAGTTGAAAGGGACATCTCATTGTTATTTGCAAATGCAAAGATGTTTCCGGTTTGAAACTTACTTGCATGTGTGTCAGTCTCTCTGGCAAGTAAACCACTGTGCACTGTCAGTAGAAAATATGGAAATATGTTTTTAAAAATAGCTCTCCTTTATAACCTATAATAATTGAACTATGATATGATACACGAGGCAAGTTCAGGCAACGATCCTGAGCAAAATCTACCACCAGATGTCGCCCTTGAACATGAGTTGAATTGTTTTTTTTTCAAGTTCAAAAGTGAATCAGCAAGATATTAACTGTACAATAATTTCGGACTTGGTGTCAATGATGTCAATCGTTTGACTTGATTATTGAGCTTAATTAAACCAATTACATTTGCCACTATATTCATGGCTAAATACGATACACGTCAACCGAGTAAGAAGCCTGGGACTTCCCACATTGTACATTGTACACAAGTAGCCTGACATTACTTTCGGTTTTTATTCACCACTGAATGGTCGTAAACGCAGTTCTCCGTGTGGTTCTTGCTGAATCGTACTGTACGAATATCTATGTATATATGAAGGCATTCACTTGAATTCTATGTTTTAGTCTGAATTTGCCGAAAGCCTCTTGTCGCAAGAGTAAGTACGCCTTGGACAACATTGCTCGCATCCACACGTGAGTATGTTTATGAAACCATTTCCTTAAAACGTGTCATTTAGACTACTGATGTTGGAGGGTGAAGACTTGTTTCACTAGTTTCTGAGTTGGCATAAATGCGACTTAAACGACTTGTATTGTACATGCAAAATCACTTCATACGCAGACTTTTTCAAAGTGAAAGTAAAGCCATAACCTTGACATGAATGAATATGCTGTAAAACCGCAGTAGAGAATTTGATAACACACTTTACTTAGTCAACCTAATGCTTTTGTATGATTGTAATAATAGCTTATTATTGTGGTCAGTTGTATTTTTTCCAAGAAGCGTACTTATTTCCCAAAGTTTCAGATATATTATATATATTACCTAGGAGTATACATTTGGGTGGACTTTTAGGTGGTGCACGTTTCTTTCGTTATCGTTATCTATCTACTGTCTTTCACCTTAAGTTTCACTTTACTATATTTCACCCCTTTATATTCTCTATGCAGGCTGTAGACCTACTCGATGCTCACAACCCCTATCTCCCTCCCTTTCTCATCCTCCTGTTGCAGAACCCGTTTCGAAATGCCGAAAATGAATTTCTCTCCGTTGCTCTTCCTGAGCGCGGATGTGTGTGTGGTGCAGGCAGTCCGCATGGCCCAGCTCTCCCCTCTCCTCCTCCCTCATCCCTTCATCGCCCTGTGGGGTGGAGGCCTGCTCCGTGCCTGCCTCCTCCTCCTCCTCATCCTCACCTACCCTGGAAGCATACCCTGGATGAGCAGCTTTGAGGGGCTCCAGAGTATGGGGGTCCTCTGCTTCCTCTGCCCAGTCTACATCAGCCTCCTCTGGGCATGTGGCCAGCCCTCCCTGGACCAACTGTGGGGATGGCACTCATGGCCTGGGGTGGGTGAAATATCCTTTACGTAGACTCGTAGAGTAGAGTATTGTTGAGACACATTCATTTCAAAACGCAATGCCCTCCTCATTCAGTGAAATGGATTGAATTGGTTTTATATTTGGTATGGCGCCTCAGCTGATCATTGACTACACGAAACTTGTTGTTTTTTTGCATGGGGAAGGAACAACAATGAAAGAATTACACAAAAAAGGACTAAAAAAATCTCTTGTTTTGCAGCTATTTCAGACCTACAGTGTAGCAGTTGTGGCGTGGTTGTACTGGACGAGCTACGTCCCGTCTGTCCTCACCAAGACCACCAAAGCACCACAGAAGAAGACCTCTGGGGCCTCCCTGAAGAGACTGGTGGGGTATATGACACCGTACGCCATACGGTTCGGAGCAGTGCTTAGTCTGGTGGTTGTCTCTGCCCTGGGTAAGGCCTCCCCTTTAAAACATTACAATATGTGACAGCAGCTGGTGAAAGCGGGAACAAGTCGGCAACCGACGAAATGTTCAGACTTTTATTCAGAAAAATGTAAATACAGTGTTATTGAAAAATATCGCAATGCAATGGATTCGGTGAGTAATCCCCACTACTCTACACTAACTAGGTAGTAGTGTCCTTGATTTTCAACAACGTTGACATTTATTTACATTTTTCAGAATAAAAGTCTGAACAGTTTTGATTGGTTGCCGAATTGTTCCCGCTTTCACCAGCTGCTGTCACATATTTTCTAGGATAGATGTATTGGAGAGGAAAGGGTCATTGAAATAATACATTTGGGATTGGAATTGTACACCACCAGTATATTTCTCAGCTTCATCAGGAATGGAATAAGCAGTGCATTCCATATTCCGTTGCATGCATGACAATGAGCCTGTCCTCCGATTTCTACCTCGACCAGCCTCCACTGATGGAGAGATTAGGAAAGTGAAAGTGTTATCTGTTTTGCTCAAGGTGAGATGGCTATCCCCCACTACACGGGTCGGATGACAGACTGGATCATGAGCGAGGATGAGTCAGATGCCTTCATGCACGCCATTCAGGTCATGACTGTGATCACCATCATGAGGTAAGCTTCAGGGCCTTCAGTGACAGAAGTAGTAAGACCAGAGGGATATTACTGCCTGCTTATAGGCCAATAATTTGTGAAACACTGTTTCTGAACTCTTAAAAGAGCTATCATTGTCATCATTAACATCATTAATAATCTTACCCATTTTAGGTTTGTACAAGTGTGTCAATTTCCCCATGTTAACCATCCTAAAAGTGCTATTTCCTGGTATATCCAAAGCTTTGAATACATTTTTGAATGAAGATATTGCATTTGAAGTAGGCCGTGTGTCAATTTGACTGAAAATAGAGCAATCAAAATGTTGATGAGCTATCCTCCTGTAATAACACAGTAACACTCTGTCCCATCCCTCCCTCTCTGTCTGTCTGTCTGGCAGTGCTGTGTGTGAGTTTGTGTGCGACCTCATCTACAACATCACCATGAGTCGCATACACACCTCCGTCCAGAGCTGTGTCTTTCAGTCGGTGCTCAAGCAGGACATTGCTTTCTTTGACGACTCAAAGACCGGTGAGTTACATTGTAGAAATAACTTGTTATAGAAATATATTGTTATTACTTGAATTAACTAAATTAGTTGAACGCCAGCTAATCCACAAAAATGTTACTGCTACTTATACTGTGTATAGCCGATATACTGTACGGTATATATATGTGTGTGTGTGTGTGTGTGTGTGTGTGTCAATATATGTATTAATATATATATGTCTTAGGTATTTAACGGTTAAACACTTAAACACTTTTCTTTATGTTGTTGTTGTTGTTGTTGTTGTTGTTTATAATGAGGGGAACAATAACAGGCCAACACCTCCACAGATCTAAACCATGACTTCATGTGTTCTAGGTGAGATTGTGTCGCGAATCACCACGGACACCAACGAAATGAGCGAGGCGTTGAGTGAGGAGCTGAGTCTCCTGATGTGGTACTTCATGCGCGTTATCTCCCTCTTCATCTTCATGGTGAATCTCTCCGGCAAGCTGTCTCTCTTCACTGCTATGGGGCTACCTATCATCTGGGTCATTCCCAAAATATCTGGAAAGTTCTACCAGGTATGAAAAGTCAAACTTTTGCGATAACCGAGCAGAAAAAAGGAAAGGTGGAGACATCTCACTCAAAAAACTATAGTAGTTAGATACATACAATTATATCACCAACCATACAAAATATTCAAAGACTGACTTACCAGTACTGACTTCTCAAGGAATCCACCATATGCAACAAATGAACTGAAAAGACATGTATCACTAAAAGTCTAACAGAACGAGAGAATCATACAACGCATACAAACAAGTCACATCAACAACAAAACCATCTATACATAACAGCAAATATTAATCTTTGAGTATTGTTTTCTTTCAGAGCCTCGCTGTAAAGGTTCAAAAGTCCTTAGCCTGCGCCAATGACGTTGCCACGGAGACCTTCTCCAACATGAAGACTGTTAGGAGTTTCGCCAATGAGGACGGCGAGGCAGAGAGGTACAAACAGCGATTGGACGCCACTTACGCCCTCAATAAACAGGAAGCAGCTGCCTATGCAGGCTCCACCTGGGCCAACAGCGTAAGTCTCCATCGTTCTCCTTGTTGACAATCGAGGTGGTCCTCTGTGGCTCAGGTGCTAGAGCAAGGCGCTAATTATGCTTAGGTTGTGGGTTCGATTCCTGCTGGGACCGTATATACTGAAAGATGTATGCAGTCACTGCTATGTAAGTCGCTTTGGCAACTAAATGGCATATGTATATTATTATTATTACAGTCACAGAGCGATGTGTCCAAGTGCTCAAATTGCACATCAACTGATGATACTGACACTAATGATTACTGAAGAAACAGTGATCCGAACCATGTTTATATATTCAACTGTCATAGGATTGCTTACTGTATCGGTTATAACCAGTAGTAACCCCATCTGAATTTCATTGTCTGGTACTTGTACTCTGCAATGACAATAAAGTTGAACCTAATCTAATCTAATCTCTCTCTCTCTCTCTCTCTCTCTCTCTCTCTCTCTCTCTCTCTCTCTCTCTCTCTCTCTCTCTCTCTCTCTCTCTCTCTCTCTCTCTCTCTCTCTCTCTCTCTCTCTCTCTCTCTCTCTCTCTCTCTCTCTCTCTCTCTCTCTCTCTCTCTCTCTCTCTCTCTCTCTCTCTCTCTCTCTCTCTCTCTCTCTCTCTCTCTCTCTCTCTCTCTCTCTCTCTCTCTCTCTCTCTCTCTCTCTCTCTCTCTCTCTCTCTCTCTCTCTCTCTCTCTCTCTCTCTCTCTCTCTCTCTCTCTCTCTCTCTCTCTCTCTCTCTCTCTCTCTCTCTCTCTCTCTCTCTCTCTCTCTCTCTCTCTCTCTCTCTCTCTCTCTCTCTCAGATGTCCAGCCTGGCTCTGAAGGTCAGCATCCTCTACTATGGTGGGAGGTTGGTGACTGGGGGTACCGTCAGCAGTGGGGACCTAGTGGCTTTTGTACTCTACGAACTCCAGTTCACTTCTGCTGTGGAGGTATTAACAATGTCATGTTCCGTTGATAGAATCACAACTAGAATGTTCTGTATCGTATTTTTACACGTTTTTTACATTTGTGATATGAATCAGTTTATAAATTATAGTAGCGATGTAGATAATATATCACAAACAGTATCAACATTTTCCTTTTTTCCCTCTCCCTACTCCTGCCACTGATGTTTTCATATGTTTAATAATATTGCAGGCAGTGATGTCATGTTACCCACGTGTGAAGAAGGCAATCGGAAAATCTGAGAAGATTTTCGAGTATTTGGACAGAAAGCCCCAGGTTCCTCCAGACGGCACTTTGGCACCCACAACTCTTAAGGGACATGTGCAGTTCAAGAACGTCACATTTGCTTATGCCAAGAGGAAAGACACACCTGTGCTTGAGGTAAATTCTTCATAATAAATCAACATTATATTTGATTATGCACATATATTATGTAAACATATAAAAAACAGCCATATATGTACAGCATATGACTCTCATAAATGAATATGTATATATTTACAACTCTCTCTCGCTCCCCCACTCTCTCTCAGGGCCTGTCGCTGGAGCTGAAACCTGGGCAGATCACTGCCCTAGTTGGGCTCTCTGGAGCAGGAAAGACCACTTGTGTGAGCCTGCTGGAGAGGTTCTACCAGCCCCAGACAGGAGTGATCCTACTGGATGGAGAACCACTGCAGAGCTACAAAGACCAATACCTACACCAGAAGGTCATTATACGCACCAGGAGAGGGAGCAATGTCACACTATTTGATAACCTTAGTAATATGGGTGTAATCTTTTCACGGTACGATACATATAATGACAAAAAGGCAATGACACAATATTCTCACGATAGTGTGCTGAGAGAAAGAACAATACCTAAGCTGACTGAGTTGCGAAATTGCTGAGACAAGGGGTCACCCTCCCTCTCCCTCTCTCTCTCCACCTTCTCCACTGTCTCTTCCTCCTCTCAGATCAGTGTGGTGAGTCAGGAGCCAGTCCTGTTCGCCCGCTCCGTCAGGGAGAACATCAAATACGGCTGCGAAGACGCCTCTGATGAGGAGATGCACCGGGCTGCTGAGCTAGCCAATGCCCACAAGTTCATCTCTGAACTGCCAAAAGGCTACGACACAGGTTCGTCCCTAACACCTTTGTGTGTTACAATTTTTAACCTTAATACTTGTTATGTCTTGTTTGGTTCCCTCACATATAGACTTGTTGATTGTTTCGGTTCTAATGTTTAATAGTATTGACAAATTGAGGAACTATATTTTGCTCATCTTTCCTAACACAGTGAGCCTATATGATTTACTGCTCTGTTATTTGGACTGATGTTCAAGTTCAGAGTTTATTATCATATGCACTGAGATGTAGAGTGTGTGACAGTACAATGAAATTTTTACTCCCAAGCTCTCTTCTTTGAACACACAATAATAGCACAATAGTACATTAGTAACAGAATAATACACAATAATACAATAGCAGCAGTGACTCATGTGTGTACTTTCTTCCACAGATGCTGGGGAGAAGGGGGGCCAGGTCTCCGGGGGGCAGAAGCAGCGTATTGCCCTTGCCAGAGCTCTGATCAGGCAGCCACGCATCCTAGTGCTGGACGATGCCACTAGTAACCTAGATATGGAAAACGAGCATTTGGTAGGAGTACCTACTGTATATAATTGACTAATAATATATGCCATTTAGCTTGTGGGGCGGCTGTGGCGCAGGAGGTAGAGTCGCCGCCTAATGATCAGTGGCAGATCGGTGGTTCGAGCCCCGGCTGGCCACATGTTGAAGTGTCCTTGGACAAGACACTGAACCCCAAAATTGCTCCCAGGGAGTGGGCCAGCGCCTTGCATGGCAGCTTGCCCCATTGGTGTGTGAATGTGTGTGTGAATGGGTGAATGAGAGGCCGTTGTACAGCTCTTTTGAGCAGCTTTGGAGCAGCAAAAAAGGCGCTATATAAGTGCGGTCCATTTACCATTTAGCTGACGCTTTTATCCAAAGCGACTTACGTTGTGGTGAGTGCAGAGGACATGAAAAGAAAGTAACAACCATAATTCTACACAATTCAAAACCTATTTTTGGGGGGAATGTTGTATCCCTGTCAGCCATTGACTCATATCACCCAATGGAAGCGGTTTAGTACTTCAGGGACATAAATTATTCATGTTAATCTTAACCAGTCTGAGACAGTTTAGAAACTTGATTGCAAATTCCCAATAGCTTTTCTTCAGGTTGTTCTGAGTATATTCTCCTCTCACTGTTGTTCTCTCTCTCTCTCTCTCTCTCTCTTTGTGCAGGTCCACCAGGCTCTGCTGAAGGTGACAACCCACTGCTCTGTGCTACTGATTGCTCACAAGATGAGTATTGTGGAGAAGGCCAATCACATTGTTGTTCTCAAGCAGGGAAAGGTTCACGAGGAGGGAAGCCATGACGATCTGCTGGAAAAAGACGGCTTCTACGCCGACCTGGTGAGAAAGCAGAACAGTGGCTTTCAGCGTAAAGAAGGAGAGGGCCCAGATGCAAATAGCGAGGCGTCCACAATCCCTTGACAATCCTACAAGAGATCCCACGCCTGACACCATTACACAGTTTGTAAACATTATGTTTTCACTAAATCAATGCCTTCACAATCGCATACACCTACTTTGCAGCTACTCTTAGATAGATACATAGCATTATCACATTGTTATTGTCATACTCCTTCCTGTTATTTTCAGGTGGGCAATAAAACTCTCAGAATACCAGTCCCTCTCCATAGTGAAAATGTAGTGTTTTGTCATCCCTATGAATTATTTAAAATTCCCCAAATATTTTTTGTATTTTAAGTATGTATGTGTTAAACTGTGTTACTTGTTGCACTGAGACAAAATATGTGTTCTACCTACGTATATAAAGGCTGGACTGGCTGCTTATATAAAGGCTGGACTGGCTGCTTATATAAAGGCTGGACTGGCTGCTTTCACGTTCAGTACTTTGAGTGTGTATTTTTTATTTTATTTGTGTTAATGACAATAAACATGCTGAACATAACTGATCGCTAACTGTTTTTCTGCGTTCATGTGATACTGTTAAAAACAACAACAATATGACTTTCTTGAATATGTAGGCTAAATATAATGCATCATATTCAGCCATAGAAGGAAACCCCTCTGAACCTGACACTGAGTGATTGATCCAAAAATCGATGATGATATGTTTATATTTTCCTTAGTATTGTAGAAAGGGAAATCCTGTATCTGAATAAAACTAATGTGTGTAAACAGCCAAATGTAGTTGCTCTTTATAGCTGTGGAAAGTCCCTTGATTCATACTTTCACTTTTCTTGTTTATACTGATGCTGCAAAATGCCAACACACTGAATCTCTAAAACTGTGTTGAGGTAGAGGGTATTTCCAACAAATACGCTATGATGTTTATCACAGGGACAGATCCGTTGGGGTTGCTAAGCAGTTTTAGTCAACAAACATACACCGGCCCTATACACTAAGGAAGTAGCACTGTCACCCCCAGCTCAAAAGCTCCAAAGAAATAGGCAGACAGGATGTGCAATTTTAATTTCACCAGACAAGAGAGGCCATGCCTCCACCTAGTAAGTAAGTAAGTAAGTAAGTAAGTAAAGCTTTATTTATATAGCACCTTTCATACAAGAAATGCAGCTCAAAGTGCTTTACAACAGGAATAAGAACCTAAAGTGAATATAAAAACATATACAAGCATAGAATGACTAGTGATAGAATTAAACCTGCATCTCATTTTATTTAACCTTTATTTATCCAGGGTAGACTCATTGAGATAAAGATATCTTTCAAGAGAGACCTACATCTTAATGAAGAGGCTGGTAGTCTCCACCACCGCTGAGAGTCTTGGTCAAGACCATCAGGATCTGCAATGTACAAAGCAACACCACATACTTCCAGTTTACATAGTGATGCTGTCAATAAAGGAATACATGTATTTGAGAGTTTTTGTGTGTTTATTTTTACATGATCATTTAAACATGATCACTTATCCAATGTTTATGAAGTGGGATTGAGTGAGGGCATATGCCATGCTCCCATGTACTATATGTCAAAGTGCTTTACATATAGCATTAAAAGAAATACAGAAAAAGAAGGATAGTAAAAAAAGAAAGAAAAATGGCATATAGATATAAACATTTAACAACATAATAAGACATGCAATCCCCTCGGCACAACAAGGTTCCAATCCCATAAAACAAATCACACTGTCACTTTATTACTTCTTACTGAATTGTTGTTGCTACTTGGTTGAGTGTGGCGCAAAATCCCAAAACATTTAGATTTTCCATTACAACTATGCGATTAACAACAAATACAATTTGATTTGATTTTGGTTGCATGACAGCACTAAGGGGCAACTCCATCTAAGCCTCTGCTGCGACTTCATGCAGTCTTTTGATTTGTACACACACATCAATAAACTGTCTACCAAGGCAACAAGAAGCTGTCCACGATGGCATCAATTAGCTGTCCACCATGGCAAAAGGGCAATTTTGCCATGGACAAAAACTCTGGGCCGCTCAGAATGTATTTTTAAAAAATGTTTTATTTTTTTATTTTTTATTTTGTCTCTGGTGATTTTCATTGAAAATAACTTATTTCAGCAGACCGCGGCCCAAAACATATTATATCGGCCCGGGCCGTCCACGCAGTTCTATATCGTGGAGCTCCGCCCCATAGGGGAGCTCTGCTCCTATTGGTTTACCCGCTACCTAAAGTAGCCAATGACTGAATTTTTCAATGCCTGCGCCCGCCTGGGGTGCTATATAAAGGGGCGTACTTCGCTCCATCATTCTCCCAAAAAGTTCAGCACGGGTTTATATCTGAAGACTGAGAAGGACGACTACTAAGACTGGAGAACCCGCCAGACTTTTCCCTTCAAGATATGGATTGTCCGCCGCCTATGGAGAAGTTCCTCCGGGACGCCTGCCGCTGCGACTTCCAAGCAGCGGAGGACACTTTTCAGCGGAGGAGACTTTTTCCTTCAGCGATGGATCGTCCGCCGCCGACCACGAAGAAGTTCCTCCGGGACACCTGCCGCTGCGATTTCCTAGCAGCGGAGGAGAAGCACGCGGCCCTGACATCACGCCGCCCTCACCCAGCTGAGTGGTCGGTGCCGGTGTCAGGGTCAGAAAGCTCTGATGAGAGCGAGCGGCAGGTAGAGGCTCACGAGCTCCCCGCCCTCGCCCCCCCATCACTCCACCACGACTTCCAGGGCCTCCTGGAAGCTGCGGCAGGCGTGTTGGCAATTCCCTGTCCCGCCTCCCCTCCCCCAACGGAGTCCTTCTGGGAGAAGGACCTGTTTTACGGGAAAAGGACGAAGCGACAGGACCAACCTCCTAACGCTGTCCTCCCGGGCTTAGTGGAGGACAAGTGGGGAGAACCACTCACAGGCAGGGCGCCAGTGAAGGCGTTCCTGCCCTTTACCAGAGTGGAGGGGCTCGCGGAGGGGATGACCGACGGCTCCCCGCCGCTCGAACCAGCGCTAGCCGCCTACTTGGTACCGGGGTCCAGCGCCTGGTCGGTGCCTAAAAAACCTATGCTGCCCAACCAGCGTGACAGGTTTAACGCCACCCTGGTAGACAAGAGCTACGCTCTCGGTGCGCAGGCGGCGGCAGCGGCGAATAACATCGCCGTGTTTAACGCCGCCATTGCGAAAATCACCACAGACCGACCCAACGGTCTGTCTGCAGCGGAGGCGGAGCTTCTGAGCAAGCTCAGTGCCGCGACGATGTACCTGGCCCAGGGCGTCGCGGTTTGTGGAGGTCGCCTGATGGCAAACGCGGTGGTGCAGCAGCGACAGATGTGGCTGTCTCTCACCACCATGACCGGGGCGGACCGGATGGCCCTACTGAATGCTCCAATAGAGAGACAAGGGCTATTCGGTCCCGCCATGGACACCATGACGAAGCGCCTGGCCGCGATGGAGGAGGCTAAAAAGCACCTTGCCAGCCACCTCCCCCTCCAGCAACCCTCCACCTCTTCTTCTTCCGCCGTGGTGACGACTAGACCGTCAACGGCTGCGAAACGGAGGTTTCGGCGTGATGCGGCACTGGCTCTACCTCTACCGACGGAGCCATGCCCCACTCGGCATCCCCAGCCCCCGCCACTGACCAATGGGAGGGCCCGCTACGGCCCCCCTCGGCAGCGTGGCCCGGTTTCACTGGCGGAGGGGTCGGTAATGACCCCACCACCGGTTTCCTCTTCATGGCTGTTACCTCATAAAGAGGTAAAAGAAGGAAAATCCCCACCTTATTTTTTCAGTAAAGGAGATTTTCCCATGTTATCTACCAGAGCGGAGACCCGCCTGCCTTGTCAGAGCGTGGTCCAATCGCTACCGGTTAGAAACAAGGCGGAGACTGGCCCAGCTTACCAGCGTGTGGCCAGCTCTCTGCCTAACAGACTTACCCCTATCACGACACGAAGCGGGTTAAACACCCCTGTCTGTAGCCGTATAGAGGGACCGTTATCTACCAGAGCGGAGACCCGCCTGCCTTGTCAGGGCGTGGTCCAATCGCTACCGGTTAGAAACAAAGCGGAGACTGGCCCAGCTTACCAGCATGTGGCCAGCTCTCTGCCTAACAGACTTACCCCTATCACGACACAAAGGGGGTTAAACACCCCTGTCTGTAGCCGTATAGAGGGACCGTTATTTACATCAAAAACCCCTCCATGTCTATCAGGATCTGGCCCAGCTCATGAGCGTGCGGCCGGTTCTTTGATTATCAGGCATAATAAACCTGCGTCAATAAAGGGCATTGTTACACATAACAAACACTCTTTACAGACGGCAGCCCATCCCTTTCGAAATGACCCCACCTTGGGCTGTGCCACCTCCTCGGTGTGCAGCGGCGGCTGGGGTCATACAGAAATTCAAGCTTTTTCTGTCGACTGCACCACAACAGACGGCCCAGCCGCTGTCGTTGCGTTATGCAGAATGGCTAGAAGGGGCAGATATGCTGTCGGGCTGGCTGGACAGGACATTGAGGAGGGGATATGCACTACAGTTCATTCAGCCTCCTCCGCCCTTCAGGGGCGTGAGAGAGACTGTTTTGTCCTGCCCGATAAAAACATGTGCGCTCCAGGAGGAGATTACGAATCTCCTAACAAAGGGCGCAGTGACAATGGTTCCGAGGGACCAGTGGGACATGGGGTGGTACTCCCCGTATTTCCTTGTCCCAAAGAAATCCGGAGGCATGAGACCCATACTAGATTTAAGGTTCCTCAACGAGAGAGTGGCGAAACGCCCCTTTCGTATGTTGACGACGAGGCGCCTTCTGTCTTGTATACAGAAGGGCGACTACGGAATCAGCATAGACCTGAGGGACGCGTATTTTCATGTGCCAATCACAGAGAGGCACAGGAAATTTCTACGTTTTGCCTTCCAAGGGAAGGTTTACGAGTACACGCGCCTGCCCTTCGGGTACGCGCTTGCTCCTCGAACTTTCTCCAAATGCGTGCAGACAGCACTTGAACCACTGAGGCGAAACGGGATACGCATATTAGCATATCTCGACGACCTACTGGTCTTGGCTCAATGCCCAAATCGAGCCATTCGGGACGCAACCTCACTGGTGCAGCACCTTACTCAGCTGGGGTTAGCTGTCAACTGGACAAAGAGTGCTCCGTGGCCAGCTCAACGGTTTTCCTATCTAGGCATTCAGTTGGATACTGCCAAGATGATGGCCAGTTTATCGGCACCACGGAGAGCGACACTGACGTCAGCTCTCCGGGTGTGTCGAGTGACAAATACAATCACCGCTCTGTCAATGATGTCCTTACTAGGACTGATGTCTGCAGCCCATGTAGTGGTCCCTTTAGGCCTATTACACATGCGCAGACTGCAGAGGTGGTTCGCACGACTGCGACTGGATCCAGTGAGACACCGTCGCAAGTTGATTGTAATACCGAGATCGGTCAAAACCAACCTGAGCTACTGGAGAGACCCGCGCGTCATCGCGCGCGGAGTCGCCATGGGCAGACCGGCATCCCACTACCCAGTCTTCACGGACGTGTCGTTGACTGGGTGGGGAGGAGTGTGTCAGGCAGGTTCGGTGGCAGGAAGATGGGGACCGTTGGAGACGCGTCACATCAACCTGCTGGAAGTTAACGCTACTTCATTTTGCCCCGGTGTTAAAGGATCTGGACGTGTTAGTCAGATCCGACAACAGGACAACAGTAGCATACATCAATCGTCAAGGGGGAGTACGCTCAGCGTCACTTCATCGCCTAGCGACAGATGTATGGCTGTGGGCTGTCACACACCTGAGTTCGCTAAAAGCTCTCCACATTCCAGGTCTGCTCAACGAAGGAGCAGATCTGTTATCACGGGGAGGCCCGAGGGACGACGACTGGAGGTTAGCACCCTCCATTGTGTCTCTGATTTGGGCACGGTTCGGGCAAGCAGAAGTGGATCTGTTTGCGTCACGGACGAATGCGCAGTGTCGCCTTTGGTTCTCCCTGCACGAACAGGACAACCCGCCATTGGGAGTCGATGCATTCGCACACCACCCATGGCCGAGGGTCCTGTTATACGCGTTCCCACCCCTGACATCTATCCTCCCACTGTTGGCACGAGTGAGGTCAGAGAGGATAGAGTTAATTATTGTAGCCCCGGACCGTCCCGGAGCCCCGTGGTTTCCGGAACTGATGGAGATGTTGGTAGAGGGCCCATGGCCCATACCTCATCGACAAGATGCACTCTCTCAAGCCAGAGGCTTGGTGAGGGGGCCGCCTATGATGGGGGGCCCCCTCATGGCCTGGTTACTGAGAGGGATTTGTTAGAACGCAGGGGTCTGACAGACGCGGTCATTCAGACCATTCAGAGTGCGCGCGCGCAATCCACTGCAAAGGGATATGCGGCGCGCTGGCGAGTGTTTACACAGTGGTGTGAGGGACAGGACGTTGACCCAGTCTGCTGTCGGGTCGAAACGTTCTTGTGCTTCTTACAGTCGCTGTTTGACAAGGGATTGGCGGCGGGAACTATTAAAGTTTACGCGGCTGCCATCTCAGCTTGTCATGAGGGTTTTGCGGCAACGACACTGTTCAGTCATTCGCTGGTTAAGCGTTTTTTGACTGGAGTGTGTAGGCTTAGACGCCCTCATAGGACTCTAATGCCAAAATGGGACCTGTCGATTGTGCTAGAGGCGCTGTGCGTGCCCCCATTCGAACCCATTGACACTGTGTCGTTGCGTTTATTGTCTCTCAAGACGAGTCTACTCCTCGCCTTGACTACGGCTAAGCGAGTGAGTGATTTATGCGCTCTCTCGACACGGGCAGATTGTTTGATCATATCTGATGACGAAACAAAAGCTGTGTTACGCCCTAACCCGGCTTTTATCCCTAAGGTTAATCGTGGGTTTAGGGTTCAGAGCTGTGCTCTGAGCGCCTTTTTTCCTCCTCCTCACGACGGAGAGAGGGAGAGGCGTTTACATTGTCTATGTCCGGTGCGCGCGTTGGCACAATATGTGAAGCGCACAGCAGGACTGAGATCTTCTCCCCAGCTTCTGATCTGCTACGGCGGACAGAAAGCCGGGGCACCACTCTCGAAGCAGAGGCTGTCCCATTGGATTTGCGAGGCTATTAGCCTCGCATACGAATCGAAGGGGCAGCCCGTGCCGACTGGCATTCGGGCTCATTCCACCAGGGGCATGGCCACATCAGTGGCCATTCTCAGGGGAGTGGGAGTGGAGGAGATATGTGAGGCGGCGTCTTGGTCGTCGCCATCACCTTTTGTACGGTATTACTTGAAAGATATTTCTTCCTCATCCTTTTCTCATTCTGTCCTCAGTTTTGCTGATGACTGATGTAGTGGGGAAGGCACTTGGATTACCCTGGTCATGGGGATTCTATTAAAGTGCTGTCAGGATGAATACGGATGTGCCTGGGGAGGGGACCCTCCTCCAGGACATGTTCCGTTAGATCAACAACCCTACGTGCTCACGTAAGGGTTAGGTCAGTGATATTCTTCCTCATCCTTTCTCATTCTGTCCTCAGTTTTGCTGATGACTGATGTTGTGGGAAGGGCACTTGGATTACCCTGGTCATGGGGATTCTATTCAAGTGCTGTCAGGATGAATACGGATGTGCCTGGGGAGGGGACCCTCCTCCAGGACATGTTCTGTTAGATCAACAACCCAACGTAAGGGTTAGGTAAGTGATATTTCTTCCTCATCCTTTTCTCATTCTGTCCTCAGTTTTGCTGATGACTGATGTAGTGGGGAAGGCACTTGGATTACCCTGGTTGGGGATTCTATTCAAGTGCTGTCAGGATGAATACGGATGTGCCTGGGGAGGGGACCCTCCTCCAGGACATGTTCCGTTAGATCTACAACCCTACGTGCTCACGTAAGGGCTAGATCAGTGGAGCAGACTCGGTGTGGGTTGGGCCAACTTTTTAAGGTTGTCTTGAACCAACATCAGTGGTCAGCTCCGGGTGCCGCTGAGATTGTTTTCGGACTATTAGTCTCAGTGGGGGTACATTTGGCCTCGCTCGCTCCGCCTAAACCAGTCATGGCCCTATGGGGCGGAGCTCCACGATATAGAACGATATTATGGAGATAGACTCCAGTTCTATGAGTGGAGCGGAGCCCCATAGGGCTGCTGGCCCACTTCGACTTGTTCAAACCGGGCTGTTTTGTATGTTTGGGAGAATGATGGAGCGAAGTACGCCCCTTTATATAGCACCCCAGGCGGGCGCAGGCATTGAAAAATTCAGTCATTGGCTACTTTAGGTAGCGGGTAAACCAATAGGAGCAGAGCTCCCCTATGGGGCTCCGCTCCACTCATAGAACTGGAGTCTATCTCCATAACTATCGTTCTGCGCGGATGCCCGGGCCAGGGCCTAACGTGACGTGTGACGTAACGTTACACGCATTTTCCCATGATCAACTCGTTGCTACTACACTGCTAGATAACTCGACGATAAACTGACAGGAAAATTGCATCTAGCTAAAATAAAATGAATCGGGGCACTAAACGATCAAAGGGTGGGGCAGAGAAAAAGAGGGACAAATCGAAGAAAGCTCTATTGGCAGAGGGGGGGAAATTAACAAAAATAACCGATCTGTTTGTGAAGCAAGCAGCAGGTGCTAGTGTGATTCCTTCAACTAGCACTAGCGTTGAACTTGTGGAGGGAGACGACGAGGGAGAGAAACATGGAGACAAGCAAGAGGAAGTGGCAGAGGAATCGGACATGGACACGGGACTTGTGGCAGAAACAGTTCATCATGACAAGCAAAAGGCGTTGGAAATTACCGGTACATTATCAGAGGGAACGGCGGCCGCGGGAGCAATGAGCGGGGCCGGTAGGATGGCTACAGAGGAGGCTGAGGAGCAGTATGATTTTATCAAGCTACCAAATTTCGACACACTTGGACAGTTTTTCAAGTTTCACCCACATCAGTCGGCTGAAGGAACAGCCAAGAAAGCATTTAACCGCAAAGATGGATCACAACGGAAATGGGTCAGCTATCGTGAGAAGGACCATTCTTTATTTTGTGCAGTGTGCCTGGCATTTTCTAAAAAGACTGAGATTGAGACACATCCCTTCATTGATGGATATAACGACTGGAGGCACGTACACCAGAGGCTAAACGAGCATAAGAACACTGTCTTTCATATGGAATGTGTAAAGGCATACTTTTCGTGGGTAAGTCAAGCAGATATCGCACATTTGCTGCAGTCAAATCAAATGTCAGCCCGCCGAGAACAAGTGCGTAAGAGGAGGCAAGTTCTAGAGCGTGTGGTTAATGTGGTAAAAATGATAGGCAAATGTGCACTTGGTTATCGGGGACATAGATCTGAGGCCGCATACTCATTAGCTGACATGTCGGTTGATCATGGGAACTTTCTGGAGACACTGTTGCTTCTCAGTAAATATGACAGTTGCTTACAGCAGCATGTGCAAGAGTGCATTGAGAAAAGCAAGTCTGGCCAGGGAAGAGGCTCACTAGTGACATTAATGTCCAAAACAACTGTCAATACGGTTGTGGAGTCTATCCGGCAACTAATAAAAGAGAGTGTTGCTACTGAAGTCATCCAGGCTGGAATGTATTCAGTACAAATCGATACGACACAAGATATCTCAGCAAAAGATCAGTGCAGTGTTGTAGTCCGCTATGTAACAGACAGCGTTCATGAGAAACTACTGGCAGTCGTTGAATGCAAATCATCCACAGGTGAGGACTTTCTTAAACTGCTCAAAGAGACGTTGACCTCTTGCAAAATCGACATGAAGAACTGCATCGGAAACTCCACAGATGGGGCCGCAAATATGCAAGGCCAATACAGGGGCTTCTCTGCCTGGCTGTCAAAGGAAGCCCCAAGCCAAGTTCATGTGTGGTGCTATGCCCATGTACTCAACCTGGTTATGTCTGAAACTACAGGTGTAGTGATAGCAGCGGCATCATTATTTGGGTTGGTTAACGAGATCGCAGTGTTTCTTCGTGACTCATATCAGCGAATGAATGTTTGGGAAGGTGTCAGTCAGGAGGACCCCCAACACCGAAGGATTACACTGATTGGTGAAACAAGATGGTCCTCAAAGGATGCTGCGCTGAAGAAGATCTTTGGATCATTCGCCAAGCCAGACAGTGGTTTGTATGTGGAGCTAGTTATAACATTGTCCAAGATTGAGGAGAATCTACAGTTTAAACCAGCTGTGCGTGTTAAGGCTCATGCCTACATGGAGTCACTTCTTAAATACGAGACAGTTTTGACTGCACAGGTGTTCCTGCGTATTTTCTCCATTGTCAAATTTTCACCATTGTCAAATTTTCACCATTGTCAAAATACTTACAGACCAGCGCACTGGATCTTGTGGCTGCCCATAGGATGGTAACAAAAACACACGAGCAACTGAAAAACCATGTCAGAGACTTTAACACAGTGAAAGAAGCCACAGACAAGTTTGTGAGATGGGCAAACAACAGATTACAAAGTGAGGAATCTGAAATGGAAGTGCAGGATGCGCTGCCACCAAAACGCATCAAGAAAAGAAAAGCAATGCCAGGTGAGTGTGCTGCTGATGCAGAACATGCAGCTACAGACTCAAGTCCACAATGTAATTCTTGACACAGCCTCTGAGTGTATGCATCGCCGCTTCCTGCAGAATGGGAAACTTTATGCTGATTTAGCATGTCTAGATCCTCGTAATTTTCCAACGATGAAAGCCAATGGACTACCTCCAAATGCACTTCAGGACTTAAGTAAATGCCTACTTACATTTGATGAAGATGCAACTGTTGAGAATTTACAGTCTGAGTTGTCAAACCTCACCACACAATGGGACACTCTGAAACAGTCTCCACTGAATGAATATACAATCAGACAGTCTGTTACCTCTGAGGAACAGGACCATCAGATGGATCAAGAAGAAGTTGATCTGGTGAGCAAAAGATGCACAACCTGCAAGAACTGTGCATTATGCTGCTATTTCCTCCTGCAGCAGTTGAATTTGTTCACTCATGTCTACCACACAATAGGATTAGCCTACACATTTCTTTTGACACTCTCCTGCACACAAGTGGCATGTGAAAGAAGCTTTTCCACATTGAAGTTTATTAAGAATCGTCTCAGGAGCAGACTGTCACAGGACAATTTGGAGGCCTTCATGCTCATGGCAACTGAAAAAGAAATCCTAATGAAGCTGGACTCCGATGACGTGATTGACAGGGTTGCCGAGAAAAGCAAACTACTTCGTAGCCTGCTAACTAACTAAGGTAAGACACATTTATTATTATACACTGTGGCTGTGCAGCAGTGGCGAAGCTACCAGGGTGGCAAGGGGTGGCAGCTGCCACCCTTGAAAAAAGTCCTGCCACCCCAGTTACACAGACCAACTGATATAATTTGTTGTATTATTATTATTTGATCTTTATCTTTATTTTTAATCAGAATTCAGTGTAAAATTCCCAAATTTCCAAGTTTGAAAAATAAACTCACTGTCTGTTCCACCCCTCCGTCTCAAATGGTTGCACCCTATTTCACACGGGGAGATTTGAATTTGCCGGCTGAGCTGTCTTTCTGGTGCTGTGCCGTGTGGAGCCTGTTCAGGCAGAGAAACTGGATGCTGCCTGTTTAACAGAAAAAAGTATAGGCTGTTTAGAGAAGCATGGGCTAGAATATAAGAAAAACCTAGTTGGTCAAGGCTATGATGGAGCATCAACTATGAGTGGGAAGCATTCTGGTGTCCAAGCCAGAATAAAAGAAGTAGCCAAGCATGCATTTTACGTTCATTGCAGTGCACACTGCTTAAACTTAGTGATAGTGGACAGTGTGAAATCTGTACCCGACGCTGCAAATTTCTTTTCATTGTTAGAGCGACTGTATGTATTTATATCAGGGTCTTATGTCCATCCCAAATGGTTGGCGGTGCAGAGGGAGATGTTTGATGGTGAACCAAGGGAACTCCAGCGGCTCAGCGATACACGATGGGCCTGCAGATATTTAGCTTGTCGCAATGTTATGGATAGGTTGCCTGCTTTAATGCAAGTACTTGAAGACATTTCAGATGAGGACAATCCGGACAGAGCTGTTGAAGCAAGAGGGCTACTGGTTCAAATTGATCTGAATTTTATTGGATGCCTTACAGTTTTTAGAAAAAGTACTAGGTGACACACGATTTTTGTCAGATATGCTCCAGTCAACACAGCTTGACCTTACTAAAGCTGTTGAGCTAATTGAAACACTACAACAGACTCTAAAAAACTATCGTACTGAGACATATTTTGATGAGCTTTGGATTGAAATACTCAACACCTGTGAAAGTTGTAACATTTCTACAACTCACACTCATAAGAGGGCAAGACGGATAACAAAGAAACTTAAAGGTAGTGTTATCACGTCTACACTAGGACAGCACACAATACCAGACAGCAAAAAGTATTTTCTAACTAAAATATTTTATCCTGTCATTGATTGCATGATTGGTGAAATGCAAAGACGATTCTCTAGCTTTAACTGTCACATCATGCAGGGTATCCAGGCACTGAATCCATCCAGCAGCAGCTTTTTGAATGAGGAGGCAGTTAATCTTTTAGCAAATGCATATGGATCAAATGTAGATAACCTTAAACACGAACTGCAGCAGATTAGAAGATTGTTGGATCAACAAGCAACAAATGGAAAACAAAGTCCCTCCAGTTTAATGGAATTAGTTAATTTTTTTGATCCATACAAGACGGTTTTCTTGGAGATGTTCAGATTATGTAAAATAGCTGTAGTATTGCCGGTCACCAGTGCAGCATGTGAGAGGAGTTTTTCAACTCTTAAAATAATAAAGAATCACCTGCGCTCTACCAGTCTAAATGTGCAAAAGCTCTGAATTTGGATGAGTTTGTGAAGCGATTTGCTGCACAGCATAGCATTCAGCTTTTGTAAATTTATTTATTTGTATTTTTTTATTATTTATTTTTTTAATAGCAGATTTTGTGGCAAGGCAAGTTTATTTGTATAGCACTTATACAACAGGGGCAATTCAAAGTGCTTTACATTATTTAAAAATACAGCAAGAGGAGCAAAGTTTTTTTTTTTTTACAATGAATAAAAGCAAATATAAGAAGTAAATAGATAAAACATTTAATAAGACAATAGTTAATGGAAAAAATACATTGATAGAAGTGTTTGTGTTTAATCATAACTGCTGCAAAACATGAAGGTTTTTAGCTTAGATTGAAATATTTTAAGGTTTGGGCATGTTTGATTTCTTCAGGGAGTTTGTTCCACGCTGCTGCACTGTGTTTTGTTTTTACTCTTGGAATGATTAGCTGATTAGTCTCAGCTGACCTTAGGGACCTTGCGGGAATATAGGGTGGGAGGAGATCTGATATGTATTTTGGTCCAAGACCATTTTGTGATTTGTATGTAATTAGGAGGGTTTTGAAATCAATTCTCTGAGAGACTGGTAGCCAGTGCAGGGATCTCAGGATTGGTGTAATGTGTTCAAAGTTCTTTGTTTTTGTTAGGACCCTAGCAGCGGTGTTTTGGATGAGCTGCAATTTACGAACAGCTCCTTTAGATAGGCCTGTTAGTAGACTACAATACTAAAGTCTACTCCAAACAAATGCATGGATGAGTTTTTCAAGGTCTTGAATGAATGAATGAATGAATGGTCTTTATTGTCATTGCTATAGTACAGGTACCAAACAACGAAATTTGGGAGGGGTGGCTCCCCTGGTGCTAGGAAAGAAAAAAAAGAAAAAAAAAACAGGAAGGGAAAGGAGCTGGTTTACATAAATAAAGGCTATGTACACTATCCACTATACTATACTGTACAGGTAAGACGACTAGGGTTGTCATATTGCACATAGTGTTATTGCACATTCATTTAAAGTGTCGCAGTTTGCAGGCTTGAAATGTACACATTTGTGCCTCAGCACTACACCTGATTTTTTCAATCCAGCAGCTGCCATCAATCCGTCCAGACTGTCCAGGGCCCAGAACCTAGGTCTTTGCTGTGTTCAGGGCCTGGATGGCCCTGGGGTAGAAGCTGTGCTTCAGTCTGTTTGTCCTTGCGGCCATGGTCCTGTACCGCCTTTTCGAGGGCAGCTGGGCAAAGTGTTCGTACCCAGGGTGGGTTGGGTCTCTGGAGATCTTGGAGGCCTTCCTGAGACAGCGTGTGTTGTACAGCTCTTCCAGAGAGGGGAGGGGGGCGCCGGTTATCTTCTGGGCTGTTTTCACGACTCTCTGTAGCGCATTTCTCTCCGCGGTTGTGCAGCTGGAGAACCAGTTGCAGATGCCGTAGGTGAGGATGCTCTCCACTGCGCCGCGGTAGAACGCCACCAGTATCTCCTGCTTGTTGTGTTCCTTCCTGAGGACTCTCAGGAAGTAGAGCCGCTGTTGTGCCTTCTTGATGGTGGCTACTGTGTTGTTCTTCCAGGACAGGTCATCCTGTATGTGCATCCCCAGGAATCGGAGGGTTGAGACTCTCTCCACGCTCTCTCCGTCGATGAGCAGGGGCTGGATCTCAGATTTTTTTCTCCTGAAGTCCACGATGATTTCCTGGGTCTTTGACTTGTTCAGCAGCAGGTTGTTAACCTTGCACAGCTTGCTCAGCTGCTCTACCTCATCCCTGTACGCCGCCTCGTCCCCCCCCGAGATGCAGCCCACCACGGTGGTGTCGTCTGCAAACTTTACGATGGAGTTGCTGGGGTGGACGGGGGTGAAGTCGTAGGTGTAGAGGTTGTAGAGGATGGGGCTTAGCACGCAGCCCTGGGGGGACCCAGTGCTGAGTCTGATTGCTGTGGAGGTGTGGGAGCCCACCCGCACTCTCTGGGGGCGGTCGGACAGGAAGTCCTTGATCCATGTACATATAGAGTGTGATAGTCCCAGGTCTAGTAGTTTGGTCACTAGCCTGTCTGGAAGGATGGTGTTGAAGGCAGAGCTGAAGTCCACAAAGAGCAGTCTCGCGTAGCTGTTTCCCCTCTCCAGGTGGGATAGAGTGGCGTGGAGAGTCGTCGCGATGGCGTCCTCTGTGGACCTGTGGGCTCTGTAGGCGAACTGGTATGGATCCAGGTTGGGCGGGAGGCGTGTGAGTATGTGGGCCCGGACTAGTTTCTCGAAGCACTTCATGATGATTGGTGTGAGTGCCACCGGGCGGTAGTCGTTTAGGCAGCTCACCGTGCTTTTCTTCGGGACTGGGATGATAGTTGAGGTTTTCAGGCAGGGTGGGATGGTGGCCTGGGACAGGGACTGGTTGAAGATGTTGGTGAAAACCCCGGCCAGCTGGTCGGCGCAGTCCCTCAGCACCCGTCCCAGGACGCCATCCGGCCCAGAGGCTTTCCTGGGGTCCACCGCCTTCAGCACGCGTCTCACTTCATGCTCTGTGAGGGTGAGGCTGCTGAGAGCTGGAGAGAGTGGTGTTTGTGTTGTGGTTACCTCCGTTCGCCCCTCGTCGAACCGTCTTCTCGTCTTGCTTGGACATGAAACCTCTCATTCTTGTTTGTTCTGACGATCAAGTTCAGCGCGCATTGTTCATGTTCCTTGTTTATTGTCTCAGAATGAAAGAGATAATAAAATGTTTTTTTCTCCCACAAACCTATGTCTTTGTAATAATTTACTGGATGAGAGAGAAACCTGTACACATGCACACACTAGTTCTATATGTAGAACAGGCTGTAAGGGATGATAAATATACATGTAAGACATTAAGATAGCCACTTATCAAAATTATGGCCACACTAAAATATCTGCTTGCCACCCCTTTGCCACCCCATGTATACATCTCTAGAATCGCCACTGAACCTGCCAGTGCCACAATTTGTTGTCCACTTGGTTTTATGCTCACTAGGTTGAGATTAAAACACAAAGTGAATATTTACACCGTGGGGGACATTTAGAGGTGTTTTCTATTTACATGGTTTTAGTGTCATCTACGGGATCTTCAACCTTGCTTCCTCGAAATTTCTAGTGAAACAAAACAATAAGGCTTGTGAACACGTTTTTTTCGTTAGCTAGGGATGGTTTTTCGCTAGCTAGGGACAGTGATTAGTATCGATTTAGACAGGTGAGGCAGGTTTCTAATTAGACAGGTGAGCCATTTGATTGCGGAGTTCCAACCTATCAGGAGCTTCCTTGTTGTCCCGCCTACTGAGGCTATATAAACACCTCCTCCCCTTCTTTTCTCACTCTTATTCTTTCCTCTGAAGAAGCCACAGTGTGGTGAAACGTCAGGAGCTTTTACATTGCACTTTGAACATTCAGCCGTGCTGACTTGTTCAAAGTGCTGACCGTGTTTTAAACTGATTTGATCCTTTGCTACATTAATTAGTTGCACAAATTGCACAGAATTGCATTTTAACATCGTTTTGGCCTTCCAAAGGGCTTAGCCATCTTTGTGTGTGTGTGTGCGCGCGCGCAGCACCACCTGGGGAGCGGGCCGGTTGCCGCACAGCTCGTGAAAGTTGTTTGAGAGTTTTTCGACATCTAAACCTAAATAACTTTTTATTAACATCTACCCACACGCACACCCGTTGTAACTGCCGTGAATGTAGAAGATGCAACCAGTGCTTGGAAAACTCGCTTTGACTAATGCTTTTTATCACCGTATTGAGGCTCGCGTTCAAGTGGGCGCTGCTCAGCGGGAGAGTCTATAGACTACCGGAGAACGCCTTAGACCAGGGGTATTCAATTACAAAATCAGTTGAGCCAGATTTGAAAACCAAGAACCCTGCTGACTTTCTTAGTGTGAGAAGTGACATGTTTTATTCTGAACAAGAGCAGTGACATTTGGCTCATAAGATGTCAATGCAATCCGAAGGCATTGGTGAAGAGTAGGGGAGAGCGGGGTAATGTGATACATTTTTTACATTTGCTCCCCTCTAGCCAAGCTAAAATGAGTAAATCAGTAAAATTTACACATTTCCCATTAATTCAGGGTGTTTTCTCGCTATGGAAATGATCAGAATGTCTTCAGGACAAAGGGCAATGAAAATATGATTGTTTTTTAAAAAAAGTGGTCTTGTGTCTGACATTACCTCAGCTTAGGGGTAAACTGAGACCGACCAGAGAAATCAAGGGGGTAAAGTGAACCAGTTGGGGGTAAGCTGATCCACTTACTTTTTCCACTTTAAAACTACCATAACAACACATGTTGTAACAATTAGAATCCTGACAGCTAGATTGACAACCACACATTCCAAAACTAATGTTGGACTAGTAACAGAATCATGGGGATTGGTCAATTAAGCTTTTTTTTTTTTTAAATACTTGAAAGTAACCCAAAGTACTTAAACAGTAAATCAAATACAACATCATATAATTCAAAATGTTTTATTTAATTAACATTCACAGTGTGGAGGTCAGAACACAGGACCTTTAGAGCCAGCTAGTGTATGGGGGTCAGAGCAAAGGACAATCAGAACCAGCTAATACACAGTCTGGGGGTCAGAACATGGACCCATAATCAGAACCAGCTAGTACACAGTCTGGGGGTCAGAACATAGGACCATCAGAAACAGCTAGAACAGCCTGGGACTCAGGACACAGGCTAGACCCACCTGGATTAGAACATCAGCCTCATACTCTTAAACAAGGCCTACTCTACATTCCAGCCCTGAAGGTTACAGGGAAAGGTGAAGAGTTGCTCTCTCCGTGTGGTTCCTCCAGGCCTATTAGGTTGAGGCAGCTTCTTCACTACATCACCTTTAGGAACATGTGCCACATCATTTTCTTTTAAAGCAAACGTGGGCAGGGGCGGACTGGGATCAAAAAACAGCCCTGGCATTTGCGACACAACAGCCCTATTTCCAAACCCAACACGCAACACGGATTGTTAACATATAAAGCTTGAGATAACCAGACTGACTAGAATCCAATGTAGACATTTGGAACACATAACACACGCAACTGACACACACTACAATCACTGATGAATTCAGAGTGCCGACAACAATCCACAGTGACTGACTTAACCTGAACTGTGGCATCTGTCTTAGCCAAAAGGACCTTGAGGTCCAGTTAAGCCTAATAGCTTAAGTTAATAAAGACTCGGTGTAGCTAAATGAAGCTGCTCTGACACGGAATACAATAACGTTAGCAAAAAAAAGCTACAGTTACATGAACCATCACATGTATGAGCCTAAACAATACACCAGCCACAGTGCACATTACATTTAGCTTCACCAAAGCAGAAAAAGAGCACTGCACAGCCACAGTGTAAAAAATGTGTCTTACCTTCATGTAGTTAGCAGACTACTAAGTAGTTTGTTTTTCTCTACAACCCTGTCAATCATTCTCTCCCTCGTCGTCTCCCTCTACCACAAGTTCAATGTGAGTCCTAGTGCTAGTTGAGGAGTGTTGCTGGCACCTGCTTGCTTCGCAAACAGAGTTCGTTCTTATATTCTATTCTTCTTCTTCTACTCGAGTTATCTAGCTTTGCGTAGCAACGAGTTGATCATGAGAACATTCGTTAGGCCCTGGGCATACGCGCAGAACTGCACGGATGGCCCGGGGCCGGGCCGATATAAAACGTTTTGGGCCGCGGTCTGCTGAAATAAGTTATTTTCAATGAAAATTACCAGAGACAAAATGACAAATATGTTATTCATTTATTTTTTAGATAATACATTCTGAGCGGCCCAGAGTCTCGCGGCCCTCCTGGCATTTGCCAGGCTTGCCCGATGGCCAGTCCGCCACTGAACGTGGGTCTCTCCCACTCTTTCTTGTTTCCCTGGATTCTTCTGAGGAATTGTGTAAGTATTTCGTCATCCTCAACTTTCTCAACCATGCCAACGTAACGGACACTCCTGCGTTTGGTTGCAAAGTTAACAAGGACAAAGTCACCCACGTTCAGATCTGTGTTTCCAGGATCACTTCTTTCATCCTCAGAGCTCTTCGTCAAACTCCTCATCAAGTGGGACTGCGATATCACTCTCCTCAGAGCTGCTATCTATGATTTTCTTTTTCGGTTTTCCCTTTTCTTTGCTATTTAGCTTTTTCCCTGCCAGTTTCTTTTGTCTCTCTTCATAAGCCTTTTCTATTGTCTGCTTCTCTGGAGTATCAGTTAGGATGGCTGTCTTCACACACTTTCTTTTTATTTGTGCTCTGGGGGGCTCGCCGTCCAAAAACCTCTCCTCAACAACAACGACGACGACAGCGCCGACTACCACCACATCGCCTTCTAAACCTTTCTCCCTGCCGTCTAACGTCCCCCAGTTACCTGTCTTGTCTTGTGCTCTGAAGCCACTGCCCCCAGCCGCAAAGGGCACCCTCCTTCCCCAGCAGCCTCAACTCAAGCTGGCCCGGATCCAGGACGAGAATCAGAACAGTATTGCGCTTTCCTGGTCTCTGGCCAAGATAGACCAGAACTGTGCTGCTGTGGACTGCTACTACCTATATGCCTACCAGCAGGTTGCCTCGGCCTCCAAGGACTCAGCCCCCTCGTGCCCCTGGAAGAAGCTCGGCGAGGTGAAGGCTCTGCCCCTGCCGATGGCCTGCACCCTCTCACAGTTGTCTGGGTCAACGTACTAATTTGCGGTGTGTGCCAGAGATGTGTACGGACGCTGCGGACCGTTCTGTGAGCCCCGGTGTACTGATGTTGTCACGTCAATTCCTGCTCTGGTGCAGAACGTGGAATTAACAAAAAAACTGTCAAGCAATAAACCAGACAATTTTGACCACCGTTATTTTCACTTATGTTATAGGTGGAAGAGTTGGTTTAATGGTTACGTTGTAGGAGTGACGGCAATAACTGGACGATGTAGTCGGTTTGCCGGTAGAAAAACAATCATGTGCTTTATTCTCACTCTCTGCATGCGTACTGACAACAAAAACATTCATCCATCTTTGTCCCACTTATATCCCGTCATATCACCCCGCTAAGCAGCCTGGGTGATTGAGTAAACACACACATATCAACAGTGCTTTGTACAGGCTGGAACGCCGTGAATTACGAATACTCTGCTCACTAACGAGCGGTCACTACACACGTCCCCCCAGAATTCACAAGAACCGGCCCCAAAAAACGGTCAGGGACTCTGATAACTCGCCCAAAGCGACTCTGGCGCCCTTGAGCAGGCACAGGAGACCGAGGCAGGGGAAAAACAACAGGCGGACGTTTGGCCGGCCTCGGACGGCAGGGCAGGGGGTCTGCAGGAGCTAGGGTCGGGACTGTTTTAACAGGGGGGCGACCGCGGCGGGGCGGGTGGGCCACCTCGATGGGACGGTCTAAGTCCAGATGAGCTGGCTTAAGGCGATCCACCGAGATGCGTTCCTTACTACCCCCCATGTCGATAATAAAGGATTTGTCGCCTGTCTCCACGACCCGGTAGGGACCATCATAGGGCGGTTGCAGAGGGGCTCGATGGGCGTCTTGGCGGATAAAGACATACCCCGCTGCCTTCAGATCAGGCGGGACACGTACCTTAGGAACGCCATGGCATGAGGTAGGGATCGGCCGGAAGGACTTGGCCTTGTCCAGCAGCGCACTTCGCTGTTCTGGTGCTGACCAGGGGACCGTAGCACAGGGGAGGAAATCCCCCGGAACCCGGAGGGGTTGGCCGTACACCAGCTCAGCAGAGGACGAAAGGAGGTCCTCCTTAGGTGCAGTACGGAGTCCCAGCATCACCCAAGGAAGCCTGTCGACCCAGCCGTCGCCCCGGAGATCGGCTTTAAGGGCAGCCTTCATGGACCGGTGAAAACGTTCACACAGGCCATTGGCCTGTGGGTGGTAAGCCGTAGTGCGGTGGAGGGAGACACCCAGCTGCTGAGTAATGGAAGTCCATAAGCCAGAAGTGAACTGGGCCCCCCGATCAGAGGAAAGGTCTGAGGGGACCCCAAACCGGGAGACCCAGGTGCCGATGAATGCGCGGGCCACCTCAGCTGTGGTAGTCTCCGTCAGTGGGACGGCCTCTGGCCAACGGGTGGTCCTGTCCACCATCGTCAGAAGGTGAGTGTACCCCCTGGAGGCGGGAAGGGGACCCACCAGATCAATGTTGACATGGTCGAAGCGTCTTTCTGGGACCGTGAACCGCTCCAGCGGGGCCTTAACATGACGATGGACCTTCGCACGTTGGCATGGCACGCAGGTCTTGACCCACCCACCAATGTCAACCTTCATCCTGGGCCAGACGAATTTCGCCGCAATCAGGCGCTGCGAAGGTTTCCTGCCTGGGTGTGAGAGGCCATGTATGGCCTCGAAAACTTGCCGTCTCCATGCATGTGGAACCACGGGGCGCGGCTGCTCCATGGACACGTCACAAAGCAGCGTTGTGCCGTCGTCACTGAAGGGGATGTCCGCCAACTGGAGGCCAGAAACTTTAGTCCTGCATGCCTGGATGTCTGGGTCCGAAACCTGATCCGCAGCCATATGGGCGTAGTCGATGCCGAGGTGGACAGCCCCGATAGTGGCACGAGAGAGGCAGTCAGCTACAGGGTTGTCCTTCCCCGCCACATGCCGAATGTCTGTAGTGAACTCGGAGATATAAGCCAGATGACGCTGCTGCCTGGCAGACCACGGCTCCGACACCTTAGCCATGGCAAAAATCAAGGGTTTGTGGTCCACAAAAACTGTGAATGGACGAGCCTCCAGCAGGAAACGGAAGTGCCTGACTGCCAAGTACAGAGCGAGGAGCTCTCGGTCAAAGGTGCTGTATTTTTGCTCACTGGAGCGGAGTTGTCGGCTGAAAAATGCCAGGGGTTGCCAAACCCCCTTGACCAGCTGTTCGTAAACGCCTCCAACGGCATAATCTGAGGCATCAGTTGTCAAGGCCACGGAAGCTTCAGGCACGGGGTGAGTCAGCATGGTCGCGCTCGCGAGGGCTTCCTTGGTGTCTGAGAATGCCTTTGACATTTCGTCGGACCATGCGATGATGTGCTTAGGGGTCTTGTCCTTGAGAGCCCCATACAGAGGTCGCATTAGGTGGGCAGCCTGGGGGATGAATCGATGGTAGAAATTCACCATCCCCAGGAACTCCTGTAAAGCTCTAATGCTGGTAGGGCGTGGGAGCTGCAGCACAGCGTCCACCTTTGATGGCAGCGGGACCGCCCCAGCAGTAGTGATGTGGTGGCCGAGGAAATCCATGGCAGGCAGTCCAAACTGGCACTTTGCTGGGTTGATGATTAATCCATGTTCCCGGAGGCGACTGAAGAGGAGACGGAGGTGGGATAGGTGCTCTGCCTTGGACGTGCTAGCTACCAGGATATCGTCTAGGTAGACAAACACAAAAGGGAGGTTGCCCAGCATGGCGTCCATCAACCTCTGAAAGGTCTGGGCAGCATTCTTGAGGCCAAACGGCATCCTCAAAAACTCAAAAAGTCCGAATGGTGTTATAACCGCTGTCTTGGGGACGTCCTGAGGGCTAACTGGCACCTGGTGGTATCCCCGTACCAAATCCACTTTAGAAAAAATAGACGCGCCCGCTAGATGGGCTGAAAAGTCTTGAATGTGTGGAACGTGGTAACGGTCAGGTGTGGTGACATCATTTAGACGCCGGTAGTCGCCGCACGGACGCCAGCCTCCGTTGGACTTGGGAACGAGATGGAGAGGCGAGGCCCAAGGACTGTCAGAACGGCGAATGATGCCAAGTGCCTCCATGGCTGCAAACTCCTCTTTCGCGATGGTGAGCTTGTGTGGGTCGAGGCGACGGGCCCTGGCATGCACTGGTGGGCCTTCCGTGGAGATGTAATGCATGACGCCGTGTTTGGTGGTAGCAGCCGAGAAGGTAGGTGTTGTGATGTCTGAGAACTCCAATAGAAGAGGAGAGAAATCGTCAGCCGGCGAGACAGCACTGGACAGCTTCATTGTGGCTGCGTCACTGCGCTCACATGACAAAGAGCCGAATGTCTCAGCGTTGACGAGTCGGCGGTTCCCCACGTCCACCAGGAGGCTGTTAGCGCAGAGAAAGTCAGCGCCTAAGAGGGGAGTAGACACTTTGGCCAACACAAAACTCCAGGTAAAACGCTGGTCAGCAAAACACAAACCCACAGTGCGCCTGCCGAAGGTAGCGATAGCACTGCCATTGGCAGCCTCAAGGGAGGGTCCTTGTTTCCCTGTTTTAATGTCTATTGCCGATACGGGCAGCACGCTCACCTGGGCACCTGTGTCACACAGAAAACGGCGGCCGGAGAGGGAGTCAGTGACGTACAGCAAGCCTGCAGAATGGCCGGCACCCACAGCTGCTAATGAGTGGCGGCCTGTGCGTTTCCCGACACACTGAAGTTGCATGGTGGTAGGCACTTCTTAGCTTTGTCCCCGAATTTCATATGGTAAAAGCACAACCCCGACGGCCTCACCCGTCGGGCCACAGCAGTAGCGGAGATGGAGAGTGGTTGGAACCCAAACTCATCCATGGTGGCTGTAAAACACTTCTTCCCAGCTGAGAAAAATATATCCGCTTCCTTGGCTAGCTGACGAAAGTCTGTTTTGATGGAATTAGCCATTGAAAAACGAACCTGGTCTGGTAACTGTTGCAGAAAAAGCTCTCTAAAAAGAAAACACGGCTGATGGTCGCCCAGCAAAGCTAGCATGTGGTCCATCAGTTCAGAGGGTTTTGTGTCACCGAGCCCAGGGAGAGAGAGGAGCTGGCGTGCACGTTCAGATTCAGACAAACAAAACGTATCTATGAGGTGCGCCTTCAAGGTAACATATTTGTGCTGTGCCGGTGGGTTTTCAATAAGACTCACCACTCTCGCTGCCGTTGAATTGGTTAAAGCTGCTACCACGTAGTAGTATTTGGTATGATCCACGGTAATATCCCTGAGGGCGAATTGAGCTTCAGCTTGTGCAAACCATGCGTTGGCATTTTGTTCCCAAAAAATGGGCAGCTTGAGTGAAACTGCGTTTGTTGTCATGTTCAAATTATCTCCGAAAACGTTCGAGAGAATGTCAGGGTCACCAATGTAGGAGTGACGGCAATAACTGGACGATGTAGTCGGTTTGCCGGTAGAAAAACAATCATGTGCTTTATTCTCACTCTCTGCATGCGTACTGACAACAAAAACATTCATCCATCTTTGTCCCACTTATATCCCGTCATATCACCCCGCTAAGCAGCCTGGGTGATTGAGTAAACACACACATATCAACAGTGCTTTGTACAGGCTGGAACGCCGTGAATTACGAATACTCTGCTCACTAACGAGCGGTCACTACAACGTATTGTTTTGACCAAATACACTTTCCTGTTCGTATTTAGTTACTTAGTCCTATGCTTTCTTGGACTGGATGATTGTTTGTTTGTGTTACGCTTGCCTGGCTCTTGACAAGGTGACAAAAAGGGAGACGACACATGGATAACAATAATAGGAGATTTATTAAAGAATATAATGTTTAAATGGAAATAATGATAAAGAAAATAGTAACAACAACCAAAAACGGCTGCTGGTCGACAAAGGAAGAGAGAGAGTCCATGAATCTAACCCACTCTTTAAGGTTCCTGGGACAATTAGCATGATCCACCACACCTGAGCCCATCTGGAAGGTCGACAGGACAACAGGTGTAATAGCGCCCACTATAGGACCACGTGTGGATCGTCACATCCCCCCCCTTAAAACAGAGGCCTACTAAAAAGGTCTCTGGAAATTCTGTTCCCAGATTTATGGTATAACTAAAAAACTAGATTTAATCAAAAATACAAATAATAACAATAATTTATGCCAAAGAAAACGGTGATCTCCGCCACACATCCCAAACATAAAATCCCAACCTCCCCTACAACCTGCCCACCCTCCAGGAATTCCTGGATCCGGGAAAAGCTCTATTTAAGGAGGGAGGAGCAAGAGAGAGAGATTAAAGACAAAAGTTTAGAACGGCAGCATTGATTCACCTGGTAAGGCGCTGGCTCGGACTCTGCAAAGAATGCAAAAAGGTCAGGGGGTTATGATCTGAACAAACGACCACCGGATGGAACCCCCCTCCCACATAACATCAAAGTGCTGCAGAGCCCAAACAGAACCCAAACAGTAACCAAACAAAACCCAAACAGTACCGATAACTCAGCCAACGTTTCAGAAGTCTTGAGCCGAGGACGCAAAACACCGTCTCCAGGCCCACTCACATCCTCCTCCCACCCTGCTGCCACCACAGGAGTGGATAGAGATGGAGACACCCCATTCACTGTGGTCTGTGTAGACTTTCTACGGTTAGGGGTATCGATCAAATAATTATGTTCGGACACCTGTCGTACAACAGAGTAAGGACCAGTACATTTTTCCTGGAAAACTGGGTCACTCACAGAACAATCATTATGAGGAAGCCATTGACGAACCAACACATCCTCCAAGAGAAAACAACCACTTGCAGAGCTCTCCAGCTCATCCTTAGGCTGAATCCCACTGAGCAGCAGCTTCAGCTCAGGATCCTCCTGTTGTGCTAAAATCAACTCACTCCGAGACAAAGGCGGCGGCAGATCAGGAAACTGAAAAACAGAATAGTCAGGAGTGAACTTATCAGACTCTTTACCATCATCAATTTTAGGGTCCATGCAACTCATAGCACGAGTCATGGCGCAGGCAGTAAACACCTCAGGAAACTCCTTCACACTAAGGTCGGGTCCTGTTGGCCGTGTAAACCCAGAACTAACAACCAGAGGTGGGGGCACATCACTCCACACTCTTCCTCCAGCCAGGTTATTTCCTAAAATGACGGCCACACCCACCACAGGCAGAGAGGGTCGAACACCAATGGTCACTACCCCCTGGACCAGATCAGAGTAACGCTCAATTTCATGCAAGGGGACAGACAAAGTCTGCATCCCCATTCCTCTAATCAAAACGCTGGTCCCCACACTTGACTCCTGAGAGAATGTCAAAACAGATTCCAATATAAAAGATTCTGAAGCCCCTGTATCACGAAGTATCTGGACAGGCACTTTCTGTGGGCTTCCCACCAGAGAAACGAAACCTGTAGTAATAAACGGGCCAAAATCAGGATCCTCCTCGCTAATCTGTATGGAGACAGAGCCCTGTAGTGCCACCGCCAACTCAGTAGCCGCAGGTGGGCTGGATACTGAGGATGCCATCACCCCTGGTTTAAAGGGAGACCTCTCGGCAACCCCAGACACTCTTACTCCTGCCCCACAAGCATGCACTGCAAGAGCCAACGGTCTAACAGAGCCCCCCTTCCCACTGTAGGTTTTCTTTCCTTTTAGGACAGGACACTCCTGTTTCCAGTGACCCTTCTCAAGGCAATAATTGCATGTCGAGTTAGGATCTACTCTACTCTGACTGCCATGCTCCGACTTTGAAAAGGGGACAGAATAACCAGGACCTTCGTTAGGGAATTGTGTACGATTTACCAATAGGTCAGTCACGTTCTGATTATTTCTATGGCTCCCCTCGCTACGAAAACGATGGTCACCAAACTGACTCTTATGAGTCAGTACAAATTCATCTGCCAACACCGCGGCTTGACCTGCTGTTTTCACCTTGTGTTCGTTAACGTAAGTGGCAATGCGATCAGGGACAATGGTTTTAAACTGTTCCAAAATAATCAAATTTGACAGATCCTCCAGAGTATTCACCTCTACCGCCACGCACCAACGATTGAAATGGCTGGTTAGTTCTCTTACAACCTCAACATGAGTTTGTTTATCATGTTTCTTCCATTGTCTAAACCGCTGTCTGTAAGCTTCAGGAACAAGTTCATATGCCCTAAGGATAGCGGCCTTAACTGTATCAATCTTTCCTCTCTCCACCATTAAGAGCAATATAAGCTTCCTGAGCTCGGCCAACAAGCACACTCTGCAGTAATGCGGTGCGGTCTGAAGTAGACCAGTCCCTATCGTCGGCAACACTCTCAAACAGTGAAAAGAATATATCAGGATATTTTTCATTAAACTTTGGCAACAGTCTAACCATGGCAGACAAATTATCGCTCTTAGAATCGCCACCTCCACCGTCAGATAACTTTCCCTCAGCAATCAACTTAAGGCGCTCCCGTTCAAGAGCCAATTTATCCAACTCCAACTCCCTGTCCCTCGCACGCTCTCGCGTCTGAAATTCACGCTCTCGCGTCTGCTCTCGCGTCTGCTCTCGCGTCTGAAATTCACGCTCTTGCATCTGAAATTCACGCTCGCGTCTGTGATTCCTTCTGTTGATCAAATGTTAACTCAGTGGACCCAGATACAACCCCAACAGGTATTTTAGGGACAGACAATTTACCCTTTAGTATGCCCCTATTAATTAACGTAGTCTGTAAAGCCTCCACTACGTCCTGTTTCTTTGCTCGGCCTTTCACCACCTCAAGCTTAACCTCATAATGTTCAACAACCTTCCACAGTTGTTCCTTCGTTAACTGTAACAATCCATCGACCGACGGAGCTTCCACAAACTCCTCAAAAACATCCATAACTCAATATAATCAACTAACCAATATAAATCAACCCTAACAAACGGGAATCTCCTCTCCCATTACAAACTCCTATAAACTACTCCCATATCAGCCATAATCTTCAGCCCATTTAAAGCGAGTAACTGTGCGCACATACAAAACAGAAAAGTAACTAACATACTTCGTAAGAGCTGCCCCGCATCTAACTCAGTAATGACTGACTAACCACTCAGCTAGTCTTCAGTGCGTTCACATGCAACTCTTACACCGGCAAATGCCTGGTGGCGCCCCCGCGTTCAACACACCAAAAATAACAAACGAAAACAATAAACAAGCGTTTAAGCGCTTCTACTCCTAGCACGGGGGTTCACGTATAGCTCTGATGGTATCTAAACCACCCGCCCTACCTATCCTTCTCTGCTTTGCATAGAACACAGCACTCACCAAACTCCAGCCGAAGATCACAGCCAATACCAAGAGTTACGTCCTTGTCAGCACAGTCGGACGGCCAGCTCATCCTTCGTCACCAGCACCCAAACCAACATACCAAATATACTAAACAATACATTAAATCCAATCCAACCAAAACCCAATAACTATAACAAATAACCATGCGAGTCTCCCAATATAGAGTTGGACACATCCAACAATCCAATCCCGAATATTTCACCCCTGGCATTTGTGATGGCAATGGAAGTCATCATCCGAGCCTCAAAATGGGTTGTAGGCGGACAGCGAGTTGACTCTGGTCAGCGTCTCCCTCCGCTCAGAGCTTACATGGACGACATTACAACGTTGACCACCACCGTCCCATGCACCAGGAGGCTGCTCAGAAAACTGGAAGAGAACATCAGTTGGGCCCGTATGAAGATCAAACCATCCAAGTCACGAAGCATCTCAATTGTGAAGGGAGTGCTCTCTGACCTGAAATTCTTCATCGGCGATGATCCAATCCCAACAGTGTCTGAGCAACCTGTAAAAAGCCTTGGCAGGTGGTATGATGCAAGCCTGAAGGACAAAGACCAGGTTCTACAACTGCGCAAAGATATCAGCAGTGGCCTGCAGTCCATCGATAAAACACAGCTACCTGGAAAGTTAAAGGCTTGGTGCCTGCAGTTTGGACTCCTACCACGGATGCTGTGGCCCCTCGCAGTGTATGAGGTCCCAATCTCAACCGTAGAGAAGTTGGAAAGAGGAGTCACAGGCTACATCAAGAAATGGCTCGGAATTCCACGATGCTTTACCACCATAGGTCTCTACGGAGATAGCATCCTCAAGCTGCCCCTCACCAGTCTCACAGAGGAGTTCAAGTGTGCAAAAACAAGACTCCAGATGACACTGAATGAATCCAGAGATTTAGTGGTGAGCAACAACGCACCAACCTTGACAACCGGGCGCAAATGGACACCAGCCAAAGCGGTGGAGGAAGCAACAGCAGCCCTCAAACATGCTGATATTGTGGGGTATGTTCAGCAGGGAAGAGGAGGCTTCGGGCTAACAGCTGCTCGCCCTGCTTGGAGTAAGGCCACAGCACCAGAACGGAGGAAGATGGTGGTGGAGGAAGTACGCCATCAGGAGGAGGCTGGAAGATGGGCCAAGGCAGTCTCTCTTGCCAAGCAGGGACAGTGGACGCGATGGGACAGTGTGGAGAGGAGGAAGATTAGCTGGAAGGACATGTGGGCCATGGAAGCGAGGCAGTTGAGCTTTATTATCAGAGCTACCTACGACGTCCTTCCAACACCAGTTAACCTTGGCCAGTGGTATGGTGAAGACCTGGGGTGTGCCCTTTGTTCCACGCCAGCCACCCTCAGGCACATTCTTTCAGGGTGCAAAACTAGTCTCGCCCAAGGACGCTACACGTGGCGTCACAACCAAGTCCTGAAGATCTTTGCATCCACCCTGGAGGACAAACGAGCTGCCACCAACTCCCTACCGCCATCAGCATCCAACCACCAACAGGCAATTACCTTTGTCCGTGAGGGGGCAAAGGTTACCAGGAGCAGCTCGACACCATCTGAGCGAGGCCAGCTACGGTTGGCCCGCGACTGGAAGATGCTGACTGATATTGGACGACAGCTTGTGTTTCCTAAAGAGATCGCCATAACCACCCTGAGACCTGACTTGGTTCTCTGGTCCCCTTCTCAAAAAAAGGTGTACATCATTGAACTAACCGTACCCTGGGAGGACGCAGTGGATGAAGCTTACGAGCGGAAACATCTACGCTATGCTGAGCTCGCCGCCGAAGCACAACACCGCGGCTGGAACACTGAAGTCCGCCCAGTGGAGGTGGGGTGCAGAGGGTTTGTGGCAAGATCTACCACCAGATTGTTTACAGACCTGGGAATCAGAGGCCAAAGCCTGCGTTCAGCCGTCAAAGCTGCATCGGAAGCAGCCGAAAGAAGCAGCCAGTGGCTTTTTATGAGAAGGAAAGATCCCTGCTGGGCCCCGAGGCCCCGAAGTAGCCAACCAGAAGGTATGCGGTCAGCTTAGGCCTGACTCAGGGAAAAGGACGCCCCTGCCTTGCATAGTCTCATGAGACGTCAGCCATTCTCATGACGAATTAGGATTGACGCAAGTTCGGGGCTGATCCCCCTGAGCTGGCCACCTCTGGCGAGGGTGTATAGTGTGATGGCCGAAACACCCCATGACCTGGAGGAACACTACTGATGATGCGTCCGAAATTAAACCTAATCCCAGCCCCCCCCCCCCCCCCCCCGCATGAATCACTCACCATCAAGACGACACACACGCACACACACACACACACACACACACTCTCACGTACGTACCTGCACAAAGGAATTTACATCTTATCCTGTGTTTCATAAATCTATATGAAAAGGGAGAGAATATTGCTCTCACCAAATTCACTCCCGGACGAGCACCCAATTTGTTACGCTTGCCTGGCTCTTGACAAGGTGACAAAAAGGGAGACGACACATGGATAACAATAATAGGAGATTTATTAAAGAATATAATGTTTAATTGAAATAAATGATAAAGAAAATAGTAACGACAACCAAAAACGGCTGCTGGTCGACAAAGGAGAGAGAGAGAGAGCATGAATCTAAACCCACTCTTTAAGGTTCCTGGGATAATTAGCATGATCAACCACACCTGAGCCCATCTGGAAGGTCGACAGGACAACAGGTGTAATAGCGCCCACTATAGGACTAAGTGTGGATCGTCTTACTTAGTCCTATGCTTTCTTGGACTGGATGATTGTTTGTTTGTTTGTTATCTTGTTATTATTTTTATTTTTTTACTATGTGTAACAGGTTCGGGCACAGAGGGAGACAGACAATATGATTCGGCGGTTTAAGGAACAGGTTTTTATTTGTGCAGCTGGTCTGGAGTCCGGTTTGGCTGAGCCTCGCTCAGGGGAGAACGTCCCCGCTCGCTTCCTACCCGACCCTTCCGGTCGCGGCTCTCCTGTAGCGCTCTCCGACGTCTCTCTACAACCGACTCTCCGCTGCTTCTCCTCGCTTCCTCCGTTCTCCGCTTACTGCGTCCTACTCTGGGTCCCGGGGGAGAACAAAGCAACACATTAAGAGCGCCCGTTGATGAGGACCCAATTGGCATCAGCCGGTGCCAATTGCGCCCCCATCCCTTCACCAACCGTCCTGTGGCTCCCTCTGCAGGTCGGAACGCGCCATGTTCCCCACACTATGTTTTTATAATTTATTATGTTTAGTGCATTTTAACTCGAAAAGACAGAGTGAAAAGTTCATTAAAGCTATTGACAAGAAATACATATTTGCATTTGGTTTATTAGTATAACAATGCATTTCCTGTGGTCGGCCACTTACTAAACTAAACAGCTGTAATTTAACTTGTAAGGGGAAGATGTTGCACTGTTTGGATTTCAACACTTTGATTATGTACTGTATTTCACGGAGTCCCTTTCATTGTGGATGCTATTCAGACCTATGTGCTTATGATTGTGACATAATTTGATTGTTATTATTTACTGTAGACTAGACTTCATGTTGGTCTGCTCTGTGTTATTAGCCACATGGGAGCAGCAATGTACCAGTCAAAGGTAGGTTTGGCAGGGAACAAGACCTCTTTAGTGCATATTAACCTTCATAGTATCATAAACATGCACTGAAATGGCCTAATACTGTGCCAAGTTGCTTAACTATAATTTAAAAACTCTTCATCCCTTTTTAGTAAAATAGGCAGGTAGACCTGATGGATATGCTGAAAAGGTGATAATAAGCACTTTATTACATTCCAGCCGATTGATGTATGGTAGGCCTAAGGGGTCGGCAACCCAAAATGTTGAAAGAGCCATATTGGACCAAAAAAACAAAAAACTAATCTGTCTGGAGCCGCAAAAAAAGTCTTATAATGAAGGCAACACATGCTGTAAGTGTCTATATTAGCCTACTATCAAAAAAAAAAAGACTCGGTAGGCTACAAATACATAATGAGCATTCATGATTAAATGTTTATTTTCGCTGCAGCGCACCCTGGAGAGAATGACGCACCACGTGACTACTCTGCTGTACGACGGTGCTTTAAGTTTAACTTCCATTACAATATTAATGTATTATGTTTCGTTGCATTGATGAAATTATAGAATTACAATAAAGAAATCAAATTTTTGATGTGATTTTTATTTTGAGGATTCGAAAAAACAACAACAAAATGGAACGTGCATAATAGGCCTCCTGTAATTTCAGACCTCCCCATGGAATAAAATGCAGTCCTCTTCAACCCTCAATAATACAATACGAATACAACATATAAGTCGAATACAATCCTCTTCTCTTTTCCCCCTTATCTGGGCAAACAGTGCAATAAAACGCAGCCTGCAGTTAAAACGCAGCCTGCAATTATAAACAATAAAACAGCAGCCTTTTGAAAAGATAAAGTATATTACATTTAAATAATACAGTTTAAGTTCGATTTCTGTGCATTATCCTCTTCTCTTTAGTTTTCTGCCAATGCCAAGTAAGTCAGTGCTAAAACTGAATTGAACTGAACAGAACTACTAGTCAAGGGTAAAACACAGCAGCATCCTCTTCTCTTTTGACACGCACAATACAACGCAGCCATCCTCGGACCTGAGCAACAAAACACAATAATATCCCTATGTGTCATTCCAAATATATACTGACAAAAATCTGAAATCACTTTATAAAAACAGCCACTTTGTTACTAAATATGTGCCTATGACAGGACAGACCCGTCACCAGGGCCCAGTCTTAGCGTGGGCCAATGAACTGCATGGGGGGGCACAATTATTATTAACTATTTTATATAATCCAATATGCTATGGTATTCGTCATGCAACACTGACATGCATAGTAGGTTGCAGAGGCTAAATTGGACACGTAGCCTACCGATGAAGACTAGACCTAAAATTATCAGAATGCAGCAAATAACATAACAATAAACACAGGCGAAGCTGGTTTATTACAAGGCCTTGTCGACCCGAGTAGGCCTAAGCTAAAATTATTTGAATGCAAGTTACTTTATAGCGTGGAGAGGCCAAGTTGTGCATTACAATGCGCACAGGTCAATAATTGGCACCAACCCGGCACACGTACAAGAACAAGAATTAAATAAATGCCAGGGATAGCCTACGTAACAAAAATTAGGAGACTGGCACGCAATCAGTGCACTTCCAAAAGGGATACAGTATGACCGACCGATCGTGTGATCATCACATTAAAACCACCCATCTACAGCAAATAGGATCAGCCAGATCCTCATCATTGAACACGTTATACACAAAGCACATTAAATATAGCATAACCGTGCAAACAGCTCATCTCTCCAGTTGAAAAAGCTGTCGAGAATACAACTAGCAAAACATCACCACGGCGTGTGCTCACACGGACACACACACACACACACACACACACACCCGGCTCAGAAAAGAAGGAGGAGGCGTTTTTCAGTGCTGAATCTCCTCATCAGTAAGTCCTTCCACTCATCCTTGAACTTGTGGGTGAGGTCCTTTTCGAAGGCAAGCTGAATCAGTTGAGCCTTGCGCTTGTGCAACATGCTGCGCCGATGCTCAGAGAAAACATTTTTAAGTGTTGAAAAAGAGTTTTCACAAGTCGCGGTAGACGCTCCCAAAGTTAGGGCGAGTGTATAAGCTTGGATGACAGTTGGCATGGCCTGGAGTGCTGAGTGGAATGTATACTGAGAATATTGGCTATTGTCCATTGTCCATCTTTGGGGGGAAACGAGGTGTCCTCCATCTTCTTTACCAGGAACCCACCACGAGCCACAGCATATTCAGATTCAACCACTTCAGTTCGAGCTAATCTTAGGAGAGGAGTGACCTTCGATGGATCCATGAAATCCTCGGCCTCTGGGTTTAAAGCAGCCAGCGCACCAATGAGCTTGCAGCTGCGCTCTCCAAAACGCGCATCCATCTCTCCTTGCACAGCATCAATAACACTGTAAAACACTCCCAGGAACTCTGTCTTTTCGCCAGTGTCCCTCTGTGACTGTCCAACCGTTCCTTCAACTACAAATGCACCAAAGCTCTTGTTAATTGTGGGTCTTCTCTTAGTTGGACAGCTGGGACCAGCCTCGTCAGTGGCTGAGGCTGGAGGAGAGCAGAGGTCCCAGAGCGCAGTAAACTCATCCTCTGTGCGCAGTGATTTTATGCATTCAGATGCACTGTTCACAAGAGTAACCGCAGTGAACAGGTCCATGTTCTCGCTTTGTAGCAGTCTGTTTGGTGGCTCGAAAAGTAACAAAACTTTCATCGGGGGGCTAGCAAGGCTAGTAGTAGCCCTAGCCCTAACAGTTGGGCTAGTAGGACTTACCTCACTAGTGGTAGCCGTCGGGGTGCTAGTGTCAGGCTGCCCACAGTCGCTAATGCTGGTGCTACGTATGTCCATCGGGGTTGGGTGCAGCTGCACCTTTCGAGGATTTACCGGTAATCCACTTTCTTATATCCATCTTTATTCAAAAAGCTTTATCCATCAAAAAGCGCAGATTTCACTCAACTGCTCAGTGCTCGCCTCACACAACTGAAATGGCGAGAGCAGCAGCGTGCGTAACGTGCAACTTTCAACTTTCAACTTTCAAATGATTGGTTGTCACTAGAATCCCGTCCAACAAAATGAAAAACACACTATTGTTTCTCAATTTTAATGTCTTCATTTAACATAAAATATGATTTTTATTTTTTATTTTTTTTTTTTTTTTTTTAATATCTGGCTGCCAGTTGGGGGGGCACCAGCACGTCTGTGGGGGGGCCTGGCCCCCTGAGGCCCGCCCATAGTGACGGGCCTGTGACAGGATTGTGTTCTTACCCGTTTAATGTGACTTCTGTTTTCGGACCTCACTGGACAGCTTCTCAACATCGGGCATGTAAGATGTAACTTTAATCTTCACGCAGGACTGCAAGCTCTCATCTGTGAGGCGGGTGCGGTATTTGGATTTGATGTAGTTCATGTTTGAGAATATCTGCTCGCACAGGTATGTTGATCCAAATATGGATAATACTCCAAATACATATTTCTTCATGTTCCTATAACTGTCAGGAAGAGCATTCCATGTTTCAAACACAAGTTTCTCGGGTGTTGGGACTGGAGGCTTTCAATTTCGCTCCATTTGTGACTTTGGGCAAGCTGGGCTTTCTGGCGAGTGACGTCTTCAAGCTCGTCTGTCAGACTTTTGAACTTGGACACCGATAAATCTTTGTCAGCTATATCGGCCATTTCCATTTCAAGGTCAGCTTGATTTACTCCTGGGAATGTGTTCAATAAGGACGGGTCAATCTCCAGGGGTGTGACAGGGAAAGATAGTGACATTTTTTCCTTTCGGAACTCGCTAAATCTGCTCCCAAATGCAGTTTGCATATCAACAATAGCACCTTGTAAATAATCACCGTTGAGTGTGTGATCGTGATGGGCTTCTTTGAACTCTCTCAGGGAGGGGAAGTGAGAGAGCGTGCCTCGCTGTACATGGCCCATCACACACCTGCCGGTTTGTTCGCAACAGCCACCTGCCTGGCACCGTGACTACGGTGGCCTGTACACCATAACAATAGCACCACAGCTATGACGCAAATCTTCGTTGACAGAAATGTTGAAATGTAATATTTATTCTGCACATTTTTACAGCATTGGAAAACGTTAAGAATGTTTGTGTCATGTTTCATCCATTTTTTTAAAAGCTCCAGGGAGCCACTAGGGCGGCGCTAAAGAGCCGCAGGTTGCCGACCCCCCGCCTAGTCAATAGGCGGCCCGCGGGCCACATCCGGCCCACGGAGGATTTTTTTGCTGGCCCTTTGATTCATATTGATATTAGGGCTGGGACGACACGTCGCCGTCGTCGACGTAATCGACTACGTCAATACGTCGACTTGCGTAATGTGCGTCGTAAATAAACAACATGGCTGCGACCAGTGGAAACATGAGAGCCGGCAGTTAAAAGACTTCGCCCACGATCGTCCATGCTAACTACCCACCAGGGAGCGCACTACGGGCAGAAAAAGCCCGCGAGCTAAAGGCAGCTTTGGGTAAGCAACAGTCATTTCCAATCCTTTCATGAATGTGGACACAACATGCTGTGCTGAGCAACTAAGTGCAACGTTCAACTTGGATGCTGGACAGGTGGAGATTGAAATCATAACATTGCAAAATGACCTCCACCCCAAAGCCTACCAGGCTGCACCAAACTTTTGGTGCCTTGTTGATACAGAGAAGTACAGTGGTGTATGCACAGCAGCTATGAAGGTTGCCAGCCTGTTTGGTTCAACCTATCTCTGTGAATCAGCGTTTTCTGACATGAACAAACACAGAACACGCCTCACTGATGCACATCTGAAAGACTCACTCACAGTTGCAGTGTCAAGTTACACACCAGATTACAATATACTGGTGAACAGCATGCAATGCCAGTCTTCCCACTAACAAAGAAACAGATACCAGATGTTGGCAGTGCCATGGCAAAGTTGAATTAAAATATTGAAAAAGTGTGTTCATGACATGTAACAGTTATAATTTGTTAAAAATGCAGCAGATTTGGTCATTAGTTCAAAATGTGACAAGATGTATTTAAAAAGATGTAAGTTGATTTTTCTTTAACATTACTTAATTGATAACTTTTTGAAACATGGTGCAACATAGTTCATGATTTCTTAAAAGGGTTTGTCAGTGGCTAGTGAAAATGGGTAATTTTTCCTATGAAATGTATTGATGTTTTCTTAAAAGTGTTTGTCAGTGGCTAGTGAAAATGGGTAATTTTTCCTATGAAATGTAGTGATGTAAGTGATCATCTGAAAATGTAACAATTACTGAGATTAATAGAGATAAAGTGCTGAATATTGATATCTGTTTCCCACCTTGTTGTCATTTTTGAGAATTATTGTGAGAAATCATTAACGTGATCAGTGTCTTCACATAGATGAGTATCATTAAACATTATTAATAATATATAACTAAAGGCAAACTGAGCAAATGTGTTATTTCAGAAGAGCGTATCAAACTGGTAGCCCTTCGTATGACTCAGTACCCATGAAGTAGCTCTCAGTTTCAAAAAGGTTGGTGACCCCTGCGTTAGACTAATCGCTAGATTAATCGTTAGAAAAATAGTCGTTTGGGACAGCCCTAATTGATATTATTAGAACATTACACAGCATTTAGTAGCCTAAATATATTTTTCTGTCCATTCCCGATTGAACGTCGTTTTTGGGCAAGAATTGGCTCTGTCAATGTCCTCCAGTAAGAGGCTTATTAATAAATACAAAAGATTCCCTACGCTACGTGCCTTGCGCGCATGGATACGTTTGTGCGCGCCACAAATAAACGACTTTTCCTCAGTCAAGCGTTCAACCGCAGCTGAGCGGCATTTAGTGAACTAGCTAGAAGACAGACCTCGTATCATTTGAAAATGTCGCTGTCTACTCTGAAAAAGAGGAAGATTGACAACGAAAATCACCAGTTCAGTAAGGAATGGACAGAGAAATATCTATTTACTGAGATTACTACAAACGATAATAGAAAACAAATATGCTTGCTGTGTAACGAGTCAATCGCTGTCTCAAAGGAGTACAATTTGAGAAGACACTTCAACACAAATTACCCAGAAGGATCGGATGCACGCAGACAAAAGGTGCAGAGCCTAACTGCGAACTATGAGCAGAGACGAGCTGTCTTGGCCCGGTCCTGTTCCGAGCAAGAGAGGACGACAACAGCCTCCCTCCGCGTAACATGGATTCTAGCCAAAAAGAACAAGCCGTTCACTGATGCAGAAACTGTCAAAGAATGCATGCTAGCTGTTCTAGACGACGTGGTGACGGATTAAAAGGTTAAGAATAGTGTCATTACTTCTATTCGGAAAATCCCAATGTCAGACACAACTACAATTAGAAGAGTGGAGGCACTCGCAACGGATGTTTTCGAAACGCTTTTGGACAAGCTAAAAAAGGCAGAGGTAATGTTGCTAGCTGTTGATGAGTCTACCGATGGCAGTGATGTAGCAGAGCTATGTCTCTATGTGAGATTCTTTGATGGTGAGTGCTTTCGTGAGGATTTGCTGGGTTTATTTCCACTGGAGGGACAAACAACAGGTCAGATCATTTTTGGGAAGATCGTTTCCTTTTTCAACGAGAATGGACTAGATTTGCAACGAGTCAACATGCTAGCCACAGATGGAGCCCCTTCCATGACTGGGCGCGCACAGGGACTCGCCGCTCGTCTTGCTGCCCTCACGCCACAGATGAAACCACTGCACTGCCTGATACACCAGGCCGTTCTCTGCGCCAAGCTAAGTGGTGAGTTAAAAGGCACCATGGACAATATAATGTCGATGATCAATTTCATCAGAGCCACCTCGAGTCTACAGCACCGTTTGTTTCGCAAACTTTTGTCAGATATGTCAGCCGAGCACAGTGATTTACTTGTACATAATGACATTAGATGGCTAAGTAAGGGTAACGCACTAAAGAGAGTTTGTGAACTCAGGCACGAGATCATTGCCTTTCTCCGGTGCTGTCACCACAAGAAGGCTGCCCCTTTTCTAGCCCAAATGCAAGACGATGAGTTCATGGCAGATGTCTGCTTTTTAAGTGACATTTTCCAGCACTTGAACGGACTGAACCTGCAGTTGCAAGGGAGGGACAAAACCGTGTGTGATCTAGTGGACAGACTGAATGGGTTTAAAAGGAAGCTAGAGTTATTCTCCATTGATCTAACCCCCACGAAAATGCTGCACTTCCCAACACTACGCGCTCTGATCAACTCGTCATCAGCACAGATTAGTCCTGCGATGACAGCATTTATCGATAAACTGATTGATAACTTTGCTGCGCGGTTTGACAACTTTAATATTCCCGCAGAGGTGATGAGATTTACTAAAGACCCCTTTTCTGTTGATGCTGGGGGATAGTTTGCAGCTGAAGCCAAACAGGTGCTTCCGTCACTGGACGAAGGCTCCCTGCAGTTAGAACTAATAGACATCCAAGCATCGTCTGATTTGAAGCATGATTTGAGATCATTGGCATGTGAGCAGTTTTGGGTTAAACTTAACCAGGTACAGTTCCCAAACACCAGAAGGTTGGCCTTTTTTCTACTTACTATGTTTGGTACAACGTATACTTGCGAGTCAAGCTTCTCGCATATGAATGCAATAAAAACCAACACACGTGCCTCCCTCACAAGTGCGCACCTCCACCAGTGTCTGCGTATAATATTGCCCTCACTCCATATGAGCCTAACTTTGCAGTGCTTGCCAAGTCAAAGAAATGCCATTTCAGTCACTGATTAGAGCACTGGTTGATTTCTTCCTTTTGAGGGTTTGTTAAAGCAGACGTGAAATGCACTGATGATAGTAGGCTAGAGTGGAGCACCGATATCCAAGTGGGCCTAATGTAGGCTAATCGTTATTATTATTATTTTTAAAGGGAGACATTTTATAAAAGTAAAAAATGACTGGCACAACTTACTGATAATGCCATGACATGAGCACTTGATGTTTTTGTCTTTTATTTTGATTCGTTTTTTTAATGTTTTGAATTGAGTTGTAGCAGATGTCAAATGCACTGATTAGTAGAGAACAGGAAAAAAGTAATGCAATCTGGTTTGTTTTGTTTTATTGAGAATGAAGACTGTGTAGCCTACTTCTGAGTGATATACAGTAGTATGAATAAACACTTTTGATGCACAAACTGGATGGTGTCCTCTGAGACTGGATAGTATCCTCTGTGTTGTTGTGTGCAGTGACTGGTGTACAGAATGCTCCGGTGACTCTGTCTGCAGCCTCTACCCCATTGACTGGTCAGCGAACCACGTCTGCACCGGTGCAAACTGGCACCTTGACTGCAGTTGGAAAAGAGACTGGTAAGCTGCATTTTTTGTTTTTTTTGTTTTTTAGTCCTTTGGATCTAAATAAAACATTGTCTATTTTATACTTCCATGATTATCTTCTGCAGTGAGATCTCCTGGTATGAACACTGCTGGCGGACCTTTGCACACTGTTCATCATCGCCCTCTGCAGGTGAGACATGATAAAAAAAACAAATAGTATTAACCTCTTATCAACGACATTGACAAAAGAAAGGCCCAGATAATAACAACAACTTAGATTAGATTCAACTTAATTGTCCACAGATATAAATTAGAGGCTATATCAAAAAAAGAGGTATGGGAGTAGTCGCATATTTCGCACTCTCCCATGACCTGATCGTTTACAACCTTTTGCAACCCTAAATACATCTCCGTCCGTTAGCGAAGGCAGACGCTAATTATTATTTTTAGCCAGCACCATGGCTTCTGGAACTAGGCATAAACTTCAGAAGGAAGACGTCGAAAAAGACGAGACACCCACCGAGGCCATCCCGGTTAACATGCTAGCTCTGACGAGGCTACTGGAAGAACACCGCCAGTCCATAGCTTCAGCCCTCTCCATTCAATTTAAGTCCTCGTTCGCCTCTCTCGAAACCAAATTAGATGCCGTACAGGCCACAGTAACTGACTTTGGTGAGAGAATTGAAAGTCTAGAGGCTAATGCCAACTCGGCCGAGGACCGCATTCAGGCCCTTGAGAATTCGTGCTCCACTCTAACTGAGGCTTGCGCTAAGCTCAAAGCCAAAAACTCAGACTTGGAGGGGCGAAGCCGCCGAAACAACATAAGAATTGTTGGCCTACCTGAGTCTATTGAGGGCCCTCGACCCACAACCTTTTTCTCGGAGGCCCTGGTGGAAATACTCGGCAGCCAAGTCCTGCAAACTGCCCCGGAGCTGGACCGTGCCCATCGTACGCTAGCCGCCAAGCCACGACCGGGGGACAGACCCAGACCCGTAATCGTGTGCTTTTACCGACACCAAACCAAGGAGCGGGTGGTTCGCGAGGCCCGCAAGCGGAGGAATGACCTGAAGTACCAGGACACACCGATACGCATTTACGAGGATTACTGTCCCGATGTCCTGGAGCAGAGGGCGGTCTACCGCGATGTCATGGCCAAGCTATACAACCTGGGCCTACGACCAGCTCTACTATACCCGGCGAGGCTCCAAATCACAGATAAAGAAGGCAACAAGACACGGTTGTCCTCGGTCAAGGAAGCCACCGTCTTCCTAAGTTCCTAGTTCCTGGCCTACTGTGTAGCTTAAGCTAAGGACACTTTAACCTGAGCCCGAGGATGGCCACAATGCTAACGCTACGTGAGTAGCAGCTAATGCTAAAAACACGTCTGGCCGACAGCACGGGGAACACCACCAGGACGGACCAGGACCAAGGGCTGCTGCAGCTGTTAAAGAACCTGAGGACGTCAGCTCTCCCCATCCTCTGGTTCGCCATCATGGTGGAGGGCCCGCGGCTACAGCTGCTGCAGTGCTCCAAGCTGGACATCATCCTGCACATCGACCCGGGCTTTTACTATCAGGTCACTGTGCAGGGACAGCCTCTGCTCCTCACTCAACCGCTTTTTTAAAAGCAAGGCTAAAAAGGTGCATTTTAAGATGTCTTTTTAATGTCCTCAGTGTCTGCCCTCCTAAGGTTCTCTGGCAGGCTGGGGCATAACAACTAAGTCTCTTAGTTTGTCTCTTAGTCATATTCGATACAGATACCTTCTATGTTTCATATGACTGTGTATTTTTCAAAGGATAATATACAGTGCTTTTACTGTAGACCAATGTACAGTTGTGTTGTCTGCTCAGGAAGGTAGTACATAATGTGTGTATGTACAGTGTGTGTGTGGCTCTGGGACTGACACACACACACACACACACTAACCCAAGCGGAACTGTACGTACAGTATGTGGGGTCTGAGGCAATTAGTGGTGCTTCGCGCATCATCAATCCCAATACCTAAACTAATTGCTTTCATCCTTAGGAATTGGAGGTACAAGATGTTTGGCAACTGAACTACAAGCAGCGGGCGCTATATCATCGGGTAACCTACAGTAATTGTGTAATCAATGTGTAATTTATGCCGGACGATCGGAAAATAAACATGTAACCTATGCGGGACGAGCTCGAGAATAAAATCGATGAATAAACACTGTGTAATTGACGTCATTGAAATGAGAATGGGGCTCCGCCCATCTCTCAGCGTTAAATGCAGATCCATACATATCAGGGGCCTCATTTATAAAAAAGTACGATAGTTATATACTCCAGTTCTATGAGTGGAGCGGAGCCCCATAGGGGAGCTCTGCTCCTATTGGTTTACCCCGCTACCTAAAGTAGCAAATGACTGAATTTTTCGATGTCCGCGCCCGCCCTGGGGTGCTATAAAAGGGGCGTCCTCCGTTACCTCATTCTCCCAAAAATGAAAACATAAACAGCATCTCAAAGCATCCCAAATCATTGTCAAAAGTACAGCAAATTTCCTGTGTTGTGAGACTTGGAATAATATGGTTAGATTTCGGCATTTTCAAGAGCCCTCTTGTTGTCACTGACTCATTAAAGTCCTCTCTACCTTTCCTTCTTCTCCATTTGCTGCGATATGATCATATGATGGAGAGAAAACATCAGAACGGATAATAAAGAATTGTATTCTATTCCTGTTCTTTCCTACTGTGTAGGTGGTGCAGCATCTGGTAGCGGAACAGTTGCGGCTCACAATCTTTGACAAGAGCCTTCAGGAGCTCCGTGACAGGGTGGACAAAATGGACTATTCCAAACACGAGTGTAGTCAACAGCCTGCAGGTTAGTTGTGTTGCAGATCACACACACACACACACACACACACACACTTTCTTGAGGACTTGAGGCAATGTTGGATGGCAGAAGTCTGAAGTGGTCCTATTCGGTTCCCCCGACTCCACCAATCTAATCACCAACAGCCTAGGCAGTCTAGCCCCTTTTGTCAAACCCCATGTCAAAAACCTTAGTGTGACATTCAACCCCGCCTTTAAGTTTGACAAGCAGGTTAATACAGTAGTGGAAGCCAGTTTCTTTCAGCTACGGACAATTGCAAAAATCAAGCCCTTTCTCTGATTCAAAGACCTTGAGAGGGTCACCCACGCCTTCATAACCTCACGACTAAGTGCTGTACAGTGGACATCACATAAAAACAATCAGGTAAAAACAAGTTAGCGCAAGGCACATAAGGGCATAAGAGCAATAAAACAACGAGATAAAACAAAACAATGACTTATAGAAGTGGGTCAGGTGAAAATATCATAAAACAAAGTGCAAACGAAACAGGTGTGTTTTTAACAAGTTCTTAAAACAATTAATAGATTGAGCATTCTTTATCGACACTGGGAGGGCGTTCCACAGTGTGGGAGCCACTACTACAAAAGCTCGGTCACCCTTGGTTCTGAGGTTGGTCGAGGGTATGACCAGAAGGCCCTTGTCCGAGGACCTGAGAGATCTCACATTGGGCTTTGCCTGTAATAATTCCGAGATATAGAGAGGGGCCAGCCCGTGTAATGCCTTATAAGTTATTAAAAGGATTTTAAAATCAATTCTGGATTTAACGGGTAGCCAGTGAAGAGCGGCCAAAACCGGGGTTATATGAGCTCTGCGATATGTGTTAGTGAGAATTCTGGCAGCTGTGTTTTGTACTAATTGTAGTCGGTTAATAGAAGAGCGGCTGAGGATAGAGTCCGTTACAGTAGTCTAGACGTGAGGAGATAAATGCGTGCATGATTTTTTCGAGGTCTTGAGAAGTAAGGATTGGTTTGATTTTTGCGATATTGCGAAGATGGTAGAAACATGACTGTGACCTTTTTTACATGGTATTCAAAATTCAAGTGGCTATCAAAAAAGACTCCCAGATCTTTGGCGGTGTTACTTACATTGGATGCCAATGAACCGAGGGACTGCCGAATTTCATTCGAGGTACTCTCAGGGCCTATAACTAGTATCTCAGTTTTATCTGCATTTAACTGTAGGAAGTTTTGTGCCATCCAATTATTTATTCCAGCAATACAGTCATGTAAGATGGTGAGTTTGCTGAGATCACTTGGTTTAAAAGAAACATATAATTGCGTATCATCTGCATAACAGTGATAGGATATGCCATCAAAACTATTAATAAGAGCACCAAGGGGTAACATGTAGAGGGAGAACAGGATTGGACCAAGGATTGAACCCTGGGGGACCCCACAGGCCAAGGGAGATGTGGAGGAGACATAGCTGTCGATAGCGACAGCCACACTTCTCCCTGACAGATAGGACGAAAACCATTTCAGAGCTACCCCATCTAAACCCACCCACTGTTGGAGCCTATTTAAAAGGATGTCGTGGTCAATAGTGTCAAATGCTGCGCTTAGGTCAAGCAGCAGCAGCACTGAGCACTCTCCGACATCAGCCCTCATAATGATGTCACTCGACACTCTAAGAAGTGCAGTCTCGGTGCTGTGCTTCTGACGGAAGCCAGACTGAAATTTATCAAACAACTTGTTATTGTCAAGAAATTTTAAAAGTTGGTTACAAACAACTTTTTCCAGGACCTTCGAAATGAATGGGAGTTTGGAGATTGGCCGGTAATTACTGTGGACTAGAGGATCAAGGCCTGGTTTTTTCAGGAGAGGTTGGATGATGGCATGTTTGAAATGATCAGGCACACACCCAGAGGATATGGAACTGTTAATAATAGACAAAATATAGGGACTGAGGCTATCAAAGTGATTTTAAAAGTGAGGTTGGGATAGTGTCAACAGGACTAGAGGAGGGGTTCATGAGTGAGATAATTGGGGTAAGATCATCTAATGAGATCATCTAATGTTATTAGATCATCTAATAAGATCATCTAATGTTGAACTGGCGTAACGAGGGAGCTGGAGGAGGCTGGTCGACAATGATGATGTTTGGAGGTGTTATCTTGGATCTTATATTGTTAACTTTATCTAGAAAAAATGATAAGAATAGTTCACAGTCATTATCAGAGTAGACAGGAACTGGGGGAGGAGGTGGATTAACCAGGGTGTTTATAACTGCAAAAAGAGCTTTAGGCTTATTCTTATTAAGGTGGATCAGGTTGGAGAAGTATATGGTTCTTGCATCCTCAACTTTTAGGTTGAAAGAGGTGAGGAGTTCCTTCATGTGAATGAAGTGAACTGTCCCCTTAGTCTTCTTCCACCGCCGCTCAACTATTCTGCACTCTCTTTTTAGGTTGCGGATGTCATCATTTATCCATGGGGATGAGTTAGCTGCACTGAGACATTTCTTTTTTGTTCTGAGGGGGGCAACTAATTCTAGGGCAGACAAACAGAGGTGATTAAAATGGTGGACCAGGCCATTTGTGTCAGTTGACACTGTCACATCATTACTGAGGTCTGCGAAGGCAAAGGAAAATTTGAGAGCAGAGGAGCTGTTGAGTGTACGGGAGCTGACTGACCGTTTGCTTGGTAGGGACTCAGCAATAAAATCAATATTAAAAGTAATATATTTGTGGTCAGAAATAAAAAACTCACCTATACATAGCTTATTGATGTTCAAGCCCAGTGTAAAAATCAAATCCAGCGTGTGGCCCCGGTCATGGGTCGGTCCAGAAACATGCTGAGTCAAATTCAGTGATTGGGTAAAACTCATTCGCGAAGTTGTCAGAGGCATTATCAATATGCGCATTAAAATCTCCGGCCAGCACCAGGTTGTCGACTTTCATCACAACAGATGATAAAAACTCAGGAAATTCTGTTAAACTCACTTTTTGACTTTTCTGGTGGGCGATAACATAGCAAAGTAAAAAGAGGGTTAGCTGATCCTATTCTAAGCAGCAGTGCTTCAAAAGTTCTAAAATTACCAATGTCTACAGAGCGGCAAGCAAACTTTTTGGAGAAGATAACGGCTAAACCACCTGCACGGCCAGACATCCTAGGAGAACTGATAACACTACATGCGGCAGGACAGAGCTTATTTATAGTGATGTTGTCATTGTTTTTCAGCCAGGTCTCTGTTAAAAATAGAAAATCAAGCTCATGGGATTTAAAAAAGTCCCGTATAATATAGGGCTTGTTGTTCACTGACCTAGCATTAATTAATGCCATCTTAAATGGTACAGACTTAGTCCGAGGAGCTGTAGGTAGACATGGAATGTGAGTGAGGTTTGATGGAATGACTGTGCGAGGGGTGAAGTTGTTGAGTGAAAGGTGTCTGGTCCTAATAAGAACAGGGATGGTCAGAGGACAGGAAAGGGATATAGAGTTAGCATGGCCCAATGGGAGATGCTTGAGATGAATGCAGTGTAAAGCTATGGTGGGATCATGCTGTGGTCATTTACAGCTGAAAGCGATGTAATTAATAAATTGAATGATTAATAGCTTTGTACCTTTTAGATTGAGGTGCAGGCCATCGGGTTTATACAGGTGGTTTCTGGTCCAGAACATGTCGAAATTGCTAATGAAATCTGCTGATGTGGCCTGACAGAAGGTTTTTAGCCATTCGTGCAGGCTCACAAGTCTACTAAAATGTTCAGGACTCTTTGAGGGGGCTGGGATGGGGCCAGAGAACACACAAGTTTTGCCCAGGCTTTGTACAGTGGTGGCTAATGACTCGAGATCTTCCCTGAGTTTAACCGAGAGTCTGTTCAGCACATCATTAGAGCCAACGTGAAAAATCAGGATATGTGCTGTGGGATGAAGGGACCAGCTCTATGAGATCAGTGACTTTACCACCTGGAAGACAATATGTGATGGCGCCAGGGATCATAACTGCTCTAATTATAGAATCACCCATAATAATTATCTCTGGAGACCTGTCCTTGCATCCTCCCTTATCAACAGAGAGTTTGGACCATAGTGGATTGCCCTCAGCAATACTGGTCACGGTGGCATTGGTGGCAGTGGAGACAGACTCTGTGGCTGGGGTTTCGGACATTGCGTCGGTGACGTCATGGTTCGCCGCATCTGTGTCCAGCACGTCGTTGGGTAAACGACCATTAACGTTGCGGACAGCAGGGACAGGCACCGGAGAGTCGACAGGGATTCCCTTGCTGATGATGACGTCGATAGAGTTGGTGACGTCACGATTGGACACACCTGTGTCCGAAACTCCGTTGGGCAGTGGGGGAGAGAGCTGCAGGCTGGGAGTGGAAACAGTCTCGGACAGAGGGACGTGAGGGGGTAAACCGTCGTGAACGTTTACGGTGGATTACCGGGGACGAGGGACAGGAACGCTTCCTATTGGGTTTGGAGCGGACCTGTTGCTTGTGGTCGGCTAGCGGGCGAGGGACTGGTGACAGCCCGTTAGCCACACACTCCAATGTGGCAGGTGTTAGCGTCCCGTTAGCCAAAGCTAGCTTGCTGCTAGCCGCCGGCTCCGAGGATGCCTGAGGCTCAGGAAAAAGAGCCAGTGGAGAGAAGAAATTGTCCAGTGGGATAGGGCTATCGGGGCCTCCCGGAGAGAACCAGGGGATGGAACGCTTTCTCCCGTTCCTCACAACCGACACCCAGGATGGACCCGGAGTGGGACTGGAACAGCGGGGTCCATTTGGATCCAGTTTGTCCAGCCTGGATTGAACCGCCGTCTTCCTTCGGAGGACATCCTTCAGTACTCCCTCGATGGTATGGAGCTCGGACCTTAAGATGTCCAGTTCGGATTCCTCTGGGGTAAGTGGAGGCATCTTTTTACAGGTAGACATCGTTCAGCTTGATATTTAGACCACCAAGAAATCAACCTTACGATCATCCAGTATGTCGTGGAGTAGTAGTCCCCTGTTGGTTAGCGAGCGGGTGTTCTAACAGCGATCCAACGACCGTCGAACAGGTAAAAGTTTGTTGTCCAAGCAAGAAAACACCGAATTAAAACAGCAATCAGGCTTCTAGTTTATCTCAGTATATTGAGTTTGTATTACTGTTCATTTGCATCGACAGTAAAATAGTTAAAAGAGTAGTACAATCCATAAAAGATCTGGAATTGCTGAAACAAAAAGTGTGCGTGCGTGCAACACAGTGTCTGTCTGTCTCGTGATGCCAGGAGCAGCTATGCCTGGAATGGTCAGTCATCAGATTGAGTTGTAGTGGTACTTCTCAATTGATCAGGCACGTGTTGAAGCTAAAGGGGAATTACTACAATAACAACGTATCTTGTTGCATTTAATATCAAATTGCAATTGAGAATTCTACAAGATAGGATCAAATGCTTTTGACTTAACAGTGATGTCATATATTATTTCAGTATTATTCCCCGTGGAACAGCATCCTTATCCGCTTCCCGAAAGAGTAACCAGAGCAGTCAAACCCCCACTCCTACACCCACAGGTGAGCAGGACTGAGTTTGTGCAATGGCCATTGTCTCACGTCAGATAGCCTGACTGTCTGCACTGATCTGTCTGGTATCTTGTAAGACACTGATGGGATGAAAAGTAACCCGTAGTTACCTTGGTTAACTCGTAACTGAAACAACAAATGTGTCAATAATTTTCAAGTTTTTCTTCAGCAAATATATTTGTTATTCAGGTAATAATTTATTACCTTGAAACTAGTGGTGGTTTTGTGGTTGCATTGTTTTAGTTTGGAGATGTCCATAGAAAACTAGCATAGATTGTGTCTCTCCCAGGCTTTTATCCTCCCTCCACCCTTAATTGAGGATTGAGCACACCTGTGCTCAATCAGGCCGTCGCCATGGCCGCAGGCAGGAGGAAGGACAATCACCTGGGAGAAACAACACAAGAAACAACAACACACACACACTACGGCTGCAACCACCACAGCCGTAACACCCCCCCACATAAGAGCAAACGTGTAGTTTGTCATATTGTAGGAGCACTGAAAATATATGATATAAATATGTAATGTAGTGTAATGTATGAAATGTATGAAATGTACTTGGTGGGGATAACTGAGGGTGTGTTCTCACTAGAACATTAGGGTGTGTTCTCACTAGAACATTAGGGGGTGTTCTCACTAGAACATTCAGGGTGTGTTCTCACTAGAACATTCAGGGGGTGTTCTCACTAGAACATTCAGGTTGGTAGGACAGATGTATTTCTAAGCTTGACAGAAACTCAGAGTTCGACAACCTACCACAGTGTGGACCATCAGCCAACACTGTCAAACCATCATCAGACATGACTTCTGCACAAACCAGAGAAGCAGAGATCGTATTAGGGGCAGCAGTCTCCGGAGTTTTTTCCTGCTTCCCCTGGACAGCCTCTCTGGAATGATAAGATTTGAGCATGTTAATGTGGCATAATGTGGCGGATATTCATAGATCTAAAGAAAGCATTTGATACTATTGATCATAGATTATTAATAAGAAAACTTGATAGATATGGAATTAGAGGGTTAGCAAATTTATGGATTAGAAACTATCTTGATAATAGACACCAGTATGTACAAATAAACAATGATAAATCTGAACTGCTAAGGGTCACATGTGGGGTCCCACAAGGTTCAGTGCTGGGTCCAAAGCTGTTTATTCTATACATCAATGATATTTGCAATGTGTCCAAGTTGTTAAATTTTGTTTTGTTTGCAGATGATACTAATTTATTTTGTTCTGGCAAAGATTTGGAGCAGCTTCTGGATACAGTGGAAACGGAACTAAAAACTATAAAACGATGGTTTGACACAAACAAGTTGTCATTGAACTTAGAAAAAACTAAACTTATGATATTTGGAAATCGAAAAATAAATAATCAAGTACAAATCAAGATAGATAATGTTGAAATTGAAAGAGTTTATGAAAACAAATTTTTGGGAGTTGTTATAGACCATAAACTATGTTGGAAAACACACATAAACTACTTAAAGACTAAAATATCAAAGTCTATTGCAATACTGCATAAAACAAAAGACATACTTAATCCAAATTCATTACACATATTGTACCGCTCTCTAATAGTTCCATACATAACCTACTGTGTGGAAGTGTGGGGAAACACATACAAAACAATCACAAATCCAATTTATTTACTACAGAAAAGAGCTATACGAATTATAAACAGAGCTGCCTATCAAGAACCAACTAACAAATTATTCATAAACACCTATGATCTCAAATTTAAAGAATTGGTGGACTTCAAAATGGCACAAGTCATGTATAAAGTAAAAAATAAGATGCTTCCAGACTGTATCCAGAGACTATTTCAAGTTAGACAGAGTAATTATGAGGAATATGTATGTTTATGAAAACAAAGATTAGAACAAATGCAAAACAAAGATGTATAACAGTTAAAGGAGTTAATTTATGGAATACTTTTGAAAAGGAAATGAAAATGTGTAGTACATTAAAAGGATTTAAAAAATTATTTAAAAATAAGATGATTAACAAGTATAAAACAGAGGTTTAAATATAGTTTTTGTTTGGTATTTTTATTTTATTTTTTGAACTTTTTGTTGACATGCGTAAGTGACATTTTGTTTATAAAAGTTTCAATGTTTTGATTATGCATTCATGGGGGGACATGCATACATGTAACAAGGGTAGGTGCAATAAGCCACGGCTTCAGCCTACACCTTTTTGGCCCTGATGTTATAAATTGTGACTATGTACATTTTCTTATATCTGTATTGTGAATTGTATAGGGGACCAAAATAAACATTCTCAATCAATCAATCAATCAATAACCGTGTTTTTCTTCACCGCTCAGGCGTATGGATGATATAATCTGTGTCAGACAGTTTACGGTCCACAGCGTAGGGTCCTGAGAAACGGGCAGTAAGAGCAGATCCAGGTATGGGTAGTAGAACAAGAACTTGATCCCCAGGTTGAAACTGGCGCTCCACCGCCTTCCTGTCAAACCTCCTTTTCATACTCTCCTGAGAGGAAGAGAGAGCCTCTTTCGCCACTGTCAATGCATGACGCAGCCGTTCCTTACACTGAGAGACAAAGTCCACCACCTTAGTCTTCTTAGTGGGATTACACATAAACTGCTCCTTTAACACCTTAAGGGGGCCACGCACATTATGCCCAAACACAAGTTCAACTGGGCTAAATTCAAGAGACTCCTGCTTTGCGTCACGGATAGCAAAAAGAACAAAGGGGACTCCCTCATCCCATTCTTTTCCTGTATCACCACAGTACTTCCTTAACATGGACTTCAAAGTTTGATGCCAGCGCTCCAGCGCGCCCTGTGACTCTGGGTGATATGCACTAGACACTGCGTGAGAGACACCTAAAGATTGCAAAGTCTGCTTAAAGGTTCTAGAAAGGAAATTAGTTCCTTGATCAGTTTGCACAAGTTTTGGTAGCCCAAAGGTAGTAAAGAACTTAGTTAGCGCTTTTGTGATGGCTGGAGCAGTGATTCTACGTAGAGGAATTGCCTCAGGAAAACGAGTGGTAACACACATAACAGTTAACAAAAACTGGTGACCGGCTTTAGTCCTGGGCAAAGGGCCAACACAGTCTACAATGACATGATCAAAAGGCTCACCAACATAGGCCGCAACGGCGCTGGAGGCACTACCTGATTTGGTTTCCCCACAATTTGGCACGTGCAGCAGGTGTTACAAAAACGCACCACATCAGCTTTCAGTCCTGGCCAGAAGAAGTGTCTTAGGATACGGTCATACATCTTAGTGATCCCTAGATGTCCAGACCATAGATGTTCGTGTGCTAGCTCAAGAACATGCTGTCGACAACCAACAGGTACCACTATCTGTTGAACTGTGCCCCAGTCTCCACTTGCATCATCTACTGCATCACCTGCCCATGAAATCCAGTTACGCATCAACACACCATTAGTCATAATAAATGTCTGTTTCTCACTGTACTTAGTAGGATCCTCAACAACTGCAGTGAAACACTTGCCTACGGACGAATCTGCTTGCTGGGCGCTGATGAGTGCACTTCGGGTCAGCGGCAGCGATACTTCAGCAACAGTGGTATGTTCTGCTACTGTGTCAGGCTCTTTTGAAATTCCTTTTCCCAGCTCACCAACTGATGGCCACCATTCCTCAGACAAGACAGAAGCAAACAAAGAATCTGACAAGTTAACATCCTGGTCTTGCTTTCTGGCTTGGGCTCTAGTCAGCACACTGACTGAAAACACATCTGGATGACTGGTGGCTAGGTCATCATGTCCAATTTCAGAAATGGGAACATCAACAACCTCAGGAGAAGGATAGACCTTACCTCCAGCTATGTCGTTTCCCATGATAAAATCAATGCCTTCAATGGGAAAACAGGAACGGACGGCTACTGGGAAGAAACCAGTGACTAGGTTAGATTTCACATACATGCGGTGAAGCGGTGCGGGTACAAACCCCATTTCGATACCTCGCACTATGGTGCTCATGTCGCAGGCAGATGCAGCACTCACAGGCAGGACACTTGAAAGAATGAATGACTGTGAGCCACCGGTGTCTCGCAACACCGTGATCGGGCGCTGGTCCTCAGACTTCCCAGTGAGAGACACAAATCCAGAGAAAATAAACGGTGTAAAACATTTGTCAGGCACTCTGTTCTCAATGGGCTTGCCACCGGGGGACACTGTTTTAATCAACCCCACAAACTTCGGTGGTGCAGGACCCGAAGCTGGCAACTGTTGTTGTTTTCTCTTTAATGCCATGCAATCAGCAATGACATGCCCAGGTTTATGACAAAAAAAACACAGTCTCTCCCCCTTCGAACCCAATGATGGTGCATTAAACTGAGTGACACGCGTGTTGCCAGTTTTCGAGGAAGACCCACGGGGAAAAGGTGCATCATGTTTAACAAAAACACTTTTGTGAGTGAGAACAAATTCCTCCGCCAGAGTAGCTGTTCGTTAAGATAAACCACTGTGCGCTCTGGCACACCGTTTTTAAACTCCTCCAACAACACATAACTTAACAAAATCATCTATCCTGGCTGCTGAACACCACCTGTCAAATAAAATCTCCTTCTCTCTGGCAAACTCAATATAAGTTAGGCCTGCTGTTTTCTTAAAGTTTCGAAAACGCTGTCTATAAGCTTCAGGGACCAACTCATACATGTGCAAGACAGCACTCTTTACTTTGTCATAGTCGTGGCTGTCTTCCCGCAAGAGAGAAGAATAAGCAATTCGTGCCTTACCAGTTAAATTGCATTTCAGGAGCGTGGCCCACATGTCATAGATTCTATCTTTGTAGCTTCAGCCTACTCTTAGGGTACTTACATAGCGTCATAAATAATGATTTTGTGGTGTATGTTCATTTACTTGGCATCCTTGCAGCATGTATATAAATTGTCATTTTAATTATATACAGTCATCTGGCCACCTTAAAGACTTTTGTCCTTTACAAAACAATGCGACAATTTCCGACAAACTACAGACATACAACATTATACATTTGGTCACGGCTTTCATTAAAAACCCATGTCAAAACCCCCAAAACCTGACAGAGAAAACATTAAGAGAATGAGATTTTTTTTTCTGCTCTATAGTCACTCCAGAACACATACAACGAAGAAAAAAACAAACAAACATGCAATTGTCATAATATTTGTCATATTAAAATGCGAAAAAGGTGTGATCCTTAGGTCCTGACAATAAATCGATCATAAACATTTTAGAGTCCATGTTAGGCAACACACACACACAGTCGCAGGAGAGGTCAGACGGGGTCAGCGGGTGCTGCCGTGGGGGCGTGTTTGAAGCGGTCGTGGGCCCTGGTCTTGCTGAGCAGCGTGAGCCCCATGCTGTCCACGGTCCTTCCTGTCTATCTCCACTGTGTAGTCGTTGGCCTGGGGGGGGGGGGGGGGGACAAGGAAGGCAAGGCTTTACCACCCTGGTTACACACTCATCCCCTCAGTCTCAGTCCTGAGCCGAACTGAGCTGTGCTGAGCTGAGCTGTCCTACACATCCAGCACAGTTGCTGAAACAGTTGTGGAAAGGACAATGTGAACGGAAACTACCAGAGCGCCAGCACAGTATGGTTGGGCTCGGCCCTGTGGGTGTATAAAGCCCCTTAGAAAACACACTCACTCACACACACTCACCAGCTGCAGGGAAGCATACATGTACTTGCAGACCTCAAAGTTGTCCAGGCCGTGGACTATGGAAGCGAACGACTTCCTGTTCCCGACCTCACCCAGGGCTGCTACGACCCGGTCTCCGTAGTCATGGATGTCGAAGGTGGGACGCTCCTCCTGGAGAGAGAGGGGGGGGGGGGGGGGGGGGGGGTGGAGGGAGGGGGAGAGGGAGGGGTCAGGGGGACTAGAGGTTAGCTAATAGCCAGCAGAGCATAGGAGGGGGGGGGGGGGATTGGTTCTGTGACTGTGTCTTTTCTGTGTCACTGGGAGCCTCCTCTCAAAAGGACGGTAAACGTGAAATGTGAGTCATGTGTATGTGTGTGTTCTACCTTGATAGTCTCCAGTTCCATACGCAGGCGGTTGTTGTTGGACAGCAGTTCTCTGTTTCGTGCCTTAGTTTGCTTCAGTTCCGTCTCCAGCTCCGCCTCATAGTCTCGACTCATCTGCTGAAACTCCTGCAGCTCCTCCTGAGACTCCTCAGCCCTGAAGACACACACACAGACACACACACACACACACAAAACAGTCAAAGATGTCCTACAGTTCAACATAGATCAAAGAATCAACTTCATCTTAGCTGTGTGTTACTGGCAGAATTTGAACCCTGGTCTCCCACGTGAAAGACTCAAGCATCTCTCCCATTAAGCCAAGAGGACGTCCTCAAAGTCACAGTTTATAGGTCTCAGACAGGGCTACCTCATCACAAGAAGGTGCTTTCAAACCATGTGCTTGGCAAAAATCCAGACTCTGTCTCACTGATGGAATTCCTTACCTCTGCTGGTGTTTTTCTGCCTGCTCTTTCCAGAAACACAGTTCTTCTTGAAGGGACGCGAACCTTGTTTTATTTGGTTCTCCCATGTCTTTACAGCTGAAGGTATGGTTTTACAGCACCTAAAACAAATCTGAAGAAGAACGCCACATTGTGAGAGCTGAGCTCAACTTCCATGGCACTGCATGATTGCATACACACATTGCTTGCTATTTTGTCTCAGGGAATGTCAGCTGTTGCAGCCATTATGTCTGTGCTGGATGTCATTTTTACTGTTGACCACTGAGTGGCGAGGACATAGGAGTGCAGTGGCGCCGGCAGCCGGAATCCTGTACGCACTGTGCATACACATTAAAAAAAATTAAAAAAATAAATCTGTAATAAACGTGCTTAACGCAACTCTTTCACGTTGCGTTCAGCCAATCACTCAACCCGTTAGTTTGAAACATTACATTGAAATCTAATCCTGCCGGCGCCACCACACACAATGGTAACTAGCTAACTTCGGCCTCAAGTAGCTAACACAGGCGCTTACCTTGTGTCACACGTCTTGCTCCTTCTGATACCGAAGTTAAACTGGCCTGATAAACTGGCGCGGGGGTTATATAGCGGACATTTGATTGTGACGTCAAATGTCCTCTCGACTGTTATGATCATCCTGCATGTTTTCTGAACATTCTGATCTCAGGAGCTCCATTTGTTGTTGTTTTTTAACCATTTTCTTTCTTTTTTTTAAACAATGATAATAATACAAATAATAATATTAAAAAGCCCCATATCTATTCATCTCTCATTCTGATCATTAAAGCATTAAAGCCCTCGAAAATAATATGATATCATCAAAATATCATCATGATCAAACTGCAGGGTTCCCACGGGTCCTTGAAAGTTTGTGAATTTGAGAAAAAATAAATATATGTTTTTTGTTTTAGAGAGGGAGAGAGAGGGGAATACAATCTAAACTTGTTAACGTAATGTTAGTAAATATGCTACGTTACGCTGTCTGCATGTTTCTCCCGCTATCTGAGTCGCACCACGCTCTTGCCTCAAGAAAATTCCGTTGCAGGTTAAGCGGCAGCAAGCAGCTGTCGCTATGCCTGGCAAATGTACATTTCAGGATGTGTGGCTCACTAAAGACATTTACAAGCAATGGATTTTCGGGTGCGCCGTCACCATAATGTAGGGTGTCCACAAAAGTAGTCTGCAAAAGTTTTGCTACGTTTCTGTGCGTACTATGAAATCTAATCCTGCCGGCGCCACTGCGCACAGGTACATAGGTGAGCTCACCGGTAGGCTACAGGTGTTACTGATTGAACTGGTGAGCACACAGTCTTTGACCGTGTTGCCACATGCGAAACTTTTTAGTGTATCATGTTTTTATAATAAAGTAAATAAATGATTGTAACGTACAGAAGTCGTCGGTGTTGGTATCACGAGTCAACTAAAGTTTACAGTTCAACAGTCGCGGTGACTAAGGAGGAAACAGTCACCACAGTTACTACTAGCTCCTAATTACCACTGCACTACCTACATACAACATACTGCAGGGCTGCCAAGTTTCACCAAAAGTTGAAAGTTTGTGAATTTGAGAAAAATTAAATATATGTTTTTTGTTTTAGAGGGAGAGAGAGGGGAATACAATCTAAACTTGTTAATGTAATGTTAGTAAATATGCTACGTTACGCTGTCTGCATGTTTCTCCCGCTATCTGAGTCGCACCACGCTCTTGCCTCAAGAAAATTCCGGTGCAGGTTAAGCGGCAGCAAGCAGCTGTCGCTTTGCCTGGCAAATGTACATTTCAGGATGTGTGGCTCACTAAAGACATTTACAAGCAATGGATTTTCGGGTGCGCCGTCACCATAATGTAGGGTGTCCACAAAAGTAGTCTGCAAAAGTTTTGCTACGTTTCTGTGCGTACTATGAAATCTAATCCTGCCGGCGCCACTGCGCACAGGTACATAGGTGAGCTCACCGGTAGGCTACAGGTGTTACTGATTGAACTGTTGAGCACACAGTCTTTGACCGTGTTGCCACATGCAAAACGTTTTAGTGTATCATGTTTTTATAATAAAGTAAACAAATGATTGTAACGTACAGAAGTCGTCGGTGTTGGTATCACGAGTCAACTAAAGTTTACAGTTCAACAGTCGCGGTGACTAAGGAGGAAACAGTCACCACAGTTACTACTAGCTCCTAATTACCACTGCACTACCTACATACAACATACTGCAGGGCTGCCAAGTTTCACCAAAAGTTTGGAGTGAGATTTTTTGGCGGTGGAGCGACCCAAAACTGTGCACGTTTTGGCAGCGGCGGCCCCTCTCTCCCACCCAATTATTTGAGCTAGTTTCCTGCAATTTTACATGTTGATCATAATAAACCAGCACAAGAAATGAAAATAATTAACATTTTATAAAACAAGAAAAAAATTCAGACAATATATCATATTTATGAAATCTTAATAAACAAATACAGTAGCCTACAGACTCTAAAAGAAAAATGGGCCCCATCAACAGGACTCAGCCCCTTGGTCAGCAGCAGAAAGACCCGTGGTCATCATCTTATATACAGTGCATTGCTCATAGATGGCTATCATGTTATACAGTACATACCAGGGTTTTTCCTGGGTCAGAATGAGGGCTTGGTGGTTGATTTTGTCAAATTTTTTGGAGGGACCCCCAATTGTTGTATTTCTATTGTAAATTGTAATTATTAATAATAATTATTATTATTAATGTACCTGGTTATGTTACAGTAGAGAAACAAAAAACAGTTACCAAAACGGAGTATTTACTAGCTAAGATTGGCGTGGGAATTGACAATGTCAATGACAATGTCCAGCCCAACCGGTCTAAAAGCTGCCGAATCCACCCGTCCAGTGTGACCAAAAGTAGCCCAATCTGGCAACACTGCTTGCTACGTTCTTGCAGCTCGTGTGAACACAGGTTCTTCCATCAGCGCTCGTCTGCCGCTTCGATTGCAGACTCAAGTTAACGCGCGTGCAGAAAGATGCCACGAAACTCATGTCCGGTAGCTTTCTTTCAAGGAATTTCAAAACTAAGTCCCGTAAAACAATTTCTCGCCGTGAGAAATAGAGATGCGACGTGAGAGCGTGAGAACTGGTTGAAATGCGCGATTGCGTGAGTCTTGGCAGCTCTGCTTTATGAGCTAGCAATAACATTTCACTGCACATTATACCTGGGTGATGGAGTATGGAGAAGTGGACCTTGAAAAGATCAGTTGTTAAACAACTTCGTTGATATTTTTTATTCTTTATTTATCTTATTTTTTCACCCAGGCTGGAAAGGCTCACAGACGATGACTTCCAGAAAGCAGAGGAGTTTGTGAACGTCATGAAGTTGCTGTACACCTCAACCCTCTGCGTATCCAGTGAGAGGTCCCCCACATGTGGCGAAATTCTCCCCATCCTGAACAAGCTGGAGAAGCATTTCAGGGTGATTGAAGGAGACGACACTCTGTTCACCCGTGCTGTGAAAGAGGCGGTCTGGGGAGATCTGAAAAAGCGATACCAGGTATTTTCTATTTCCAAGCATAGCCTATGCTTACAAGAGGGCAAACCACATAATTTCACTGTTACACACTAAACAGTTTGTCATGTTCATTTACAGAATGCAGATATTCAGAACTTTCTCCAGGAGGCCACTTCGATGGACCCTCGCTTCAAAGGCAGATTTAAATATGCTGATGCCTGGGAGAGGTTGAAGAAAGCAGCAGTTGCCAGTGCCTGTGCAACAGAACAGGTATTTTATCCTCATCCTTGTTTATTATGTGTCCTATAATACCGTTTCTATGATGAAGTATTGCTATTTAGGTGCAAAATTGTGCCTACAGCTTCCAATGGAGGCCCTCCAGGAGGGCACAGGGCCAGGGGAAGAAGAATCAGATGAGGACAAGGCAGAGGAACATGTAAGTTCATACATAATCATGGAATACCTCAAATGAATGAAAGCAATTTTTTAAGTGTGTTTGTCTAAACATTACTTTTATGTATTTTTCAGCACAAGAAGCGTGCCAAAAAGTCCTAGAGGAGCTGTTTGAGGATGAGGACCGAGAGCTTCTTCAGGAAACAGTGACCAGTAATAGTGCCCTCCCCATCACTGAAGTGGTCCAGAAAGAGATTGAAATGTACACGAGTTTGTCTTCAATCCCATCAGGTCAAGACCCTGTAGCCTGGTGGTGGGGGAAGCGGGACAGCCTCCCCATACTGTCTAAGCTTTCAAATAATAATGTGTGTACAAGCCTCATCCACACCATCTGAGAGGGTTTTCTCATGTGCAGGTCATGCAATTAGTCAAGAGAGGTGTCGTATTTTGCCAGAGAAGGCAAATATGCTGATCTTTTTGCAAAATAATTGCTGAGGTGGGAGTTTTATTTTTATTTGAGTGTATATTTCACTGTAATGTTATATGTATGTATATTGTGCCTCAGCAGGAGTTTTATTTTCATTTATTTTAATTTGAGTGTATATTTAACTAATATATATTGTGCCTCAGCAATAAAAAAGTGAAAAGCTGTTTAATGTTGTCGACCATGTTATTATATATATGTCATTTTAAAAAATCAAAAGTACCGAATTAAGTACCGTTTCGGTACCGGTACCGTTTTTAAAGTATCGGTTAGGTACCGGTACCGGATAAAACCCAAACGATACCCAACCCTATTCTCTGCACTGTTGGCAACACAGTCCCCCCACACATGTCCATGTATGGTGCTATGCACACGTCCTGAATCTGGTGCTGGCAGACACTACTCAAATCGTCATTGAGAGTGGATCACTCTTTGGTCTCCTCAATGACATAGCAGTGTTCATAAGGGAGTCGTACCAGAGAATGAACCTGTGGGAGAAGGAGAGCCAGGACAAGAGGCACAGGCGCATTGCTCCAATAGGAGCGACACGCTGGTGGGCCAAGCACGATGCCCTCAAGAAAGTGTATGGGTCATTTGGAAAGCCTCAAGACAGTCTGTATGTTGATGTTCTGTTCACCCTCACGTCCATACAGGAGCAGAAGACTGCGAAAAGCAATATACGCACCAAAGCCAGAGGGTACAAGGAGGGCCTACTCAAGTATGAGACCATCCTGACGGCTCAAATATTCCTGAGGATATTTGAGCAGACATCTCCCCTGTCAAAGTGCCTGCAGACGGAAGGGATGGACATCCTCTCTGCCCAAATAATGGTCATGTCCACACAAGAGGCCCTCAAAAAGATAGCGAGGTATTTCCACGCTGTAAAGGATGCTGCTGACAGCTTTGTGAAGTGGGCCACTGAAAAAATCAAGGAGCACGATGAGGAGACAGACCTGGAAGTGGAGGCTGCACTGCCACAGAAAAGAATCAGGAAAAAAAAGCCATGCCAGGAGAAATGGCTCAGGATGAGCCACGGGAGGATGCTGACAGAGTCTACGAGGTCACCGTCCACAACCAGATTGTTGACACAGCTATTGAGGCCAGAAGATTCCTGACCCATGGCAATCTTTATTCAGACTTGTCCTGTCTGGATCCCAAAAACTTTAATCTGATCCGAACTAGCCCTCTCCCTGAATCTGCTCTTGAAGACCTCAGCAAATGCCTGGTTAAATTTGAGAGCATGGCAACGGTGGACAACCTGCAGTCGGAGCTGAAAAGCTTAGCAAGCCAGTGGGACAAGCTGAAAACATCACCACTAGAAGAATATGTGACCAGGACAGTGGAAGAGGGACCCGATGGAGGAAAGGAAGAGGACATGGAGATCATCACCAAAAGTTGTGCCTTCTGCAAAGAGTGCCCGCTGTGCTGCTACCAAATTCTGCTGAGATTCAACATGCTCACAGATGCATACCCCTTGCTTGGACTTGCATTCAAGTTATTGCTGACATTGTCAATAACCCAGGTGGCCTGCGAGCGATCATTCTCAACACTGAAGTACATAAAAAGCAGACTGAGGAGCAGCCTGTCTTCCAGCAAACTGGAAGCCTTCATGTTGATGGCCACTGAGAAAGATGTCCTTGTGGCTTTGGACACAGACACTGTCATTGACAAAGTGGCAGAGAAGAGTGAGCTCATGAGGAAACTGCTGTTGTACTAAGGTTAGAGAATATTCAAATACAATTATTCTAATAATTTAGCAGCTTTTTAGACTGAAGATAATTTGATCATGTGACTCACTCATTGTTATCCCCAGTTCCCCACCTCTCTAAGGATGCCCTGTATGGTTCATTGTCCATTGTTGTTGAGACTAGTATCCAGAGGGCCATGCAGCCATTTCCACTAAGTGAGTATACAGTACAGTAGCTGTCAGGTTTTTTTCTCCATTTTCTGGAAGATGCTCTGATCATCTGAATCTGTCACATGATAATGTACAATTTACCATTTTGAATTAATTATCTATCTCTCTCTCCATCAGGAGATGGCATTATTGTTATAGTTTGTTGAAGTGGCTGTTTTCCAGATATGCTGCTATCTCTACATTGTTCTACAGTAAGTAAAAAGGTACTAATAATTATGCAATTATTACTACTACTACTAAATGATCATGTCTACCCTTGTCTCTGTTTCTCTCTCTCTCAAAGGTTGCCGTTGCCATTGTTTGAAAAGAAGACATTTCACTGGACTTCAGTCTTTCTTTTTTATTTAGCAGTGAGTTTACAGTCTATGATGCATTTATTACAAGTACTTAAATATTTGAATTTATTATATATTATTTAATATTCTGGTGCTTTTTCTTTGATAACATTTTACTTCTACTATACTTGAGTCAAGTATGGAGATTGTGTACCCCCATGGCAGAGGCGCCCCGTCAATTAAAAAAAAAAAAAAAAAAAACCAAGGGATTCAATAAAGTATCTATCTATCTATATTTTGCAATGGCAACCCCCTTAAACCTCCCATGAAGTGCACCTTCTAGCTTGAAATTGACTTCTAGCTGCCTCTCAACTGTCAGCAGCAATCATGAAGCGATCGCACATTTCTGGTCACCAAAAAAGAAAAAAGAAACGAGAAGACAATGAAAAACGACACCAGGATTATGATAAATAAATACACCACGATTAAATACCTAACTAGCAAACGTTTGTATTGTAGTTTATTGATAGCTGGCTAGTTTCGCGGTGCCAGCCGTTTCCACTTCCGCTTTGCTCTCGCTCCAAACGTCTGGAGACCTTTATCCATAGAACGGATTCTATGTGCCGCCCGGAGCGAGCGGCAAATCTAGGACACTGATAGGCCGGACCGATGGGAAGCACCGCCCCCCCGTCCTTCTCATTGGTTCAGCGGGGCAGTTTTTTAAAAATCATTTTATCATAGGTTACCACCCACCAACACGAGTTCTGCTAACAAAAGTCGTCAGGCTTTCGGTAGACGAAAGCCTGATCCTGAGGCTAATAGCTGGCTAGCTTTCACTAATGATCCAGCCAAGTTAGCTCACTGAGTTTAGCTAGCTAACGTTAGCTAGCAAGTAACATTTTTAAAGTTAACTATTTATTTGTTACGTATTTAGTTGACAGCTGGGTACAAAATACAAATAGTTAATACATCATGTAGCCTATATTAAAGCCTTTAAAAAAAGGCTAGCTAATGTGACAGTGTAGTATGTTAGCTTAGCTTCACATTGCAAGCCATGCAGTTCGTTTTAACACATTCTTGCCATGTAATGTGTTTTCCATTTTGGCCTTAGGAGCATTGTTGAAATTTTTGAAGCCATCGGAACCATCTCCAGGTACCACTTCTGATACTGACTGTAAATTCAATGTATCCTATGCTTACAGGCCCCTTTATTTACCGCTCTCGCTCTCTCTCTCTCGCTCTCTTTCATGCAGTATGTATTATTTTTCTTCCAGTAGTTCCATCAACATCCACACAACCACATGTCGTTCATGACGAGGGAGAGGATTCAGCACATGCTGCCTCTCCATCATGCCATCACTCCTACAGAAGGTAGGCCTACTCCAAGCCCTTTCATAATATTAGATAGTCTTGCCCAGTGGCCAATTGAGACAAGTGAACACTGTTATTCTCTCTCTAGTGGAAGAGGATAATCACCACGACAAGGACACCCTACCCCCTAGTGCCAGCAGCAGCCCGACCAAGAGTTCAGATATAATCGAGACATTGACAATATCTGATGACCCTGCAGAATGGCCTACTGGTAAAATACCAGATGCAGCATGGTTGTTTCTTGTCAGAAAAGGGCCTGTCCAGGTTACTGACTTAGAGTTTCCAAAAAATACAGATACGATTCCACGTAGATTCACAATTGATCACTACAATAGAACAATGAAAAATGGGGAAAAAATTAAAAGGTCATGGCTACTCTACTCTATAAAAGCAGATGCTGTCTTCTGCTTTGCATGTACTCTATTTGGAAACCGGGAAAATGCAATCAGCAAAGAAGGGTTCAGGAACTGGAGGAATTTAGGGTCTCGGCTTAAAGAGCATGAGTTCTCAAAGCCACATGCAGACAACATGAGATGCTGGCATGATTTGCAAAAGAGATTAGAAAGCAGGACAGCGATCGATCAAACCCAACAAGATTTGATGAAGCATGAGGTGGAGCACTGGAAGGGTGTCATAAGAAGAGTCATTGCTATCATATGCCATCTAGCCGAAAGAAACCAAGCTCTAAGGGGCCATACTAAAGTCTTGTTTGACAGACATAATGGAAACTTTTTAGCACAGATTGAATTAATGGCAAAATTCGATCCAGTCCTGAGTGAACATGTGCGAAGAATCCAGAACCAGGAAACCACAGTGCATTACCTCAGCAGTAATATCCAAAACGAGATTATTGAATTGGTCGGAGACAAAGTAGTTGAGGAGATAATCAGAAGGGTAACCAAGGCCAAATACTACGCTGTCATAATGGATTGCACTCCTGATATAAGTCACACAGAACAACTCACTATTGTTCTGCGAATTGTCAACTGTGAAACATCCATTGGTGCCTCTGTCAGTGAACACTTCATTGGCTTTCTTGATGCACAAGACACAACTGGAAAAGGCCTGTTTGAGATGCTTCTGGAAAAGCTGAAAAAGCACAACCTAAATATTGCAGACTGTCGTGGCCAATCCTACGACAATGGGAGCAACATGATGGGCCACAAACAGGGGGTTCAGGCAAGATTACTGCAGGTGAACAACAAGGCATCATGTGTTCCCTGCAGCAGTCACACTCTGAATCTCGTAGTAGCAGATGCAGCAAAATCCTCTGTGCTGTCTATGTCCCTCTTTGGTATTTTGCAGATACTGTACACCCTTTTTAGTTCATCTGTGTCACGCTGGGCAATCCTGCAATAACATGTCAAGGACCTCACTCTGAAATCTTTATCAGTGACCAGAAGGGAGGCAAGGATCCAGAGTGTGAAGGCTCTGAGGTACCAGATGCCAGAGATGGTGCAAGCACTGTCTGCACTGAAGGAATTTGCTGTAGAAAAGAAGGACTCCGAGACAATGTCCTCAGCCGGGGGCATACGGGGTGAGCTGATGACCTGGCAGTTTCTGCTATGCATGGTGGTCTGGTACAATGTCTTATACCAGATCAATCATGCTAGCAAAATATTACAAAGCCCCACAGTTTCCATCCAAACGCTGAGAACGGAACTTGGCGGAGTCAAGAACTACCTTACAGACTTCAGGGACCGTGGGCTTGCTTCCTGCCAGGCAGAAGCAAGAGAAATTGCCGAGATTCTAGAGATTGACATGAGGCTTCCTGAAAAGAGAACAAAAAGAACAAAAAGGCAGTTTCTATATGAGGGCAGAGAACAAACATTGTCTACACCAGATGACCTCTTCAATCGGGAGTTTTTTCTTCCAATGGTGGACGCCGCCCTCACCAGTATCACTAGCAGGTTCTCAAAGATGGAGGATATTTACAGCCTGTATGGTTTTATGTTCTCCAAAGAGGAAATGACAAAGGCAAATACGTCTGGAAGGCTTCAGAAGCAGTGCCTAAATCTTGAAAAAACTATGGATGACATCGATGGTGATGGAGGTCAGGGCTGCTATCCACACATTCCCTGATGATGTGTGTGTCTCTCCAAGACAGATGTTGGACTACATATACAAGGAGGAACTTCTAGATCTCTATGGGAATCTCAGTATTGCCCTGCGGCTCCTGTTAACACTTCCGGTCACTGTCGCATCTGGCGAGAGAAGCTTCTCGAGCCTGAAGCTTATAAAGACTTACCTGAGGTCCACCATGAGCCAGGAAAGGCTTTCAGGGCTGGCACAAATCTCGATAGAACAGGAGGTTAGAAGATCTTTGGACCTGGAAGATCTGGTGGCAGCATTTGCTGCAGCCAAGGCACGAAAGCAGCGATTCTAAAAGGTTACTGTAGGTCAGGGTTCAGAGTATAGAGCAGGTTCAGAGTAGGGTTCAGCAAATAGCAAACATAAGTAGAGTGCAAAATAAGCGTGCGTAAATATCTGTGCGTATTGTCTTAGTCTTGTCGCAGCCTTATTGCTCCTCGTATGCCCAGGAGATAAGTATCGTATGACTATTGCTAATCCTTTGTTTTGCCTTGTTAGGAGACTTGCTTTCTCCCCGTTTATTTCATCGCTTACTGTGCGGTTTATTATTTCCTGTTTACTCAAATAAAGAGTACCTTTATTTTGGAATCATATCCTGCATCGTTTCCATTCTGTTCTGCTCTGCATCTGGGTCCAAACACATTGACTAACCGTAACAAAGAAGGCCACCAAGAGCCCTAAGAAGGCCACACCGGTCAAGAAGGCTCCGGCTAAGAGCCCCAAAAAGGCCGTCAAGGCAGCCAAGCCCAAGGCAAAGAAGGCAGCCCCAAAGAAGGAGTAAACATTCAAAGTGTGACACCACTTAAACCACAAAAAGGCTCTTTTAAGAGACACCCACCTTTCCCTTAAAAAGCGCATTTTCATCCATGACAACAGAAAAAGTCCAGTGTGTGTTTTAGAAATTGCTTAACACCAGTGTCAACCACTGACCCATACACACAATAATGATTTTACTTCAGATTGAAATGAAATGAAATTTGACAACTAGGCCTAGTTTACACATACCTTTACGCACGCTATAAAGTGTCTCACTCGGTAGATGTGTGCGGAAGAGGGTCCACAAAATTGCTTATAATATCAACATATCCAGAGTAGTTCCTCTTTGTTCCCCTTATGTTTATTTGAATCGAAATACGTGGGAGTAGTGCACTACAGAGAACTGGGATAGCCTCATGCACTTCACAACTTAGTATAGCCTTAAAGCCTACTCCTATAATAACTACCGTAAACTCAGTAAGACACCAGTGGATGAGTTGGTGGCTGGAAACATGACAAAAATCATTTTAAAAAATGTGCTTAACACTAGAACAGCCGTGAGGTGTTAAACAGCACCAGTGAGTACAAAAAAAATTCTACCTTTGCACTCGATCACATTTCAGGACCCTCCTTTCATGACTTTTCCTAGATATGTGCGTTCTACCACCCAGCATTTTTACATTTTCAAAATCGAGTTAGTATAAAGCGTTTTAGCAGTATTTCTGTGTGTGTCTGTGTATTTGTGGCTGCAATCTTTTTCTCCAAGCCTGCAATTCTCTTTTATATCAGCAAAGGTAGCAAGGGGGCACACACTGTGCTCAAATTCAGGCTTCAGTGCTGAATGAGACACAGTGCATAAGACTGATATTTGTGTTTATATATAGGCTACAATAACAATCCAAATAAGATATGTATATGTGCAGACAGTTATGAAAATGATAAACTGTACAGTATGTCTCCCAATCAATGTTCGTTCAGACAATACAACCAAAGGCGTAAAAATACTGATGTTCTCATAATGTAATTATAGATATAGCTAAATTAGACTGTAGACTGCTATGGAGGTATATTGAAACCAATATATAGATTATATATATAGATTATATATACAACCTGATTGGATTAAATAAGATTCTGTTGTGATTGTGTTGACATTGTTGTGATTGCAAAATAAATATTGGTTATGTAATGTGTAAAGAACATGATGACACGAATGCCTAATGTCTTTTTTGTATATCACTGTAGACCACGTTGTAGTAGTAGCCTATATTGAATGACACTATGTACGGCACTGTCAATTTTTAAATAATGCAATAGGCTATATATATGAATGTTCAGTTGTGATATGAAGTAGCCAACAATTCTCATGTCGACCATGATAATAATAGGCTACAACAAGGTTGTACATAGATATACGCAGATTCATATTTGGATAGTTGATTCTTTTTTAATAATGATAATCAACTTTCATTCATTAGTAAAGCTCCCGCAGTCTCAATCAATCTCCTCTCCATATATAGCATTTAATCTGTTCTATAGTTCGTTCTCAGCTGACTCAAGCTTCATTTCAGATTTCTCTAATAATTTCCCCACTTCTCTGCTTATAGGAACTTTATGCATTTTAGAGAAACATGCAGAGCATGTATTTGACAAAGAAACGTGTAGGCTAAGAACTAGTTTCTAAAGTGAGTATCACTTGACTTCATACAATCACTTGATGCACGGGGGAGGGAAATCTTATTGATCGTTTCCCATTAGCAAACAATAGCTGCCAATTCATGAGCGAGCCAAGCGGGTTTCAAAGCTGCCAAGCAGGTTTCAACGCTTACACGCTTACAGCAGTCGATTGTCTGCTGATGTTACGGGCACGGCTGGCGTGAAGTTCACGACAAATAAACATACTTTATCACTGTGAAGCTCATAACTATGATAACACAATATTGCAATATTTATTACTATTATTTTTGTATAATAATATACGCAGATTCATATTTGGATAGTTGATTCTTTTTTAATAATGATAATCAACTTTCATTCATTAGTAAAGCTCCCGCAGTCTCAATCAATCTCCTCTCCATATATAGCATTTAATCTGTTCCATAGTTCGTTCTCAGCTGACTCAAGCTTCATTTCAGATTTCTCTAATAATTTCCCCACTTCTCTGCTTATAGGAACTTTATGCATTTTAGAGAAACATGCAGAGCATGTATTTGACAAAGAAACGTGTAGGCTAAGAACTAGTTTCTAAAGTGAGTATCACTTGACTTCATACAATCACTTGATGCACGGGGGAGGGTAATCTTATTGATCGTTTCCCATTAGCAAACAATAGCTGCCAATTCATGAGCGAGCCAAGCGGGTTTCAAAGCTGCCAAGCAGGTTTCAACGCTTACACGCTTACAGCAGTCGATTGTCTGCTGATGTTACGGGCACGGCCGGCGTGAAGTTCACGACAAATAAACATACTTTATCACTGTGAAGCTCATAACTATGATAACACAATATTGCAATATTTATTACTATTATTTTTGTATAATAATATACGCAGATTCATATTTGGATAGTTGATTCTTTTTTAATAATGATAATCAACTTTCATTCATTAGTAAAGCTCCCGCAGTCTCAATCAATCTCCTCTCCATATATAGCATTTAATCTGTTCCATAGTTCGTTCTCAGCTGACTCAAGCTTCATTTCAGATTTCTCTAATAATTTCCCCACTTCTCTGCTTATAGGAACTTTATGCATTTTAGAGAAACATGCAGAGCATGTATTTGACAAAGAAACGTGTAGGCTAAGAACTAGTTTCTAAAGTGAGTATCACTTGACTTCATACAATCACTTGATGCACGGGGAGGGTAATCTTATTGATCGTTTCCCATTAGCAAACAATAGCTGCCAATTCATGAGCGAGCCAAGCGGGTTTCAAAGCTGCCAAGCAGGTTTCAACGCTTACACGCTTACAGCAGTCGATTGTCTGCTGATGTTACGGGCACGGCCGGCGTGAAGTTCACGACAAATAAACATACTTTATCACTGTGAAGCTCATAACTATGATAACACAATATTGCAATATTTATTACTATTATTTTTGTATAATAATATACGCAGATTCATATTTGGATAGTTGATTCTTTTTTAATAATGATAATCAACTTTCATTCATTAGTAAAGCTCCCGCAGTCTCAATCAATCTTCTCTCCATATATAGCATTTAATCTGTTCCATAGTTCGTTCTCAGCTGACTCAAGCTTCATTTCAGATTTCTCTAATAATTTCCCCACTTCTCTGCTTATAGGAACTTTATGCATTTTAGAGAAACATGCAGAGCATGTATTTGACAAAGAAACGTGTAGGCTAAGAACTAGTTTCTAAAGTGAGTATCACTTGACTTCATACAATCACTTGATGCACGGGGGAGGGTAATCTTATTGATCGTTTCCCATTAGCAAACAATAGCTGCCAATTCATGAGCGAGCCAAGCGGGTTTCAAAGCTGCCAAGCAGGTTTCAACGCTTACACGCTTACAGCAGTCGATTGTCTGCTGATGTTACGGGCACGGCCGGCGTGAAGTTCACGACAAATAAACATACTTTATCACTGTGAAGCTCATAACTATGATAACACAATATTGCAATATTTATTACTATTATTTTTGTATAATAATAATCAACCATCATTCGTTAGTAATGAAAACTCCTGCAGTTTTCAATCTCCTCTCCACTTTACACATTACATAACCAACATCTCTTTTGACATCACAACAATGTCAACACAATCACAACAGAATCTTATTTTATCCAACCAGGTTTTATATTTTGATTATGACATCATGTCTTTCAACATTGTCACACTTTTCATTACACACATTAGCGGCATCAAAAATGATGGGCTGGGCGTGCGAGGGAGCGTGCTTATTCTGGCAGATTGTGAAATATTAAAACCAATAACATTCTGAATGATTTATCATTCTGTACTCTTTCTCTCCTTTCTTTCATGTATTTTCTTTTCCTTTTCTCAATTAGTAGTCTCCTAATCTCGCTACAGTTTGAGCGAGACTGTAACTGTCATTGTTTGAATGAATGAATGAATGGTCTTTATTTGTCATTGATATAGTACAGGTACCAAACAACGAAATTTGGGAGGGGGGGCTCCCCTGGTGCTAGGATACTAGGTGCTAGGAACTGGTGCTATAACTGTGTTCATGTTATAATGTTTAGTGAACGAACAATTGTTGGGTGTTTGCCACAAATCGGAATTCTCTTGCCGTGAAATGTGTACATCAAATAACATGATGTCGGCGATCTACTAGAACTGCGGGACGACTGCAATGTAGGCTACCATATCATACCGTTTTATATTGAAAAATATGATGGTAAATAAATACATGTGGGACCGATGTATGATGGCAGAGGTGTGGTGTGTATCAGTCAGTCTTGTTCCAGCGATAAGACATGCGCTCTGATCAATGTGTTCACGCTTCTTGCGTGACATCGCCCTCCAGCGATCTTTGTGCGTCAGTACACTCTTCTCTATGTTAAACTATCATAGTGCTGAAGCACACCTCATCGCGCTTGAATAAGGTCGCGATCCGCAGCGCTCCCAGTGTTAAAGAGATCGGCTCAGAATTCCATCGCAGCACACGTCTACACAATGACATAATCTTGGAATTAATCCTTACTCAAAGGATCCAACGAGAGTCAGACACCTTCACCTTCTGTCCTGGATATATCCAGCACCTGCAGGTAGATCCCTTTGCTGTCCATCTGTACACAGAGTGTGGCTTGGGAATTGCCATCCAGCACTTACAGAGCAGAAAACCTGTGACCCTGTTCTTAGATGCTACTGGAGGGATAGTGAGCAAAATTCCCGACCAAAACAAAAGGGCATTTTACTACTGCCTTACCCTGCCTGGAGGAGGAAGAGACAGACCACCTCTGCCTGTGACAGAAATGATCACAAATGACCACGCCGTCCCAAATCTGTCATTCTGGTTGATGCAGACCCTCTTGAGGATCTCCAAAGTGACAGTCATCCGAGTCCACCAGGTGGAGCTTGATTACAGTTGGGCCTTAATCCAGAGTGCCCTTCTGGCCTTCAATAAGGAGAATGTCATCATTTACCTCGAGAAGGCACACCTTCTTATTGAGGGGAGATTTACCAGGAGACAAATGAGGAAGATGACTGTTGTCCACCTCTGCTCTGCTCATATCATCAAGGCTGTGAGTGGGGCGTTCAGCAGGAAGACCACAGACAAGGCTCAGAGAGTTTGCAACTTACTGCGTTGCACAGCTGTTGAATAGCACATGCATGCTGGCTTCTCTCACAGTCTTTCGTCACATGTGTGTTGTGTTCACGGCAAAGTACTCATCAGAGGTGATAAAGAAGAGTATCACTGTCTTGCAAGGGCTCATAGCCAAAACTGGCACACTACATGGTGATACACAAACAAAGCCTCTCCTCCAACAGAATGAGCTTCCAACAGATGCTGAAACCATCTTTGCAAGGTCACCTTTTACAAAGGAGTTCAAGGGAGTGTTTGAGGAGGTCTCTGGTGAAATCCGGATGGAGAGTAACCATCAAGCACTTCCAAACCACTAATCCTGTCCTGAGCTACTAGATGTGCTGTTCAGTGACTACTTGGGAATCTTCCCATTGTGGAGTGGAATCCTCCTTGGTGACCTCTGCCGGTATGCTGTGGATGGAGACCACATAAAGGATGGCACAGAGGAAACAAGGCAGACAAACACTTATGTAGAGCAGTGGTTCGGAATTGTGAAGAACTCCATCCTGAAAAAAGAGAGAGCTCTCCGCCCTGCAGCCTTTATAAATAGGCAGTATGCCTCCCTACAAGGCAGATATAGGGAGCACATCATAAAAAATGGCATGCCTATGGAAATGCTAACGAGGCCAATCAGACCAATAAAGCCGAAAACGTGCCATCCTGAGGTCCCAGAGAACCCAGAAGAACAGTGGGCCAAAAAATGTCAGACCACCACACAGTCCCGCCAAAGAAGCAAATATTTTGACCCACCATCGGACATGCCATCGCCAAAGCACAAAACTACTCCTCTGAAGGTATCATGAACTACTACTACAGTACTATTTTGTGTCACGATCAGAAGGCGGAACCCAGAAGCAGACAACGGAGAACAGGTAGTATGGTAATAACAGTAATTTATTATAGGGTTTGGGGTTTAGGGGAATCCGGCTGGGGGTAGGTAGTGCAGGTAGGGGTTCTGGCAGGTAGACAGGTACTCAGACAGGCAGGGGATCAGGCAGGTAGGCAGGTACTCAGACAGGCAGGGGGTCAGGCAGGTAGGCGGGTAGTCAGACAGGCAGGAGGTCGGCAGGCAGGGAATCCTTTAGCGGGGAACAGGGAGAAAAGGGTTAGGGTAAGGTATCGGATAACGTCTCGAGTACAGGGAACGAACATAGGAACCAACCATCAAGTGGTTACGATCTGGCGTTGACTGGAAGCAGGAGCAGGGCTTATGTAGGAACCAGTCGCGGTCTTAATCGGCCACACCTGGCGCCACTGATAGATGGCTGATGAGCCGGGGGCGGAGCTGGGGGCGGAGCTGGAGGCGGAACTGTGACAGTATCCCCCCTCCGATGGACGCCTCTGGGCGGACCGCCAGGCTTGCCGGGGTGTCGGCGGTGGAAGTCCTGAACGAGCGTAGGGTCGAGGATCTGTCGCCGAGGGACCCAGCACCTCTCCTCAGGACCATAGCCCTCCCAGTCCACCAGGTACTGGACCCCTCGACCACGGCTACGAGAATCCAAGAGGCGGTGGACGGTGTAGGCAGGGAGGTCATCAATCATCCTGGGGGGGGGTGGGTCGGGAACTGGAGGAGACAGGGGACTGGAGGACACAGGTTTGAGGAGGGAAACATGGAAGGAGGGATGGACACGGAGGGTACGGGGAAGCTTGAGACGCATGACCATGGGGTTGATCACCCGCTCAATGGTGAAGGGACCAATGAACCTCTGGGACAATTTCCTGGATTCAGTCCTTAGTGGTAGGTATTTAGTGGATAGCCATACCTTGTCCCCGGGGGCATAATTGGGAGCAGGGATGCGCCGACGGTTGGCCTGTCGTTGGTAACGCTCCGATGCCCGAAGAAGGGTGGCACGGGCCCGATGCCAGGTCCTATGGCAGCGGCGGAGGTGAGCCTGGACGGACGGGACCAGGATCTCCTCCTCCTGGGAAGGGAACAGGGGAGGCTGATAGCCGTAAAGGCACTGGAAGGGTGACATACCTGTGGCCGAGGTAGCCAGGGTGTTGTGGGCGTACTCCACCCACGGTAACTGGGTTGCCCAGGTAGTAGGGTTGGCAGACACCAAGCAGCGCAGGGTGGACTCCAGCTTCTGGTTGGCCCTCTCCGCCTGACCGTTGGTCTGGGGATGGAACCCTGAGGTCAGGCTGATGGATGCCCCGAGGCCGGAGCAGAAAGCCTTCCAGACCGCCGACGTGAACTGTGGTCCCCGATCAGACACCACGTCAGTGGGTAGGCCGTGGGGCCGGAACACCTCTCTCACCAACAGATCCGCCGTCTCCCTGGCGGAAGGAAGCTTGGGCAGGGGCAAAAAGTGGGCAAATTTACTAAAGCGGTCGACCACAGTCAAAATCACAGTCATGCCGTCAGACATGGGCAGCCCCGAAACGAAATCCAGGGCCACATGGGACCAGGGGCGACGGGGAATGGGCAGAGGACGCAGTAGGCCCGAACTGGGTTGGTTAGAAGATTTATTCCGGGCACATACCGAACAGGCCAGCACAAAGGCCTTGGTGTCCTCAGGCATGGTTGGCCACCAAAAGCGCCGGCGGAGGAACGCCAGGGTCCTCGTCACCCCAGGGTGGCAGGTGAGGGTGGAGGCGTGAGCCCATAGTAGCACCCGGGATCTCACGGTGTCAGGGACGAATAGGCGACCAGGAGGGCCGTTTCCCGGGTCGGGCTGAGCCCGCTGAGCGGTCCTGACCGCCTCCTCAATTTCCCAGGTGACGGCCGCGACCACGCAGGTGACCGGCATGATGGTGTCTGGCACTGAGCTGGTCTCACTCTCCTTGTCGTAAAGGCGGGACAGGGCATCGGGCTTCACGTTCTTGGATCCCGGCCTAAAAGTGAGGGAAAAATTAAAACGGCCAAAAAACAGCGCCCATCTGGCCTGGCGGGAATTGAGCCGTTTAGCCGTGCGGATGTACTCCAGGTTTCGGTGGTCAGTCCACACGAGGAAGGGTTGTTCCGAGCCCTCCAGCCAATGCCTCCATTCCTCTAACGCCAGCTTCACGGCCAACAACTCCCGGTTACCCACGTCATAGTTTCTCTCCGCCGGAGAGAGACGGTGGGACAGGAAGGCGCAGGGATGGACCTTACCGTCCGTAGCGCGTTGGGAGAGGACAGCCCCCACCCCGGTGTCCGAGGCATCCGCCTCCACCACGAACTGCCTGGAGGGATCCGGCTGAACGAGGATGGGTGCTGAGGTGAAGCGGTTCTTGAGGTCGAGGAAAGCCTTCTCGGCCTCGGGGGTCCATCGGAACTGGCAGGAAGTGGAAGTGAGAGCAGTGAGTGAAACCGCGACACTGCTATAGTTGCGGATGAACCGCCTATAAAAATGTGCAAACCCTAAGAATCGCTGGAGCTGCTTACGGTTACCAGGGACGGGCCACTCCAGGACTGCTCTCACCTTAGTGGGGTCCATCCTCACCTGACCATTAGCGACGATGTAACCCAGGAAAGATACCGACGGGACATGGAACTCGCACTTCTCCCTTTTGACAAACAGCCGGTTCTCGAGGAGACGCTGGAGTACCCGATGGACATGCTGGACATGGGTGACTGGGTCCCTAGAAAAAATCAAAATGTCATCAAGGTAAACGAAGACAAACAGGCCTATCATGTCCCTGAGGACATCGTTCACTAAGGCCTGAAACACCGCATGGGCATTAGTGAGGCCAAAAGGCATCACCAGGTACTCGAAATGGCCTAAGGGAGTGTTGAACCCTGTCTTCCACTCATCCCCCTCTCGTATCCGAACCAGGTGGTAGGTGTTGCGGAGGTCGAGCTTCGTGAACACCGTGGCTCCCTGGAGGGAGTCGAAAGCAGAGTTCATGAGGGGTAAAGGGTAAGAGTTCTTGATGGTAATATTGTTCAGACCGCGGTAATCAATGCAGGGACGCAGGGTCTTGTCCTTCTTAGCAACAAAAAAGAACCCAGCGCCCACGGGTGAGGAGGAGGGACGGATAAGGCCAGCAGCCAGGGAGTCCTTGATGTAACACTCCATGGCCTCCCGTTCGGGTTTGGAGATGCTGTACAGGCGGCTGCTAGGAAGGGGTGCTCCGGGCAGTAAATCAATGGCGCAATCATAGGGCCGATGAGGAGGTAGGGACAGGGCTAACTGTTTGCAAAACACCTGTTGGAGGTCCCGATACTCCGGCGGAATAGCAGACAGGTCAGGAACCTCTGGTCTGGGTGCCTGGGAGGAAACAGAGGTTGACACAGCGGACCGAAGGCAGGTGGCATGACACTCGAGACTCCAACTATCTACCCTGGCATGGGCCCAGTTGATATTAGGGTTATGTCTAGCCAGCCAGGGGTGACCCAGAACAATGGGAGCATGGGGAGTGCATGTGATGAAAAAACTCACCTCCTCCTGGTGGTTGCCGGACAGTAACATTGACACAGGCTCCGTCCTATCCGTAACCTTGGCGAGGAGCCTGCCATCCAATGCGATGGCCTCTAGGGGTGCATCTAGGGGGCTGGTGGAGAGACCTAACTGCTCTACCAGAGACACATCCATAAAATTGCCATCAGCACCAGAGTCAATGAGAGCAGGGAACACAGTGGACTGACCCTTAACGGAGATCGTGGCGTTGAGCTGGGTCCGGGTGCGGGGAGCGGCAGAGATAGCAGATCGGCTCGTTAGGGTCCTCCCCTCTCCTGACGAGCCTGCTGGTTTAACGACCGAGTAGGACAGGTGGAGAGGTAATGACCGGGCTCCCCACAGTACAGGCAGCTGTTGTTTTCAAAACGCCGGCGGCGCTCCTCCTGGCTGAGGCGCATCCGGCCAAGCTGCATCGGTTCGGAATCCGAGGACGTCCCCTCTAGGAGTGATGTTGGGCTGAAAGGGACGAGAATAGCTACTCGGGTTGGGAATAGATGGAGCACGCCGGCTGGCGACGCCAACGGGAAGACGACTTCCGCGTTCACGTCTCCGTTCTGAGACCCGATTATCTACTCTGATGGCCAGGGAGATTAATCCATCCAGGTCGGAGGACTCGGGATGTGAAACCAGCTCGTCCTTGATGGTCTCAGCGAGTCCACCGGTGAACGCCGCGACGAGAGCTGCATCGTTCCACCCACTCTCAGCTGCCAGGGTGCGGAAACGAATCGCATAATCAGCGACACTCCGGGAGTCTTGACGGAGGGCGAGGAGGCACTTGGAAGCGTCCTGTCCTCGGACCGGGTGATAGAAAATTCTCCTCATCTCGCCGGAGAACGCTGTATAGGAAGCAGTGAGCGGGTCCCCTCTCTCCCACAGCGCCGATGCCCACTCCAGAGCGGCCCCACGGAGGAGACCGATCACCAGGCAAACCCGACCCCGGTCGGTGGAGAAGGACGTGGGCTGTTGTTCCATCACCAGCTCACACTGTAGGAGGAAGGAACGGCAGCAACCCTGTTTGCCGTCGTAACGATCCGGCATGGGAACCCGGGGCTCTCGGATCACCGGAGCGGGTAGGAGCTGGGGGGTGGTCGGTGTAGCATTAGCAGCGGCGGCTGCTCCCGTGTCCTGGAACCCGGTCAGAGTGGTGCTCATGTCACGGAGCCTCCCCACTATCTCCTGTAGGAGGGAGTCGTGTTTCTCCAACACGGTGTAGTTATTGTTCACCATCTGCCGGACTGTCTCGATGTCTGCTGGGTTCGACATGGCCAGATCGTACTGTCACGATCAGAAGGCGGAACCCAGAAGCAGACAACGGAGAACAGGTAGTATGGTAATAACAGTAATTTATTATAGGGTTTGGGGTTTAGGGGAATCCGGCTGGGGGTAGGTAGTGCAGGTAGGGGTTCTGGCAGGTAGACAGGTACTCAGACAGGCAGGGGGTCAGGCAGGTAGGCAGACAGGCAGGGGATCAGGCAGGTAGGCAGGTACTCAGACAGGCAGGGGGTCAGGCAGGTAGGCAGGTACTCAGACAGGCAGGGGGTCAGGCAGGTAGGCGGGTAGTCAGACAGGCAGGAGGTCGGCAGGCAGGGAATCCTTTAGCGGGGAACAGGGAGAAAAGGGTTAGGGTAAGGTATCGGATAACGTCTCGAGTACAGGGAATTAGCCATTGAAAAACGAACCTGGTCTGGTAACTGTTGCAGAAAAAGCTCTTTAAAAAGAAAACACGGCTGATGGTCGCCCAGCAAAGCTAGCATGTGGTCCATCAGTTCAGAGGGTTTTGTGTCACCGAGCCCAGGGAGAGAGAGGAGCTGGCGTGCACGTTCAGATTCAGACAAACAAAACGTATCTATGAGGTGCGCCTTCAAGGTAACATATTTGTGCTGTGCCGGTGGGTTTTCAATAAGACTCACCACTCTCGCTGCCGTTGAATTGGTTAAAGCTGCTACCACGTAGTAGTATTTGGTATGATCCACGGTAATATCCCTGAGGGCGAATTGAGCTTCAGCTTGTGCAAACCATGCGTCGGCATTTTGTTCCCAAAAAACGGGCAGCTTGAGTGAAACTGCGTTTGTTGTCATGTTCAAATGATCTCCGAAAACGTTCGAGAGAATGTCAGGGTCACCAATGTAGGAGTGACGGCAATAACTGGACGATGTAGTCGGTTTGCCGGTAGAAAAACAATCATGTGCTTTATTCTCACTCTCTGCATGCGTACTGACAACAACAACATTCATCCATCTTTGTCCCACTTATATCCCGTCATATCACCCGCTAAGCAGCCTGGGTGATTGAGTAAACACAAACATATCAACAGTGCTTTGTACAGGCTGGAACGCCGTGAATTACGAATACTCTGCTCACTAACGAGCGGTCACTACAACTCTTTGATATATTTAACTTTCAATTTTAGGATACTGTAGTTAAACAAGTTTAAATTATGTTCATATTTAGTTTGCAAGACAGATCATTGCAGAATTTCCAATCATCCCAACACACATGGTCTTAGACCCCTCCAAGAAGGGTATGACGTGGAAAAGAAAGGTGTTTGCTGAGGCCATTCTGGATGCATCAGGTGTGCACAATTAATTAACAGGGGCATATAAAATATTAATGCTATTACCTATTATTATATGACATTTTACAGCATACTTTCTTACAGACTTCAGAATCGAGAACTGTTGCTCCATGTGTGCATCTCAATCTGTTCCTGGAGGAGCCACACCTGTAATTCATTGGGTTAGTACCTGTTTCACTTAACATTCTGTACTGTTTATTACTTATTTATGTATCTCTGTTTGGCAGATAATGCAGTCACACTAAACTTGCAGTATTTTGGTGTAATTTAGCAGATGTTTATAGAATGTGCCAATATTGTGAGATAGTATTGTGTTTCTGTGCTCGTGGGCACAATGTTGTTAGCATTAGGCAATTACCATCAAGTGGCAAGGCCCTTTTGGTCTCTGCTCCAATGGTCTAACCGTTGGGCTACACACCGTCCAGTATTCAATTTTCATGAGCATGTGATTTGGTAAAACTTAAATTACTATAAATGTAACAAAATACCATAAGTTAACTGTTAATTCATTCTCATTACTGTATTAACTAATACCTTAGTTGACATGGACATTAGTAAAAACAAAAGGGCGACATTGGATAATCTCCTGTTTTGTGCTATATGTCTGGAGATCTACACTTTAGCTTTTCCTATTCCACTCACTAACTCTACATGACGATAACATGCATCATGAGGGTGTAAGACATTATGTAACCGTTTCTAGGTTCAGTAGTTGAACCTAGTAGTTGAATCTGAAGTAGTTTGAATCTAGTATCATGTGCTACTGTCAGTGATAGTTTTGTTTTCAATTCTACAGATTGCCTGCTCTGTGTGCATGAGGTGGTTCCACTCAGAGTGTCTGAGTATGACTCAGGAGGAATTCAATGAGGCCAAGCGAGCTCCAGTCTGGAAGTGCCGTCTTTGCTGTGACAGTAAAAAGGGTATATGTATCACCTTAAAGCCCATTGACACAAGGAAAAACACCTTACTATCAATGACTGAATTGTAACACATTTCCATCCCAAATAAGACTATCACCACCCATTCTATGGACTGGTGGCATTGTTTTCTGAACATCACAGCCTAATGTGTCAGAATATATGGAGAAGTAAAGAGAGAATGTCTTTGAATTATATGTCAGTAAATATTATGTAGAAAGAAAGAGAGAATGGGTTTGAATTAAATGCGAGGAAATGTCCCAGTCCAAAAGCGTTACGCCAGGGTTCAGGCTATGTGGCCTGTCTACGCATTGACCCTTCTCTCCCTCTCTCTCGCTCTTCCTCCATTCCACAGGGCCCATTGAGCAGCTCAGTGACTACACCAGAATGCGCAGTGCCCTGTTCCAACTAACGACTTCGACGCCTCACCCCTCCCCACCAGTGTTGTTCTGTGCGTCATATCAGCTGTTTGTTCTCCTCCTCTCCATCACTCCTCCATCACTCCTCCCTCTCTCCTCTCTGTTCCAGCTGGTTAGGAGAGATAGTTTTATAATAGTTTATTTTTTGTGCCAATATTTTTTTTAAATAAACATTTTGTGTCCATTTTGCTGAGTCTGAGAAAATCTGCTCCTCGACTGAAATAAGTACACCTACTGATAGCCTAAGCCTTGTATTGTTGTGCTACAGTGATTACAGCAGATTCTGCTGTCACCTCCCCGATAGTAATCTGCAATTGGTTTGAGCTGCTTTGGCCCAATATTGGCAGTTATTGATCAGGACAGCCAAATCTCCATAGGGTTTTTGAGTTCTTGAATTTTAATAAATTCCTAATCAATTGATTGCGAAATCCAAAGGTTGCCATTTTTGGATGGGCACTCCCAGAACAATTTACAATTGGTTTGAGGTGTTGTGACCCAATATTGGCAGAGTTATTGATCAGGACAGCCATATCTCCATAGAGTTTTTGAGTTCTTGAATTTTAATAAATTCCTAATCAATTGATTGGGAAAAACAAAGGTTGCCATTTTTGGATGGGCACTCCCAGAACAATCGGCAATTGGTTTGAGGTGTTTTCGCCCCAAAGCCATATCTCCATAGGGTTTTTGAGTTCTTGAATTTTAATAAATTCCTAATCAATTGATTGGGAAAAATAAAGGTTGCCATTTTTGGAGGGCCACTCCCAGAACAATCTACAATTGGTTTGAGGTGCATTGGCCCAATATTGACAGAGTTATTGATCAGGACAGCCATATCTCCATTGGGTTTTTCACTACTTTTACCATGGTCCCTAAAAAGCCGAATGTCAATGTCTGTTGAATGTCGAATATAAAAACAACTTTACCACGGTCTAATAACACTGTAGCTAGCTAACGTTACTGTAGCTACAACAACCTGACCTGCCGTGGTTATTAACGCCGTATTGTTGTTTCAAGGGACTGATGAAGACACCGAGCGCATGATTCGGTGGAGGGGGAAGAATGATGACATATTTACCGGGAAGAGGAATGCTGCCATGATTGGCTTTCAGTAAGAACATCACGTTTTATGTGTTGTCATTTTCATGTGCATACGGGTGGGAAAGTTGCACCAGCCATCAGCCATATGCCAGTAAAATGTTAAAGCGCGAGTTGAGTTTGCATTTCATGTACGAAAGGCGGTATATAAATGAAGCTTTACTTACTTAAAGTCGTTGGTAGATTTGATTTACCATTTAGTGACTGGTGAATTTTTAACAAATCTATAATCTGTGGGTGGTAGATTTTCACATACGTGCTTATCCCCTGTCAAAGGTTTATGCCAATGTTTGACCAATGTTATGGTTGTATAGGACATTCATCAAGGAGCATGGCCTGGAGGGCAGGGTGGAGGCTTCTTGGGTCAAGAAGAAGTGGGAAAATTTAAAGCAGAAATATAAGGTAAGTTGAAATATCAAAATGAAATGTTTAACTAAATAATCGGTCCGGTTCCAGGCTGAGGAAGTCAGGCAAAGAGTACTCGAGAAGGAGACGCATGAGAAAATCGAAGAAAGCTCTATTGGCAGAGGGGGGGAAATTAACAAAAATAACCGATCTGTTTGCGAAGCAAGCAGGTACTAGCGTGATTCCTTCAACTAGCACTAGCACTAGCGTTGAACTTGTGGAGGGAGACGACGAGGGAGAGAAACATGGAGACAAGCAAGAGGATGTGGCAGAGGAATCAGACATGGACACGGGACTTGTGGCAGAAACAGTTAATCATGACAAGCAAAAGGCGTTGGAAATTACCGGTACATTGTCAGAGGGAACGGCGGCCGCGGGAGCAATGAGCGGAGCTGGTAGGATGGCTACAGAGGAGCAGTATGATTTTTTGGTGAGAGAGCTGTGGGCCAAAGAACAGGGCTGGGACGACCCCATCCCGGAGCATCTCGCTGACCAATGGAGAGAGTGGGAAGAAGAACTCCCCCTGCTCTGCGAGATCGCCATCCCCCGGAGTTACTTCACTTCGATGGTCGACCTGGAGACCAGTGAGATTGACCTGCACGTCTTCAGTGACGCTTCGGAGACCGCTTACGGGTCAGTGGCTTATCTTCGGGCTAAGGACAAGGGAGGAGAGGTCCACGTCGCCTTCGTCCTAGCCCGATCCAGGGTAGCCCCACGAAAGCAGCAGTCGATCCCGCGCCTGGAGCTCTGCACAGCTCTGGTTGGCGCACAGTTAGCTAAGTTGGTGAAGGAAGAACTCACCTTACCTGTGCGTGATACCGTCTTGTGGTAGGACTCTACGACCGTTATCACCTGGCTCCAGTCACAATCCTGCCGGTACAAGGTGTTTGTAGGAGTCCGAGTATCGGAGATCCAGGAACTGGTAGGAGCGGAGTGCTGGAGGTACATAGACACCGGACAAAACCCTGCAGATGTTATCACTAGAGGGACGTCCCTTGCCAGTCTTGTCCTCCCTAACTCTTACAACAACGGACCAGAGTTCCTCCGGCTACCAGAGGAGGAGTGGCCCACCCAACCATCCCTGATGAAGAGTCAGGATGAGTCGGAGATCAAGAAGTCCCTCTTCTGCGGGCTGAGTCAAGATCAGGCCCCGGAGGGCCTCAACATGGATGACTGCCTGACATTGGTGAGCCTCCAGAAGAAAACGTTCCTCTGGCACCACCCAGAGTTTCCCACTACTACCGACCTCAGTGCAGCTGACTACGAGGAAGCGGAGCTCCTGGTGTGGCAGAGAGCGTAGAGGGACTCCTTCCCAGAAGAAAGGGAGTGCCTGACACAAGGAAAGCCAGTCGCATCAGACAGTCGACTCCTGACCCTAGCCCCGGAACTTGACGCCCAGGGGCTCATCAGAGTGGGTGGCAGGTTGAGAAGGGCCCCGAATCTATCAGAGGACACAAAACACCCTATCGTCCTGGGTACCAGTCACAGGGTGACCGAGTTAGTCCAGAAGTATGACCAGGCGGTGTGCCACGCTGGGGCCAAGCGAGTATTCACGGAGATCCGGCGACGCTTTTAGACTTTTGAAGCTCTGGTTTTGAATGTAATTCAGTTTTGTTTTCACAGAATGGAAGACGGAGGAGAATATTGAGAGAGCAGCACTCTTATTCAGGCAGCATCTTCTGCAAAATGCTGAGCACAACCCTGTCCTCCGTGTCAGACTTGACATGGAGGACAGTTCAGAAGATAAGGAGGAGTATTTTGGCTTTCTATAAGCAGCAGAACGTGAATTGGGCCAGTCCCCTGTTTGTTCACTTGATCGGTAATTTAATCTCTAGTTTCTAAATCTCTAATTTACTAGTCTACAATACATATCTCTTGTTTCAGTTACAATAAGTGTTTCGTAATGTTTAGGTGATGAAGCTGTCGGGCCGGGAGTTTCTCGGTTCTTTTTCTCAATGACAATCTCCAAACTCCAATTTGGATTTGATATCAGTCTAGGTACCTCTTTCACTTCCATATTAAATGTGCTGTTCCATTAACACAACTGATAAACTGTTGATACATTTATTTATTTAACCATGAGTATTCACACAAGGCAGTGTCATTTGCTTCAGCAACTTGGTTTTTTCCCTAATTATTAACTAAATAGGCAATGACTACTGACTACATGAATTAACACAGGCCGTTTAGAATCCATTATAAGCAACCAAACAGATAACATAATGTATTGTGCAACGTACTATGCACAGTTTTTTGTATATGTAAGCTATACATTGCCAAACTCGTAAGCCCCTCAAGCCCCCTTCTATTAATCAGCTTCTATTTATTATTGTAGTTGTTATAGTAATATTCTTGCAGTTCTATTTCAAATGGAGTGTGATATTGTTACAAATGGCAAATAGGTGTCAGATATGACAAAAAGCACGTTTTGTGCTTATTCATAAAAAACTATTGTGGATGATAAATGAAACTTGTTCTCATCTCACTCCATTTTCCAGGTGGACCAGGGAAGACCCTTTTATTTGAAGGGGAGGAAAATCATTTTGTGCCATCCACTTCCAAAGTCCTGCTTGACAGTGGGCTTTTTGTGGTTGTGGGCAGAATGATTGGCCATTATTTTATCCACGGGGGTCCCAGGTTGACTGGACTGAGCCAGGCACTGTTTGACAACACTCAGCTGTCCTGTCTGGACTGCCCAGACATGGACATACGGGAAATGGTTGAGATTGTGAGTTCCATGTTTATTAAAAGATTTTCCCTCCATATCCTTGCCTATCATTTGCATTTGACGACAATGCTGTAATGGTGAACATTAATGTAGTTCGGGATAAGTGCCTGCTAGTAATTGAAATCAAGGGTCAACTGATTGTGTAACATGATAATATTTACATGTAACCTTTTAACAGGATTCGTCCTGCTTTGTTTGTTTTGTAATTCACAGCTTGATGGCCAGAGAAACCTCAGGGAGGACGACCAGAGAAACCTCAGGGAGGACGAACAGCAAACCCTGCATGACCTGTGCCTGAACTGGGACCTGCCCCAACTCACTTCTGACAATAGGAAATGGCTGGCTGAGAAGATTCTCATCCATGCAGTAGGTTTCAGTATTTGCTGTTGAATCAATTGCCCTTTGGAGATTGCTGTTGTAATCAGGTTAGGCTCATGCCTTAACCAAGGCATTGGCCATAGAAGTGGATTCTTCTTCTAATAACTATTATAAATCTTTTTCTTCTAATAACTATTATTGTAGGTCCTTGGCCGGAGAAGGAAGCAGGTGAAACAGCTGAGGAAGGGGCTGAAGGAGTGTCAGGTCCTTCACCTTTTAAAGGAAAGACCGGAGGCAGTGGAGGTTCTTCTTCCAAGATCGTCAAGCGTAAATGTGGTCCCAGAGGTATTAAAATTCATTCAAGGCATCAAATGGATCAGTGTGTACGTTTTAGTGACCATCTAGTGGTAATGTTGCGGTTGCAACCAACTGATTATTTGGCAAACATTGAATATAATATTCACAAGTATGTTTTAATTAAATTAAATCATAATTACACACTGATCAAATATGAATGGTCAATTATTTATCCAAACAAAATTAGTACTACACAATACAGTGCATACTGGCAACTCACTTACAAATACAGTGAGCACTCGATGCCTCACACCAGTCAATACCTGGCCTTGTCACTCCTTGCATGTCCAAGAGTACAGTATACTCACTATGTCCCATGTTATGGAAGTGTACATGTATGACAGTTTTAACTGGTCCTATAATCCAAATATTTTGAGTAAAATCGTCTTATTTTCATAGATGATTCTAGGGCGAATTGTGTGGCCAACAGCAGAGAGCGAAGACTCGGACGACGACTACTCCACCAATATCTCGCTACTTGAATGCCGGTGTCGTGTGACTGGGTTCTTGAGGGAATATATTGAGAAAGATAAGTAATCGATTTGTATTGCTATTTATTCTAGACCGTTGTGTACGTGAATGTTCTGTTGTCTGACTTGCAGGTAAATTGAAATGTCCAATTGTATTCGACAGAACGTTTCAGGGAATGTAGTTACATTTTACAGCACTGTGGATGTCCAGTTGTCAAATAGTCATTTTGTTAAACGCGTGTCTTTTTTTCTGCAGCCACATCAGAAGAACTGAACCAGCTTTTGAAGTTCTGGGTAGGGTGGAGTGTTCTGCCAGAAGTACTTCATGTTGAAGTTTGCTCGGTCCAGATGCCCACTTCAGCCACATGCTCAGAACTGTTAAAGCTACCTGGTCGCTACACATCCTTCCAGGATTTTTCAAATGATCTTGTGGCTTCTGTGTCCACAACTGACACTGGATTTGGACTTCTCTAGTCACTCCGCCTGCCTGACCCCCAGCCTGTCTGCCGACCACTCCACCTGCCTGACCCCCAGCCTGTCTGCCGACCACTCCGCCTGCCTGACCCCCAGCCTGTCTGCCGACCACTCCGCCTGCCTGTCTGCCGACCACTCCGCCTGCCTGACCCCCAGCCTGTCTGCCGACCACTCCGCCTGCCTGACCCCCAGCCTGTCTGCCGACCACTCCGCCTGCCTGACCCCCAGCCTGTCTGCCGACCACTCCGCCTGCCTGACCCCCTGCCTGTCTGCCGACCACTCCGCCTGCCGAAGCAAGCAGGCCCCCTCAACCCCCGCGGCCCCTCAACCCCCAGACCCTCAACGCCCGGACCCTCAACCCCCGGAACCTCAACACCCATTAGAGGATGCCCACATTGCCCACATTGCAGGCCACCCTCAACCCCCATTCCTATTGGATGCACACAGTGCCCACAGTGCAGGCAAATTTGGGTGGAGAACCAGGTAATGAAGAGGAGCCTGGAGATTCTTCAGGGAAAACTCGACTCCCTGAGGCCAACACCGGACGAACGGATGCGCAAAAAAAAAAATACAAGGTCCCCCAAAACGAAACAAGCCGGCGTTCCTCGTTACAGTAAGTGTAATTATAATGCCATTATTAGTGTGGTTGCTGAAGGTTGTGGTTGTTGTTTTTTTATTTATTTTTATTTATTTATAGACTTAAATTCTAGTTTAGGTTATTCTGCATTTTCATTACTCTTACTGATCTGAACTTTTCTGTCTTCTTCAGTGAAAATTCTAAAGGAATATCACAGCCATGTCACAGGGCTAAATCCTACAAGGAAGAAGAGTGAAAATGCTGCGCAAACGAAGTCCCGCATAAATTCGTTTGTGGTGCATATGGCTAAAGGGCGGATCCCGCCCGTTACAATGAGTCACCTCAATGACACAAAACTGGCTCGGGAGTGAGTAAACATAAGAGAAAAACATGTTTGCCATTTGTATGGGCTGTTACCTGCATTTGTTTCCTCCCACAGTTCAAAGACATGCATGCTAGGTGGATTGGACTTACCAAATTGCCCATATGTGTGTGTCCCTGCTAACCTAAATATAATAAATAAATAAATACATAATATGTATTTGTCTTAGATGGGTTGGCGTCCTCCATTCGAAGGACTTAGCTGTCACTACAATTCGACAGTACGTGATGGACGTCATGACGTTCATCAAGTATTTGAAGGATATGATGCCAGAGCCTGTAAGGGTCTCCCAACGGTCCCTCAGCCGGATCTGGCAAGAACTAAAATGTAGGATGAAGGACCTCAGCAGGGATGTTGTGGCGAGGCGCCAGAAGGTTCGCCAACAAAAATCTGAAAACCTCCTCAGTGTCGACAAGACACTGGAGACTAATAAAGAAGGCCCCAGGCCAGATTAAAGCTGTTCTACGTGAGTAGCTAGATGTTTTCCATTTATACAGCAATCAGAGTTAAGTGTCTTGCTCAAGGGTGCCTTTTTCAAAATAAATATTTAGTATTATGCACAGGCATCTTGGATGGTCCTTCAGACCTTTAATGGGCCTTCATATGTTAAATTCATAAATTGCTTTACAGTCTGGTGCTGGACAAAGGGGTAGGGTGGAGACAAATGATTTATTGTTTTTGTGCTTTCTGCAGAGAAAATGAAAGTGCAACGAGGAGATACCAACCTCAAAGAACGCTTCTTCGGCCTGCTGGGTGGGTACTTCTTGGCCTTAACTGGCCATAGGAAAGGGGTACTGACCAACATGACAGTGTAGGAGGTGGAGAACCGGGAGGTGGACTCAGATGGCCGCGAGGTCATAAGAGTGAGTATACATTTTGTATAAATTTTATATTGCGTCCACCTTATGTAATATACAATAGACACACATCCACTTTTATGTTACTAGTCCCTGGCGTTTTATAGGCATTGAAATGACTCTTCTTACGTATGCATATAGGTCTCAGTTGAAAAAGAGATTCCGATCTCAATGTGATCACCTATTTAAATAAAGGACAACACACAGAAAGGACATGGCCAGGGTGAGAATCAAACCAGGGTGTGAATCGGGTCATTTTCGCTGTGAGGGCACAGTGCTTACCACTGAGCCAGTGCTCCACCTCTTCACAATGCTCTCCTTCTCTCTCTGACTACCAGCACTGATAGCTTGTAGTGTGCATATAGTGAGCCCACAATGTTTATTATTGATAGGGACTAATACCTTAAAAGTTATATGGTTATGTTATATTACACATGTTGGATGCTATATGAGTGCTATATGAGTGAATGGGTATGGCTTAAAGCCTGTTGGTATGGCATACAACACATGATTCCATTCCATTCTATTGCTCCATATTGCATAGGAGCTCTAGGGCCATCTAGTGGTTGGTCATTGAAAGCACACCTTTTCCAACATAATGTCCAACAGCTTAGCTTTCAGCCTGTCTGGTGGACGGCATGCATTTCTATGCCTGTGTATTGACATTGTCTGTGTTTGTAATATATAAAAGCATCCGTAACTACTACTATTAACTACCGGTAAGTAATGGTAATTGCTGGTAATTTCCTAGTAGTAACTAATTGGTAGCTCGTGGTAGCTCTTTAGTCTAACCCAAATGTATTATTTAATAGGTATTGGAACACAAGACAAATAGGCGGTTTGGTGGTGCCGCCTTGCCAGTCAAAAAGAAAGAAATAGGCTGGATGAAGGCATACCTGGTTCTCCGCCCGAAAATGCATGGTCAGCATTCAAAATATTTCTTCCACAACAATGCCGGCGGCCGGTGCACGAGGCTGCCGCAATACTTTCGGCAGGAGTGGGCCAGGATGGGCCTACCAGGCAAGCCCACCTTTAGCCAGCTCAGGGCATCAATGGCAACACATGTAAGCAAACATTTCTAGTTTTTATTTAAATATTTTGGAATGTGGTTAATTAATTGATGAACTTGTTGGGTGGCAGTGACTCAGGAGGTAGAGTCCTCGCCCAGCAACCAGAAATGCAGTAAATGCAGTCCATTTACCATTGTATCTTTGTCGCAGGCCCGGCGTACTTATGGGAAAGAGGAAACGAATAAAATTAGTGAGCTTATGTGCCATGACGCGGACACTAGTGCGAGATTTTACCAGGCCAATGCCACGGCAGAAGACCTCCATCAAAGGAGGACCATGTGCGAGCGTGCGGTGGAACAGCAGAGCAAAAGGAAGGGGAAGGGGAAGTTCCTTCGGGTTAGGGTTCAAGATTCTTCCGATTCTGATGATTCTGAAGAAGAGGAGGAGGAAGAGGGGGAAAGAGAGGATCATCAAGATTCGGAAGAACAGGAAGAGGATGATGAGGACGAAGAGAGGGAGGAAACAAACCAGGATGTACATTACTACACAATACAGTGCATACTGGCAACTCACTTACAAATACAGTGAGCACTCGATGCCTCACACCAGTCAATACCTGGCCTTGTCACTCCTTGCATGTCCAAGAGTACAGTATACTCACTATGTCCCATGTTATGGAAGTGTACATGTATGACAGTTTTAACTGGTCCTATAATCCAAATATTTTGAGTAAAATCGTCTTATTTTCATAGATGATTCTAGGGCGAATTGTGTGGCCAACAGCAGAGAGCGAAGACTCGGACGACGACTACTCCACCAATATCTCGCTACTTGAATGCCGGTGTCGTGTGACTGGGTTCTTGAGGGAATATATTGAGAAAGATAAGTAATCGATTTGTATTGCTATTTATTCTAGACCGTTGTGTACGTGAATGTTCTGTTGTCTGACTTGCAGGTAAATTGAAATGTCCAATTGTATTCGACAGAACGTTTCAGGGAATGTAGTTACATTTTACAGCACTGTGGATGTCCAGTTGTCAAATAGTCATTTTGTTAAACGCGTGTCTTTTTTTCTGCAGACACATCAGAAGAACTGAACCAGCTTTTGAAGTTCTGGGTAGGGTGGAGTGTTCTACCAGAAGTACTTCATGTTGAAGTTTGCTCGGTCCAGATGCCCACTTCAGCCACATGCTCAGAACTGTTAAAGCTACCTGGTCGCTACACATCCTTCCAGGATTTTTCAAATGATCTTGTGGCTTCTGTGTCCACAACTGACACTGGATTTGGACTTCTCTAGTCACTCCGCCTGCCTGACCCCCAGCCTGTCTGCCGACCACTCCACCTGCCTGACCCCCAGCCTGTCTGCCGACCACTCCGCCTGCCTGACCCCCAGCCTGTCTGCCGACCACTCCGCCTGCCTGTCTGCCTGTCTGCCGACCACTCCGCCTGCCTGACCCCCAGCCTGTCTGCCGACCACTCCGCCTGCCTGACCCCCAGCCTGTCTGCCGACCACTCCGCCTGCCTGACCCCCAGCCTGTCTGCCGACCACTCCGCCTGCCTGACCCCCTGCCTGTCTGCCGACCACTCCGCCTGCCGAAGCAAGCAGGCCCCCTCAACCCCCGCGGCCCCTCAACCCCCAGACCCTCAACGCCCGGACCCTCAACCCCCGGAACCTCAACACCCATTAGAGGATGCCCACATTGCCCACATTGCAGGCCACCCTCAACCCCCATTCCTATTGGATGCACACAGTGCCCACAGTGCAGGCAAATTTGGGTGGAGAACCAGGTAATGAAGAGGAGCCTGGAGATTCTTCAGGGAAAACTCGACTCCCTGAGGCCAACACCGGACGAACGGATGCGCAAAAAAATATATACAAGGTCCCCCAAAACGAAACAAGCCGGCGTTCCTCGTTACAGTAAGTGTAATTATAATGCCATTATTAGTGTGGTTGCTGAAGGTTGTGGTTGTTGTTTTTTTATTTATTTTTATTTATTTATAGACTTAAATTCTAGTTTAGGTTATTCTGCATTTTCATTACTCTTACTGATCTGAACTTTTCTGTCTTCTTCAGTGAAAATTCTAAAGGAATATCACAGCCATGTCACAGGGCTAAATCCTACAAGGAAGAAGAGTGAAAATGCTGCGCAAACGAAGTCCCGCATAAATTCGTTTGTGGTGCATATGGCTAAAGGGCGGATCCCACCCGTTACAATGAGTCACCTCAATGACACAAAACTGGCTCGGGAGTGAGTAAACATAAGAGAAAAACATGTTTGCCATTTGTATGGGCTGTTACCTGCATTTGTTTCCTCCCACAGTTCAAAGACATGCATGCTAGGTGGATTGGACTTACCAAATTGCCCATATGTGTGTGTCCCTGCTAACCTAAATATAATAAATAAATAAATACATAATATGTATTTGTCTTAGATGGGTTGGCGTCCTCCATTCGAAGGACTTAGCTGTCACTACAATTCGACAGTACGTGATGGACGTCATGACGTTCATCAAGTATTTGAAGGATATGATGCCAGAGCCTGTAAGGGTCTCCCAACGGTCCCTCAGCCGGATCTGGCAAGAACTAAAATGTAGGATGAAGGACCTCAGCAGGGATGTTGTGGCGAGGCGCCAGAAGGTTCGCCAACAAAAATCTGAAAACCTCCTCAGTGTCGACGCTCACTGGAGACTAATAAAGAAGGCCCCAGGCCAGATTAAAGCTGTTCTACGTGAGTAGCTAGATGTTTTCCATTTATACAGCAATCAGAGTTAAGTGTCTTGCTCAAGGGTACCTTTTTCAAAATAAATATTTAGTATTATGCACAGGCATCTTGGATGGTCCTTCAGACCTTTAATGGGCCTTCATATGTTAAATTCATAAATTGCTTTACAGTCTGGTGCTGGACAAAGGGGTAGGGTGGAGACAAATGATTTATTGTTTTTGTGCTTTCTGCAGAGAAAATGAAAGTGCAACGAGGAGATACCAACCTCAAAGAACGCTTCTTCGGCCTGCTGGGTGGGTACTTCTTGGCCTTAACTGGCCATAGGACAGGGGTACTGACCAACATGACAGTGGAGGAGGTGGAGAACCGGGAGGTGGACTCAGATGGCCGCGAGGTCATAAGAGTGAGTATACATTTTGTATTAATTTTATATTGCGTCCACCTTATGTAATATACAATAGACACACATCCACTTTTATGTTACTAGTCCCTGGCGTTTTATAGGCATTGAAATGACTCTTCTTACGTATGCATATAGGTCTCAGTTGAAAAAGAGATTCCGATCTCAATGTGATCACCTATTTAAATAAAGGACAACACACAGAAAGGGCATGGCCAGGGTGAGAATCAAACCAGGGTGTGAATCGGGTCATTTTCGCTGTGAGGGCACAGTGCTCCACCTCTTCACAATGCTCTCCTTCTCTCTCTGACTACCAGCACTGATAGCTTGTAGTGTGCATATAGTGAGCCCACAATGTTTATTATTGATAGGGACTAATACCTTAAAAGTTATATGGTTATGTTATATTACACATGTTGGATGCTATATGAGTGCTATATGAGTGAATGGGTATGGCTTAAAGCCTGTTGGTATGGCATACAACACATGATTCCATTCCATTCTATTGCTCCATATTGCATAGGAGCTCTAGGGCCATCTAGTGGTTGGTCATTGAAAGCACACCTTTTCCAACATAATGTCCAACAGCTTAGCTTTCAGCCTGTCTGGTGGACGGCATGCATTTCTATGCCTGTGTATTGACATTGTCTGTGTTTGTAATATATAAAAGCATCCGTAACTACTACTATTAACTACCGGTAAGTAATGGTAATTGCTGGTAATTTCCTAGTAGTAACTAATTGGTAGCTCGTGGTAGCTCTTTAGTCTAACCCAAATGTATTATTTAATAGGTATTGGAACACAAGACAAATAGGCGGTTTGGTGGTGCCGCCTTGCCAGTCAAAAAGAAAGAAATAGGCTGGATGAAGGCATACCTGGTTCTCCGCCCGAAAATGCATGGTCAGCATTCAAAATATTTCTTCCACAACAATGCCGGCGGCCGGTGCACGAGGCTGCCGCAATACTTTCGGCAGGAGTGGGCCAGGATGGGCCTACCAGGCAAGCCCACCTTTAGCCAGCTCAGGGCATCAATGGCAACACATGTAAGCAAACATTTCTAGTTTTTATTTAAATATTTTGGAATGTGGTTAATTAATTGATGAACTTGTTGGGTGGCAGTGACTCAGGAGGTAGAGTCCTCGCCCAGCAACCAGAAATGCAGTAAATGCAGTCCATTTACCATTGTATCTTTGTCGCAGGCCCGGCGTACTTATGGGAAATAGGAAACGAATAAAATTTGTGAGCTTATGTGCCATGACGCGGACACTAGTGCGAGATTTTACCAGGCCAATGCCACGGCAGAAGACCTCCATCAAAGGAGGACCATGTGCGAGCGTGCGGTGGAACAGCAGAGCAAAAGGAAGGGGAAGTTCCTTCGGGTTAGGGTTCAAGATTCTTCCGATTCTGATGATTCTGAAGAAGAGGAGGAGGAAGAGGGGGAAAGAGAGGATCATCAAGATTCGGAAGAACAGGAAGAGGATGATGAGGATGAAGAGAGGGAGGAAACAAACCAGGATGTACATTACTACACAATACAGTGCATACTGGCAACTCACTTACAAATACAGTGAGCACTCGATGCCTCACACCAGTCAATACCTGGCCTTGTCACTCTTTGCATGTCCAAGAGTACAGTATACTCACTATGTCCCATGTTATGGAAGTGTACATGTATGACAGTTTTAACTGGTCCTATAATCCAAATATTTTGAGTAAAATCGTCTTATTTTCATAGATGATTCTAGGGCGAATTGTGTGGCCAACAGCAGAGAGCGAAGACTCGGACGACGACTACTCCACCAATATCTCGCTACTTGAATGCCGGTGTCGTGTGACTGGGTTCTTGAGGGAATATATTGAGAAAGATAAGTAATCGATTTGTATTGCTATTTATTCTAGACCGTTGTGTACGTGAATGTTCTGTTGTCTGACTTGCAGGTAAATTGAAATGTCCAATCGTATTCGACAGAACGTTTCAGGGAATGTAGTTACATTTTACAGCACTGTGGATGTCCAGTTGTCAAATAGTCATTTTGTTAAACGCGTGTCTTTTTTCTGCAGCCACATCAGAAGAACTGAACCAGCTTTTGAAGTTCTGGGTAGGGTGGAGTGTTCTGCCAGAAGTACTTCATGTTGAAGTTTGCTCGGTCCAGATGCCCACTTCAGCCACATGCTCAGAACTGTTAAAGCTACCTGGTCGCTACACATCCTTCCAGGATTTTTCAAATGATCTTGTGGCTTCTGTGTCCACAACTGACACTGGATTTGGACTTCTCTAGTCACTCCGCCTGCCTGACCCCCAGCCTGTCTGCCGACCACTCCACCTGCCTGACCCCCAGCCTGTCTGCCGACCACTCCGCCTGCCTGACCCCCAGCCTGTCTGCCGACCACTCCGCCTGCCTGTCTGCCTGTCTGCCGACCACTCCGCCTGCCTGACCCCCAGCCTGTCTGCCGACCACGCCGCCTGCCTGACCCCCAGCCTGTCTGCCGACCACTCCGCCTGCCTGACCCCCAGCCTGTCTGCCGACCACTCCGCCTGCCTGACCCCCTGCCTGTCTGCCGACCACTCCGCCTGCCGAAGCAAGCAGGCCCCCTCAACCCCCAGACCCTCAACGCCCGGACCCTCAACCCCCGGAACCTCAACACCCATTAGAGGATGCCCACATTGCCCACATTGCAGGCCACCCTCAACCCCCATTCCTATTGGATGCACACAGTGCCCACAGTGCAGGCAAATTTGGGTGGAGAACCAGGTAATGAAGAGGAGCCTGGAGATTCTTCAGGGAAAACTCGACTCCCTGAGGCCAACACCGGACGAACGGATGCGCAAAAAAATATATACAAGGTCCCCCAAAACGAAACAAGCCGGCGTTCCTCGTTACAGTAAGTGTAATTATAATGCCATTATTAGTGTGGTTGCTGAAGGTTGTGGTTGTTGTTTTTTTATTTATTTTTATTTATTTATAGACTTAAATTCTAGTTTAGGTTATTCTGCATTTTCATTACTCTTACTGATCTGAACTTTTCTGTCTTCTTCAGTGAAAATTCTAAAGGAATATCACAGCCATGTCACAGGGCTAAATCCTACAAGGAAGAAGAGTGAAAATGCTGCGCAAACGAAGTCCCGCATAAATTCGTTTGTGGTGCATATGGCTAAAGGGCGGATCCCGCCCGTTACAATGAGTCACCTCAATGACACAAAACTGGCTCGGGAGTGAGTAAACATAAGAGAAAAACATGTTTGCCATTTGTATGGGCTGTTACCTGCATTTGTTTCCTCCCACAGTTCAAAGACATGCATGCTAGGTGGATTGGACTTACCAAATTGCCCATATGTGTGTGTCCCTGCTAACCTAAATATAATAAATAAATAAATACATAATATGTATTTGTCTTAGATGGGTTGGCGTCCTCCATTCGAAGGACTTAGCTGTCACTACAATTCGACAGTACGTGATGGACGTCATGACGTTCATCAAGTATTTGAAGGATATGATGCCAGAGCCTGTAAGGGTCTCCCAACGGTCCCTCAGCCGGATCTGGCAAGAACTAAAATGTAGGATGAAGGACCTCAGCAGGGATGTTGTGGCGAGGCGCCAGAAGGTTCGCCAACAAAAATCTGAAAACCTCCTCAGTGTCGACGCTCACTGGAGACTAATAAAGAAGGCCCCAGGCCAGATTAAAGCTGTTCTACGTGAGTAGCTAGATGTTTTCCATTTATACAGCAATCAGAGTTAAGTGTCTTGCTCAAGGGTACCTTTTTCAAAATAAATATTTAGTATTATGCACAGGCATCTTGGATGGTCCTTCAGACCTTTAATGGGCCTTCATATGTTAAATTCATAAATTGCTTTACAGTCTGGTGCTGGACAAAGGGGTAGGGTGGAGACAAATGATTTATTGTTTTTGTGCTTTCTGCAGAGAAAATGAAAGTGCAACGAGGAGATACCAACCTCAAAGAACGCTTCTTCGGCCTGCTGGGTGGGTACTTCTTGGCCTTAACTGGCCATAGGACAGGGGTACTGACCAACATGACAGTGGAGGAGGTGGAGAACCGGGAGGTGGACTCAGATGGCCGCGAGGTCATAAGAGTGAGTATACATTTTGTATTAATTTTATATTGCGTCCACCTTATGTAATATACAATAGACACACATCCACTTTTATGTTACTAGTCCCTGGCGTTTTATAGGCATTGAAATGACTCTTCTTACGTATGCATATAGGTCTCAGTTGAAAAAGAGATTCCGATCTCAATGTGATCACCTATTTAAATAAAGGACAACACACAGAAAGGGCATGGCCAGGGTGAGAATCAAACCAGGGTGTGAATCGGGTCATTTTCGCTGTGAGGGCACAGTGCTCCACCTCTTCACAATGCTCTCCTTCTCTCTCTGACTACCAGCACTGATAGCTTGTAGTGTGCATATAGTGAGCCCACAATGTTTATTATTGATAGGGACTAATACCTTAAAAGTTATATGGTTATGTTATATTACACATGTTGGATGCTATATGAGTGCTATATGAGTGAATGGGTATGGCTTAAAGCCTGTTGGTATGGCATACAACACATGATTCCATTCCATTCTATTGCTCCATATTGCATAGGAGCTCTAGGGCCATCTAGTGGTTGGTCATTGAAAGCACACCTTTTCCAACATAATGTCCAACAGCTTAGCTTTCAGCCTGTCTGGTGGACGGCATGCATTTCTATGCCTGTGTATTGACATTGTCTGTGTTTGTAATATATAAAAGCATCCGTAACTACTACTATTAACTACCGGTAAGTAATGGTAATTGCTGGTAATTTCCTAGTAGTAACTAATTGGTAGCTCGTGGTAGCTCTTTAGTCTAACCCAAATGTATTATTTAATAGGTATTGGAACACAAGACAAATAGGCGGTTTGGTGGTGCCGCCTTGCCAGTCAAAAAGAAAGAAATAGGCTGGATGAAGGCATACCTGGTTCTCCGCCCGAAAATGCATGGTCAGCATTCAAAATATTTCTTCCACAACAATGCCGGCGGCCGGTGCACGAGGCTGCCGCAATACTTTCGGCAGGAGTGGGCCAGGATGGGCCTACCAGGCAAGCCCACCTTTAGCCAGCTCAGGGCATCAATGGCAACACATGTAAGCAAACATTTCTAGTTTTTATTTAAATATTTTGGAATGTGGTTAATTAATTGATGAACTTGTTGGGTGGCAGTGACTCAGGAGGTAGAGTCCTCGCCCAGCAACCAGAAATGCAGTAAATGCAGTCCATTTACCATTGTATCTTTGTCGCAGGCCCGGCGTACTTATGGGAAATAGGAAACGAATAAAATTTGTGAGCTTATGTGCCATGACGCGGACACTAGTGCGAGATTTTACCAGGCCAATGCCACGGCAGAAGACCTCCATCAAAGGAGGACCATGTGCGAGCGTGCGGTGGAACAGCAGAGCAAAAGGAAGGGGAAGTTCCTTCGGGTTAGGGTTCAAGATTCTTCCGATTCTGATGATTCTGAAGAAGAGGAGGAGGAAGAGGGGGAAAGAGAGGATCATCAAGATTCGGAAGAACAGGAAGAGGATGATGAGGATGAAGAGAGGGAGGAAACAAACCAGGATGTACATTACTACACAATACAGTGCATACTGGCAACTCACTTACAAATACAGTGAGCACTCGATGCCTCACACCAGTCAATACCTGGCCTTGTCACTCTTTGCATGTCCAAGAGTACAGTATACTCACTATGTCCCATGTTATGGAAGTGTACATGTATGACAGTTTTAACTGGTCCTATAATCCAAATATTTTGAGTAAAATCGTCTTATTTTCATAGATGATTCTAGGGCGAATTGTGTGGCCAACAGCAGAGAGCGAAGACTCGGACGACGACTACTCCACCAATATCTCGCTACTTGAATGCCGGTGTCGTGTGACTGGGTTCTTGAGGGAATATATTGAGAAAGATAAGTAATCGATTTGTATTGCTATTTATTCTAGACCGTTGTGTACGTGAATGTTCTGTTGTCTGACTTGCAGGTAAATTGAAATGTCCAATCGTATTCGACAGAACGTTTCAGGGAATGTAGTTACATTTTACAGCACTGTGGATGTCCAGTTGTCAAATAGTCATTTTGTTAAACGCGTGTCTTTTTTCTGCAGCCACATCAGAAGAACTGAACCAGCTTTTGAAGTTCTGGGTAGGGTGGAGTGTTCTGCCAGAAGTACTTCATGTTGAAGTTTGCTCGGTCCAGATGCCCACTTCAGCCACATGCTCAGAACTGTTAAAGCTACCTGGTCGCTACACATCCTTCCAGGATTTTTCAAATGATCTTGTGGCTTCTGTGTCCACAACTGACACTGGATTTGGACTTCTCTAGTCACTCCGCCTGCCTGACCCCCAGCCTGTCTGCCGACCACTCCACCTGCCTGACCCCCAGCCTGTCTGCCGACCACTCCGCCTGCCTGACCCCCAGCCTGTCTGCCGACCACTCCGCCTGCCTGTCTGCCTGTCTGCCGACCACTCCGCCTGCCTGACCCCCAGCCTGTCTGCCGACCACGCCGCCTGCCTGACCCCCAGCCTGTCTGCCGACCACTCCGCCTGCCTGACCCCCAGCCTGTCTGCCGACCACTCCGCCTGCCTGACCCCCTGCCTGTCTGCCGACCACTCCGCCTGCCGAAGCAAGCAGGCCCCCTCAACCCCCAGACCCTCAACGCCCGGACCCTCAACCCCCGGAACCTCAACACCCATTAGAGGATGCCCACATTGCCCACATTGCAGGCCACCCTCAACCCCCATTCCTATTGGATGCACACAGTGCCCACAGTGCAGGCAAATTTGGGTGGAGAACCAGGTAATGAAGAGGAGCCTGGAGATTCTTCAGGGAAAACTCGACTCCCTGAGGCCAACACCGGACGAACGGATGCGCAAAAAAATATATACAAGGTCCCCCAAAACGAAACAAGCCGGCGTTCCTCGTTACAGTAAGTGTAATTATAATGCCATTATTAGTGTGGTTGCTGAAGGTTGTGGTTGTTGTTTTTTTATTTATTTTTATTTATTTATAGACTTAAATTCTAGTTTAGGTTATTCTGCATTTTCATTACTCTTACTGATCTGAACTTTTCTGTCTTCTTCAGTGAAAATTCTAAAGGAATATCACAGCCATGTCACAGGGCTAAATCCTACAAGGAAGAAGAGTGAAAATGCTGCGCAAACGAAGTCCCGCATAAATTCGTTTGTGGTGCATATGGCTAAAGGGCGGATCCCGCCCGTTACAATGAGTCACCTCAATGACACAAAACTGGCTCGGGAGTGAGTAAACATAAGAGAAAAACATGTTTGCCATTTGTATGGGCTGTTACCTGCATTTGTTTCCTCCCACAGTTCAAAGACATGCATGCTAGGTGGATTGGACTTACCAAATTGCCCATATGTGTGTGTCCCTGCTAACCTAAATATAATAAATAAATAAATACATAATATGTATTTGTCTTAGATGGGTTGGCGTCCTCCATTCGAAGGACTTAGCTGTCACTACAATTCGACAGTACGTGATGGACGTCATGACGTTCATCAAGTATTTGAAGGATATGATGCCAGAGCCTGTAAGGGTCTCCCAACGGTCCCTCAGCCGGATCTGGCAAGAACTAAAATGTAGGATGAAGGACCTCAGCAGGGATGTTGTGGCGAGGCGCCAGAAGGTTCGCCAACAAAAATCTGAAAACCTCCTCAGTGTCGACGCTCACTGGAGACTAATAAAGAAGGCCCCAGGCCAGATTAAAGCTGTTCTACGTGAGTAGCTAGATGTTTTCCATTTATACAGCAATCAGAGTTAAGTGTCTTGCTCAAGGGTACCTTTTTCAAAATAAATATTTAGTATTATGCACAGGCATCTTGGATGGTCCTTCAGACCTTTAATGGGCCTTCATATGTTAAATTCATAAATTGCTTTACAGTCTGGTGCTGGACAAAGGGGTAGGGTGGAGACAAATGATTTATTGTTTTTGTGCTTTCTGCAGAGAAAATGAAAGTGCAACGAGGAGATACCAACCTCAAAGAACGCTTCTTCGGCCTGCTGGGTGGGTACTTCTTGGCCTTAACTGGCCATAGGACAGGGGTACTGACCAACATGACAGTGGAGGAGGTGGAGAACCGGGAGGTGGACTCAGATGGTCTGAGAGCGAGGTCATAAGAGTGAGTATACATTTTGTATTAATTTTATATTGCGTCCACCTTATGTAATATACAATAGACACACATCCACTTTTATGTTACTAGTCCCTGGCGTTTTATAGGCATTGAAATGACTCTTCTTACGTATGCATATAGGTCTCAGTTGAAAAAGAGATTCCGATCTCAATGTGATCACCTATTTAAATAAAGGACAACACACAGAAAGGGCATGGCCAGGGTGAGAATCAAACCAGGGTGTGAATCGGGTCATTTTCGCTGTGAGGGCACAGTGCTCCACCTCTTCACAATGCTCTCCTTCTCTCTCTGACTACCAGCACTGATAGCTTGTAGTGTGCATATAGTGAGCCCACAATGTTTATTATTGATAGGGACTAATACCTTAAAAGTTATATGGTTATGTTATATTACACATGTTGGATGCTATATGAGTGCTATATGAGTGAATGGGTATGGCTTAAAGCCTGTTGGTATGGCATACAACACATGATTCCATTCCATTCTATTGCTCCATATTGCATAGGAGCTCTAGGGCCATCTAGTGGTTGGTCATTGAAAGCACACCTTTTCCAACATAATGTCCAACAGCTTAGCTTTCAGCCTGTCTGGTGGACGGCATGCATTTCTATGCCTGTGTATTGACATTGTCTGTGTTTGTAATATATAAAAGCATCCGTAACTACTACTATTAACTACCGGTAAGTAATGGTAATTGCTGGTAATTTCCTAGTAGTAACTAATTGGTAGCTCGTGGTAGCTCTTTAGTCTAACCCAAATGTATTATTTAATAGGTATTGGAACACAAGACAAATAGGCGGTTTGGTGGTGCCGCCTTGCCAGTCAAAAAGAAAGAAATAGGCTGGATGAAGGCATACCTGGTTCTCCGCCCGAAAATGCATGGTCAGCATTCAAAATATTTCTTCCACAACAATGCCGGCGGCCGGTGCACGAGGCTGCCGCAATACTTTCGGCAGGAGTGGGCCAGGATGGGCCTACCAGGCAAGCCCACCTTTAGCCAGCTCAGGGCATCAATGGCAACACATGTAAGCAAACATTTCTAGTTTTTATTTAAATATTTTGGAATGTGGTTAATTAATTGATGAACTTGTTGGGTGGCAGTGACTCAGGAGGTAGAGTCCTCGCCCAGCAACCAGAAATGCAGTAAATGCAGTCCATTTACCATTGTATCTTTGTCGCAGGCCCGGCGTACTTATGGGAAAGAGGAAACGAATAAAATTAGTGAGCTTATGTGCCATGACGCGGACACTAGTGCGAGATTTTACCAGGCCAATGCCACGGCAGAAGACCTCCATCAAAGGAGGACCATGTGCGAGCGTGCGGTGGAACAGCAGAGCAAAAGGAAGGGGAAGGGGAAGTTCCTTCGGGTTAGGGTTCAAGATTCTTCCGATTCTGATGATTCTGAAGAAGAGGAGGAGGAAGAGGGGGAAAGAGAGGATCATCAAGATTCGGAAGAACAGGAAGAGGATGATGAGGACGAAGAGAGGGAGGAAACAAAGCAGGATGTGAGCATTATATTTTTGCAAGTATTGTAGCACTGTTTTGTTCAGTTAAATGCATACAATAGATAGACCTACAATGAGTTTCATTGCTACCCAATCATGGACAAATGTATTTAAGTTCAAGTAAGTGATATCCTGAAGGCTAAATAAACAGAACACCTTTTTGTAATCCACAGTCAGACCCTGAGTCTCCAGGTGTTTCAGGTGTTATGCCAACTATGGGGAAGGGGAAGGGCAGGGGAAGCGATTCTGATGATTCTGAAGAAGAGGAGGAGGAAGAGGGGGAAAGAGAGGATCATCAAGATTCGGAAGAACAGGAAGAGGATGATGAGGACGAAGAGAGGGAGGAAACAAAGCAGGATGTGAGCATTATATTTTTGCAAGTATTGTAGCACTGTTTTGTTCAGTTAAATGCATACAATAGATAGACCTACAATGAGTTGCATTGCTACCCAATCATGGACAAATGTATTTAAGTTCAAATAAGTGATATCCTGAATGCTAAATAAACAGAACACCTTTTTGTAATAATCCACAGTCAGACCCTGAGTTTCCAGGTGTTTCAGGTGTTATGCCAACTGTTCCTCCCGTAAGTATTATGTGGCTACAACCTGATGAAATCAGTGGTAATCACCATTAATATGATTATTAAACGGTTATGACAACTACACAGCTGAAAGCATCATTTGTGTCCATTGTCAATGGAATTATTCCAAAGACACTCATCAAATCTTTGCCCTTAATTTTTATTTATTTTTTTATTCAGAATGAGGACCGCATCTTCTTTTCACCAACCCTAACCCCCAGAATTCTGAGGAAACATTTACCCAGGGTTGTCTTACACACGATTCCACACAAAAAACTCAAGCGACAACTTGATTTTGAGTAGATCGAGGATTTCATTTTGACATCACACGGCAATGGACAAAAATTATGCCTTGAGCAGGACATTTTGGACGAGGACAGTTTGATCGAGATGGACGAGGACATTTAGACATTTTCATCGTTTTCACAGGCTGAAGGGGCCTTTTTATTTTATTTTCACAGGCTGAAGGGGCCTTTTTATTTTATTTTCACAGGCTGAAGGGGCCAGCTTACTTTTAACCCCTTATTTTTGGGTGGCATCACGGTGGTGTAGCGGTCTAAGCACTGGCCACTAGTGCATGCTGCCCACCGGGGACTGGGTTCGAATCCCAGCTCGCCAGATCCGGATATGGCTGGGGCACACACGGGGAGAGGCATATTGGGCGGCCGCTCCCGAGGGCGGGTATAGGAGTATTTCCGGACAAGGATCCGTCGCGCAACACCGCCCCCTAGGTGCCGGAATAACGGTGCTGGGCTCGAGGAGCCAGTCAGCTAGTCTGCCTGGCGGCCTCCTCTGGGACTGCCGGCCACGGGGTCGTGCGGCGGATCCTATGCAATAGGCAGGGGATAATTGGATGCTAGGTTGGGTTCAATTGGCTACCAAATTGGGTGAAAAAAGGGGATAAAATCTGAAGAAAAAAAAATATAAAAAATAAATAAATTTGGGTGCTCATACTTTGAGGTCTGGATTTTTGGAACTACATCCTGGACAGCATATTCCTCAAAGGTCTTTGATGTCGTAGGAGACAATGAATGCACAAGAGAGGAACCATCAATGATAATGGCATCACATTCTGGTTGTTTGTCAGGAGGAGAAATGGTAGCTTCCAGAATTTTTGAAACCTGAGACTTCTGGCCAGAGTGGAGTGTCACTCAGTGCAGCAGGGAAAGGTTGATTCTCATGCTTAAAGAACTCAAGCAGGTCACACAAGGCGTTATCCCTTTAAACTTTCCTCACCACCAGGTTCAGTCGTTTTTAGCGGTGATAGTAGTTGTGACAAAGTTCCGGTTGGAAGCATAGTCTCGGCTGCCCGCTTAGAGATAAGTGTAGTTTCAGGACCAGTAGCCAGCTGCAGTGTGTAGTTCTTTCGCGTGCCTTATTGGGTATAGCTTACCCCATACTTGATTTTGCAGTGTTATGGTTGCCGTGTAGTTGCAGTGGTACTTGATTTTGCAGTGTGTTTATAGTGGTAGTGTGGGTTTATTGCGTGCCGTGTACATTTTAGAGCAGCACTATTCGGACTCTCCACCAGGGGGAGCCCAACTGGGCCTAGCTTATTAAGTATGGTAGCTGTGACTAGTGCCGCCCGACCACTCTGCCTTAGGGACTAATTTTATACTTTATATTACTGATCCTGGTGCATGTGTTTTTAAATAAATTGTTAATAAACTTATTGTTGAAGTATATCGCCTCCTCTTGCTGTGTACTCAAGGATCCTAGCATAACCTGTACGGCTACAATTTTGGCGTTGTCGGCAGTTCCGTGCAATTTAACAATCGCTGTAGTTTAGGACTGTTCTGCGGATTCGCAACACTTTATTTGCCATTAGTAACCTGTTGTGAAGGCCCACAGTTTAGTGCCAGTTTTAGTTTCCCCAAACCAGCCCTATTTTGCCCCTGGTATTTCCTTTGTTATTTTCTATACTATTCTGTACGTTTTATGAAGGTGTATGTATTATTATTGTACTGTTTATGTATATGTTTGATGACGTAGTATATCCGGGGTGTGTCCGTGACCCGGATGTTAGGTTCGGTGGTGTATATATAAGAGACGGAAGTAGTCCGCGAGTCAGTGTGTGATGAGAATCCGAACGAGAGAGACCGAACGAGAGAGAGTAAAGAGAAGCCAATCTAAGATGGCGGATTCAGCAACACGCACACCGTGCAGCAGCTGAAGACGCCAGGAAAGCGATTATTGAGTGTACCACTGTAGCCCGTTTAGTTGTGTTCCCGTTGGACCGCCTTGCCAGCAGCCGGCTGTTCAACGTTGGACCAAGCGAGACGCCAGCTGGACATAATCGTCGCCTCCACGAGCGGACTGCGACCGAACACTGACTCCAGCGGAGCTTCGACGCGGACCACCGGACCTGGGCCCTTCACCTCGTTGTGGACCACGAAGACGGCCCTTTCCCTCCGCGTTGCTACGTCACCCTCCCCCTTTCGTCTGCTACCTTCATCGACGCACATGCCATCCAACCAGGCCTCAACGCGCACCACAGCCCTGGACTATAAGCCTGTTCAGGCCAGAGACTATGAGTGAGTGATTGAGTGTGTGTGTGGCCGGCGGGGAGGGAATGTATATCTGGGGATGTATACCTCAGTCATGTATAATAAATGTGTTGTTCATATGTGATACCGTTACCGTGTGTTAGTTGTTTGTATGCTAATGCTAAGTACAAGGCTAATGCTAATGCTAGTTCCAATGCTAAATGCTAATGCTAATTACAAGGCTAATGCTACTGCTAGTTCCAATGCTAAATGCTAATGCTAATTCCCATGCTAATGCTAACGATAGTAACTGCTAGTCTAACGGTTTGCTGGCGCCCCCTGCCTGTATCCTCCTACACTGCCTATTTAGCTCCATTAGTTAGATAACCAGCCCCTTCCTAAATTATACAGTCCTTTTCAGCTACTCCCTGGTTACAATTGGTCCTTCGAGCCGGATAGGTAGTGTAGTGATAGCATGGCTGAGCGCAGCCAACCAGACCAGACAGTTACCCCCCCTTCTCCGCCCCCGGAGCCAGAGCCACGACCACAGAGAGTCCCGCGGTTGCCTCCGAGGTTACAGGAGTATGAGCTTGAGCTCGAAAGCTCACTGAGTGGTAGCGAGGAGCGCACTCCACGGGATACAGTGGTCGGAGAGGCCGAGGTGTCCGCCGGCGCGCGGGTGGCTAGCACTGAGACAGCCCTCCAAGAGCACCAGCCTGAGGATGAGATGGCAGAACCGCAGGGTTTTGCCGTGGAAACGGAAGAGCAGGAAGGAGAGGCCCGGTCCGACAGCGCCTGCGGGCGGAAGAGTGAGGGCCTCAGCCTTAACGATCTGCCTCCCAGTACGGCGCGCTCGAGACCTCGCTCCTGCCGCTCAGTGGCTTCCTCCCGGTCCAGGGTTTCTGTGGGCAGTTCTGCCTCTGGGGCGGATAGCCTGCACTCCAGAGGGAGTAGTGCCGCGCTGTCGGAATGTATGCGCCAACAGGCCGAGATGGCGTTAGAGCGGGAGCGCCAACAGGCCGAGATGGCGTTAGAGCGGGAACGACTCCAGCTAGAACGTGAACGCCTCCAGATGAACGGAGCGGAACGTGCGGCGGAGAGACAGCGCCAGGAGGCGTTAGAGAGGGAACGCATCCAGTACGAGCGCGAGCGCCTCCAGATGGAGGGGGCGGAACGCGCGGCGGAGAGGCAGATGGAGGGGGCGGAACGCGAGGCGGAGAGACAGCGCCAGGAGGCGCTAGAACGTGAACGCTTCCAGATGGAGCGCGACCGCCTCCAGGCGGAGAGACAGCAACTGCACGCGGAGAAGATGGAGGAAGTGATGCAGACCATGCGCGACGTGTGCATCAGCAGAGGTCCGTCGGCCCGTAGCTCCAGAGCATCATCCGCACGGCCCTCTCGAGTGCCATCTCCTGAACCCCCCGCCGATGGCTCCATGACTGTCCAACTACAGGCCCAGCTGACCACCTGGAAGGAAGAGGACCAGGGACCCGACCGCTACGCGGCCCAGAGGGAGCCAGCGTCGCTGCCCGGGAGGGGAGCCATCCCCCAAGAGCGTAGCACACCCCTAGGTCCTCCAGTGCACCAAAATGCATGCAGGCCGGACACCCAGACCGTCACTCCAGCCCCGATCATCCACTACAGGATGTTCCCCCAGGTGGAGGGACCCAAGTTCCCCTTCTTCAAGGACGAGGACAGGAGCCAGTATGTGGAGCTACGCATCTGCCTAGACACGCTCTTGGACGACTCCTGCTCCGAGTCCTACAAATATGCGATTCTCCTTCAGCATGTGAGGAACCCCAGAGCCCACAACATGGTTCTGGCCCATGCCTCCGCACCGACACCTTACACCAGAGCGCTCGCCGACTTGGATGCCCGCTACGGTCGTCCCTGGAACCACGCCCTTGCTGAACTGCAAGCCCTCGAACAGCAGGCCCCCATCAAGGATGAACGGGCGCTGGATGACTTCGCGCTCCGCGTGCACACCTTGGTTGGAATGCTGAAGACGCAGGGCCCAGCTGGCGCCAGCGAGATCAACAGCACCTCCAACGTAGAGCGGCTGCTCCGCAAGATCCCACGCTTCCGGCAGGAGAGGTTCCGGCGACAGCAGCGCGTTCGTAACCCCGGGAAGTTGGGTCTGAGCATGGCTGCCTTCGCGGAGTTCTTACTGGAGGAAGTGCATGACACCAACGTAGACGCCATGGGTTACGCTGAGCCGAAGAAGGAGAGGGAGAAGGGAGACCGCTGGGACCGGCCGAGCTCGAACAGAGGACGCCCAGTGGGAGTGCTGCACACGGAGGAGGAGCCTCGGAGAGAGAGGAAAGCCCGACCTGAGGGAAAGGATTCCTCTCAACCCCCTCAAAAGGGACGGAGAGGTCCACCGCCATGTCCGTACTGCACCAGCGAGCACTGGTTCAATGAGTGCAGTGACTTCAACAACCTGAGTACCGAGGACAAGCAGAGGTGGCTCGAGGAGAACAAGAGGTGCTGGAACTGTGGGCGCGACCATCTGGCTAAGAACTGCACCTTGAAGAGAAAGTGCAATCGCTGTGAGGAGGTCCACCTCAACATTCTACACGAGGTCTCCCTCGCCAGGTCCACGGAGGGCACCAGAAGCCCTAGGTCCGGTCGCGCACCGGAAGAGGAAACCCCTGTCTACTACCTAGACCCAACCCAGAGCAGCGGCTCCAAGGTCCTACTGAAGGTGGTGAAGGTCCGACTCCACCACAACAACGCTGTGTACGACACGTACGCCGTTCTAGACGACGGGTCGGAACGGACCATCCTCCTCCAGGAGGCAGTGCGCCGGTTGGGGCTCCACGGGACTGAGGAGAAGCTGACTCTGCGCACGATACGCCGCGACCTTAAAGAGGTCACCGGGGCGAGAATCAACTTCTCTATCTCCCCGGCGGGGAGGCCGTCGGATAGACATCGGCTTCAGAATGTCTTCACCGCCGACCAGCTAGCGCTCTCCCGCTACGACTACCCCCTGGAGAGGTTACGCGCAAGGTATCCCCACCTACGGCGAGTAGACCTACATCCGATAGAAGGAGCGGAGCCAACCCTTCTCATCGGCTCGGACAACGCTGCACTGATCGTGTCGCTCCGTCCTCCGCTGAGAGGACCACGAGGCTGCCCGATGGCTGTTAAGACTGCGCTTGGGTGGGCCCTCCAAGGCGCTACCGAGTGGAGAGATAGAGACGGGAGAGCTACGTCATCCCTCCATGTCCGCACCGAAGAAGTGCAGACCATCAACTGCCTTCACACCAGTGTGGACTCCATGAATGCGGCGCTGCTAGACAACGTCCAGAAGCTGTGGACGCTAGACGTCGCGCCCTACAAGAATGAGAAGCTCTACGTACGGTCAAAGGAGGACGTCTACGCCCTAGACCTCCTTAAAGCAAAGACAGTGCGTATCGAAGTCCAGGGCGTTAAGAGATACGTCACACCACTACTCCGCAGAGAACTCATGCCAGAGTTTCGAGTATCCCCTCGAACCGTCCTACAGTGTCTGACCAGCACTGAGAAGCGTATGAGGAAGGACGAGGTCCTTGCTGCTTCTTACCGAACGGAGATGAAGAAACTGACGGAGTCCGGTCTGGTGAAGAAGCTTGAGCCAGCCGAGGCGAACCAGAGTGCCGAGTCTTGGTACCTCCCGCACCACAATGTTCACCACAACGGGAAGAACCGAGTGGTCTTCAACTGTAGCTACCAGGTGGGGAAGCTCAACCTCAACCACTATCTTCTCCCGGGTCCAACCTTGACCCCAGCCCTCTTGGGAGTTCTGGTGCGCTTCCGTCAGCAGCCGATCGCAGTCAGTGGTGACATTAAGCGAATGTTTCACCAGGTCAGGATGTTGGAGGAAGACAAGCCACTCATGAGGTTTCTCTGGAGAGAGGACCCGAGCGACCCCGACCCCTCTATCTACCAGTGGGAGGTGCTACCCTTCGGGACAACCTGCAGCCCCTGCTGCGCTACCTATGCGCTACAGACTCACGCCGCGCAGGAGACGGCACCTCCTGGAGTGTTTGACGCCGTCCATAAGAGCTTTTACGTGGACAACTGCCTCCACAGTTCGAAGACAGCCACGGAAGCCCGTCAGCTAGTCCAGGACCTGCGTGCTCATCTCCAGGAGGGTGGATTTGAGATCTGCCAGTGGGCCAGCAACGACCCGCAAGTCATCAGAGACCTCCCGAAGGAGGCCACCTCGACCAGCAGCGAGGCTTGGGTCTCTCACTCACCAGATGATGCTCAGGAGATGACGCTCGGACTTATCTGGCAGTTCCAGACCGACACTCTACGCTATCGCAATAAGCCTGCCAAGCCTCAACGCGTCACGATGAGAACGATATACAGCACTCTAGCGAGCCAGTACGACCCACTGGGATATATCGCTCCCTTCACGACGATGGCCAAGGTGCTTGTCCGGGAGCTGTGGACCCAAGAACGAGGATGGGACGATCCTCTGCCTCGTCACCTAGAAGAGAAGTGGAAGGCCTGGGAGCAGGAACTTCCCACTCTCCAGCACATCAAGCTGCAGCGGAGCTACTTCCCTCCCTCCACGGACCTAGAGAGGAGTGTCATCACGCTACATGTATTCTGCGACGCCTCGGAGATGGCGTACGGGTCCGTGGCATACGTCAGAGCGGCAGAGCTTGGAGGTGAAGTCCACGTCTCGTTTGTCCTGGCACGTTCCCGAGTGGCGCCGAAAAAGCAACAGTCCATCCCAAGACTGGAGCTGTGTGCTGCCCTGAACGGCGCGCAACTGGGAAGGTTCCTGCTCGACGAGCTCCAGCTACCTCTGAAGAGCGTCACCATGTGGTCAGACTCCACTACCGTCCTCCAGTGGTTGAAGTCCAGCTCATGTCGGTATAAGGTGTTCGTGGGCACCCGAGTCGCAGAGATTCTGGAGTTGACTGAGGTGAACTGCTGGCGTTATGTAGACACCAAGAGGAACCCTGCTGACGTCATCACGAGAGGGGCAACTCTACAGGATCTGGCTGAGCCCCACCTGTATCACACGGGACCAGACTTCCTACAGGAGCGGGAGTCAGAGTGGCCAGCCACGCCGGCGTTAGCAGAAGACAGAGAGGACAAAGAGCTGCGTAAGACGTTGTTCTGCGGAGTCACCCAGGTCGTAGACCCTGAGACTACTCCAGGAGAGGAGTGTGAGATGCTCGAAGAGCTGCAGAAGAGGATGTTCTGCTCCAAGGCCGGTCTACCCCTAGATACTACGCTCAGCGCCGAAGATTACACCGCGGCGGAGCTCCTGGTGCTGCAGAGTGCCCAACAGGATGCCTTCTCCCGAGAGCGGGAGTGTCTCGAGAAAGGGAAGCCGATCCCCTCGGACAGTAGACTCCGCGGCTTAGCTCCAGAGCTCGACGGTGTTCTCATTCGCGTGGGTGGCAGACTGCGCCGCGCTCAAGATCTAGACCTGGACACGAAGCATCCCATCGTGCTTCCCACTAAGCATCAGGTCACCAGGTTGGTCATCAAGCACCATGATGACAAAGTGCAGCACGCGGGTGGAGAGCGTGTCTTCGCGGAGGTACGACGGAGGTTCTGGATACTCCATGGACGGGAGGCGGTACGGAGATATCAAAGGTCCTGCTCGGACTGCCAGAGGTGGCGAGCCACGCCGCCGCAGCCCATGATGTCCGATCTGCCCGAGGACCGGCTGCGACTGAGACAGGCTCCGTTCCACTCTACTGGGGTCGACTGTTTCGGGCCACTCCTAGTCCGAAACCGGCGAGCCTCCGAAAAGCGGTGGGGCATCATCTACACGTGCCTGACGACGAGAGCAATGCACCTGGAAGTTCTGCACCAGCTCACAAGCGACAGCTTCCTCATGTCCTTCAAGAGGTTCACCTCCAGGCGAGGGACCCCTAAGACCCTCCGGTCGGACAGAGGCACCAACTTCGTCGGTGGTGAGGCCGAGCTGAGGGCGAGCTACGCTGCGATGACTGAGGAGGCCCGTGACAGACTCGCCTCCCAGCAAGTGAAGTTTGAGTTCAACCCCCCAAATGCTCCACACTTCGGGGGAGCCTGGGAGCGGGAGATTCGCTCAGTAAAGAACGTCCTACGTACCATTCTCGGACAGAAGGTGCCTACCGATGAGGTGCTCCAGACTGTACTAGCAGAGATTGAGGGCATCTTGAACTCCCGGCCCCTAGGCTATACCTCCAGTGATGTAGCAGATCTGGATCCCATCACGCCTAACTTCTTGCTGATGGGGCGGCGAGACTCTGCACTGCCTCAGGTAGTCTACGACCCTGCAGAGCTCACCGGAAGAAGATGGTGGAGACACAGCCAGGTGCTCGCGGACCAGTTCTGGAAGCAGTTCATACTGCACTACCTGCCGACCCTGCAAGTCAGGCAGAAGTGGACGAGGGAGAGAGACAACTTGTCCGAAGGTGCCGTGGTACTGGTGATCGACCAGTCCCTTCCACGCGCCGCCTGGCAGACAGGCAGAGTGACCAAGGTCCTGCCGGGTCCGGATGGAAGGGTGCGGACGGCCATCGTGGACGTTGGTGGTCGCACTTACACCCGACCTGTGGCACGCCTGATTGAGCTCCCTCAGATTACCAAGGACACTATCACCTCCTACCTCACGCTGCTAGAGCAGCCTAGCCAGTGTGCCTTCTTAGTTAACTGAAACCGAGGGTTTCATGGGGCGGCTGTTGTGAAGGCCCACAGTTTAGTGCCAGTTTTAGTTTCCCCAAACCAGCCCTATTTTGCCCCTGGTATTTCCTTTGTTATTTTCTATACTATTCTGTACGTTTTATGAAGGTGTATGTATTATTATTGTACTGTTTATGTATATGTTTGATGACGTAGTATATCCGGGGTGTGTCCGTGACCCGGATGTTAGGTTCGGTGGTGTATATATAAGAGACGGAAGTAGTCCGCGAGTCAGTGTGTGATGAGAATCCGAACGAGAGAGACCGAACGAGAGAGAGTAAAGAGAAGCCAATCTAAGATGGCGGATTCAGCAACACGCACACCGTGCAGCAGCTGAAGACGCCAGGAAAGTGATTATTGAGTGTACCACTGTAGCCCGTTTAGTTGTGTTCCCGTTGGACCGCCTTGCCAGCAGCCGGCTGTTCAACGTTGGACCAAGCGAGACGCCAGCTGGACATAATCGTCGCCTCCACGAGCGGACTGCGACCGAACACTGACTCCAGCGGAGCTTCGACGCGGACCACCGGACCTGGGCCCTTCACCTCGTTGTGGACCACGAAGACGGCCCTTTCCCTCCGCGTTGCTACGTCACCCTCCCCCTTTCGTCTGCTACCTTCATCGACGCACATGCCATCCAACCAGGCCTCAACGCGCACCACAGCCCTGGACTATAAGCCTGTTCAGGCCAGAGACTATGAGTGAGTGATTGAGTGTGTGTGTGGCCGGCGGGGAGGGAATGTATATCTGGGGATGTATACCTCAGTCATGTATAATAAATGTGTTGTTCATATGTGATACCGTTACCGTGTGTTAGTTGTTTGTATGCTAATGCTAAGTACAAGGCTAATGCTAATGCTAGTTCCAATGCTAAATGCTAATGCTAATTACAAGGCTAATGCTACTGCTAGTTCCAATGCTAAATGCTAATGCTAATTCCCATGCTAATGCTAACGATAGTAACTGCTAGTCTAACGGTTTGCTGGCGCCCCCTGCCTGTATCCTCCTACACTGCCTATTTAGCTCCATTAGTTAGATAACCAGCCCCTTCCTAAATTATACAGTCCTTTTCAGCTACTCCCTGGTTACATAACCCATAAGAGAGCACATCTGGAAAATGCGCCCCGTAAGAGAGCACAGCTGGAAAATGCGCCCCGAACGACAGGTGGAAACAGCGCCATGCGTACTATGTCCGATGTCTGTGGAGAACGTTATAACTGGACCACTATCGACGAAAGGTTCTGTAAAAGCCCATCACAACTGTCTGCTGTTTTCATCTGGACTTTATTGCGAGAACTCACCAGAGTTTGATGACTTATTTGGTTTCTCTGTGGAAGATGTCAAGAAGGAGATGAAGAGGGGAGCTAAACTGAAGTGCTACAGGTGTAGGAGATCTGGTGCCACTGTGGGGTGTGAGCTGAAAATCTGTAAGAGGTCCTACCACTACCCCTGTGCAGTAGAAGACGGGGCCATCAACAGAGTGGACACTGAAAAGGGGACCTTTATGTTGTACTGTAAGAAGCATGATCCTCAGTTAAAAGCTGGAGGCGGGCCTGGCCCAGGCCAAGCAGCAGCTGGGGGAGGAGACGCTGCAGCGCGTCGACCTGGAGAACCGCAGCCAGAGCCTAGAGGAGGAGCTGGCCTTCCGCAAGAACATGTTCCAGGAGAAGCCATCGTTGCAGTGGGTAGACTGTCACCATACCAAGGGGATTCAGACACATCTGAACACCACAACAGAGAAACGCCTTCTAAGAGACCATTGAGTCCTCCAAGCAAGTACCGGCAGGATGAGAGCTTATCCAAACCAAAGTTCAGAAGGATATTGAATGCCTCAGATTTAGAGGGAGGTGAAAATGTCATTGACATGGAGTTGGCTCCTCTAGACACAGATCTAGACAGCAGTGGAAACTCAGAACAAAGGGTGTCTGGATATAAACCTGACAGAACCGATGCTGAGACCCCTGGAGCCTCCAGGAAAGAGTTCAGTTCTACACTGGATTCTGCTACTAGTCCTGGTTCCTCTCAGGGCTGTGATCCAGAGCAACATGATTCACCTTTGGCCTCTAGTCAACATGCTGGCTCTCACTCACCAGGACCCACTGATGACCCTGTCTCTCCTGTCCCCACTGATGACCCTGCCGGTCCAGTCCTTTCACCTGTTTCACCTGCCCTCCCCACAGAGCTCTGCAAAACACCTGTCCCCCCACCCCCCCTTTCCATCACCCCCCCTCCCTCCCATGTGGCCCATCCCTCCTCTTTCAAGGGGACACCTGGGGAGCCCAGCTCTGACTCCGCCATCTTCTGGAAGAGGTGTAACGAGGCTGGATGTACACAGTCCATCTTCTCTGCCTTCATCAACGACATGATGAGCATCTCCGAAAGGATCCAGGGTGGCCAGGCGAGCCAGGAGGATTACGACCACTCCCTAAGGGTGATGGAAGCTTCTGGAAAGCTAGCACAGCAACTGGCAGAGCAGGAGATAGATTTGGAGAGGAGACACAGGGAGTTGCAGGGGGCCACAGAGGTCATGAAGAAGGCCTTTACAGCCAAAATTGTAGCCGTACAGGTTATGCTAGGATCCTTGAGTACACAGCAAGAGGAGGCGATATATACTTCAACAATAATAATAATAACAAAAGAAAATAAAGAGAGGAGAAATGTGTGGATTAATGCCATCAAACGAAGTGTACCAGGAGCGGGACAGAAATAATGGATGCCATCAAAGCACACACGTCTGTGCAGCGAACATTTCATCAAAGGTAAGTTAGCTAAAGTAATGTTAATATAATTAGCTACAATTGCAAAGCATTTAGCCATTATCTGTACATAGCTAACGTTAATCATTTCTGCATGGTTTGTTTAGGTGGCTTGCCAAAAGGTTGCTAACGTTAGCACTAGCTACTAATGCCGTAACGTTATTATCGCCTTGATTCATAGGTTTCAAATCTGACGACCCTTTGTCTCCTGACTGGGTTCCATCAGTGTTCTCGCACACATCACCCAACAAGAAGAGGAAAAGGGAGAAAGCAATGGACAGGTACGAGCAGCACAACAAAATTATGAAAAAGCGTGAGAAGCAGCAAGATGCAGCTGCCCCAGCACTGCCAGATCAAAGCCTACCTGACATGGAGCCAGAGCTACCTGCTCCTGAGGCTGAGCAGTGTAACAACAACAGGTGCAAGGATAATGTTGCAAGACTAGAGAGGGAAGAGAACCTTAGGGAAGAGAACCGTCGGCTGAAGGACATGATCAAATTAAGTACATTTGATGAAGCCACCTTAGAAAATGATGATGAAAAGGTGATAACAATGACTGGAATGCCCACCTATGCCAAATTACACGTTGTTTATATGTTTGTCTTCTCCCTGTTACCAACTGGTACAATCCTCTCTCCTTTCCAACAACTTGTCTTAACCCTTATGAGACTCAAAATGAACCTGCCCCTTGCATTGCTTAGCTGCATCTTTAGAGTCTCCGTTCCAACTGCTAGCAGAACATTTAGAAACACCATTGATGCATTGAATGCCAAGCTTGTTCCAGCACTTGTGTTTTGGCCAAATAGAGATGAACTTTTGCTGTAAATGCCTATGGTATTTAGACAGGTCTTTCGTAGATGTGCTTGTATAATTGACTGCTTCAAGATATTTATTGAAAAGCCTGGAGACCCAAGAGCAAGAGCACAGACATATTCAAATTACAAACACAACCATACCATAAAATATCTTATTGGTATCACACCACAAGGAACTGTTTCTTTTATATCTAACGGATGGGGTGGTAGAACATCCGACAAACACCTGACTGAAAGATGTGGGTTTTTGGATAAACTTAACCCAGGGGATGTTATATTGGCAGATCGAGGATTTGATGTAGCAGATTCAGTTGGTCTTTTCAATGCACAACTTAAGATCCCAGCATTTACAAGGGGCAAAAAGCAACTGAGTCCAGTAGAGTTGGAGTCCACACGAGGGCTTGCATCTGTCAGAATCCACGTGGAGAGGGTCATTGGTGAGGCCCGAAATAGATACACCATCCTTCAGAGTAGAATTGGAATTCAAATGTGTGAAGCTGAACATCCTCATGCTCTTACACCTCTAGACAAGATAGTGCAAGTGTGCTGCGCTCTGATAAATGTTGCTCCCTCTATTGTTCCTTTGGGTTAGTACCTACATGGATAAAGCTGTATATGGTACGCACATCGACGGGTGAATAGAATAAACTAGGAAATAGGATGTCCCGCACACCGTAGAAGATTTCTTTGTATGCCTCATCACAAATGTGTACATTTCATTTGGAAAAACTGCATATTCTTATGTACATTTAATGAATTTAAAACTGAACATGTACTGAAAGTTTGTTTTATTTTAATTGTTATTGTTTTATTAAATATTAACATCTGAACATTTTTGTCCTTTGTGCTGTGTATACCATAGAATGAATGAAGACATGTCAAGGTTTGTTCAGTTTTTTCTGCTCCCTCTTCTGTTTAGCTAGTTCTCTTTTACAGTCACTGCATTTCGAACATGATCGTTTTATGTTAGTGGTGTCTATCTTTAAGCAAGGGCTGTGAATGTAGTGTTTTACAGATCCCTGATGTACACTCAAGTATGTCATCAGTAGGCAGGACAGGCATTCCACAGTAACAACTCTTGCCTTCAGCTGGTTTGGTGGCATGTGATGCTAGAACAGGAGCTGTGAAGACTTTACCTACTAGCTCTGGAATTACACAGGTCCTGACAAATGTGTGGACCTTCTCGCAGATAATGTCAAAGAAGTCTGAATCAGGCAGAACTCTCTCAATGTACATTTCTTCTGTGTCTGCTGTCCCTGGTCCCCAAACAGCGAAGTCACAGCAGGTGAATTTGGGTCTGGACCTAATAATAAATAAAGCATTATATTTAGTCAACTTGAAATTAAAGTAACAATTGCGATACTTTACACCAGCAAATATAAAAACAGATTGATTTTTTAAAAATCACCTGATAATAGTACTGATGGTCCCTCTTTAGTGATAGTTTGCCCTTAGTCAGTTGTAGACAAAACGTGCTGTCTCTGCTTTTCTCCACCATTGTGGTACCCTGAAGGCTGCTGGGTGCCTTAACCTCCAACACACCCATGTCATGGCAGTCACATGTTAGGACACCATCAGGTGATGCCCCTAACCAAGGATATTTGGGGGTGATGAACAGCCCTGCTTTGTTAACAGTGAGGTTGGTGTGTTGGCTCTCCGTGAGCTTGGTGTATTTCTTAACAACCTCTTCTTCATGTTCAACACCCCATCTAAAAACAACACAAACAGTGTGTCTTAGCAATTTATGGTAATAGCTTACATGTTTACCACAACAAAGTGCACAGCTAATGTGACAGCAATGAACACAGCTCTTATCACAGTAACATTACTGAGGGATCATCATATACTCATTGTACATCGAGAAAGGTGATGGGGGATGAAGATTTAGGGGGAATGGTGGAGTGGTGGCCTGGAATGAACAATGCAGGGCCATCACTCTAGAGTGACTCAGCATTGTTTTGAGTTTCTAGGGTCAACGACAGGCATGGAATACAAAAGCGTAATTGCATATATTCAAATGTATCTTATGGAACACAGAAAGGCAGAAACTGTGCAATCAAGTCTTTGTAGTCATTTAAATGTGTCTATTGTTCTAGCCCAAGTCAAGTATTGCATATGATAATTTTCTCTTACATCCCCTAGATCGCTGTCGATGTGAGTACCTAAGTGGCTGTGAATACCTGAGGGAATGTGGTGTTTTCTTTGTATCCTTGTAGGCGACAGGATAGCACACTTTCTTCAGCAGGGAGACTGATGGTTTGACTGGGTCAGTGTGGCAGACTGCTCGTATGTTGGAAGCAGTCACCCTTCCTGCCTTCTGCTCAAACCACATGGCACATTTTGCTTGAAGTTGTGTCTCCTTCTCTATCACGTGGCACTATTTGAAATAAATAAGGTTTAGTAACAAGTTTGTGACATGTGGATATGACCAAATTTACTGACTGATGTGGCCTAAATGTAGCCTACCTGTTCTTCTGTCAAACTCAACCCTGTAAAGATCTCTTCACTCTTTGCCTGTAGTTCTTTGTCTGATAAAGCTCGATACTGGGGCATGTACAGTTGGCTTAAAGGTGCAGGGATGTTCAGCTGCACTGCCCTTGGTATGAACCTGAGTGTGAATGAAAAGACCATTGTAAATTGTTATTGGTGCTGAGAAAAGTTGCCATATAAATGCAATGAATTACTATCATAAAGATGGCATGGCATGTTAGTTATTTTTTGGGAAACCAAACAATCATTATTATTTAGTGTTAACCTCTTTGCATGGCCAGGGACAACAGACAGGATGCAGCTTTTCACTGTTTTTTTCTCCCTGTCTTCAGTTGCATGCAGCATGCTGTAGAATGCTGTACATTCATCAGGGGTTGGAGGTGGTATCTTTGCTGGGGGGAGGTCACCCCAGCCAGCAGCTTCTCTCTTTCGCTGGACCTTTGTAAACCTTATCTGGCTCGCTTCAGCATACAAGTCAGCTGGTTTCAAGGATGCCATACTGGGCTCAATCCAGCTGCAGGCCTTTTCAGTGCATGCAGTGCCATCTAGCCTGCATGTAATTGGATGTAGTAAAGCGAACCACACTGGAAATAAGTCCCGAACTTTGTCGTGACGTCCCTAACAAATGACTTTACTGTGATGTATAATGCATTTGTTGAATCAAATCAAATCATACCTGTTCACAGCTGCAAGCAGGGCATAGGTTATGGCACCTATGTGGGAGCAAACTTCTCCTAATCCTGCCATGCAGACACAGTGACCAAATCGGATTAATCCGTCCTTTTCCACAGCAACCCATGCTGTCAGTGGTGGATCATTGAGGCAGTAGGAATGGTTCACCTGACACGGACAGAGGTTTTGTTTAGATTTCATTTCATCAATGTCAGCCCTGTCACCAGCTGTAAACATCTGTGATCAACGTAACTATCTACCAAAATTAGAGCTATCTAGCACAAGAGAGTAATTTAGCTGTGTAACGTTAGATTAGACAACGTAGCATAACCAAAGGCAAACGTTAGGTACCTTCGCTTTGACAAGAGGCTAGAGCTAGCTTACCACTGACCGTAACGTAACGTTAGCTAGCATACATACCGATAGCATTGGCTAATTTAACGTCACTCACCTTGGCTTTGACGATGAAGAAATTCTTCACTTTCCACACGCCAGCATTAGTTACCCAACCAGAGTGGAAATATTTGTAGCTTTCGGTGCTTTTAAAAGCCTTCATCCTGGCTGCGGTATATGGGGATGGATTCTCCACCAGATATATCCAGATGTCACCGAACACGAGATCAGGCAGGGACTTCGCTGCATTTAGTGGTTCAAACACAGCCGCGGGGGCTAAATATGGGTCGCAAGTGCCCAATATGTGTAGCTTTTCCGTGTATCTTGCTAGTTCTTCATGGGTGAGGTGGTCTAAATAGTAGGCAGCCGGTAAATTGCGTCCACTCGCCATGTTGCGCGATGTTGCTATGATCCTTTTTGCCCGTCAGGTTGGTGGTTGCTAGGGAAGAAACCACGTGACTGAAAGCTATGAATAGCAAACTAAGACTGTTAAGTTAAAGGTGTCACTGATGTAAACGGTTACAGCTCGAAGTGGCGGTGAGGTCTGGAAAAATATTGTCAAGGTCTTTAAAAGGTATTGAAATGAACCTCAAGATTCCTGTATATACCCTGTGAGTAGGGATGCACCGAAATGAAAATTCTTGGCCGAGGCCGAAGCCGAATTTAAGGAAACACTTGGCCGAATACCGAATGTGTATCGGCAGTTTTTAATTTTATCATTGCATAAACTAAATACATTTTGCTTTTTATTCATGCTTCTCAAAGAAAGAAATTGAGATTGAAAAAAAAGAACTTTTATATATAACTTATTATAACTAATTATCGTGGGATTTAATCTCTACTGCTTTCCAGGGTTCAAGTTAATGATATTCATGATTTGTCTCTACATAGGCTTCAGAAAGTATTTAGACCCCTTCACTTTTTTCACATTTTTGAATAGATTTGCCATCAATCCACACACAGTACCCCATAATCTAAGTAAAAACGTTTTTTAATGTTTGCAAATGTATTAAAATGTAAATACAGAAATACCTCATGTACGTAAGTATTCAGACCCTTTGTCACTCTTAAAATTAGGTCAAATGCTAAATGTCTTCAACAAGTCATTCAACAAGTTGAATTGAGTCCACCTGAGTGTAAGGATAATAGTTCATGTTATTTCAGAATGAATATCTTTTGTTTTTATAGTCTCTGGTTTGCATAGAAACCACCGCATGATACAGCTGCATGTCATAAACAGGGGTGCACATAACTTTTTGGGGCCAGTGCTCAGAGGAGCACCTAGGGATGCTGCTTGGTGCTCCCCGAGCTCGCGAGTCACGACCCGTCCCACAGGATGGATGAAAAAGGGATGCATGGATAACTTATATTAGCAAAACGACATTTATTCATAAATAAAGATGAACGAACAAATGATTGTGTGCAAAACAAAAGAAACAAATGCAAAATCAAATGACTGCTCTTTAAGCATGAAAGTCTGTCAGACTCCTTTAAACACAATGAAATCAACTGATCTCTTTAAGCACTGCTCTGTTCTGTAAACACTGAAATCAACTTTTCAACAAAAAGTTACAGCCTAAGCATTTATTTATACTACAAGCTTAATCGTCATCATCACTGCTCTCTTGACTGCTGTAAATTATCACTGTCCTCAATTTCAACCATGGTAGAGGATGTTTTTTTTTGTGATCAACTTTTTTTTTTTTTTTTTTTTTTTTTTTGGGTGCGCAAAAGCGCCCTCATGCGGCTGATCTGCCGCGCAGCATGCATTTTGGCGACGCATGCGCACTGGCGCACCAGTTATGTGCACCCCTGGTCATAAACTCGTGTAGAACAGCTGGGAGTCTGAATATGTTTTCAACAAGGCAACAACTCTGCTTCTTCCGCTACGACTGCTAAGCTAACTAGCTAGATGAGTGTAAGGTTGCGTTCGTAAAGTCGCTCTGAGAGCGCTGGAGCGCACACTGGGCCCGACGTCATAGAGAAACCGAGTCATTTGATTGGACGAGAGGCATTCCACGAGTGCTGATCGGACTTCCTGAGTGAATTTACGAACGCAGCCAGTTTTGAAAGCGCCTGTTGAGTTATATTTAATTGTATTGCGTCATCAAAACACGGCCACTATTCGGTGGTTTATTCACACATTCGGCCGAATACCGAATGTGCTTTATTTTGCGATATTCGTCCGAATACATTCGGTGGCCGAATGTTCGGTGCATCCCTACCTGTGAGTGCGCCAAAGGAGAAGAAATGCATAAAATGAACATTTGCTTCACCAAGTTTGTTGAACATGGAGTTTTATGAACGCATCGTTGGTGTGACATTAGAGGCACAGTTCTGATGCAGCATGAAAACCTGTATTACAAAAGGCATCTTAGGCTGGACACGCTTGTACCTGTACTGATGCAACACTGCTCTAATAGAGATACAGGGAGACCCATCAGCTACACTCACTAATAGGGAGACAGGGAAATGGTGAAGGAAATGGTAACCCCCCAAACTCCAGCCTGCTCACTCCGCTCCTCCACCTCGGCTGGCCAACTGGCCTCACCACCTCTGCACAGCAGTCGTGCTGCCCGATCACGTCTCTTCACAACACTGGCTCCCCGCTGGTGGAATGAGCTCCCCACGGCTGTCAGAACGGCAGAGTCACTACCCATCTTCCGTCGTAGACTGAAGACCTCCATCTCTTCAGGTTACACCTTAACTGCTCCTCCTGAGACATCTTCTGCCCCTCAGCACTACGTCTCCTAAAGACACCCGCTTTCCCCTCTACTGTGTCCCTAAGAACTTCTATTGCCCCCCTTGTACTGTTTCTCTGTTCCTCCAGTATAAAAAAAAAAAAAGTTTTAGAAGAAGGTGATTGAAGAAGGTTTTTCCTTCTATCAATGGCCCCGGGCCTGAGCTAGATTACTCTTCCTGCCACGAATGGTGGACTGATGATTCACATGCTTAGTATTCAAATGTATTGACTGTAAGTCGCTTTGGAATAAGGCGTCTGCTAAATGCCAAAAATGTAAATGTAAATCTCAAGTGGTCCGAGCACACGCGGAGGCCCACGTACAGCACAAGGAGACCGTCGCGCACACTACCAACAACTCTACAGCAATATTCTGGACATCATTATTTTCCAGATACGGAATAGGTTTCAAGACCACAAAAAATGCATGTTTCTTTCCCTCCTCGACCCCCAGCACTTTCAGACCTACCGGAAGAAATTCCCTCAAACAGCCTTCTCCAGCTTAACACAGAGTCACAGAACACTGTTCGATCTGTCCCGGCTAAAAACAGAACTAACTGTAATGAATGCCATGACTGATTTTGAAGGGAAAGTCCCACTGATCTCCTCCCTGAAGTCCCACTGAAGCAGAAACATCTGAGTGAGAGCATGGGGCAGCTTAAAACATTGGCATGTGTGGCAGTGACCATCAGGCGGTCATTCTCGGCCTTAAAGCAAATTAAAATGTATGCCAGAAATGCTACTGGACAGACTTGGCTTTCAGCATTAGCCTCCATGTCTATTGAAAAGGACATATTGGTGGAACTGAAATGCACAGATTAACTGTACAACAGAGTAATTGAAGTCTCGAGGAAAGAAAGGAGGATGGATTTTGTGTTCAAATATTCAGTTGTTTTGGTGAGTACAAAGCATTTTATCTTTTATTTGTATATATTTTTGTCATTTTATTTCTGCTAATATATATGTAATTAAAATGACAAATATATAAAAAATACATGTTTTATGCTTCTGTTGCAGGTTGCAAGAGATGTAGAGATGACGTGTGTGGCGCACTGGCTCAGCTGTGCAGTAAAAGTACTCTATTGTTGAATTGTTTGGTTTAACCTTTATCAAAGTGGACATTCAAGGCTAGGAATACACTTTCACCACTGTCGCAAATATATCCTCAAATGATTTGTTCGTTTTCTTTTATTTTCAGTGAATAGTTTGTGTCTTTATCGTCACGTTTCTTAAATGTAACTGCTTTGGGTGAGACAATGCGCTGTTTAGTGAACAAACTTGTTAAAGCTCGCATATTTGGTGGACTTAATAAAACTTTGTAGAGCGCCTTTTATTTTAACGTTTTGACAGCATCCAAACGATTCTAAAGCTGATAGTTTAACACTCTAAATTGTAAATTCAAAACTAAGTGTTAGGTAAACTGGGTAACCAAGCACAAAATATGACCGCAACAAGATGAATGAAAATCAGTAACTTTACAAAGTTATGTATTTTCAAAGGGTATAGCTATACAGAGAAATGTGTCATTTGCCGTAACGCAAGTAAGCCTACGTGTTAGCTAGCAAGCTGGGCTAGCTAGCTACAGTGTGGTGTTAGCTAGCTACGGCGTGGGTTAGCTAGCAAGCAGAGGACTAGCTAGCTACAGTGTACAGTGTACAGTTAGCTAGCAAGCAAATGTTTGCAATGTAGCAGATGAGTTTTATGAGGACACTGCCGTCTAGAAAATGCAGCCACATTATTAACTAGCTACCAATTGATAGCAAGCTTCACAGTAGCTAGATTGATTTGTGCAGTAGTCTTATAATTAAACAGAACTAGCTGTGTTGTATAACACCATGTAACCCAGTACAGTGCAAGTCATATTTTAGAGTCAGGCCAAATTACAATATTCTGCCTGATCACTTATGGAGTCAAAACTAGATTGAAAGGTGTGCGTGCCTTGCAGACAGCTCCATGTGGAAAAAAAAAACTTGCAGGGGTACGTTTATTGTGGGCGAGTGGTCAGCTAGGAAGGTAGGAGGTAGACAGCCGAGGGGCTTTGAACATTCATCATTATTTTTGTCCTTTTCTAGTCTTGCAGCTGCAGTAATGAAATGGAGCACAGACGCAACTGAGGAGAAAGGCACAGAGGAACGGTGTACTCAATGAGTTTGTATTGTCCTGACAGATTCAGCCCCGCCACTGACGGGCTGAAGAGGTTCCTAAATAATGAGTTTGTATTGTCCTGACAGATTCAGCCCCGCCACTGACGGGCTGAAGAGGTTCCTAAATAATAACAGTTATTCTATCTCTCTCTCTTCCTCTCTCAGTGGCCGCGTGTCTCTGTCTCTGCCTCCTCCTACTACCGGGGGAAGTGGAGAAGCGAGAAGAGGTTTTTGAATGACGACAGACGCCGTGTGTAAGCCTTATATAGGCGGACAATTGAGGAGAAAGGCAGTGTAAAGGTCTCTAGGCACAGAGGAACGGTGTACTCAATGAGTTTGTATTGTCCTGACAGATTCAGCCCCGCCACTGACGGGCTGAAGAGGTTCCTAAATAATAACAGTTATTCTCTATCTCTCTCTTCCTCTCTCAGTGTCCGCGTGTCTCTGCCTCCTCCTACTACCGGACGCTTATAGGCGGAGGGTCCCGTCCCTCGTGACACAAGCGTCGCCTGGGCCAGCCAATGGGCTGGCGCAGTGTAATTCAGCTTCTGATGAGGTCACGCAGGGGGCGTTCCCATATGAAAGAGAACGAGTCTGATCACTGACACCTGTCCGTAATCAGACCGTCAACCCTCTCCACCAAAAGTCTGGCTCCCTCTACAGGCCAGAACGCGCCATGCTCCCCACAGTCAGACTACGCTTCAGAGCACCAAGCATGCACCAGAGAGGAAGGGAGGTGGAGACACACGAGAGTAGGAAACTTGACCTCAGCTTTGTTAATTGGTGTTATGGTTGTTAGTTGGTATGTTATGGTTGTTAATTGGTAGGTTATGGTTAGTTGGTTTGTTATGCAGAGTGTGCGAGAGATATACACACACAAACCAACACAGTCTCACACTAAAACAAACACACTCTTCCTCATACTGTCATTCTCTCCCTCACATGAGGCTCACCACAGACCAACAAAGTATCACACGCACAAAAACACACAGTTATCCCACACTGTCATTCTCTCTCTCACACTCTCACACTCTCTCTCTCTCTCTCTCTCTCTCTCTCTCTCTCTCTCACACACACACACACACACACACACACACACACAAAAACGCACACACTCCCCTACACACTCAGTCATAGACACACAAATGCACACGGGTAGGTTAGTGGATTGTGTGTGGGGGGCAGTTAAATAATGGCTACACATTCTCTCTCTCTCTCCCCTCCGTCCCTCTCTCTCTCCCCTCCGTCCCTCTCTCTCTCTCTCCTCCGTCCCTCTCCCCTCCGGATCTGCAAAGAGGAGTGGACCAACATCTCTCCTGAGATGTGCACAAACCTGGTGACCAACTACAAGAAACGACTTTTATATTTAAAAAAAATATTTTTATTTTATTTTTCGGGATTTGTTGGTATTCAGACTTTCACTGTTAAAGTAAACATACCATTAAAATGATAGATTGTTCATTTCTTTGTAAGTGTGCAATCGTACAAAATCAGCAGGGGATCAAATACTTATTTCCCCCACTGTATATGTGTGTGTGTGTAAGGTTCATGCAAGTCTGCAGGCTCTTTATTATTGCATTATTAGCTATCGGCCAGGGGGGTATTCCACGAACGTTGATTAGTATATCGGCGATAAAAATAAATGCCGCGATCAGGCAACTCGAGATTGGAATTCAAGCCTCAGGTGATTCCTCGAACGAGGATCAGCTTGTGTCATGAGTGTTCATAGAACACCGGCTTAGAAATCCTCGATATGGGCGCGTGCACGCAGGCATAAAGAGCCCCGAAGAGTCGAACTGTCGAAATGAAGATTGATCTTTATGAAGACGAAAAATAAGATGTAAAATAGTGTAATACTGCCGCAATTAACAAGGCAAGGGAAATGGTTTGGCAAGAAATTGCTGACCGATTAAATGCGTAGGTCATACTAGCCCCAGTTATTGTTATATGTTCATATTTTAATAAAATAATATCTACTACTGTAGTGATATCAGCAGCAGGCTACAAACCATCATATCGTCACGATGGCCTAGTGGTATTGACCGCTGCCATGGTATTTATTCGTCATTTTAAGACGGTGGTTCAAATCCCTCCAGACACACTTTTTATTGCATTTCGTTGTCTGAATCTAATCTAAAATCTCATCTAAACAAGTATATAGGCCAGGGGTCGGCAACTAAGTTTGGCCTCGGACCCCCAAAAATGTAGCCACTAGATGGCGGGCCCGAACATAATCAAAGGCTAAGTTAAGTAATTGATTGTTAAAAAATGTGACGTTCTAATGCTTTGACTTTTCTTTCGAAAAATTTACACATCGCTAGTCAACTAACACAGCTTGTTTTGTGAGCCTGCTAACAATGTAAAGTAGTGTTATAGTTAACTAGGTAGCAGTCCAATCCATTACGTTGCAGTATTTTGGCTTGACTAGTGAGTTTGTGTTGTGATTCTCAACAACGTTGAAACGTAGCTTCACCCTTTTCCATATTTTTGAATAATAAATGTGTGGACTGACGATGTAGCGCAGCCTAACTTATTCTAATGATTATTTAACATACTTTTGTTCTGATAATTATTCCCCCCTCCTCCCAGACAAGGTCACATTATTATTGGATTGGTTGTTTGCGTGTCTGGTGAAGTTAGCTAAACATTTAACCTGCTAGCTAGCAAGATAAACATAATGTCACTCTTCAAAGGTCTAAAGAGGAAAGTTGACGGTGAAAACAGGGCATTTAAAGAGGAATGGACAGTGAACTATACGTTCATCCTACCTGGTTTCATCAATGCAAAGCCGTTGTGAGACTCACATTTTACGTGCTCACAATGTTCCCTTTCTATACATGCGAGTCGTCCTTTTCGATGAATGTGGCACGGTGGCAGAGTGGTTAAGATCACTGCCTCACAGTCTCAAGGTACTGGGTTCGAATCCCGGTCTCGGAAGGTGCTGGGTTCGATTCCTGGTAATCACTGTGGGAGTTTGCATGTTCTCCCCGTGCCGCGTGGGTTTCCTCCGGCCACTCCGGTTTCCTCCCACATGAATGAAACATGCAGTATGAATGCGAGTGAATGTGAATGCGAGTGAGCATTCCCAGGGCTCCTTCGAAAATGAGACTCGTCTCAAAGGAATTCCCTGGTAAAATAAAGGTTCATTTCATTTCATTTCAATGTGATAAAGACGCACGAGAGGAATCGATTGATGCATAAAAACCTTGAGAACTGCCTGCGGATTAAAGTGACGTCCATATCACCAGATATCAAGCAAGATATCGGCAAAAACCGATGGGAGATGCCACTTTTCACATTAAGTGAGTACCAAGCCTGTCGTTATTGTATTTAATAACCTAATTGTATTTTGTATATTTTGAATGAATGGCTCATTGTAATTATTATCCCTAATAGCGTGTTTGCTCTGTCGTTTCAGGAGCGTATAGTAGGCCTATGCACCACCACCCCTCGCCCTCCAAGATCAAGCAGATTCTGCTTTTTATTTGCGCCGATTTTGTTGTCAATGTTTTTCAGAAAATTAAACTGAATTTGCTTTGTTACTGTTCATATGTGTGTTGCAGTCACATATACGTAAACATTACGTTTGAATGGTTTACTGAGCTTGTGTTATTTCTTTCAAACCACACACCGCATGTCGGCTATTTCAGCACCACGTGTTGTCCACCTACTTATGATTCACCATGAGGGGTTCAGCGTCAGTGCGCTTCGCTGCCTGATTGTCTGTCCCTGTGTCATTCACTCTCAACATGGATAAAAGTACAATAAGCATTATTCAGGTGGAGGTCGATTCTCTATTCGGACATTATAGGCGCTATATGTGGGACTGTCGGTCCGATATTGTAAAAAAGAAAAAAAGTGGATTCTCAAAATAATCTGCTGCAGGGGCGGGGCTAGGAGGTGGCTACTTGGGCTCAAGCCTCGGATGTTTTCTGAAAAGCCCCGAATGTTTTACTTTCAACAACAACAAAAAACTCTCGTGAGTAACGTGCAGTACCGGAGTCCAACAGAGAGGCAGCAGCTGCGCGACATTAGCCTGCGTACTGCGTAGCCTGCCCTGCCCTGAAGAAGAAGTGATCTCAATCAGTGCAAATAGAGAAACGCGCTGCATATAGCCCACAACACAACGGAAGTGTAGAAAAACGCTGCAATTCAGTTCACAACACAACGGAACTGTTCTCACAACGGAAGTGTTCTGGGGGGGAACGATAAGTGGAACGGACCAGAGACGTGTTTTTGAAGTTCCGAAAAGCAGTTCTGAAGAGGTTGTGGAGTGAAGAGGCGACATAAAAGGTACATATTATATTTCTTATTTATGTCTGCAGATATGTCTGCAGATAACATGTGCTGTATTTCAAACCGAAGGGCTCATTCTATGCCCTACACCCTATGAAGGGTTCGTAGAAGCTTGTGCAGTGGAGGGATTCTTTATTGGGAATTAGCCGTTGGATCGTATTCAGACATAACGTAGGCTGGTTCTGTCAAGATATTTGTTGGCATTATGAGGAGGACAGGTGACTTCCTTAAACCTGTGAGAGGGAAGTCACTTCCCCTTGATGTTCAACCACAATGGTCATCTGACCAACTGTTGGATGCTGCTTTAAAGAAGCTGAAAGATTTTAACCAGGACATGAAAGATGTTTCCTATGTCTTGCTGTACCCCGATGGTCAGGAAGTTCGAAACATTCCAGGAACAGACACCGCTTTCACAGTGGAGAAATACAAGGAGGCCATTGGAAAGGCCTACCAAAGAATAACACTGTACATTTGCCCTGTTAAACAATTCACAAACAGTTGTAAGTGCAAGTTTCCACCTTGTTTTAAGCTCCACTCTGTAAAACTGAGGCAATGAGTGAAATTCATCTTTATACCCACATCAATTATGCCAATTATTCTTTTTCAAAGGTTACAGTGGACAGTCTTCAAGTGAAGATGATGACGGTGTGGTTCAAATGGTTAATTTGGCATCTGGAGACAGTCCACTTTCAGACACCGTGGTTAGTTTGCATCATGGCATTTCTCCTTAAATGAAGTGAATTGACAATATTTTGATAATATTTTCATTTGATCTAATCTGTCATTTGTGTGTTGTATGCAGGTGTGGGACGGTCCAAATGAAGTGAGCACTCCAAATGAAGTGAGCACTCCAAGAATGGAGAACATTTTGCAAGGGTAAAACACAGCACAGTCAACATGAACTTTTCTTGCACAAGCAGCACAATACAGTACAGCAGTTTAAATTGTTGTTTTTTTCCAGACCTGCCAGACGCTTACAGACTGCATCTCATCAAGTAAGAAAATCCATATCCTCTAGTGTTGAATGTGTGAACCTGAAATTATGAAATGCCTGTAAATAATTTCATTAATTCACCAAGCCAAATGTAATGTGTGCTGTTTTAGTTACTAAGCCAATAACACTGTCATTAAATTAACTGCTATTTTTTGGGGTAAAACTAGGATGGAGGACAAACCGCAGTCCAGGAACAAGACAAATGTGCCCGGGGTCAGAATAACTTCTACAGGTAAGCTGTGTTGACAGATGCAACCTTTACACATTTGCTAGTTTACTCAGAATTGTGTGGATTTTCAATGTATTTCTTGCATCTTTGTCAAATGTTTTTCAAATGTATGTTTTAAACCTAATGTTTTTCAAAGAAACCAGACGAGGATTGACATCTGAATTTAAGCCGTAGGTATTTTTATTTTTCAGCTCAGTGAAGCAGGGTGCACAAGGCGACAGGAAGAAACCTGTGTACTCGGATTCTGGAGAGACTATCTTCTTGACACAGAAGGTTTATTTTAATTATCTCATCATAAACACACTCCCTACCCTGCAGAAGACCTGAACAGTCCCCAGATCTTTTAATTATGTCATCTTGATATCATCTTCTATTGCTGGCAGTTCCATTGAAATATTATATTTTACAACTAAACTAAATCTACTTTTTTCAGAGAAACAAACAGGAATCTTCCTCCAGGACATCCTCATTTTCGCCACAGGACTCGACGCACTGCCTCCCTCTGGGATCCAGCCACCACCCAAAACTGCTTTTTCTGCGGACATCACGCTTCCCAATGAGCAGAACCTGCGCCAACACAATAGAGATACCGATGGCCATGAATTACAATGAGTTTCAGAACAACATGGACTTTGGGATACAAAATTCCCCAGGGTTTGGACTACAGTAAACTAAACTGGCTTAACTAGATTTCAGTAGTTAAAGGGTTAACTTTGTTCTTTGAAATGTGTACTCACATATCATGACATATCAGCCATGTTCTTCAGTCTGATATAGTTCTGTACACCAGACTGCCAGGTCAAGGCCTGCATCAGACCAAGCCTTCTCTGCAGGTTCTCAAAGTGTCCCTGGAGATGCTGATCTCCACATGGACTGTAGGTAGACTCCGAAACAAACTGGCCTAGTTCGTGTGGTGGGACTTTGAACCCACAGTCAGTTCTGCCAAACCTGTGGGTAACAGTTAACTGGCACACTAACTGTACTGTTTTCATTAAAACATTTTGTTATAAATGTATCATTGTATCAAATAATCATTTTTTAGAGAAAAGTATTTCAATTGAAAGCTACTCAACAGGCAACTACAGTTGATTGCATTTTAGACAATTAGAAGTACATGTGAATTGTGAATGTAGAAGTACAAGAATGAAAAAATAATTGTAATTGATAGAACCAAACCTGTGAGGCAGGTTGTACATGACATCTGGTTTCCCAGATGGACAACGAGACTGGTGAACAGGTCTGATGGTGTGTGTGTTCCACTTTTCCCTGCATTCATCAAGGTCCCGCTGTAGCACACCCATGAACACAAACCGCACTAGGCATGTGTGCTCATGACTGCCACTGAACAAATCTCTCTCCCTCAGGTCATTCATGAAGTCCATCCAGAATTGAGATCTGGAAAAACACTCAAATTAGAGATGTAGTTTGTTGTAGGTGATGCATTTCCATGTAATGGATTTAGAATTAGCATAATGATCATCAAACAACAGAAAACCTGCAGTGCCACAAAAGGTATTTACTAAATAGAAGGGGTCCCTCTGTGTTTTAAGGTGTTTCTGATCAGTTCAGTGGAATGGAAATCAATGCTCCAACAACTAGATGTACCACCAAGTAATCAGAACGAATGAAATTCCATGGGTATTTTAAGATATACTGTGTTCCCTACTAGGGGTGTAAGAAATATTTTAAAAGTTGAGGACACCTCTGTTTGCGGAAGTATGACCACCAGCTTTCGATTCGTTGGTTTGCTGTTGAGGAGCCATACATATGACTGGCAGCCCCAGCAAAGTCATCGGTGTGTGAAGATCTTAAGCTGTTTCCATTTTGTGCAATTTGTGTAAGTCGTGGTGTAAACATCATAGACGGCAGAAAAACTCCTGCTGCTCCAGAATATAAATCTAGAGATGAGATTCTAGGTTTTGAGGAAAATAAACCTATTCCTTCTTCATCCCCATATCCCTTCCTTTAAAACTCATCAATAAAACATCATAGGGTGTGTGTGTGTGTTCCCTCATCCATATTCCTATTACGGTAGAGATGGGGAAAATACAGTACCAGAACACACACACACACACAAACACACACACAATTATAGTATGGAACCCCAGCCAGGCTGAAGAATCCCTCCACTGCACAAGCTTCTACGAACCCTTCATAGGGTGTAGGGCATAGAATGAACCCTTCGGTTTGAAATACAGCACATGTTATCTGCAGACATAAATAAGAAATATAATATGTACCTTTTATGTCGCCTCTTCACTCCACAACCTCTTCAGAACTGCTTTTCGGAACTTCAAAAACACGTCTCCGGTCCGTTCCACTTATCGTTCCCCCCCAGAACACTTCCGTTGTGAGAACAGTTCCGTTGTGTTGTGAACTGAATTGCAGCGTTTTTCTACACTTCCGTTGTGTTGTGAGCTATATGCAGCGCGTTTCTCTATTTCCAGCGTTTTTCTACACTTCCGTTGTGTTGTGAGCTATATGCAGCCCGTTTCTCTATATGCAGCGCGTTTGCCCTTGTCGGCCACCGTAGATTTGAACCACCGTCTTAAAATGACGAATAAATACCATGGCAGCGGTCAATACCACTAGGCCATCGTGACGATATGACGGTTTGTAGCCTGCTGCTGATATCACCACATTAGTAAATATTATTTTATTAAAATATGAACATATAACAATAACTGGGGCTAGTATGACCTACGCATTTAATCGGTGAGCAATTTCTTGCCAAACCATTTCCCTCGCCTTGTTAATTGCGGCAGTATTACACTATTTTACATCTTATTTTTCGTCTTCATAAAGATCAATCTTCATTTCGACAGTTCGACTCTTCGGGGCTCTTTATGCCTGCGTGCACGCGCCCATATCGAGGATTTCTAAGCCGGTGTTCTATGAACACTCATGACACAAGCCTGATCCTCGTTCGAGGAATCACCTGAGGCTTGAATTCCAATCTCGAGTTGCCTGATCGCGGCATTTATTTTTATCGCCGATATACTAATCAACGTTCGTGGAATACCCCCCTGACCGATAGCTAATAATGCAATAATAAAGAGCAAGACTTGCATGAACCTTACACACACACACACACACATAATATGTATATTAGTATGTGTGTGAGTATATTATACAGTGGGGGAAATAAGTATTTGATCCCCTGCTGATTTTGTACGTTTGCACACTTACAAAGAAATGAACAATCTGAACGAATGAATGAATGAATGAATGAATGAATGAATGAATGGTCTTTATTGTCATTGATATAGTACAGGTACCAAACAACGACATTTGGGAGGGGGGGCTCCCCTGGTGCTAGGAAAGAAAAAAAAACTTAAAAACTTGAACAATCTATCATTTTAATGGTAGGTTTACTTTAACAGTGAAAGTCTGAATACCAACAAATCCCGATTTTTATTTTTTATTTTTTATTTTTATATAAAAGTCGTTTCTTGTAGTTGGTCACCAGGTTTGTGCACATCTCAGGAGAGATGTTGGTCCACTCCTCTTTGCAGATCCGGAGGGGAGAGGGACGCAGGAGAGAGAGAGAGAGAGAGAGAGAGAGAGAGAGAGAGAGAGAGAGAGAGAGAGAGAGAGAGAGAGAGAGAGAGAGAGAGAGAGAGAGAGAGAGAGAGAGAGAGAGAGAGAGAGAGAGGGACGGAGGGGAGAGAGAGAGGGACGGAGGGGAGAGAGAGAGAGAATGTGTAGCCATTATTTAACTGCCCCCCACACACAATCCACTAACCTACCCGTGTGCATTTGTGTGTCTATGACTGAGTGTGTAGGGGAGTGTGTGCGTTTTGTGTGTGTGTGTGTGTGTGTGTGTGTGAGAGAGAGTGTGAGAGTGTGAGAGAGAGAACGACAGTGTGGGATAACTGTGTGTTTTTGTGCGTGTGATACTTTGTTGGTCTGTGGTGAGCCTCATGTGAGGGAGAGAATGACAGTATGAGGAAGAGTGTGTTTGTTTTAGTGTGAGACTGTGTTGGTTTGTGTGTGTATATCTCTCGCACACTCTGCATAACAAACCAACTAACCATAACCTACCAATTAACAACCATAACATACCAACTAACAACCATAACACCAATTAACAAAGCTGAGGTCAAGTTTCCTACTCTCGTGTGTCTCCACCTCCCTTCCTCTCTGGTGCATGCTTGGTGCTCTGAAGCGTCGTCTGACTGTGGGGAGCATGGCGCGTTCTGGCCTGTAGAGGGAGCCAGACTTTTGGTGGAGAGGGTTGACGGTCTGATTACGGACAGGTGTCAGTGATCAGACTCGTTCTCTTTCATATGGGAACGCCCCCTGCGTGACCTCATCAGAAGCTGAATTACACTGCGCCAGCCCATTGGCTGGACCAGGCGACGCTTGTGTCACGAGGGACGGGACCCTCCGCCTATATAAAGCGTCCGGTAGTAGGAGGAGGCAGAGACACGCGGACACTGAGAGAGGAAGAGAGAGATAGAATAACTGTTATTATTTAGGAACCTCTTCAGCCCGTCAGTGGCGGGGCTGAATCTGTCAGGACAATACAAACTCATTGAGTACACCGTTCCTCTGTGCCTAGAGACCTTTACACTGCCTTTCTCCTAAATTGTCCGCCTATATAAGGCTTACACACGGCGTCTGTCGTCATTCAAAAACCTCTTCTCGCTTCTCCACTTCCCCCGGTAGTAGGAGGAGGCAGAGACACGAGGCAGAGGCAGAGACAGAGACACGCGGCCACTGAGAGAGGAAGAGAGAGAGATAGAATAACTGTTATTATTTAGGAACCTCTTCAGCCCGTCAGTGGCGGGGCTGAATCTGTCAGGACAATACAAACTCATTATTTAGGAACCTCTTCAGCCCGTCAGTGGCGGGGCTGAATCTGTCAGGACAATACAAACTCATTGAGTACACCGTTCCTCTGTGCCTTTCTCCTCAGTTGCGTCTGTGCTCCATTTCATTACTGCAGCTGCAAGACTCGAAAAGGACAAAAATAATGATCAATGTTCAAAGCCCCTCGGCTGTCTACCTCCTACCTTCCTAGCTGACCACTCGCCCACAATAAACGTACCCCTGCAAGTTTTTCTTTCCCACATGGAGCTGTCTGCAAGGCACCTTTCAATCTAGTTTTGACTAAGTGATCAGGCAGAATATTATAATTTGGCCTGACTCTAAAATATGACTTGCACTGTACTGGGTTACATGGTGTTATACAACACAGCTAGTTCTGTTTAATTATATCACTCTACTGCACAAATCAATCTAGCTACTGTGAAGCTTGCTATCAATTGGTAGCTAGTTAATAATGTGGCTGCATTTTCTAGACGGCAGTGTCCTCATAAAACTCATCTGCTACATTGCAAACATTTGCTTGCTAGCTAACATAGGACCACACTGTAGCTAGCTAGTCCTCTGCTTGCTAGCTAACCCACGCCGTAGCTAGCTAACACCACACTGTAGCTAGCTAGCCCAGCTTGCTAGCTAACACGTAGGCTTACTTGCGTTACGGCAAATGACACATTTCTCTCTATATAGCTATACCCTTTGAAAATACATAACTTTGTAAAGTTACTGATTTTCATTCATCTTGTTGCGGTCATATTTTGTGCTTGGTTACCCAGTTTACCTAACACTTAGTTTTGCATTTACAATTTAGAGTGTTAAACTATCAGCTTTAGAATCGTTTGGATACTGTCAAAACGTTAAAATAAAAGGCGCTCTACAAAGTTTTCCACCAAATATGCGAGCTTTAACAAGTTTGTTCACTAAACAGGGCATTGTCTCACCCAAAGCAGTTACATTTAAGAAACGTGACGATAAAGACACAAACTATTCACTGAAAATAAAAGAAAACGAACAAATCATTTGAGGATATATTTGCGACAGTGGTGAAAGTGTATTCCTAGCCTTGAATGTCCACTTTGATAAAGGTTAAACCAAACAATTCAACAATAGAGTACTTTTACTGCACAGCTGAGCCAGTGCGCCACACACGTCATCTCTACATCTCTTGCAACCTGCAACAGAAGCATAAAACATGTATTTTTAATATATTTGTCATTTTAATTACATATATATTAGCAGAAATAAAATGACAAAAATATATACAAATAAAAGATAAAATGCTTTGTACTCACCAAAACAACTGAATATTTGAACACAAAATCCATCCTCCTTTCTTTCCTCGAGACTTCAATTACTCTGTTGTACAGTTAATCTGTGCATTTCAGTTCCACCAATATGTCCTTTTCAATAGACATGGAGGCTAATGCTGAAAGCCAAGTCTGTCCAGTAGCATTTCTGGCATACATTTTAATTTGCTTTAAGGCCGAGAATGACCGCCTGATGGTCACTGCCACACATGCCAATGTTTTAAGCTGCCCCATGCTCTCACTCAGATGTTTCTGCTTCAGTGGGACTTCAGGGAGGAGATCAGTGGGACTTTCCCTTCAAAATCAGTCATGGCATTCATTACAGTTAGTTCTGTTTTTAGCCGGGACAGATCGAACAGTGTTCTGTGACTCTGTGTTAAGCTGGAGAAGGCTGTTTGAGGGAATTTCTTCCGGTAGGTCTGAAAGTGCTGGGGTCTCGAGGAGGGAAAGAAACATGCATTTTTCGTGGTCTTGAAACCTATTCCGTATCTGGCAAATAATGATGTCCAGAATATTGCTGTAGAGTTGTTGGTAGTGTGCGCGACGGTCTCCTTGTGCTGTACGTGGGCCTCCGCGTGTGCTCGGACCACTTGAGATTTACATTTACATTTTTGGCATTTAGCAGACGCCTTATTCCAAAGCGACTTACAGTCAATACATTTGAATACTAAGCATGTGAATCGTCAGTCCACCATTCGTGGCAGGAAGAGTAATCTAGCTCAGGCCCGGGGCCATTGATAGAAGGAAAAACCTTCTTCAATCACCTTCTTCTAAAACTTTTTTTATTTTATACTGGAGGAACAGAGAAACAGTACAAGGGGGGCAATAGAAGTTCTTAGGGACACAGTAGAGGGGAAAGCGGGTGTCTTTAGGAGACGTAGTGCTGAGGGGCAGAAGATGTCTCAGGAGGAGCAGTTAAGGTGTAACCTGAAGAGATGGAGGTCTTCAGTCTACGACGGAAGATGGGTAGTGACTCTGCCGTTCTGACAGCCGTGGGGAGCTCATTCCACCAGCGGGGAGCCAGTGTTTTGAAGAGAAGTGATCGGGCAGCACGACTGCTGTGCAGAGGTGGTGAGGCCAGTCGGCCAGCCGAGGTGGAGGAGCGGAGTGAGCGGGCTGGAGTTTGGGGGGTTACCATTTCCTTCACCATTTCCCTGTCTCCCTATTAGTGAGTGTAGCTGATGGGTCTCCCTGTATCTCTATTAGAGCAGTGATGCATCAGTACAGGTACAAGCGTGTCCAGCCTAAGATGCCTTTTGTAATACAGGTTTTCATGCTGCATCAGAACTGTGCCTCTAATGTCACACCAACGATGCGTTCATAAAACTCCATGTTCAACAAACTTGGTCAAGCAAATGTTCATTTTATGCATTTCTTCTCCTTTGGCGCACTCACAGGGTATATACAGGAATCTTGAGGTTCATTTCAATACCTTTCAAATACTTTTTAAAGACCTTGACAATATTTTTCCAGACCTCACCGCCACTTCGAGCTGTAACCGTTTACATCAGTGACACCTTTAACTTAACAGTCTTAGTTTGCAATAGACTAGACCACGATCATACAACAGAATTTCCGGTTCATCTTTGTTTTTTAATAAAACTAATAAATTCACGAACTTTTACTAAAAGTTTTTAGGACTCAAACTCTTTGGACAGTCTAATTCAGAAAAATACCTACAAAATGCAAGACCTCATAAAATCTTGATAAGACGTTTTAATACTTAAGGGTCTTGATTTTCCCAAAATGTATATATCAACTTTTAATACTTTTCAAGACACCGGGGATACCCTGACTCAGCCCCATCCCATGCATATTCTGAGTGCCACGTTGATTTCAATGAGTATGCGTTAGTATTTTGCGCACAACAGTGACTGAAGTTCAGCAGGGGGCATCAGCAGCACTGGGAGCTTCCTCCCTCCCTCCCTCCCTCTCTCCCTCCCTTCCCCCTCCCTCCCTCCCCATCCCCCCTCCCTCCCTCCCCATCCCCCCTCCCTCTCCCTCTTATCGACAGCAGTCACAGAGCAGCAAAAACACACCTCCACACAGTTTGTTATTTTTATTTAAATGTCTTTATTAGGATAAAACTTCAATTCAAGCACTTTCCATCTGTATTAGCGTGTTCTGTATACAACTCAAAAAAGTGTAAATAGTGACAAGAACATAATACAGAGAGAGAGAGAATACAGAGAGAGAGAGAATAGAGAGAGAGAACCAAATCTCTCGTGAACTTCTATCGCAGCACCATAATCTGTTCTGACAGGATGCATCACCGTGTGGTTCGGCAACCTGACTGCCCAGGACTGAAGACGCTTACAGAGGACAGTGAAGACTGCAGTCAAAATAATGAAAGACAGAACTGCCACAACTCAATAACATTTACAGCACCCACTGTATAAAGAAAGCTCAGTTGCTGTGCTAGCTTTCCAGAAGCTTCCATCACCCTTAGGGAGTGGTCGTAATCCTCCTGGCTCGCCTGGCCACCCTGGATCCTTTCGGAGATGCTCATCATGTCGTTGATGAAGGCAGAGAAGATGGACTGTGTACATCCAGCCTCGTTACACCTCTTCCAGAAGATGGCGGAGTCAGAGCTGGGCTCCCCAGGTGTCCCCTTGGAAGAGGAGGGATGGGCCACATGGGAGGGAGGGGGGGTGATGGAAAGGGGGGGTGGGGGGACAGGTGTTTTGCAGAGCTCTGTGGGGAGGGCAGGTGAAACAGGTGAAAGGACTGGACCGGCAGGGTCATCAGTGGGGACAGGAGAGACAGGGTCATCAGTGGGTCCTGGTGAGTGAGAGCCAGCATGTTGACTAGAGGCCAAAGGTGAATCATGTTGCTCTGGATCACAGCCCTGAGAGGAACCAGGACTAGTAGCAGAATCCAGTGTAGAACTGAACTCTTTCCTGGAGGCTCCAGGGGTCTCAGCATCGGTTCTGTCAGGTTTATATCCAGACACCCTTTGTTCTGAGTTTCCACTGCTGTCTAGATCTGTGTCTAGAGGAGCCAACTCCATGTCAATGACATTTTCACCTCCCTCTAAATCTGAGGCATTCAATATCCTTCTGAACTTTGGTTTGGATAAGCTCTCATCCTGCCGGTACTTGCTTGGACGACTCAATGGTCTCTTAGAAGGCGTTTCTCTGTTGTGGTGTTCTGATGTGTCTGAATCCCCTTGGTATGGTAATAATAATAATAATAACTTGTATTTGTATAGCACTTTTCCTGCAAACGTTGCAGCTCAAAGTGCTTTACATTATTATTGAATTATTTTTCAATATAGTGGAGAAGCCAGCATTTAAAGACATGCGGTACTCTTTTGATGGCCCATACAAGTTGCCTAGTAAGACTTTCATCTCCAAAACTGCCATTCCAAATTTGTACAAGAAAGTGAAGGGAGACAAAATAAAGAGACATGGTTTACTTCATAGGTTGCTCTGTTATTACATTACCTGGGTCACATAACAGTGAAACGGTAAATGGATTACATTTATATAGCGCCTTATTCCAAAGAGCTTTACAATAGCCTCTCATTCACCCATTCACACACACCAATGGCGGCAAGCTACCATGCAAGGCGCCGGCCCGCTCATTGGGAGCAATTTGGGGGTCAGTGACAATTATAATTGTATATAATTGTATAATTATTAATTTCTGCCAGTGTGGCGGGGGCTGCTGCTGGGGGGCCGTTGCTGGCCGGCGTGCTGGCGGGGGTGCTGGGGGAGGTGGGCGCCGTGGGGCTGGCTGTGCTGGCGTTGTACATGGGCGTCCTCTGTTTGAACTGAACGCCTTGCCCGGCGTGGCCGACTCCTCGGGCTGGCGACCGGACTGGAGGGCGTCTCGCCCCAAACCACCCGCGTTTGCTGTTTGAGGTGGCCGACACGTCCCGCTCCGACTTTGCCGGCTTGCAGTACTGCTCCAACCGGTTCAGGTCGCAGCTGCGGAAGCAGCACTCCTCCACGATCCCACGGAGGAGTGGAGAGCGCCGACTGCTGGACCTGCTGGTAGGCCTACTGAAATTATGAAATTATGGTGACAGTCTACCCACTGCAACGATGGCTTCTCCTGGAACATGTTCTTGCGGAAGGCCAGCTCCTCCTCTAGGCTCTGGCTGCGGTTCTCCAGGTCGACGCGCTGCAGCGTCTCCTCCCCCAGCTGCTGCTTGGCCTGGGCCAGGCCCGCCTCCAGCTTTTAACTGAGGATCATGCTTCTTACAGTACAACATAAAGGTCCCCTTTTCAGTGTCCACTCTGTTGATGGCCCCGTCTTCTACTGCACAGGGGTAGTGGTAGGACCTCTTACAGATTTTCAGCTCACACCCCACAGTGGCACCAGATCTCCTACACCTGTAGCACTTCAGTTTAGCTCCTCTCTTCATCTCCTTCTTGACATCTTCCACAGAGAAACCAAATAAGTCATCACACTCTGGTGAGTTCTCGCAATAAAGTCCAGATGAAAACAGCAGACAGTTGTGATGGGCTTTTACAGAACCTTTCGTCGATAGTGGTCCAGTTATAACGTTCTCCACAGACATCGGACATAGTACGCATGGCGCTGTTTCCACCTGTCGTTCGGGGCGCATTTTCCAGCTGTGCTCTCTTACGGGTTACTAATGGCAAATAAAGTGTTGCGAATCCGCAGAACAGTCCAAAACTACAGCGATTGTTAAATTGCACGGAACTGCCGACAACGCCAAAATTGTAGCCGTACAGGTTATGCTAGGATCCTTGAGTACACAGCAAGAGGAGGCGATATATACTTCAACAATAAGTTTATTAACAATTTATTTAAAAACACATGCACCAGGATCAGTAATATAAAAAGTATAAAATTAGTCCCTAAGGCGGAGTGGTCGGGCGGCACTAGTCACAGCTACCATACTTAATAAGCTAGGCCCAGTTGGGCTCCCCCTGGTGGAGAGTCCGAATAGTGCTGCTCTAAAATGTACACGGCATGTAATAAACCCACACTGTACCACTATAAACACACTGCAAAATCAAGTACCACTGCAACTACACGGCAACCATAACACTGCAAAATCAAGTATGGGGTAAGCTATACCCAATAAGGCATGCGAAAGAACTACACACTGCAGCTGGCTACTGGTCCTGAAACTACACTTATCTCTAAGCGGGCAGCCGAGACTATGCTTCCAACCGGAACTCTGTCACAACTACTATCACCGCTAAAAACGACTGAACCTGGTGGTGAGGAAAGTTTAAAGGGCCCAACCCACAGTCTCGTCCAATCGGGGGAGTGAGAGGGAATCCCAGCCCGTCAGTGTTAGTGGCTCAATCTCGGGGGAAATCCAGGAGGCGGGGCGTTCGTGGTAGGCGTCGGTCGATCGATTGGCTGGTCCGGTGTGCTGCGGGTAGGGGAGAGGGGGAGGCAGAATCAGCCGCCAGACACATACAATAAGCGGCAAACCCTGGTGTTGCTCAAATCACACACAAGCAAATGGTAGTAAGACTTTCCTTTGTTGTGGTGATTTGAGGGCGTTGTATATTAGGTCTCTTGCCGATCTCCACACTGCATGGTCGGCTGGTCCGGTGCGCGCGTCGTTCGAGCCCTCCGATGTCGCCGTTGCGTGGAAGGAACGTCGGGTCTCTCGTGGAACGGAAGCACCGGCATTTATACTCACAATCATGGGAGTGATTGTGATTGGGAACACCTGTGGAGAAGCAGATGGACGTACACACAACCACTCATTCGCACCACTACGTTCTGACACGCCCACTCATTCATACCAGTCATTCCACCCCGCTTCATATAAAGAAAGCTCATTATTAAAGACACCAGCCACCCTGCCTATGCACTATTCACACTCCTCCCATCCCAAAAACGCTATCTGTATCAACTCACACACCACCACCCGCCTCAGAAATAGTTTCTTCCCACAGGCAGTCAGGTTGCTGAACAGCTGAACCATGCGCACTGCACTTGGCACTTTACACCCTGCACTAAGACCTTGTACTGTATTGTTGTTTTGTGGACTATGTTGTTGTGTGTGATACTAGAGAGAGACGAGGCTGAAGAATGGCATTGTATTAATACATATCACAATAAACTTGAACTAGATAACTTATTAGCCACACGACCAGAGCCTGTGGAATTTGTTCTCGGTACAGCATATTAATCACTGCAAAAACAAGGAAGTGCCCAATAGACAACAGACAAAAAAAAGTACCTTTCACACAAGAAATGCAGCTCAGTGCTTTACAACAGAGATAAAAACATAAAGTGAATATAAAAACATATACAAGCATAACATTTATATAACAGCAGGGGAACTAGATAAAACAGTAAAAAGAAGTAAAGATAAAATGGAATAAAAGAAGAGAAACAAATGTAAGAAATAAATAGATAAAACATTTAATAACAGTCACAAAAGTGAGGTTCTATCCCCTAAAACGAAATGAAGGTTCCACTGCCTTAATAAAATGCTGAAGGACTTTGTACCACTGAGTCCCTTGCCTTGACAATATTTAAGACTTCACTTGGCTTTAAAATATTTAAGACTTGGCTTTATTAACATATTTAAGACTTGATATTAAACCTCACAGGTTGGTGAGAAAATATAACATTTATCCGTTTATTTCTTAAAAATGTAAACATACAACACCAGTGCCCCGTTTGCCAGGTAAATCACAGGTGCTGCTACTAGTGAGCTAAACGTCACCTGTAACGTATCCGTTTCCGCCTCCTACGACGTGGACGAGGGGTTGGATTTTAGGAGGCAACTTTATTAGGCAGATATCAAAAACATACAATTACATACATTTTTCAACAACATTACAACAACTCGGAATCGCGCCATATAACCAAACCGGTCATGCTGGATGATGTTGCAGGCAGCATAACATTCGCCACTGCGTCTCCAGACTCCGTCACGTCCGTCACGTGTGCTCAGCCTGAACCCGCTCTCTTCTGCGAAGTGTAACGCAGGACTGGGTTCTTTGTCTGCGGACTGGTTTGTCGGACCTCCTTTTCCTCCTCTCTCCCCCTCCTCCTCTCTCTCCTCCTCCTCCTCCTCCACATAGGTTTTTTCAGTCCACGACCTCGCCACCCTCCTCATGAACTCCAAGTGTGTTTTGCACTTCCCCGGGTTCCTGGCCTTGTACAGCACATAGGCATTGAACACACAAAGCTGAAACAAGTACGCCACAAACTTTTTTGACCAGTTGAGTGTTTTCCTAATGAATGGGTAGTATGCAATGTTCTGGTCAAGTTTGTCCACCCCATTCATGCAGGCATTGTATGCCACAACACACTCCGGTTTGAGCTGACCCACCTTCTCCTTCTTCCCCTTCTGCCACACCTCCACCCTCTGCATGCTGTCATGGTGGCAGGTTGTCACCATCCTCACCAGACGCTTGTCCTGCCATGCCATAACCAGCACCCTGCCATTGTGCCGCACCAGCCTCCCCTCCACACCCAAGTCGGCCTTTGTCGGCTCCCTTATGATCTGCGGTTCCCCCCTGTTTTTTCGCAGTGTTCCGCAGACGTTGGTGTTGGCTTTGATCAACTGCTCACACAGTTGAACAGAGTTGTAGAAGTTGTCCATGTACAGTGTGTATCCGTGTCCTGTGAGACGGTCAAGGAGGGAGAACACTGTGTCTGGGAGTGTGTTATGCTGGCCAACATAAGGCTTCATGTTAAAACAATACCCAGTATAAGAGTCACACAGTATGTAGGATTTAATTCCATACTTCACCGGCTTCTGAGGGTTATACACTTTGAATGATAGGCGGCCACGCCACTGCATCATTCCTTCATCAATGCAGATACTTTCAAAGGGCTGATACAGCTCTTTGAATTTGGCTACAACATGATCTAAAACAGGACGCACTTTATAAATTTTATCTGTGGCGTCCTGTGATGCATTATTGTTGTAGTGGAGGAACTTCCAGATGAGCTGGAACCTGTTCCTGGGCATGGTTTTATTGAAGTATGGAGTGGCGTCCTGTTGATCCACACTCCAATACATTTCTAGATTTGGCTTTTTTATGTAACCGGTGATGAAAGTGAGTCCAAAGAATTGTTTCAGTTCTGGGACTGTCACCGGTTTCCATAACCTCCCTCTGGAGTGTGGCAGAGTGTCGGGATGTGCCTGTAAAAACTGCTGGGCATACAGGTTGGTTTGATCTGCAATGTGCTGCAGCAGCTCATCAGTAATAAGCAGCTCCAGGAAATCAACCGGCAGGTCAGATTCCAGCTCTGCAGCAGCATTCTGGGGTCCAGGGGTTGCCGTGAATGGAACCTTTGTGGGTTGCCACTCACCCTGACCCCAACCAGCATCTTTCTCTGAAGACAGCCGTCTCCTTGCAGCACACCCTCTGGTTGAGGCACGTCCTCTGCTCGATTCAGGGACTGTAAAATATTGAAATATATACCATTTTATACAAAATATATACAAAAGGCATGTTTTATTGCTTTGTAATGATGTAGTGTAATAGTAATAGTGTAATAGTGTAGTATAATAGTGTAGTGTAGTGTAATGATATTTCTATATGTTTACCTTTGCTTTTCACACTCGCATTTTTGTCTTGGATCGTGGATCCGCGCTGATCTGGAGAGGATTCCCTGCTGCTAGCTGATCCGGATGGCAACCACTCGTTTGAAGAGTCGCGGCGATGTGGCTCCGATGGTCCAGCAATGCTACCACGAGTGTAGCATTGCGCGTTGCTCCGGTTCTCACCATCTGCAACATTTGGCGCATCTCCTGCACCAGATCTGCTTGCAGATCTGCTTGCAGTTGACCTGATCGGCACCACACTCCTTGCAGATCCACTGCCAGACAAGCTCTGTGCCAGTGTCAACTGCTTATAATGCTTGTCTCCTCTCGTCTTCGCTATTCGTTTCGCCATTTTCTACAACCCACAACACGCCACTTCCGTCTCCAGCTTTTTATATCTGAGCTAAATCGAACTGCTGCCCCCATCTGGGGCAGAAATACATTACACCCAAGTCTGAAATTCACACACCAGGTGTATAAGACGTCAATAAAGCCATCCCCGAAAAAAATAAATAAACGCCAAATGGCGTCTTTGGCAGTCAACGTTACTATTTTGCAGTAAGGTTTTCTTTTTCAACTGAGTACCATGCAGGAAGAAGGGTATTGGACAGAGCATCCCTGGATGGCGGTTTGTAGCGAGGATTGAGGACAGTGGTCATCTCTCTGTAAACATATTTGAGGATATTTATTATTAGTCATTTTAACTTTTTTTTTGTGACATAATTGTCTAATGGCACAGATTTATAAACATAAAGTAAACAAATATTGTTTTCACGTCACTTTACCTGAAACAGGGAGATTCCACAGTGGAAAAGGAATGCAGTCCCTTGACCACAAACCTGGTCACAGCCCTGTGAATTTCCTCCACCTTGTCTTTGGTCAAAGTTGCCTTCTTTGCCAAGGTGAATGGGGTCTCTGATGCTGTAGCTGGAGAGCTACAACAATATAAACATAGGTTAAATAATGTCACTGTAGCTAAATATTTGCTGCTGCCTGTCTTGGATAGGACCCTCTTGAATAAGATGTGTTTAATCTCTCAATCCCTCCCCCCCCCCCTTTCCTGGTTAAATAAAACAAAACAAGAAATAATTTAATAGAGGGCAAATAGCCTACTTAATAAACGCAGGATTATCATTCGCGTGTAAAGCAGGGAACATATCTAATTTGATGAATCGCATCAATCGCTGAGTTGATGGTAGTTTTAGATAGCAGAGTGATGAGGGAACCTCTGCCTCTTGATCCTCCTGTTGATGTGTGCAATTTTTTGCTCTTCTCTACCACATTGTTGAGCTGCTCTTTCAAGCACACATCATATTTCCCCAGTAAAATGATCATTTCAAAAAATAAATGCCATGATCAATGCTCTCATCACACAGGGTATATGCAGCCTCATTATCCACCTGCCTGTAGCTTAGGCCTCTCTTTCCTATAACTTTGAGAACTTCAACTACCCGTTCCAAAACCTGACGCCTTTTCTTGACTTGATCCCTGTGTGCTGTCATCTGTTGGCCCCAGTTGCCCGGATGTTTTTTTTTTGCTGAGTTGCTCAATGTCAGCTTTTTTGTTTTGTTTTGTTTAATACTTCCAACATTTATTCAACACATCTACCAAACATAAAACACAGAGTGAATAGTACAGTATCAAAAACGTTTTGTTCTTTTAAGTGGCTTGTTGTATCATGTGAAAATATGATAAACCTGTTTCTGAGTTTTTTATTCAAAAATACATTTTAAGTTAACTCTTGTATTAACTGTCCCGGTGTACTAATGTAAGGAGATTTCGGAGATGGTGTGGTACATGTAAATAAATGACATTGATTACCTTTGGGGATTTAGGTCCTAAGCTTGGGCAAGATATACTTGTTTGTTTTCCCTTCTAATGCAATACTTCAAACTAAATCTTCAGACTTTTAAAAACATTTTTTAAATGATTTTTATTGAAGGGTAGACAAGACAGACATGAGTAATCATCAACAATTCTTCCCTTCAGTTTTTTTTTCTTTTTTTAAACAAATGATACCCTTTCCCTCCCCCCTCCCGTTCCATGAGAATCTATAGTCTTTTTTATGCACATAAAGGGAGGACATGATTGGGACAAGGGCTGTGGTCAGAGCTTCTTTGATTAGATTGGAAATGGTTGCGCCCAAATCCGTGACAAGCACGGAGCGAAGTTTCTCCAAGTCCGCGGGCAGGTTGGGGTCGGAATTGTCGGTCATGGCGGCGCCCTGTTTGGTAGCGTGGTCAGATTTGGCAATAGTTGTTTTGTTGCTTCGTAGCTCGTATCCCGGCATTTGACTAAAAACAAAACAACAAAAAACAAGGATAAACTGTCCCGAGATGTTAAACAATACTGAGAAGTATGTAAAAAGTGTCTTTAGAAGGATATCGAGTTAAAGATAAAAAAAGTACGGAGCCACTGTCTCGAGCTTGCTTTCTCCTCACATGCTAAACCGGAAGTCGCTCAATGTCAGCTTTTGAGCAATTAAAAAAAATAAGCTTCTGCACAATTTCTGTGTGCAGAGCTTTTTTCGTGCTCTTCAATTCTCTGGTGGACATGGCGCCAGTCGGACATTCCACTTGTAAAAATGCCATGGTCAGTTGGCTTGCTGAAGGCCAGGCATACAAAACAAAACAAACTGTGACCTCCCTCACTGTACGTCAGCCACTTCCTGCATCTTCCATCTCTGGTGAACACCTTCCTCACCACAGGGTTTTTAGCCTCTTGTTTGGGATGGTAGTTTAAAAAAGCCTGCATCAATGAAGGGTCAGGACGGGCAAAGTAATCTACACCCTGTTCCTCCTCGTTGTTTCTATCCTCCACTGCTCTGCCTCTAGCCTCCACTCCAACTTCAGCTTGACTTGCCTTGACATACGGAGTCAAGGAGAGATAATGCTAGCCTCCAAGTCCAACAGTTAGTTAATTTAAGCAATATCACACAAGAGATGAATGAGGACGAAAATATCAGCTTAAAAAAATATCCATATAGGTGTAGTCCAGGCCGTCGGTGCATTTGAGCGCATTGCCGCTGCACTGGTTGGCCAAAAGATGTGGATTTTTTTAATGTTACTTCAGCCAAAGGCTATTGGGGCCGTGACTTTTTCCTCAGTAGGAATTGGCAGCTTTGTTCATATGTTGTTAAATAAATGATAACAGTATACATCACCTTTATCTCTAGACATTGCTTGAAAGAACACCAAATATTGATATGTCCTTATTTCATGGGATGTCCTATTTTTTTTCCGCATGACTGTATATGCCATTTAGTTCACACTTTTATCCAAAGCCACTTACTTTGCAGTGAGTGGATACATCGTTTTCTGATAAAGATTGTATTATTTTCCTCCTTCCTCATTGTTCATTGTGTCTTTCAGGTCTGGGCTAAAAAACGTAAACGGCGTTCCTGTGGGAAGTGTGATGCTTGTCTCTGTAGGAAGGACTGTGGCACTTGTGATTTCTGCATAGACAAGCCCAAGTGTGGGGGCAGCAATAAGAAGAGACAGAAGTGTCGTCTACGTCAGTGTCGGAGACAAGCCATGGTGAGGGTTGAGAAAGCACCGTTGTTGAAATGATTGTAGTAGAAACAAATAAACAAAAGGAGCACTTGAAGACAAAGGACTGCAACAGAGAATTTTATTTCATTTTTTGTAAACAATTGTAAACATACATCATAATAACAATAAATGAATAAGAAAATACATTTATACATTTTAATAAAAATAAAATAATGAAATACAACAGATCAGCAAACGAGATAAATAATCCACTGTTCATTCAGAGTTAATTGTATCAAGTGCTCTTTTATTGTTTTCTTGAAAGTGCATCTAGAATTAGTTTTACTAACATGCTTGGGTTAAGAGTTCCATCCTGTTATGGCTCTGTGAATTACAGTAGATTTGTCCTAGGTCTAGGAGGTAAGAGATGTCCTGAAATGGCCTGTCTGGTCAGATAGTTATTTTATACACACTACTTGGTCAGAAAAGTACTGTGTTTTCTGTGCCCCCTCGTTAATCCTTCAAGCAGTAAACATCGTTGTGCATGTGAGCGCATTTGGACAGCATACATGAGGGTACATCAGGGCAAGCTGCCATTTGAATCTAAACAGTGGCAATGTTACAGACAGTTCTATTAATATCTACACAGTGGCAATGTGAAACTAAACAGTAATCACTAATGCCACATCTAAATGAAAGTAGTATACACTAATAAACAGTTAATATTACATACAGATTCATATATATACAGTACATTTGTAAGTGTATTCAGACCTGTCAGGACCAGAGGGCGGAACCCAGAAGCAGACAACGGAGAACAGGTAGTACAACAATAATAGTGATTTATTGTAAGGGTTGGGGTGTCCGGGGAAGCAGGCTGGAGGTAGGTAAAACAGGCAGGGGGTCAGGCAGGCAGGTGATCAGGCAGGCGGAGTGGTTGGCAGACAGGCTGGGGGTCAGGCAGGCGGAGTGGTCGGCAGACAGGCAGGGGGTCAGGCAGGCGGAGTGGTAGGCAGACAGGCTGGGGGTCAGGCAGGCGGAGTGGTCGGCAGACAGGCTGGGGGTCAGGCAGGCGGAGTGGTCGGCAGACAGGCAGGGGGTCAGGCAGGCGGAGTGGTCGGCAGACAGGCTGGGGGTCAGGCAGGCGGAGTGGTCGGCAGACAGGCAGGGGGCAGGCGGAGTGACTAGAGAAGTCCAAATCCAGTGTCAGTTGTGGACACAGAAGCCACAAGATCATTTGAAAAATCCTGGAAGGATGTGTAGCGACCAGGTAGCTTTAACAGTTCTGAGCATGTGGCTGAAGTGGGCATCTGGACCGAGCAAACTTCAACATGAAGTACTTCTGGCAGAACACTCCACCCTACCCAGAACTTCAAAAGCTGGTTTAGTTCTTCTGATGTGGCTGCAGAAAAAAAGACACGCGTTTAACAAAATGACTATTTGACAACTGGACATCCACAGTGCTGTAAAATGTAACTACATTCCCTGAAACGTTCTGTCGAATACAATTGGACATTTCAATTTACCTGCAAGTCAGACAACAGAACATTCACGTACACAACGGTCTAGAATAAATAGCAATACAAATCGATTACTTATCTTTCTCAATATATTCCCTCAAGAACCCAGTCACACGACACCGGCATTCAAGTAGCGAGATATTGGTGGAGTAGTCGTCGTCCGAGTCTTCGCTCTCTGCTGTTGGCCACACAATTCGCCCTAGAATCATCTATGAAAATAAGACGATTTTACTCAAAATATTTGGATTATAGGACCAGTTAAAACTGTCATACATGTACACTTCCATAACATGGGACATAGTGAGTATACTGTACTCTTGGACATGCAAGGAGTGACAAGGCCAGGTATTGACTGGTGTGAGGCATCGAGTGCTCACTGTATTTGTAAGTGAGTTGCCAGTATGCACTGTATTGTGTAGTACTAATTTTGTTTGGATAAATAATTGACCATTCATATTTGATCAGTGTGTAATTATGATTTAATTTAATTAAAACATACTTATGAATATTATATTCAATGTTTGCCAAATAATCAGTTGGTTGCAACCACAACATTACCACTAGATGGTCACTAAAACGTACACACTGATCCATTTGATGCCTTGAATGAATTGTAATACCTCTGGGACCACATTTACGCTTGACGATCTTGGAAGAAGAACCTCCACTGCCTCCGGTCTTTCCTTTAAAAGGTGAAGGACCTGACACTCCTTCAGCCCCTTCCTCAGCTGTTTCACCTGCTTCCTTCTCCGGCCAAGGACCTACAATAATAGTTATTAGAAGAAAAAGATGTATAATAGTCATTAGAAGAAGAATCCACTTCTATGGCCAATGCCTTGGTTAAGGCATGAGCCTAACCTGATTACAACAGCAATCTCCAAAGGGCAATTGATTCAACAGCAAATACTGAAACCTACTGCATGGATGAGAATCTTCTCAGCCAGCCATTTCCTATTGTCAGAAGTGAGTTGGGGCAGGTCCCAGTTCAGGCACAGGTCATGCAGGGTTTGCTGTTCGTCCTCCCTGAGATTTCTCTGGCCATCAAGCTGTGAATTACAAAACAAACAAAGCAGGACGAATCCTGTTAAAAGGTTACATGTAAATATTATCATGTTGTTACACAATCAGTTGACCCTTGATTTCAATTACTAGCAGGCACTTATCCCGAACTACATTAATGTTGTTCACCATTACAGCATTGTCGTCAAATGCAAATGATAAGCAAGGATATGGAGGGAAAATCTTTTAATAAACATGGAACTCACAATCTCAACCATTTCCCGTATGTCCATGTCTGGGCAGTCCAGACAGGACAGCTGAGTGTTGTCAAACAGTGCCTGGCTCAGTCCAGTCAACCTGGGACCCCCGTGGATAATATAATGGCCAATCATTCTGCCCACAACCACAAAAAGCCCACTGTCAAGCAGGACTTTGGAAGTGGATGGCACAAAATGATTTTCCTCCCCTTCAAATAAAAGGGTCTTCCCTGGTCCACCTGGAAAATGGAGTGAGATGAGAACAAGTTTCATTTATCATCCACAATAGTTTTTTATGAATAAGCACAAAACGTGCTTTTTGTCATATCTGACACCTATTTGCCATTTGTAACAATATCACACTCCATTTGAAATAGAACTGCAAGAATATTACTATAACAACTACAATAATAAATAGAAGCTGATTAATAGAAGGGGGCTTGAGGGGCTTACGAGTTTGGCTTATACATAAAACGAGTTTGGCTTATACAAAAAACTGTGCATAGTACGTTGCACAATACATTATTTTATCTGTTTGGTTGCTTATAATGGATTCTAAACGGCCTGTGTTAATTCATGTAGTCAGTAGTCATTGCCTATTTAGTTAATAATTAGGGAAAAAAACAAGTTGCTGATGCAAATGACACTGCCTTGTGTGAATACTCATGGTTAAATAAATAAATGTATCAACAGTTTATCAGTTGTGTTAATGGAACAGCACATTTAATATGGAAGTGAAAGAGGTACCTAGACTGATATCAAATCCAAATTGGAGTTTGGAGATTGTCATTGAGAAAAAGAACCGAGAAACTCCCGGCCCGACAGCTTCATCACCTAAACATTACGAAACACTTATTGTAACTGAAACAAGAGATATGTATTGTAGACTAGTAAATTAGAGATTTAGAAACTAGAGATTAAATTACAGATCAAGTGAACAAACAGGGGACTGGCCCAATTCACGTTCTGCTGCTTATAGAAAGCCAAAATACTCCTCCTTATCTTCTGAACTGTCCTCCATGTCAAGTCTGACACGGAGGACAGGGTTGTGCTCAGCATTTTGCAGAAGATGCTGCCTGAATAAGAGTGCTGCTCTCTCAATATTCTCCTCCGTCTTCCATTCTGTGAAAACAAAACTGAATTACATTCAAAACCAGAGCTTCAAAAGTCTAAAAGCGTCGCCGGATCTCCGTGAATACTCGCTTGGCCCCAGCGTGGCACACCGCCTGGTCATACTTCTGGACTAACTCGGTCACCCTGTGACGGGTACCCAGGACGATAGGGTGTTTTGTGTCCTCTGATAGATTCGGGGCCCTTCTCAACCTGCCACCCACTCTGATGAGCCCCTGGGCGTCAAGTTCCGGGGCTAGGGTCAGGAGTCGACTGTCTGATGCGACTGGCTTTCCTTGTGTCAGGCACTCCCTTTCTTCTGGGAAGGAGTCCCTCTGCGCTCTCTGCCACACCAGGAGCTCCGCTTCCTCGTAGTCAGCTGCACTGAGGTCGGTAGTAGTGGGAAACTCTGGGTGGTGCCAGAGGAACGTTTTCTTCTGGAGGCTCACCAATGTCAGGCAGTCATCCATGTTGAGGCCCTCCGGGGCCTGATCTTGACTCAGCCCGCAGAAGAGGGACTTCTTGATCTCCGACTCATCCTGACTCTTCATCAGGGATGGTTGGGTGGGCCACTCCTCTTCTGGTAGCCGGAGGAACTCTGGTCCGTTGTTGTAAGAGTTAGGGAGGACAAGACTGGCAAGGGACGTCCCTCTAGTGATAACATCTGCAGGGTTTTGTCCGGTGTCTATGTACCTCCAGCACTCCGCTCCTACCAGTTCCTGGATCTCCGATACTCGGACTCCTACAAACACCTTGTACCGGCAGGATTGGGACTGGAGCCAGGTGATAACGGTCGTAGAGTCCTACCACAAGACGGTATCACGCACAGGTAAGGTGAGTTCTTCCTTCACCAACTTAGCTAACTGTGCGCCAACCAGAGCTGTGCAGAGCTCCAGGCGCGGGATCGACTGCTGCTTTCGTGGGGCTACCCTGGATCGGGCTAGGACGAAGGCGACGTGGACCTCTCCTCCCTTGTCCTTAGCCCGAAGATAAGCCACTGACCCGTAAGCGGTCTCCGAAGCGTTACTGAAGACGTGCAGGTCAATCTCACTGGTCTCCAGGTCGACCATCGAAGTGAAGTAACTCCGGGGGATGGCGATCTCGCAGAGCAGGGGGAGTTCTTCTTCCCACTCTCTCCATTGGTCAGCGAGATGCTCCGGGATGGGGTCGTCCCAGCCCTGTTCTTTGGTCCACAGCTCTCTCACCAAAAAATCATACTGCTCCTCTGTAGCCATCCTACCAGCTCCGCTCATTGCTCCCGCGGCCGCCGTTCCCTCTGACAATGTACCGGTAATTTCCAACGCCTTTTGCTTGTCATGATTAACTGTTTCTGCCACAAGTCCCGTGTCCATGTCTGATTCCTCTGCCACTTCCTCTTGCTTGTCTCCATGTTTCTCTCCCTCGTCGTCTCCCTCCACAAGTTCAACGCTAGTGCTAGTTGAAGGAATCACGCTAGTACCTGCTGCTTGCTTCGCGAACAGATCGGTTATTTTTGTTAATTTCCCCCCCTCTGCCAATAGAGCTTTCTTCGATTTGTCCCTCTTTTTCTCTGTCCCACCCTTTGATCGTTTAGTGCCCAGATTCATTTTATTTTAGCTAGATGCAATTTTCCTGTCAGTTTATCGTTCTTCTTCTATAGACCTTGCACGTGTAGCTGTGTTGTACCATTAGATAGTCATTCTATCTATTTAAAAACAATCGCTTCCTGCCTAATCTTCCCACAATGCATTGCATCGTGCTTGCTGCTTACGTCAGAGACGCAAGCTCTATTCTATTTTTATTCTTCTTCTACGTCGAGTTATCTAGCGTTGCGTAGCAACGAGTTGATCATGGGAAAATGCGGGTAACGTTAGGCCCTGGGCATCCGCGCAGAACTGCGTGGATGGCCATGGCCGATATAAAATGTTTTGGGCCGCGGTCTGCTGAAATAAGTTATTTTCAATGAAAATCACCAGAGATTGAGGTCGACACAGAGGAACGGTGGATGGATCATCAAAAAGGCCAGAGTGTCTCTGTTGGGTTGAGGCAGCTCACTGATGGTCTGGTATATCATTGCAAGGCTATTGTCATCATCTTTGATTTCTGTGGGCAAGGAGTGGAATTAATTTAACTTGCATGCAATAACGATAGTACAAGGCCATGATAAGTTCTGCACGTTTCCACGAAGCTCTACCAAAGGGTTACAAAAATGAAAGGAAAAACCACTATGTTTGCAATGGAACATGCATGCACATGTGCTTAGGCGGTAACTACTATGGTATGGACCAACCTGCTGCCTCCATGAAGGTGCGGTTGAGGCGGAAGGTGAGCAGTGGCTCTGGCAGTTTCCTCAGGAAGTGTTTGAGGAGACCTGTGATGGAGTTGATGTCCTCCACCTTGCAGAGGGGCGGCGCCGTCTTTGTCCTCAGGAACTTCTCCTTCAGCTTCACCGTACGCTCGGCGCCCGAAACACCGTACAGACCCGTCTGGGGACGAGGGGATGAAAGAGAAACAAAAAGAAGAGTGTGATTTAGTGAATACACTGAATACACTGATACACATTGAAATAAAGTTGATTCTGTATGAAAGGGAATGCCAAAGAGTAAGGGGGAAAGAGCTATAATATCTATGCAACAACGATGCATTGACAATGTTAGTCAGATATGTCAATTGTGCTGACATTTGTAAAGCCCATCTATGTTCCTATTAACCATTTGATGACTGGTTAAAATGACGACTGACCTCGTGCATCCCCCTGTGTTCAATCTCCTTGACACAGTCCACCACTAATGCCGGGATCATGGGAGAGACGGTTGGAGCGTAGTCTGCCAGGGTGGCCTACACATGGGAGAAACATACATAGTTTGTCTAAGATCTTGGACACAACAGTAATAGAGCAAGACATACAACTATACCCAGGTAAAAACAAAGGCTGAAGGTGAGGGAAATATGGAGCTCTGATCAGTTTAAGTAATTGATGCCTTGACTAGGGTCAAGTGGTTCACATTTGACACCGTTAAACCTTCCCCAAGTTTAACTGCGGTATACAGTATTACCACGGGATTAAAAATCACATGGATTGATTTGTGATCAAATCACAAAACCTGCACACAGCCGTGTCAAGATTTGTTGGCTCTCGCTTTTCATTCAGTCGGAACCCAAAATGCTGCCAAATTGCAGCAGTTGCAATTTCTTTAGGCACTAACTATGTTGTGCTCGCCATCTGTCTTTCTAATACTCTCGTCTGAGGAGAAGCTGTCTTTGCTGTCTTTTAATTTGACAAATGACATTGTTTACAAAACGTTCTGTCATCACTACATGACAAAACAAGATGATGAGATTAAACAGTACAACAGTGTAACAGACAATAACAGTCTGTATAACAGTGTTACAAGACAATAACAAACAACCTGAACAAAACAAAAAACTGCTTACAGGTTTGTCTTTTCCTCGACCCCTTCTAATGGCTCTCCAAAGACCACAGAACCATCCACATCCTTTCTTCTTCCCTTTCACCATAGGAGACTTTACCAGGCTGGTGTCAATCACTACAGCAGGCTTGATGTCCTGGTTAGGCTGAAGCAGGCTGAGGAATGCATTGGACTTGATATCCTCACTTGCCTGGAGAAGGCTAGTGTCTATCATTGTAGGCTTTAGGGTGGCCATGACCTAAGAAAGACAATGCAGAAAAAAACCTTTATAGAACAGCTATGAACTGGACATTCCAGTGACTGGTTGTAAAATACATGAATAAAGTATTAATAAAGATAATAAAGATCTAAAATGAGAATAACAGTACAACAGAGAGGGACAGTAGGAGCACTGCTTACAGGTTTGTCAGGCTTGAGGTCCTGGTTTGAGTTGACCAGGCTGGTTTCAGTCACTGCTGGCTTCAGGTCTGGAATAGGCTGAAGCAGGCTGGCTACAGGAGACATGACCTCCTCACCAGACAGAAGCAGGCTGGCTACAGAAGACATGACCTCCTCACCAGACAGAAGCAGGCTGGCTACAGAAGACATGACCTCCTCACCAGACAGAAGCAGGCTGGCTACAGAAGACATGACCTCCTCACCAGTCAGAAGCAGGCTGGCTACAGAAGACATGATCTCCTCACCAGACAGAAGCAGGCTGACTACAGAAGGCATGATCTCCTCACCAGACAGAAGCAGACTGGCTACAGAAGACATGACCTCCTCACTAGACAGAAGCAGGCTGGCTACAGAAGCAGGCTGGCGTCAACCACTGCAGAAGGCTTGAGGTCCTCACCAGGGTGGACCAGGCTGGTATGAACTGGACATTCCAGTGACTGGTTGTAAAATAAATGAATAAAGTATTAATAAAGATAATAAAGATCAAAAATGAGAATAACAGTACAACAGTGTACCAGAGAGGGACAGTAGGAGCACTGCTTACAGGTTTGTCAGGCTTGAGGTCCTGGTTTGAGTTGACCAGGCTGGTGTCAGTCACTGCTGGTTTCAGGTCCTGGCTAGGCTGAAGCAGGCTGGCTACAGAAGGCATGGCCTCCTCACCAGACAGAAGCAGGCTGGCGTCAACCACTGCAGAAGGCTTGAGGTCCTCACCAGGGTGGACCAGGCTGGTAACAGAACCTCTCTGCTCGTGTTCCTGTTCTATCTCCAGCAGGAGTTGAAGAGTAGCTGAGTCCAAGACACAGAACACATGGGATTCGATTGAGAGCTTTCCTTGGAATCATTTATCCCAAGTATTACACTAACATACTGAATCATTAGAATCAGTTCATTGAAAAGATTCGTTCACCGAATTGTTCAGTAGGCTACTTGTTACCAGAGCTCCGACGAGCCATGGCGAAAACGGCTTGTAGTAGGCTAATGTAGGTAGCTAGCTATCATTCCAGTTAATGCGCTAGCCAGCTAGCTCTACTAAGCTAGCCAAATAGCTGCAGCAGTAACAAGCTCAACTGCTCCATGTTAACAGCTACAGTTAACATGTTAATCAGATCTAGCCAACAGCTACGGTAGTACTACCACTTGTGTAACGTTAACAGTCAAAAGGCCGGTAAAATACATGGTAACCAGTTGATATTTACCGTGTTTGGTGTCCTTCCCTCCATGATGACGAACTGAGCTCAGCATTACTGGCGGGAGTGGGTGCGTTGTTTAAACTTCCTTGGGTACGTTAATGAAAGGTGCTGATTGGCCGAAAAGGAGTTAGGTCAATCAGCGCTCGATTGCTCTTCCTTAAGTCAAGACCTGATGAAAGACTTTTGGATTTCCAGAGAGGCCCTGAGTGTGCTTCTGGCCATGCAAAAGCACCACTGCTGGGTTCACCTCTGTCCAGCTGCAGGCCATCTTTGAAAGCGATGGCAAGTTCATACACACCTTTGTTGGCGACCATGGATCCGTACACAAGAGTTTCATCCTGAAACAGTCCTCAATTTACGCAAAGTACTCTCCTGATGGGTACTTCATGGTAGAAGATACTGCATACCTCTGTATGGAGAAGCTGGTGTATGGAGAAGCTGGTGTGTATCCTCATGCCCTCATGCCGTTTAGCGAGCCGGTGGAGTACAGCGTGGGGGGGGGGGGGGGTTCGGCATGATGAAGACGAGGTGGAGGAACTCGAAAAAAGAAAACATAATAAATAAATAGGTGTGTGTGTGTATATATATATATATATATATATACATACTCTTTATTAGGAAAAAAAGTACACCTTCTCATTCATTCAGGTGGTGTAATGGTGTGGGGAATGTTTTCTTGGCACACTTGAATGCCACCGCCTATTTGAGTAGTGTTGCTAACTATGTGCATCCCTTCATGGCCATGATTTACTCATCTTTTAATGGCTACTTCCAGTATGATAGTGCACCATGTCATGTCAGCAAAAGCCATCTCAAACTGGTTTCATGGACAATAAACTGAAGTGTTCTTCAGTGGTCTCTCCAGTAAAAGGATCTGAATCCAATAGAACACCTTTGGGATGTGGTAGAGCAGGAGATTCACAGCTTGAAAGTGCACCTGAAAAATCTGAATTGTGTGATGCAATCATGTCATCATGGACCAGAATCTCATAGGAATGGTTCCAACATGTTGTGGAATCAATGCCATTTACTGCATGTACAATGTCTCCACTTCCACTATACTGTACTATCCATTTATTAGGACATGATCCACTCTTTGGCCTCTATAAGCAGCTTTCAAATCAATAGGTGTGGTGCTGTCATTTAGCTGGCTTTTCAAGTCCAGTTGTATTTTGCCTAACCTCATCCAGTTAATTCATTCCCACGGTGAGGTCACTGTCCTATATTTGTAGTTCTACAGTAAGGCGGTTGCCCCATGTTTATTCCAATCACTCTTGTACTTGTACAGAGTATCCTCATTGTCATCATGAGTCTAGTGGAGAGTGTTCTAGGTTCTTTCTAGTGTTCTGAAATCCTAACTGATTTGTCAGTCGGAGCTGGACGATTTCTGCTGTGGTGTTCTAAACTTGTTGTTTTTTGTTTGGTGGATCCAGGCAGTGGTGTAGTCTAGTTTTTTCTAGTGGGTATACTGTGATTTTCCCCTCCCAGCTTCATGCTCACCCGTCCCAGAGCGACGTGTCCTGGAGCGACACCCCATAAGCACCACCATACTCACTTATGCATACAGTATGCATCTACACATATATTAGAGCATTCTGAACGACTGGTTATGTGTTTACAAACATTTCAATGTATTATAAACAAAACAAGACTTTAACAACCAATGGCATTTACAGCAGGGGGGTGGACTGATTTTCTACTCTTTAGTGTTAATCACCATCACTATGTACTCTCAGCTTAAATGCAAGAAAGAAAGAACTGTTACAAGAACTGCCACAAGAACTGCTACAAGAACTGCCACAAGAACTGCTACAAGTCAAACGCTTCAAATAAGAAAAAAACAAACAGCCTGGTAGTCTACAAAGCTTTCCAAATATGCTTGTACTCGGCCATCTGAGGTTTGCATTGCCTCCTTGCTTGTGTGGCAGAACGATGGCTTCTCAACCATGTTGTGATGTACTTCCTTGGCTCAAAAAGACTTACAGGGGGCCCATTGATGCTGATCATCATCAAATGACTGACATTGGACAACAACAGTGTAGATCTCTTGTCTGTGCATATATTGTTCATGAGACTGAAGCCCCTTTCACATTCGGCAGTGCTGCAAGGGATGGTCTGCATGCATCGTATGAGTGGCTTTAGGCTTTCAGGCTCACTGTCTGGGTGCTCAAGGAAATCTCTCATACCATTAACTGCTTGCGCTTCACAAAGATTGAACCGCCTGCACAGTCGCTTTACCTGTTTGCAAGTTGCAAGTTCAGACAGTGCATCATACATGAGTCCAAAGTCACACAGGACTAACAGGATAAATACTGAGCACACACAGACAGTTTTGTTCGTTCTTCTAACGTGCACTAACCTTTTATAAACTTTTAAAATAAAATATAAAAACTAGAAGTTGTTATCCGTTGTTTGTTCACCTAACCAGTTTGCCTTTAGACCCGTTAGTTTACAACTGAGACATTGTACGGAGTGCACTCTGCTCCATACGAGAGGGACCTTGGGGTCACCCGTCGAGCAGCCTGAACAAGAACCAATAGCTTAAAACAGGTGAGTGTCCGTGGAACGGTGCGACTTAGTAGAGGTGGAGACACCATAGCACCTATTACATCCTCAATAGTATTTACCGTCGCCCATAAACTTGCTTTGCATACGACGTGCCAGGCCTCTGTACGTTTGTCTCTCTTTGCTGTTTCTTGTTTGGTCTTCTGCAGCATTTTCAAAGTGCCTGTTGAGTGCTTCATACGACCTCCACACAGCCTGTACAGAACGGAAGCTGCTGGCCACCCATCGTGTACTTAAAACTCTGCCAATTTTCACGACTTGTGAGCCCACTTCTTGTGCTGCTTCCAGAAGCTCCCGTGAATTTTTATTAGACTGACTGTAGAGATTGTGGATCTTCTCCATGAACGCTTTGAAGTGGTTGATTGCCTGAACCTCATCCACAGCATCAGATACAGCCAGTTCCAAACGGTGGTTCATGCAGTGCCATGTGAAGAGGTTCGGGTACCTTGCAGTCAGCCTGGTTGCCACACCAGACTTCTTGCCTAACATGACACTTGCTCCATCAGAAATAAATGAGACCCAGTTCTTTTGAAGCCACTCTTCACTGAAGCCTGCAATGTCCAAACAGCTCAGTAGAGCTTCTTCTATGCCCTCTGCTCTTTGGCTCTCCAGCTCAACCAGCTCCAGGAACAACAATTCAGGAGTAGCTCCATCTACTGAGGCTTTCAGGCTGACAATCATGGCAGATTTGTGGCTGAGAGATGTAGCCTCGTCAATGAGAACAGACAACTTGCTTGAAGATGACAAGACTGTGAACACATTTTTTCTGCATCTCTTTTGCTATAATGTTCCACAATTTTTGTGGAACTGTACCTTGAGTGCAGACTAGTACCCATGTTGACACCATGTTTTTCTTGAAGCTCAATGAGATCATCATGGTCAGTGAAAGGTCGGTTCATCTTTGCAAGATAGTATGCTGTTCTGAATACAGCATCTGTCTCACCAACACAGTCTCTGACACAGCTCTCACCAAATTTCCAAGCAAATCCTGTCCACCCTTTTCAGTGAGCTCCTGGGCTATTGCGTGTGCCCTGGACGTCTCATGTCGTCGAATCTTGTTCCTCAAAGAGGTCAGAGCCGTTGATCTGTCTGTGTTTAAAGACTGGATCTTAAAGGACACCCACTCCTCAGATATGGGCACTCTTTTTTCTGTGAGGATGGCAGTTGATTTTATGGACCTGCAAATAGCACAACCTGGAAGTAAACAAAACCATGACTAATTAGCATCATCATACACGTTTTGTATCTATATTAGCAATAACATCTGCTGAACAGGGCCAACATTTTAATTAAATTAAATCTAAAGTATTTAATAAACTGTTTACAATCTTCACACCATGGCTAGCAAATGCTTGAAAAGCAGATGAAAGGAGGAAAACATTACTCTTTCAATAGCTAATTATCTGACAACTATTGATAACTAACATTACAATATAGTAATTGAATGGTAAATGTCTTAAATTAATGCACATTAAAGATGACCCTGAATTAACTCTCATTTGCATAGTCATTGACTTTATGAATTTCAATTGTTTATATCAGCTTTGCCTTTTCATGTGTGCTGATATTACCTAATTTTCTGTCCCTCCACTGTAACCAAGGATGCCTTGTTTTAAATTCCTTAGCCTGACTTTCAGTCCACAAGGCTGGCCAGGAGTTCTCAGTTGTCTCATCGTCTGAAACAAGGAGATATAAACATCATATTCTGTTTGTTTTCTACTGCACACAGACACACACGCACATGCGCACACACACAGTATCTAAGTTCTCTCTCCCCTTCCCCCGCATTCATTGATCCATCATCACACTACTATTCTGACAGAGAATAACTATACAGAGAATATCAACGACATTGACAAAAGAAAGGCCCGGATAATAACAACAACTTCGATTAGATTCAACTTAATTGTCCACAGATATAAATTAGAGGCTATATCAAAAAAAGAGGTATGTACAAATCTGCAAAGATATGGTATGTGCGAAGGTAGTAAGTGCAAACAGCAGTTGTGGAAAGTGTAATTGAATGTTCACAGTGACCAGGGGTGTGTGCAAACAGTAGTAGTGCTTAAGGTGACTTCAGGTGAAAAAGGTCTCAGAGAGACTAGTTTAATCTGTTCATCATCATCTCACAGGGGGGCTCGCCGTCCAAAAACCTCTCCTCAACAACGACGACGACGACAGCGCCGACTACCACCACATCGCCTTCTAAACCTTTCTCCCTGCCGTCTAACGTCCCCCAGTTACCTGTCTTGTCTTGTGCTCTGAAGATGGATGGATGGATGGATGGACTATTTGTCATTGCTACAGTACAGGTACCAAACAACGAAATTTAGGAGGGGTGGCTCCCCTGGTGTTAGGAAAGGGGAAAAAAAACACATTTTAGAAAAAGCATAAAATCACAAGGTAAGGAGCTGGTTTACATAAATAAAGGCTATGTACACAATCCACTGTACTATACTGCACAGATAGTCAACTAGGGTTGTCATATTGCACAAAAGTATTTTTTCACGTTATTTTAAAGTGTCACAGTTTGCAGGCTTGAAATGTACATGTTTGTGCCTCAGCACTAGCTGCCATACAATCCGTCCGGACTGTCCTGGGCCCAGAACTTAGGCCTTTGCTGTGTTCAGGGCCTTGACGGCCCTGTGGTAGAAGCAGTTCTTCAGTCTGTTTGTCTTAGCGGCCGGGGTCCTGTACCTCCTATTCGAGGGCAGCCTGATAAAGTGTTCGTGCCCAGGGTGGGTCGGGTCCCTGGAGATCTTGGAGGCCTTCCTGAGACAGCGTGTGTTGTACAGCTCTTCCAGAGAGGGGAGGGGGGCGCCGGTGATCTTCTGTGCTGTTCTCACGACTCTCTGTAGCGCGTTTCTCTCCGCTGTTGTGCAGCTGTGGAACCAGTTGCAGATGCCGTAGGTGAGGATGCTCTCCACTGCGCCGTGGTAGAAGGCCACCAGTATCTCCTGCTTGTTGTGTTCTTTCCTGAGGCATCTCAGGGTGTATAGCCGCTGTTGTGCCCTCTTGATGGTGCCTTTTGTGTTGTCCTTCCAGGCCAGGTCATCCCGCATGTGATGTCCCAGGAATCGGAGGGTTGAGACTCTCCACGCTCTCTCCGTCGATGAGCAGGGGCTGGATCTCAGACTTTTTCCTCCTGAAGTCTACGATGAATTCCTGGGTCTTTGACTTGTTTAGCAGCAGGTTGTTAACCTTGCACAGCTTGCTCAGTTGCTCTACCTCATCCCTGTACGCCGCCTCGTCCCCCCCCGAGATACATCCCACCACGGTGGTGTCGTCTGCAAACTTTACGATGTAGTTGCTGGGGTGGACGGGGGTGAAGTCGTGGGTGTAGAGGTTGTAGAGGATGGGGCTTAGCACGCAGCCCTGGGGGGACCCAGTGCTGAGGCTGAGGGCTGTGGAGGTGTGGGGGCCCACCCGCACCCTCTGGGGGCGGTCGGTCAGGAAGTCCTTGATCCACGCACATATAGAGTGTGATAGACCCAGGTCTAGTAGTTTGGTCACTAGCCTGTCTGGAAGGATGGTGTTGAAGGCGGAGCTGAAGTCCACGAAGAGCAGTCTCGCGTAGCTGTTTCCCCTCTCCAGGTGGGATAGAGTGGCGTGGAGAGTCGTCGCTATGGCGTCCTCTGTGGACCTGTGGGCTCTGTAGGCGAACTGGTATGGATCCAGGTTGGGCGGGAGGCGTGTGAGTATGTGGGCCCGGACTAGTTTCTCGAAGCACTTCATGATGATTGGTGTGAGTGCCACCGGGCGGTAGTCGTTTAGGCAGCTCACCGTGCTTTTCTTCGGGACTGGGATGATAGTTGAGGTTTTCAGGCAGGGTGGGACGGTGGCCTGGGACAGGGACTGGTTAAAGATGTTGGTGAAAACCCCGGCCAGCTGGTCGGCGCAGTCTCTCAGCACCTGTCCCAGGACGCCATCCGGCCCCGAGGCTTTCCTGGGGTCCACCGCCTTCAGTACGCGTCTCACCTCATGCTCTGTGAGGGTGAGGCTGCTGAGAGCTGGAGAGAGTGGTGTTTGTGTTGCGGTTACCTCCGTTCGCCCCTCGTCGAACCGGGCGTAGAAGGTGTTCAGCTTTCCCGCCAGCAGGGGGTCGTCCTCTGCCATTGGTATTTATTTTATTTTTTTTTTAAACACTGCAAACGTGCAAAAACACTTCAAACGTGCAAAAACACTGCAAACAGCAAAAAGTAAAAACGTAAGATTATATATAAACATAAGACTTCTATATATAAGACCATGGCTGAAGTTCAAGACCGCAATCAGACACTGCGTAATCCATGTGCTTCTTGAAGGAGTCGTAGGTGGACACCACAGGCAGGACCAGGTGGTTGTTGCTGGGCTGTCTCTCGGGCAAGGCCCCCGCTGGGTCCTGGGGGTGGAAGAAGGACAGGCTGGGGCGGGGGTGGAACCCTACAGCTGGCACCACGTCAGCCGCGGTGGCGAACACCAGCACGTCCTCTAGCGACGTTGCACATCTGCCCACTTCACACTCCAGTAGGTAGTGCCTCCAGAAGGTCACGACGCAGCTCTCTTTGGCCGAAGGCTCCTGACTGTCGGAGAACTGGACGGTGAACAGGTCAGCTACGGCCTCGGCGGTCAGCTTGGCAACAGGACCGCAGAACAGGCTGAGGAAAACCTCAGGGAACATCTGGACCTGGTCAAACACCCCCAGTGTCTTCAGACCCTCACAGAACCTTCTGTATGGTAAGGGCATTCTGGTAATCAGATGGAAGTTGACCAGGTCCTCTAGCAGCGGGTCTCGGTCTGAGAGGCTGTGGACGTGTCTCATGCAGCCAGCCACCTCCAGGTACTCTGAGGCTGACTGCATGGCCTCTCTCAACGCCTCCACGGACTGGCTCTGCTGGATCGTCTTGATTTTGTGTGTGAAGTGCGTGTCTCCTATTTCGTCCAGGGTGAGGGGGGTGTCCCTAGGGTAGTTGAAGAGACACCTGTAGAGAGCCCTGGAGAAGAAGGCTGGGGGGGGGCCTCCGTGCACCAGGCTGAGAGACAGCAGACAGCCCACGTCGTAGTACAGGTCCTCACACTGGGCTTGTGAGTTGAGGGTCAGGTTCTTGGCCCCGTCGGGGCCCTGGAAGAGCACACAGTTCTGCAGCTGCTGCGTCAGGAGCCTGAGGAAGTGGCGGGTGTCTCCTCCAGGAGAGTCGCACCCCGGGCTCTGCTGCCTGGCGCTGCTGAACCTGACAGACAGGGCCTGGGACGGGTCGAACTCACTCCTGTTCACCAACTCCAGGCCAGCCTCCAGGGCTGCGCTGCCGCTCACCGCCACTAGGGGCGCCTGCTTCTGGACGGACGATATCCGGCTGGCCAGGGCCTGTAGGAGGCACATGGGAGAGCTCCCTGATAGAGATGGCCTTTTGAGGATGACGTTGGACTGGGCGGAGGACAGGCGGCGTTTGGCTGTCCTCGTCCTGCCCTGCTCTGCTGCCTGAGGAGAGCCGTGTCTGGACACTCTCCCGGCCACGGCGGTAGCACAGTCCACACACTCCCAGTTGGTCTCTGACAGCTTTAGGGACGAACACTTCCGATGGGTGCCGCTGGACCCACAGAGCTTGCAACGCAGTATTTCAAACCAACCGGTGTGTGAGGAGTCCGCCCGTCCTCTGCGGGACACACATTTCAGAGCGTCACAGTGCTGGTACACCTGCAGCAGTTCTCCGAAGGCGTTCTCCTCCATCTCCCAGGATGCATCTCTATCAGGTACGTAGATGCCCATGCGCAGCATCTCCTCCTGGAACTGGTCCTTGTTGCTGCAGAGCGTACACCTGAAGAAGTGCTTCCCAGCGCTGTGGGCTTGGTGCTGGACACAGTCTCTGTGGAACCAGCTGGCGTGGCAGGCCGGACAGCGCAGGACGGAGTAGGAGGTCCAGACACACGGAGCAGGACTGGGGGAGGCAGATTAGTTGACTTGACTAATGTGTGTGTGTGTGAAGAGACACGGTTTTATAATATTGAATGCTTTATAATGAAAGGCCATTAAGGCCATATTTCAGAGCAGGAAATCTATCAGAGATGCTTCTACTGCAGATAGAGAAGATGCATTTAAAATGCTAACATATTGTTGCTGAACAGAATATACAGTAAATATACAGTGTATTCCTATATATTATATTATATAGAAAGCACAAGTGAGAAGATTTTTTAAATTTGATTTATTTATTTACCAGGGACAGTGCTGGCCTGGCTACTTCATTGTTTGTGAGTAAGAACACTGCAGACCTGAGGTCCAAGTGCAGTGGTCTGTTTTTTCCGCTTCATGGCTTTCAGCTCGACCTCAAAGTCACTGCCAGAGTCAGATATGTCCTCCATCTCCTCAAGACTGCACAGAATGGGAAGGAGTTTAGGAACAGATAGGTCGAAAAAAAATTAAAAAACATTCTATGCCTTTTATTATTTATATTTTACCCACTGTGCCTGTACACTGGGAAATGAACATCCTGACAGGTTACCTCACCTGTCTACAGGTTACCACAGGTTACCTCACCTACTGAGACAGGCCTGAGGGAAAAACTGTGAGCGGGGGGGAAGGGGCTAGGAGGGCAAACAGGACTGGAGGGTGAGTGTAGCAGGGGAGTGGGGCTTGGAGGCAAAGGGCTCGTTGGAATAGGAGCGGGGTTAGGAGGACCTGAAATGGTAGATAAAGTAAAGTTAGACGCAATCTGGACTGTTTATTTTGCCAAATAAAGTTGGTAAACAATTTCTTGATTCTAGTAAACAAAGATGAGGGAGGGGGCAGGGGGATATTCTGGAACAAATAAAGAAATTTAGGGAGTATGTTCATTTTTAGAATATTTATCCTGCCAATCAATCATTCGGTGGTTGCCGAGTAAGGCGACGCAGTCTGCCTTGTTTCGTGACCCTGGGCGAAGGCTGATGTGGCTGAATGTAGCTGCTCATTTTCAATAAATATATATTATATATATATTTGATTAATTTGAGACTTGTTTTGACACGGTCGTTTCAGAGAATGTCTCGCCCCGATCAATCAAAACATTCTGAAGAAGTTGCTATGGTGATTCATCAAATGTGTTTTTTTTTGGTAATGTACAGTTTTAGAGTCTTCAGCAACCCAACGTTCTCAAGTGTAATGAAGCGTTATGGAACGAGAAGCCCGTGGTATATCGTGGATATTGGCACAGCTAGCGGGGTCACACTTTTAATTCATGTTTTTAATACATTCTCTACTTTCCTTGCTGTAACTAGCATTATAATAAAGGGCATTGTATAAGCTGTTGGACTTGAGTTTCCTGTGCTCATTCTAAATTTCACAAAATAACCCATCACAATATCTACATAAGAAACGTTTAACAGCGTTAACTGCTGCGGTCTGTGCATCTTTATCACTTTGCACTGTAGTTGCCTCCTCACTTGTAGTTGCCTCCTCTGTAGCCGTCTTAAGAGGCAGTACTTGAGGATTATGCGGTTGGAGTGGATGAACTTCTCCTTCTGGGCCCAGGCCTCCTCCAGCTGGGACACCTTCTGGACCAGGACCCTCTTGTCATCCTCGCTGGTCTTCCACAGGTCCACGGCCTCTAAGAACTTAGTCTTGTACGAGACGTCAGGACCGCCTCCCAGGGACGGGTCTGTGGGGACTTGGGGTCCTCCGGGGGATCCTGCCCCCCCCCCACCCAGGGACAGCTGGGGGCCCCCGGGGGCCCCCTCCATGGGGGGCTGGGAGGAGAGGGCCTGGGACAGCTGCTTCTTCAGCTTCTTCACCTCCGCCTGCAGCTGCCTCACGTTCCCCTGCATGTCCTCGTTCACCATGGCCTTATTTTTGATTAACTTAGCTCTCTGGGCAAAGTGTAAGGTGGACAGAGTTTCCCCAAAACACTTGGAGCCAGGGTGCACGTCTTGGCATTTCCTCCCAGAGAGTCCTGCAAGAGAACAGTTTTCTGTTCTGTCACTTATCATTTTATTCCCACTCTTGTTTTAATCAGGTCCGCCTTCTGTTTGTGTGCTAATATCCTGTATTGTCTGTTGCTCTTTGTTGGCTGCTGTGGGGTGTAAGCCCAATACAAATTTCCCAGTGATGGGACAATAAAGTGACTCTTGACTCTTGACTTGACTGCAGCAGTAGCAGCCAAGGTGGGGAACCGTTCCTTATTCTTTCCCCAGTACTCAAATGGGCTCTCTAAGCGGTGGATGGTTTTCCGCGATAGTGAAAAGCTGCCACGCCATTGGTTGAGAGCAGCTGCTCTGGGCCAATAGCGTTCCAGCAGAGGAGCATGCCTGGCATGTCTGGGCATGTCTGTGTTAGGAAGGCTGTGTCAGGCTACAATAGCAGACAAGCTGAGAAAAACGCAACGTGCTGCGTTTGAACAAGAGTTTGGTATCGGGTGTTATTATTTGTTAGTACTCGCCGATACCGATACCAGCATTTTTGTGCGTATCGGTGGCCATGCCGATACTAGTATCGGTATCGGAACAACACTACTGTAAACAGTCTATTACAGAGAGGGTGGAGGGCCGTTTATGGGAAATGTTAGGATATATAGGGCTAGCTCGTATCTAACTTTCCATTTGAAACCCAACCAAAACAGTAATGAGAATGTGGACAGGCTACTTAGCCCGATCTTACCTTGCAAAACCCGTCGTTGTCTCATAATTAAAACAATTATTAAATTATTATTATATAAATTAAACAGATTCATAAAAATGAAATAACAATTATATAATAAAATATAATAACATCAACAACATCTGACAACGGCTAACTGACAGTTATGTCTTACAGCTCCTATGGGGTGAAGGGCGCGCCCCCCTGCCTTGCCTCCGGCCACCTGAGAACCTCACCACTGCTGTGGTGGAAGCGGTCACCCCTGAGAAGCTCACCACTGCTGTGGTGGAAGAGGGGACCCCTGAGCAGCAGGAAGTGCTTACCGTTGCTCTGGTAGGAGAGGCCACCCCTGCCCCGATGGTTGAGGCTGTGGCCCTCACCAAGGTCCACCACATGAGAGGTATGCACATCTCCCTTCCTTTTCTCTCTTCCTGTCTTTTGTTTTGGCATTCCCTCACACTCCTTGTATATATAGACTATTAGTGTTGTTGCATACTGCTTAAATGCCAGCCAGGCTGCGTAGCATTCTCTATACAACGAGGCAATGTCATCATGTGTTGTATACATGGGGTGTATCTGTGGTCCAGTCTCTCTCCTCTTGGTTCCCCTCCAGGTTCTTCTCTCTCCAGGGACGTCCGGGCCTTCTGTTCCCTGGACACGTGAGTGTGGAGCTGTTTTGTTTCACTGTTATTTGTTTCTGTTGATTTTTTTCACGCCCCATCTTCTGAGGACTTAGGGTTATCTTTTAACTTAATTTTTAACTTGAACTATTATTTAAACATATAACATACCATGATGATTAAAAGGTACAATGCTTAAAACTGTCAGTACACGTCCTCCTCTTCCCCTAATTCACCACTAAGTGAATCCTTTTTTAAACTCCCATCCTAACTTAGGACCACAATGGGCCCTGGGCACCAGCTGGTGACCAGTGTGCCTCAGCTGGACTGGGCCAGCGTCAAGGTGCCAGGAGTGATTAAAAGGTACAATGCTTAAACTGTCAGTACACGTCCTCCTCTTCCCCTAATTCACCACTAAGTGAATCCTTTTTTAAACTCCCATCCTAACTTAGGACCACAATGGGCCCTGGGCACCAGCTGGTGACCAGTGTGCCTCAGCTGGACTGGGCCAGCATCAAGGTGCCAGGAGGCAAGACAGTGGAGGGACACAGACCCCTTGTCCCTTCCCGGAGTCTCACCTACCATCAGCTCGTCGGCTTAGGGTAAGTAGTGTGTCGGACACTGTGGAGGACACAGCATCCTCTACGGTTTGCCTAATAACATCCTAAACAAATTCCAATACGTCCAGAACTCTGCTGCCCGCCTGCTCACCTCCACTCGCCGTCATGACCACATCACCCCTGTCCTCCAAAACCTACACTGGCTCCCGGTCAAATACAGGATCCAATTCAAAATCCTACTCACCCCTTACAAAGCCATCAACAATCTGGCCCCCTCTTACCTTGCCGACCTCGTCCCCCTCCACACCCCCTCCTGTTGCCTCAGGTCTGACGACCAAATCACCCTCAAGACCACGAGGGCCAAGCTCTGGACCTGGGGTGATAGGGCCTTTTCAGCCGCAGCCCCGTCCCTCTGGAACGCCCTCCCCAACCACATCAGACAGGCCAACACCCTCCCAACATTTAAACAGGCCATCAAAACCCACCTCTTCAAGCTCGCCATCACCAGTTAACCCTCTCCCCCTCCCCTCCCCTCCCCATGTGTCCCCAGCACTACCTTAATTAGGCCCCTATACTTTCTTTTATTTCTTTTTGGTTTCTTTTATTATTACCACTCGATCTTTTCAGTTTGTAAAGCGTCTTTGAGTGTCTAGAAAAGCGCTATATAAGTCTAATGTATTATTATTACTATAATCAACTATGTAATACAAAATAATAACTAAATATTACACACCAGAGTGAAAGTCTGTGGTCAGCCAAAGTATATGTGTTTTCTCAACTCATGAGCTTTGTCTCCCTCCTCACACATTGTTTCCTAGGTTACCAAACCTGTCGCAAACTTGCTACATGAACGCCACCCTGCAGTGTCTGTTCAGCCTGACCAGCTTCTTTCAGGACATCTGCAGACAGCACAGAGTGTGGCGTCTGGACCCCGCCCCCAACATCCTCAGGTACACACACACACCTGCACGCACGCACAGACACACACACACACACACACACACACACACATAAACAATAGCTGTAACTCAATTTGGTCAGTAAACAATACATGCTAATTAATAATTAATAATTCCTACTACCTAAAAACTTGGTTTTGCAGGTTCTTAGTGGACCTCCGAGTGGCCAGAGGTTTTAACAACAAGAGCCTACAAGTGACCTCACACGACCCCCGACCTCATCTGACCCCTGGCTCAGACCCTGGTCCATCGATAGTGACAGTTCACACACACTGGCTTGGTCAGATCTTATTTAAAGGACCAATTGGGATTAGTACATCCATTTTTGTTTACTTTTAAATGAAAGCCTATAGCCGTTGACTGATAATTAATGCCCTATGATTGCGCCATTGACTTGCTGCCCGGAGCACCCCTTCCTAGCAGCCGCCTGTACAGCATCTCTAAACCCGAACGGGAGGCCATGGAGTGTTACATCAATGACTCCCTGGCTGCTGGCCTCATCCGCCCCTCCTCCGCTGGTTTCTTTTTTGTGGTTAAAAAGGACCAGACTCTGCGGCCCTGCATAGATTACAGGGGGCTTAATAACATCACCATCAAAAATTCTTACCCTTTACCCCTCGATTCTCTCCAGGGAGCCACAGTGTTCACGAAGCTCGACCTCCGCAACGCCTACCACCTGGTTCGTATACGAGAGGGGGATGAGTGGAAGACAGGGTTCAACACCCCTTTAGGCCATTTTGAATACCTGGTCATGCCTTTTGGCCTCACTAATGCCCCTGCTGTGTTTCAGGCCTTAGTCAACGATGTCCTCAGGGACATGATAGGCCTTTTTGTTTTATCTTAATTTGCCTGTCTACCGACCACTCCGCCTGCCTGTCTGCCTACCTGCCTGATCCCCTGCCTGTCTGCCTACCTGCCTGATCCCCTGCCTGTCTGACTACCTATCTACCTCCAGCCTGCTCCTCCTGACACCCCAACCCTACAATAAATCATTATTATTGTTGTACTACCTGCTCCTAGAACAGAAGACAGGCACTCATCAATATCCAATGACAACACCAGGACACACATCATTCATTTAAGGGACCAGCAGTTGTGGAGGTAGATAGCATTAGCATCTGATTAGAGGTAGATAGCATTAGCATTGCATCTGATTAGAGGTAGATAGCATTAGCATTGCATCTGATTAGACGGTACCTTTCATGAGACCCATAGCTTCCACATAATGCACATAAGCTCATCTCTCTATAGATAAGCTCATCTTTCTATATAATAGAAAGCTAGACAGGAAATGCAGGGTGTTATGAGTTAATCATTCTTCACACTGTGCTATAAGAGAGAGACAGCTAACGTCCATGAAGATCGTCTGATTAGAGCTCAACCCTGGTTTAACACTAGAGAGTTTAGAGCTTCAAGGTGAAACCGCAGCATTCCCTCCCCCCCGTTTCCCTTGGCCAAATCACTCTTCTTCTCCAAAGTGTCCAATTCCCAATTTCCCGTTCGGCAGCCGAACCGTCTCAGAACCCAGGGACAACACGTTGGGGCCAGCCCAGATTCTTCCGGGTCTTTTTTTGCGCAACAACAAAACCAACCAAAACACCAGCCAGGGGACAGCCACTGTGGTTGAGATAAAAGCAAATCATCCTTTAACCAGATCATCCAGATAAAATTACCCTCAATCATAGAGAGAGCTATTAACTTTTAAAATTCTGCTGACTACTGTGCCAGCGGTAAAGGATGTGGAGCGTGCGGCTCTTAGTGAGATGAGGATGAAGAGAATGTGGGACATAGAGACTCAAGTGGAGGATGCAGGGGACTGCAAAGGGATGGGAGGGAGGAGGGATAACTACTCCAAGGACAAACCGGAGAGGTATCGGGCAGTAACTGCTAAGAGAAACTACTGTGACACACAACAACATACTGAAATACCATCTACAAGCTCCGCAGGAATAAAGCCCTGATTGAATCTGACGTGGCTAGTGAAATTGGCTTAGGGGTATTGATTTCTGGAGCAAATACGATGACTCAAAGTACTTAACCCTAACCCTAACAAAAAAGGGGGACAAGACTGTGTTGATCTATTATCTTAAAAATAAAACAACCATATTTGTTATAGCTATATGGTTACAGGCTATTGGCACAAGAAATAGATCAGCATATTATTCAATGTGTGCATAGTTTGATTGCGTACTAACTGAATTATCAAAGACAACATAGGAGGGGGTTCCTGTACATCAAGTGCTCATTCAATGGACACAAGATAAACAATGTTGCAGATAGAAATGCTTTCTATTCTGCATGTCCTACTGAATACGTCCCCAGGGTTCAGCCCCAGAGCCATCTGTCTGTGCTTGGCCATTTTTAGTTAATTTTGGTCAAGTAACCTGTTAAAGGCTATACATTTAAGAACATTAAAAATTAAATAAATTATTATTATTAATTAATTAAATGATTAAATGATTAAGAAGTTAAATGGTTGGATGGGTTTGCGAACTAACAAAAAAAGCTTGAAATACTACTGAATCTGGAAAATGGCAACAAACATTTTAAGTTGTTTAAATGTAAGGGTATTTTTGTTCTTCCTTTACAGGTTCTAATAGACCATTTTAGAGATATTTAAGTTATTTTACATAATTGTTGAGGAGTACAATACTGTTTCAGGCAACGGTATAGTTTTGAATGCAGTTTGTCTGTTGAACATAGCTTTAAATCTCTTGCAGTCTGGCAGTCAATGAGAAACACACCACTGCTCCAGGAATGTCACAATGGAAGAATTCAACTATAAATTCAACGTTTGTTTTTACCCTCAGTCATGTATGGATCCCACAAAAGGAATGTCTGTTTTATAGTTTGTAAATATTATTTCCAGTATTTTTTGCCTGCAATAAATTCTTTATAATGTGATTGTTTTTACTGAGTCTTTGTGTGAAATGCATTGATCAGATAGGTCATTGGTTTAACAAAGGAAGTATTAGCACAGCCCATTTAGGACACTTCATACGAAACAATCAGAACGTCTCTTTTGAGTTGAAATCAAAGATCTAAGACAAAAGGCCTATTTCTCTCAAAATTAGTTCACAAATTTGTTTAAATCTGTGTTAGTGAGCACTTCTCCTTTATCTATATAATCCATCCACCTGACAGGTGTGGCGTATCCAGATGCTGATTAGACAGCGTGGTTATTGCACTGTGTGCCTTAAGATGGTCACAATAAAAGGCCTTAAGATGGTCACAATAAAAGGCCACTAAAAAAGGTGCAGATTATGAAACCATTCAACTATTGGTACATGTCAGCCTACAGATAAAACCTCACACCTTGTTCGACCTCGTGTCCTGTCCGACACAAACAATCCAGAGACGCTACGAAGATAAAAACAAAACAAAAAGTCCCTATTCCTGACTCCCTGCCAGCTGAAAAACTCCCTGCTGATGAATCTGTGTATCAGCTGTTGTTGTGAAGGAGAGGGGGGAGTTGTTACTCCACTTAGGCCTGATCCTGACCCTCTGAGTACTGAGTGTGTGTGTGTGTGTGTGTGACCACCTACATATAATAATCTGGCTATGTTTATGTGTACTGGGAGACACTGCTGTGTACCCTGAGTGTAGCGTGTAAACCACGTTAAATCAAGGCCTGCGTATACCGGGGGTCAGGCAAACAATAACAAAATTATACCGGGAACTGTTTTCAGGCACTTTACCGTCATGTCTGTGAGAAAAGGGCTTCTGACAGATGGGCTACTTACTATGAGACTAGCGGACATGCTAGATAGCTAATGTTGGTAATGGAAACCAGTCTAGCTTAGGTTGCTCCAGAAGAAGTTAGCCAGGCGAGCTAGCCGCCTTGTCGAGCAGTGAACAGCAGTTACAGTTGCTATATCATATATAGTTGTTATATGAGGTAGGTCTCATAGCTATAAATGTATTATAGCTCCCTAGTGGGAAATAACCACTAGAACGACCCTCCAAGTCAGAGTTCCAACTGGGAAACTCGGACCAGTATGAAGATCCCCGAGTTAAAGAGTTGTGACATTCTACTGTCACCTTTCACCTTCTTGTCAGTAAACAGACGCTGATTTAGACATTAATGCTAAAACAATTAATTAAAAATAATAATACCTTAATTTGTATAGCGCCTTTCTTACAAAGTGCAACAAACAGTAGCCTATTCATCTTTCTGTACAATTTCAAGATATTTAATTATTAACAATCACATGTGTATGTATGTTTGTAGTTTGTTAACGTTCATTATGGATTGCTCATTGGTTGAAGAATTGTTCCCACTTAATGTGTATGTATGTGTGTGTGTGTGTGTGTGTGTGTGTGCGTGTGTGTGTGTGTTTCATCTCTCTGTGTGTGAGGCCTCTGTAGGGTTTGAGTGGTCATCGGGGTGTGTGATAAGTGTCTGCTCTGCGTTGAGTGGAATGTTTTGAATAAAAGCCAAATGATTTAAGTTGAACACATTACCCCAGTTTAGGCGGTTTAGCCCACAACTAACACAAGCTGTTCTTTAACCCTGTCACGGCGGTGATTGGTGAATACATAGAGTACAGTAGAATACATTATACAACACTCCTGTGGATACGCTTTTCTGGATGGGATCTTAAGCGATCTGGGCCAGATACTAATATATTATAGATGTTCCGCCCTCTGGTCGTGACATGCGCGCTGATACTGCATCACTTCTCTTGTTAGTTTTAAGCATGCACCAGTGGTGTTTCTGGTGCCAACGTGTGTTATGGTTCTGGACATTTTCAGGTCATACCCGTGAGGGCTAATACCGCCGAGACCTCACGTTGACAACAGGTGAAGGACCACTAGGACAGACGGGGCGTCTTGGATTCGCTCTGAGGAGGACCAGGGAGAGAAATGCACCGAGCTTTCGGTACAAAGGCTCTCTCCCTGTAGAGGCAAATTCATATAGCGAGAGGACACATTCTACTACTGCATGTATCACCTATTAATGTGTCTTAATACTGTACAATGTACATATTGTGTAGCTAACTCTCAGAGAGCAAGTGGAGTGTTGTGCGTGCACATGAAACTACTATGTGCTGGCTGGAGTTTTTCAGTCTACCAAAATACACATCAGTAGTCTAGTCTATTCAAGCGTACAATATTAACATAATACCCTCTTTTATTTTATTATTAGAATTTAAAGAGTAAAATAACTGTTAATTTTCTTTACGTTATGTAGGCCAAGTTCATTGATTAATTCATTGGAATATACATTGTGTTGAATGTTGTTTAGTTTATCCCTGATACAGGACCACCCGTTTCATTGTGTTGAATGTTGTTTAGTTTATCCCTGATACAGGACCACCCGTTTCATTGTGTTGAATGTTGTTTAGTTTATCCCTGATACAGGACCAGCCGTTTCATTGTGTTGAATGTTGTTTAGTTTATCCCTGATACAGGACCACCCGTGCAACATCCACTGTAGCAGTGAGGAACATTACCTGAACCTTAAGGTGATTTTCTGCTCTTTTTTTTAAAGAAACAAATAGAAGAATGAGCATGTCGCTGAAAAGCATTATAAGAACTTCTGCGTCATTAACCTTGGTAGACCAGAACACGTTCTCCACTTTCCTCAGTTTTTTACTGTCAATCTACATCTCTAAATAAATATACAGTGCCTTTGGCAAGTATTCCCACCTCTGGACCTTTTCCACATTTAGTTGTTTACAAAGTTGTTGTTGTATGTTTATTGAATAAACTCAACTGTTCGTTTGAAGAATCCACTTTTCCAAATGCACTTTTCATCGGTGTTGTACTCTGTCCCTACTGAACTAGTTTTACGATCTAAACATGAGTAGTAGTAGTAGCCATGGCTTGATTATAGGGAGGGTTAAATACAGCAACACAGAAGTTGTCAATAGGTTTTTGAGTAGTCAACTAACATGTGAGCAACATTGGCCAGTAAGACATCCTAGAATGGACCATAAAGCAGAGATGGAAGAGCCATCTGGTGTTGGTGGTGACAGCAGACCTGGCAGGGATTCACCTGGCCTGTGGCATGGAGCAACACATGGGCCCGAGGAGAGGAGAAATGGGTTATGGTGGTCTGAACCAACATGAAAGACTCAAATGATACCATCAACTATATGAATGATGCCATTACCAGAGGATGGACCAGCCGTTTCTCCCACAACTAATACATGCTGATACTGCATCCCTTCTCTTGTTAGTTTTAAGCATGCACCAGTGGCGGCTGGCCGATAGAGGGCGCTGGCATGCACTGTCTTCTTACCTTTGACTGATTGTTCGTGTTTCCTTCGAAGTGGTCACCACTTACATTTACACCTAACATTATTTTCAGCTGTATTAAGTTTATTGTAAAATGTATATTGTGGTATGTAGATCCGCCTTCCTTTGTTCTGTTATCCATTTTGGCCTTGTTATGGTTGTGATGTTCTCAATGTGTATTGTTGTTTGTCTCCTGTTTGTCTGTGTTCTGTCATGGTTGTGTCCTTTATTGTTTCTCCTGTTATTATGTCATATGTCTTGTTCATATACATTATTATGTATTATGTAGTGTTGTTAGGACCCCCTCGAAAACGAGATGGCACATCTCAAGGGGTTTGATCCTAATAAAAGAAATGTAACTTTAACTGAGATAGGTGATGATGATTCCAGGCACATTACTGAAGATGTCCCTTCTTGCTCTCCACGCTCGCTATTCTGTTTTGTTGTGGCTTTATGTGGCATTTTAGGTTTACACTGACAACACGGCTTTCACTACATATTCCACTTATCCATACATACACCACTGATGTACTGATTGACACACTCCATTTAATATATGTTAAGAAGTTACTTTGAATCTTGAGTTAAGTAATACATATTTTTGTAAAATCTTTTTTCCCACTCCGGTCTCGGTCTCCCTCATTGTGCTCCACCTTTAGAGCCAAAGGTGTGACACCAACCGCCAATCAAATTGAAAATAATAAGAAGAAGTAGATGAGACATTCCGAAAGCAGTTTCGACCGAGAGGAATAGGCAGGTGCACACCTGTTCACAGGCTCGTGTCGGAAATGTTTGTGCTTGGTTGAAGCCGTGTTGCAGCGTTTCACTGAACTGTGTCGGCAGCGGTATGCTTCTGTGTTTGGCGTAGCAGCGGGCTGCAGGCTGCAACAGGCCCATGAGGTGAGCCATGTGGAAGTGGACGGCTGTGGTGACGCCCAGTCGGCAGCAGAGGGCGCTGTTCTGGAGCTGTTTGAGTACGACGACCTCAAGACCAAGAACAAGACCAGTGACCACACAACTACATGGCAGCAAAGACACAAAATCGAGTACAGTGATAAGAAAGCTGAAGGCTCACTTTGCTCGTCAAGGGATCCCGGATGTCGTGGTTTCAGATAATGGGCCACAGTACTCTTCCCATGAGTTCGATAGGTTCAGTCAGCTGTGGGGATTTCAACACCGGATGTCATCCCCTGGCTACCCTCAAAGCAACGGGAAAGCCGAGTCGGCGGTCAAAACGGCAAAGAGACTCATGATGAAAGCCAAGGTGGCAGGGGAGGACCCATACCTGGCAATGTTGGATCACCGCAACACTCCATCTCAAGGGCTAGATACAAGCCCAGCTCAGAAACTGATGTGTAGGATGGGTGTTGTACATGTACGAGAGAGAAAGAGGAAGGAACATGGAGGGCTTTGCCATGTTATCCTCATAATGTCAGCTGGAAAAGCCCTCATAATTTATAAGACACCTCACATGAAATGTTCATGAGGAATCTTGGAGTAAGTAAGAGTTACTGAATGGAGCTACAACAGTCCCCGTAACTGGGTTCACAAGCTAACTCTGTCATCTCCCCCCCCCCCCCCCCCCCCCTCTCTGTCATCAGGCGGAGTGTGTGGCAGCGTTGTCTGCAGGGATGGAAGCTGATTGGCTGAAGCCGGTCGTGGGTCGGCAGTACCCATTGGACCAGGCGGCCCAGGCCCACCATGACATCATCAACAGCCCCGGGGCTTCTGGGAAGATGGTGCTGACCATGTGACATCACAGCCTCCCCGAGGAGAATCGTTACTGAGACAGACGGGGTCAACGAGGGGTCAACAGGGGTCATCTGAGGAGGTTTCTACACAACCTACTGTAGTAGGGGCAGCAGGGGTCTAAGCAGTAACTAACTGGGTCATGAGAAGTTTGGGTGAACGTGAAAATATAGGAATACAATAATTCTTCCATTGGCTATGTAATAGTAAATGTAGGAATCTTAAAGTTGTATCTCCCTATGTATATACAGTACTATCTGCATCTCATAAAATGAGTAGCAGTGCTGCAGTGGTGGTTGCCCCCCCCCCCCCCATCGATTGATAACTATACCTATCAAACATAAGCCACTCACCCTGATCAGAAAAGACGTATGGAAAATGTTCTCCACTGTCCGCGAGAACGAGTTGGGATCGATCACAAACGCATAATATGAGATAGGTGATGTCGCTGTGAAGAGAGACACAATGGCTATCGATCTGATATACAATTATTAACTTAAATGTAAACATCAAGTCGATATATATAATACAATACACATGCTGGGCTGATGTGAGTCATTGTGAACCTTCTGTGTTTCCTTCTCTACAGTTCTGGCCCTGGTGTAAACTCTAACTCTAAAACTGTAACCTGATGAAGCTGGTGGAGAAGTTTGGGGCAGAGTGGGCTCAGAACACCATCGTGCCCACGATGAGGGTTGCCAAGGAAAACTTCTGAGGGACTTTGGTTTTTGTACCGTAGTAACACACATACATTATTTATGTATTTTACTTAGCAATATCACATCAACGTTGTTCAACATGGACACTGGTGTGTTTGTTTCCCTCTGGAGAGCAGTGAGCCGGGGGCGATGTCTGGAGAAGCCAGGTAGTAGGAGAACGGTGACCAGTAGAATAAATGTGCGACACACGCTACGAAGCGTCGACACATCCCTAGTGACCAGCTGTGGAAGCCAGAGACACTGCCGAGCGACGACCATTATTATTATTATTATTTGTTCGGACGATAACGCCAGCGCAACCCAAGTGGTGCGACTGAGGTTTTGCTTAGAAGTTAGAGGTGTTTGAAATAAACAGGGCTGTGTCCCGAACCCTCGTTCCGCGTTGTGCCGACGACTCCCTCTGTGCAAGACCTTTCAGTTCGGTGGCGCCAAATCGAGGGGCACAGAGTCGGTGGGTTGACGGGGGGCAAGGACCCGGCGAGAGCGTAGAGGGGCGCGGGCACGGAGACGTCCCCGCTCGGCCACATCCTGGCCCACTTGGCACGGCTCCAGAAGCAGCAGGGCGGCGGCCTGCAGCGTGTGCAGAACGAGGCCCTGCTGGATGTAGGGTGAAAGCAGAGGACGGAGCTCCTCGCTGCGCGTGGAAGAAGAAGAAGATAACGACGGGCCAGGACGACTCGGGAAGTTCCTCACCACCTTCGAGGGTGAGTGTGGAAAGCTGATACAGTTGTAATTACCTCAGTGTGCTATTGAAAGTCACATTTATCCAAATTCAAGGGTAGGTGTTGTATTGGGGGTTCGCTCTATTGGTTGCGCGACCCTTTGGTGCCCCCTTTGGTGGATGTATGTATTTTTGTCTGTCCTAATTACTGTGATTGTTCACAGGTGTGAATACTTAGTCTTTTGTCTATTTATGTTCCTGTGTCTTCCCTCTGTTTCAGGTGTTTGCTGCATGTTATGTGGGTTGTGTGCGTCTTTCATGGCCTTATCGTTCTTCGCCTGCATGGAAGTTTGGGGAGATTTAAGCCTTCTCTTGTGTTTTGTTGTTTATTGACTGTTACTTATTTAAGGAGTTATTGGAGACTAAGCTTTCTCCCCTTTTGTTTTATCAAAAAACTGAATACCCCAGAATTAATCAATAGAAATCACCAAGGTCTGCTCAGAGACAGAGTTGAAGAGACGGTATATTTCCAGCTGATCAGCGACTCACAGTTACTCATGCGACAATTGTGAGTGTTCCACTCCAGTACACAGCTTCTTATATTGTGGCTTCCTGCTGACACAGGTATCAGCTGTACATTGCAAAATCATTATTCTCCTGCCAAACATGTTGACTTGCTCCTTAATATAGAGAACTCAAGAAACTTCAAGTCTCTTAATTTACTGCGGTGGACAGCCCCTGGCCTCTCTAGCCAGTGCTCTAATTCCCCCCCCCCCCCCCCTCGTCCTCTACTTCACAGGGACAAAGCGGCAGCCAATAAGATCGTCCGAAGCACAGTGCAGCAGTTGAAGAATATGAAGAAGTTCAAGAGGGAGCTGGAGGAGGCGGAGGAGGAGTCCACCCGGGCCAACGCCTCCCGCAGGAAGCAACAGCGGGAGCTGGACGACGCCACGGAGGCCAGAGAGAGGCTGAACCGCGAGGTCAACACCCTCAAGAACCGCCTCAGGTACCCACCCCACCAGACGTTCATTTTTTCATTTTTTTTCACTTTTTGATGATTTTTTCTGGCTTGGCGCCACATCTCAAATGACCGTAGTTCTGGTCAGTCCACAGTTTCTGAAAACACATCATATCAGAGGTTGTCCGTCAACACCTCGGTTAGGGACCTAACCCTAACCGTAATTATTAATTATCTTGTAGACTTCATGTTGTTAAGATCTGGTCTGATGAAACCCCGACCGTCTGGCTCGCTGCCAGCCTCAGGCCTCCCTCAGGAAGAGCCGCTGCAACCTCCGCATCTGCCCGATATATATTATCAGACAAGATGTAGTAGTCATGAGACCATTCTGGCAGAGGAGAATAAACCACCGAATTCAACCAACAACGGTAAGAATCCAAAGAGTTTCTATACGTTATATAGCTACTATGCTATCTATTTTTCTCGAGGAGAGGCTTGAGTCATTGTTTACTGTATATGTCAGTATCTCATGTCCAGGATACATTGAAGAGCGTATAGAGCTCGCTTCGCATTGTAAAACCATGGGTGTGTGTGTGACTTTCAGGTCCGACTTGGGTTCGGGAGTCTGGTCCCAGGCGGCACACCCTCGGTCCATCACGTCTCAACCAGCCTATGTTCACAACTTCAGTGAGTACCTTTCTATCCACCGAACTCTCCCCCACGACTTCAGATGTGTTTTGAGACGAAGAAGAAGAAAAAAACACATTGCAGCATGAATTATTCAAACTGATCATAACTTCTTCTGATCATTTTTTCTCCAGCCTCCCTCTCAACAGCCTCACACGCCAGCGCAGGCGGCCGCCCCCCTGCCTCTTAAGACGGCTACAGAGGAGGCAACTACATCAACCTTTTGGAGGCACCGGCACACATCCGTATCAGAGGATGCGAGGGTGGCAAGGGGCGTGCCACTACAGGGATCTTCTGATCGGCAGGGCAGAGTGTGTCCACAGCAGGGCACACAGAGAGACCTTGAGAACCAGAGAACAGAAGAGACCCTGGCGTCACAGGAGAGGAAGAGGAAGGTAGAGGAAGAGTTGGGGCCAGCACGGAGGACACGACGTGAGAGCTGGACTGACCAGCGGTGGCTCGGTACCGAGGAGAGGAGGGAGGAGGATCTGATCGCGGATATGGGCTTCCTGTCTGTCACAGACTAGTAACTCTCCACCTCTGACTGACAGCTCGATCCCTCCTCTACTTTGAATGAACTCAACCCCAATGTGTTGAATTGATCTAGATTTATGAAGTAGTAGTAATAATATTAAGATAAGATTTCTGTCAGCATGCATACATTTTAAAACAATGATAAATAAAAGTGTTTTTTGAATGAACTCAACCCCAATGTGTTGAATTGATATAGATTTTTTTTAAGTAGTAGTAATAATATTAAGATGTGATGTGGTGTTGTCGTCCACAGCCTGTACGGGTTCAGGAAGGTAGTGGTCGCCCAACCGGCGGGGTCTCCAACCGGCGGGATCCTACGTCACTACCAGAATCCAAACTTCAGACAAGATCGTCTTGAACTTCTCGTCAATATTAAATTTAATCGCGTTCGCCGACCGCAAATGGTGACAAAGTAGAGAAAAGAGTTACCGGTACATTGTTTTTTTTTTGTGGTTACTATTTGTTATTGAATTTCACAGAGACATTTACACAACAGGGCATAACAACCACAACTAGTATCCGTGGGGGAGGTTATTGTCCCTGTTTGTCTGTTAGAATTTAGTACTGTTAGAATTTAGCCCTGTGCCCATTTTATGTAGAAGAAAGAAATTAATAAATATATATATATATAGGCTACAGCCTATTTATTATTATTTATTTATATTATTTATTATTACATTTTTAGAATCCACCAACTTCTGTGATGGTACACGAAACTTGTGTTCAAATTTACTGAAATACCACTAATGTTGCTGTTTTTTCTCTTTACAGATAGTGACTTGAGTAAGAAGAAGGCTGCCGCACTTCTTCGTTTTCGCCGGCGTAGACAGCATCGGAGGCAGTGGGTGCACCCAATAAACAAACGGAGGCAACAACAGGGAGCCTTCCATCATTTGGTGGCAGAGCTAGCTTTGGACGAGGAAAGGCACCGAAAATACTTCAGGATGTCTTCGGTGCAAATGGAGGCCCTTCTCTGCAGTGGTGGACTCAGGCTGTTTGTTCAGCTGCGGTTGTTTCAGTTGGCAGTTAGTTACCCGAAACTGAGGACAGCCAAGTCTCCCTTTTACATTTCTATTATTCTTTCAGGTTAGTGATGTGAACAAACACCTCTACCGTTAGACTAGGCATATTGTTGTGTTCACTAGGGTGAACTAGGGTAAGGGGTTAAACTGTCCAAGCCCGGATATCCACAGTGTGGGAGGGGCTTAAATGCGGAAACTGCCTTGTGTTGATGTTTCAGTGATGTAACAGAAAACTGTTCTCTTGCAGGACTCTCTGGGAGGAAATGCCAAGACATACATCATAGCCAACGTGCACCCTGGCTCCAAGTGTTTTGGGGAAACTCTGTCCACCTTACACTTTGCCCAGAGAGCTAAGTTAATCAAAAATAAGGCCATGGTGAATGAGGACATGCAGGGGAACGTGAGGCAGCTGCAGGCGGAGGTGAAGAAGCTGAAGGAGCAGCTGTCCCTGGGTGGGGGGGGGGGGCAGGATCCCCCGGAGGACCCCAAGTCCCCACGGACCCGTCCCTGGGAGGCAGTCCTGACGTCTCGTACAAGACTAAGTTCTTAGAGGCTGTGGACCTGTGGAAGACCAGCGAGGATGCCAAGAGGGTCCTGGTCCAGAAGGTGTCCCAGCTGTTCCATAACGCTTCATTACACTTGAGAACGTTGGGTTGCTGAAGACTCTAAAACTGTACATTACCAAAAAAACAACATTTGATGAATCACCATAGCAACTTCTTCAGAATGTTTTGATTGATCGGGGCGAGACATTCTCTGAAACGACCGTGTCAAAACAAGTCTCAAATTAATCAAATATATATAATATATATTTATTGAAAATGAGCAGCTACATTCAGCCACATCAGCCTTCGCCCAGGGTCACGAAACAAGGCAGACTGCGTCGCCTTACTCGAAAACCACCGAATTCAACCAACAACGGTAAGAATCCAAAGAGTTTCTATACGTTATATAGCTACTATGCTATCTATTTTTCTCGAGGAGAGGCTTGAGTCATTGTTTACTGTATATGTCAGTATCTCATGTCCAGGATACATTGAAGAGCGTATAGAGCTCGCTTCGCATTGTAAAACCATGGGTGTGTGTGTGACTTTCAGGTCCGACTTGGGTTCGGGAGTCTGGTCCCAGGCGGCACACCCTCGGTCCATCACGTCTCAACCAGCCTATGTTCACAACTTCAGTGAGTACCTTTCTATCCACCGAACTCTCCCCCACGACTTCAGATGTGTTTTGAGACGAAGAAGAAGAAAAAAACACATTGCAGGATGAATTATTCAAACTGATCATAACTTCTGATCATTTTTTCTCCAGCCTCCCTCTCAACAGCCTCACACGCCAGCGCAGGCGGCCGCCCCCCTGCCTCTTAAGACGGCTACAGAGGAGGCAACTACAAGTGAGGAGGCAACTACAGTGCAAAGTGATAAAGATGCACAGACCGCAGCAGTTAACGCTGTTAAATGTTTTTTATGTAGATATTGTGATGGGTTATTTTGTGAAATTTAGAATGAGCACAGGAAACTCAAGTCCAACAGCTTATACAATGCCCTTTATTATAATGCTAGTTACAGCAAGGAAAGTAGAGAATGTATTAAAAACATGAATTAAAAGTGTGACCCCGCTAGCTGTGCCAATATCCACGATATTAAAAAATATACAACGCCCCTTGTATCAGCAACCAATCACTAAAATAGATAGGTTGCATTTTTTGAAAATACGCGATCCTATTGGTTGATGCGAGAATTCTCGAATGTGATTGGTTCTCGTGTCCCATGTGACGCGGAAGGATTGACTCAGTGGAGTTACGATTGATTTAGTGGAGTTACGAGGATAAGAAAACGACGATAAGTTAGAGACAAGTTAGATAAGTTAATAAGTTTCCCATAAGTAGGAGGGGGAGTTGTTATAGATGGTGGCCAGTACGGGTATCGAACCCGCGACCTTCGCGTTATCAGCACGATCCTGCGTAGGAGTGTTCGCGTTGCAATGCAAAGAAGCAGCCCAAGAGCTAGACGGGTCGTGCTTGACAATGCAGGGGGAGGTGGAGGAAGAGGAGCCAGAGGAAGGCGAGGAAGAGGAGGCCTCTCCTCGGAACACCTACATCCTGGCCCATCACCATTGTTGACCAATGGAGTGAGGAAGGCCATCCTCTTCCTCCTCTGTTTTTTTTCTTTCTTTCTTTTCTTGCAAAAAATGCAGTCCCCGTCGCTACCAGAGGCCTACCTGGAGGCCCCTGTGGAAGGGCTCCGTCCTCTTGTGGATGCTGAACAGGGATTACCTCTGGAGGATCTGGGGAGGATGGTCACATTTTCCCAGCATGCCCAGGAGTTGTCAGAGCTGCGTATGGGGGTGGAGCAGGTGACGGAGCAGGAGCTGGAGATGGCCAAACGCCTGGAGGACTTCGTCCAGAGCCAGGACCAGAGTGCACAGCTGCAGGCCGAGGTCAACGACCTGAGGAACATGCTGATGGTCCGTGAGGAGCAGCTCGCTAGCGCTACCTTCAGGAGGAACAGATTGCAGACCTGTTGAAGGATGTACACCAGCTCAGTGGCCAGAATAATATGCACAACACTCTGGGTTAAGGGCCAAGACACACAATATATATATATGTAAACATAATGGCAATACAATGCATCAGTCTCTTTGTTCTAGTGATAGGCTGGCTGATCACCAACGAGGTCCAGGCACTTCCTTCCATCAAAGGGAACAACCCCAGAAGAACTATTGAACTTGCAGCTCGCGGCTCCTGTTAAACAGACGTTGGACGAACTTCTTCCGTGTTCTGAATCTGGAATAATACGGTATTTTATATATATATATATATACTCACACACTACATACCTATACAAACTAAGGATATGTCAACAAACACCTTATCTGTCACTGAATTAGCTATTTGTTTGATCATAACTTCCTTTATTTTTCGAACAGTGCAATTGTATTTATATTACAATTGTAATGTATCTGATTGATCGGGGCGAGACATTCTCTGAAACGACCGTGTCAAAACAAGTCTCAAATTAATCAAATATATATAATATTGTAGGAGTTGGAGCGTACAAACGAAACGGAGACTTGCTGCAAGTATAAAGCCGACCGTGTCGGCGTTTATTTAACTCAGGACATAGCGCCAATAGCAACACACAACACTTCCTTATATGTTACCTAACCCCATAGGTCACACCCCAGTGACCGGCGTTAAAGTGCCCGCACACAATTCCCCATAACCAAACACACAGGTGAATTATGTACATCATACATCATAGTATTGTCCGCTACAGACCTCCCCCCAGAATTCACCATAATTGAGAACAGTCACCATTGCGGGGCCCGGATCACCCGTCCAAAACGGCTCCGTAAAACCGGAGCAGGGACTGAAAGATCATATTTATTGAAAATGAGCAGCTACATTCAGCCACATCAGCCTTCGCCCAGGGTCACGAAACAAGGCAGACTGCGTCGCCTTACTCGGCAACCACCGAATTCAACCAACAACGGTAAGAATCCAAAGAGTTTCTATACGTTATATAGCTACTATGCTATCTATTTTTCTCGATAATATCGTTAATGTTGGTAATTTGCTTCAACAAGAACAAGCTCTGGGGGAGTAGAGTAGCTTTATGGTCGTGTACATTGACCAGGAATGCACCCTTTTATATTAATTTATTTTATTTTATTATTATTACTACTTATTATTAATATTCTTTAGGTTATATCATTTATTTATTGTTTAGGTTTTTTCCTTTTTTGTGTGTGTCTTTTCAATTGTTAGGGATGGGGTTATGGGTGTGAGAACAGGGTGAAAAATGTTTGCTGTGTTTTGTATTGTTGTACAATTTGATGTGATTTTGCAAACTGAAAAACAATAAACATATTGTTTAAAAATTTGATCAAGAAAATACTCTTGAAACAAACAAATGAACAAAAAAACAAGCATTTGAATACCTGTTTTAATGTTGCCAAAATAAAACTAAAAAACAATTATAATAATAGTGTAGATTCATTCACTCTCCTTTTTTATAGAGTAGTTTTCAGTTAAGAGTTTCACGGAAACCTGTTTGTGTTACCTTTGTACAATAAATCTTGTTTATTTTATTTCCCTTCTCCTCTGATTCTTGTCCCCCCGGTTTTATTTAATTGTTACACCCTGTATCCCCTAGAACACATGGGGTCGTAACACTGGTTAATAGTGTGGCACTAATACTAGCCACTCACACTCACTCACTCACAGTTCACGCCAAGAGAACATCACCAACAGTCCATTCACATCAACACACGTAATCCTTTCCCCCTCTCCTCTCACTCTCTCACCTAAACCCAGTTTTTTTTTAAAGGGTACAACAGCCAATCCCATGACTAGTTCGCTCATCAGCTAACCCACTTCAGCTGTGTCTAATCAACATGCCTGCGAACTTCCCATCCTATTATTAGGTCCCGTTTCATCTCGTGACATTTATATCAAAAGTTAGATCAGGTTTAAATATTTGTATTACAAACCGACCCAGATATTCTTGTTTCGAGTGAATCATGGGCATGGCTCAAAAGAATCAGTATATCTGACACTGATATTGCCTTATCAGGCTATCTTGTTTGTTCTCCATCTGGGAAATCTGGTAATTTTACTTCATTGTATAAACACAATGTCTCTTCATTGTATAAACACAATGTCTCTGTCAACAAAATTGCCCTTATTACAAAGTGATTGGGCAAAATGGGACAAAAACCCAGTTGAGATCCTGCATGCAGAGTTCTGCAAAACTATTATCAGGGTACAAAGAAAATGCCCAAACTCTGCATGCAGGGCTGAATTAGGCCAATATCCTTTACTGCTAAATATACAGAAAAGATCTATTAAATTCTGGAGCCATATTAAAAAGAGTGTCAAAGGCGGGAGAATTACTTCATTGTTTAACAACAGCTAGCTGAGTTACACAACAAGAATAATAATATGGTAATAACCTTTATTTCATCTGCTCAACGACATTTTCTGCTCAAATTAGACAACTGTTATCTTTTAAAGCAAGTATTATATCGAGTTAATATATATAACAGATCGTATAAGAGTTAACCTAACTGTGGTAGGCCTAAGTAGCCTGTTACCATTATAAAGCCCTTGCCTGCCAAGAGTTGAACATCTAAAGGAGCCCCCTCAGTCAGCTGGTTCTGAAACTAGCTGACCTCTCACCTTCTGACATCAAACCCCAGACAGCCTCAGTGCAGCTACACTATCACTCAGAAGATTAGACCTAACCAAATTATAACTAAAGAAATAGATAAATACATCACATATTGGAACGAACTCACACAATCACAACACAAACTAGAAACATATTTGGCTCTAAACAGACAGTATACTGTGGCAGACTACCTAACCACAGTAACTGATAAAAACCTGAGAAAGACTTTGACAATGTACAGACTGAGCGATCATAGTCTGGCAATAGAGAAGGGCAGACACAGACAAACCTGGCTGCCCAGAGAGGAGAGGCTGTGCTGTCACTGTGATGACGGAGCTATAGAGACAGAGTTACACTTCTTAACACAATGTAAAAACTACACAAATATTAGAGAGGAGTTCTTCCCAAAATTTGAAACAAATTTCCCAGAATTCCGAAGTATGATAGAAAGGGAAAGATTACCAGCCCTTCTGGGGGAACAGAAATAATGTGCAGTTTTGGCTGCAAAATATGTCAATTCCTGTCACAAGAAAAGGGACAACCAGTAGGACATACATACAGTGTGCCATGTGTTATTCTCTGCACCACCTGCTTTATTTTATTTATATTATTTTTTCATGTCATTGATATTATGTTATGTTGTTGTTCGTCATATCTGTGATTGTGCTTTGGCAACACTTGTAAAACGTCATGCCAATAAAGCCTGTTGAATTGAATTGAATTGACTCTGTTGAATATGTTGAGGACTCTGTTGAATATGTTTCTTTATTAATGTATACTGTTTAAAATCACTTTATACACATGTTTAGTGAAGAGGTTTTATTTTGGCAACATTAAAACAGGTATTCAAAAAAAAAAAAAAAAACGAATTAAGTACCGTTTCGGTACCGGTACCGTTTTTAAAGTATCGGTTAGGTACCGGTACCGGATAAAACCCAAACGATACCCAACCCTATTCCTCACACATGACTGTAGAGCGGGGACGTTCTGTCCTTGTGATGGCAAGGTATTGCAGCGTTTTTTGTTTTGATGAGCTCATATCAAGGTTGAGGCTCTGGGGTGTAGGAGGGGGAGAGCTCCTATGGCAGCTTGACCCAACAGACTCAGCAGGATTAGTTTCTTGTCATGGTAAAATACAGCAATGCATCATGGAAAAAAGGTTAATATTTTAAACGTTGGTCTTTGAGATTAAGATTTAAAATATACATTATCAATGCACCTAGACATTGTATGTGGGAATTATTGTTTTTGCACTGAAGATGATGTGGAAATGTTATTTCCATGTTTGGTTTTTTTGCAAACATGAATTTGTCCATGAAATGCACATTTTGGAAAGCAGTTTAGGATTTTGATCGGCTCCTATCATGGATTTAATGTAATGTCACTAACTTCTAAGCATTCCAATGTTCTCAGGCTACTCTTAGGTGGATACAAGATAATTAAATAACATGCAGGCCTACTTGGGGATGATAGTCAATTGTCTACAGTGGGCCTGTTCATGTTCTTCACTGTATGGATATTGCAATCATTGGACTTATCGGGAATGTTACCCTTGTAAAAAGTAAATATATTTGCATGAATATCAATATGATATGAACAGTAAATATATATGTATATAGTGTGATGCGTACAGGACATGGACGAATACGATATGTGCAGTGTGCACGTATTTGTGTGCACTCCTTCATAATAGCCTACGTGAGAGGCAATATTTCTTATGTCGGTGGAAATGGTATCCATTTCAAAGCGTTTCTCCTCTTTCACCCTTCTGCCAGCGGAGTCGCAGTTGCTCATTTCTGTCTGATGATGCATTGGTAACGTTAGCTACCTTAGCTAGCACCTGGTGGTAACGTTAGCTACCTTAGCTAGCACCTGGTGGTAACGTTAGCTACCTTAGCTAGCACCTGGTGGTAAGGTTAGCTACCTTAGCTAGCTAGCACCTGGTGGTAACGTTAGCTACCTTAGCTAGCTAGCACCTGGTGGTAACGTTAGCTACCTTAGTTAGCTAGCACCTGGTGGTAACATTAGCTACCGTAGCTAGCTAGCACCTGGTGGTAACGTTAGCTACCTTAGTTAGCTAGCACCTGGTGGTAACGTTAGCTACCTTAGTTAGCTAGCACCTGGTGGTAACGTTAGCTACCGTAGCTAGCTAGCACGTGGTGGTAACGTTAGCTACCTTAGCTAGCTAGCACCTGGTGGTAACGTTAGCTACCGTAGCTAGCTAGCACCTGGTGGTAACGTTAGCTACCGTAGCTAGCTAGCACCTGGTGGTAACGTTAGCTACCTTAGTTAGCTAGCACCTGGTGGTAACGTTAGCTACCTTAGTTAGCTAGCACCTGGTGGTAACGTTAGCTACCGTAGCTGGCTAGCACCTGGTGGTAACATTAGCTACCGTAGCTGGCTAGCACCTGGTGGTAACATTAGCTACCGTAGCTAGCTAGCACCTGGTGGTAACGTTAGTGTACGAGTCTCTAGGCACAGAGGGAGGTCGACACAAAGGAACAGCTGTACAAACGTGTTTGTTAACGTACAGCACGGCTCAGCAGGGCTAACACACACACACTGCACCGTCACTGACGGGCTAACACACACACACTGCACCGTCACTGACGGGCTAACACACACACACACTGCACCGTCACTGACGGGCTGAGCGAGACGTTCAAAATAATCAAGAATAAATACTAAGTGCACGCGCGGCCGTCACTGCCGCTCAAACTTTCCATACAGTGAGTGTGTGTGTGTTGTGGTCGCTCGTATCTGTGGACTGTTTAGCTCTCTGTTTAGCCACCCGCACAGTTGTTGTCAGCTCCAGTACCGGCTTCCCCTCTCGGGATTTTGAATGACGACAGATGCCGTGTGTACGTTTTATATAGGCGGAGGGTCCCGTCCCTCGTGACACAAGCGTCGCCTGGGCCAGCCAATGGGCTGGCGCAGTGTAATTCAGTTTCTGATGAGGTCACGCAGGGGGCGTTCCCATGGTGAGATACGAAACGAATACTATGAAAGAGAACTGAATGCACTACAACTAGAAATCAGACAGTAACTCATTTTTTTTCTACAATGCTGAATGCTGCTGTTTAAATTGTTTTAACTTGAAACCAGTTGGTCACTGAGTAGTGAGTAACAGTGAGAACTGTTTTTGTTGCTTGAATAAAGGCTGGCAGTCTTTAATAGCCAAATGTTGTGGACTATACTGGGGAAGTATTTGTTATTATTCAGCAGTAAAACAATAAATACAAATATCGGATTGATATCGGTATCGCAGATACCTGAAGCCCAGGTATCGGTAGTGAAAAAATGGGATCGGGACATCCCTACCTAATTTCATCCAATACAGGCCTTTCAATATCTTATTGATAATCACAACCTAGAGAAACAAGATTTCTACAGGTATTTACAACTGAGGCATTACTTCTATAAGAATATAAAGAATAATGAGGTTTCTGAAATGAGTCTCGTCAACATGTTTATTGATGCGTATAAGGGCAACACCCACAAGAAACTGGTGTCAAGAATTATACAGAAGAGTATACAGTCCACCAAGAATCACTCCACCTTATATGTTAGGGATAAGTGGGAGAAGGAAGCAAACATAGTCCTAACTGAGGAAGAATGGTTGAACATATGTCAAATACAATCCACCACCTCTAGCTCTGGACAATAGAGAGAATTTTCATGGAAGAACATTATTAGGTTTTTTATTACCCCAAGAAGAAAATACTTACAGAATGGTACACCGGGAACTGGGAATTGCTGGAGAGAGTGCAACAATTAAATGGCTCATTTCTATCACATTTTTTGGGAATGCAGGGGTGCTGGCCCAAAAAGGTGACAAAATTATTTTCACTGAAAACGACCATTGCGCGGCGCCCAGGCACCTTCCTATGATGCATGCTATAATTTTTCTATACAAGCTCTGTTCAAGGGACACATATAAAGCCTGTCAGTGTTATTCAGACCTATGAAGCAGCGGTAACAATAATGAAAACGCATCTATTAGAATTAGAAGAAAGATGTATTTATTTTGTAAATATATTTTGTTTGTTTTTGTTTTTTTGTTTTGTCACTTAAAACATTTATTCCCACATACATGAAACCACACATCAATCCCAAAAAAGAAAAGTCGCTTTGGATAAAGGCATCTGTTAAATGCCCAAAAATGTAAATGTATCATGAGACTTGTTAACCAAGGGCAGTGTGGTGAGTGGGAATGTAACGATGGACATATGTGCTGAGAGAACATTCCACAACAAACAGTATCAAATTTAAACTTCAAAATGGGAATTTCTTAACAAGGTTCCCATACGTAGGGACGTCTACAGCTCCATGAGGGCTTTTATTTCATTAATGCGTGACGCCTTCTTGTCGGTGGGGTTCTTGGAGCCGAAAGCCTTGTCCACCAGATCCTGCTTCTGCCTCTGAATCTTCACCATGTTCTCCTCCACAGAGTCCTTCACGATGAACTTGGTGATGAAGACGTCTCTCTTCTGGCCCAGGCGGTGACAGCGATCCACACACTGGTCCTCTGCTGCAGGGTTCCACGCTGGATCCATGAGGAAAACACGGGAGGCGGCTGTCAGGTTGAGTCCCACCCCGCCAGCTTTGAGTGACAGCAGCATGATCGTGGGGGCCGCCAGGAGCGGGGCTCAGGAACTCCTGGATGACCTGGGGCCGCCTCTTCTTTTTTTTTTTTTTTTTTTCTTTTTCAAAGATTCAAACATTTTTACAATATAATTGAACACATTTTTTCTTGTTTCCCCGCCCCCTTGTAATCAAAGCAAGATCAATATATATTTTTTGAAATTCATTCCAAGGATCCATATTGATTGTGCCTAAAAGACACAAGCGAGATGATTTTGCAATGTGAATATTTAAACATAATGCTATCGTGTCAATTACAAAGTTCCAAAATGTTAACAACAAATTACATGACCAAAACATATGGTAAAAGTCCCCTTTTTGTTTTTTGCAGCGCCAGCACAAAAAGGACATTTCATTATTCATTTTATAAAGTTTTGCAGGTGTATAATAAGTTCTATTCAACATTTTAAAAAGAAGGAGTTTGTGCCTCATATTGTAAGAACATTTATGAACTTTAAGACAAAAGAAAGACCAGTCCTCTTTACTTATATCCATGTCTAAATCCTTTTCCCATTTACACCTTCGTAGCATCTGTACTTGTAGACAAGCATTCAAGCAGAGATAAATAAACTTGAGAAATACATTTAGAACTTTGAACCTCCTTATTGATAAGGCCTTCTATTTTGGAGGGCTTGGGTTCTTCAAGAGTGCCTTGAGTTGTCTGTATCATATAGCGGATTTGAAAAAATCGAAATAAATGTGTGGAAGATAAATTATATTTTGACTTTAACTGAAGGAAAGAAACAAATGTACCACTGTCGTAAAGATGTGTTATTTCCCTTATCCCCTTGTCGTACCAAGACTTGAAGGTGTCATCATTAAAACAAGATGTAAAATTGGGGTTTCTCCAGATAGGAGTATAGGGCGAAAGGTGTTCCTTGTGACCCATACGTTTATGGGAGTTCTTCCATATTAGTAAACTGTTAATAATAATAGGATTATTTGTGATTTTTTTTACCTGTTGTAAACCAATATAAGGCAGGTATCTCAGTTCATATGGAAGAATGTCATAAGATTCCAGTCTTGACCATGCGCTAGATGAGCTAGAGAACCACTGCCTAATCTGGGTAAGTTGGGCAGCCAGAAAGTAAATGTTAAGGTTACGGTAGGTTTAAGCCACCATCATTATATGGAAGTTGTAAAACTTGTTGGCTAATCCTTGGTGACTTACTCTCCCAAATGAAAGAGGAGAAGATGCTCTGTAAATATATTTTGAACATTTATTTTTGAACAAATAAAACCAATTCTGATGAAGTCCATCCCACCAAGCACATCACTTGTGCTTTTTTGCCTTCTTTGCCTGTACCAGCACTTCCAGTGCTTTTTTTTTCTTTTTTGAGCAGCCATGTGCCTCACTGTGGCTTGCCTGTCCTCCTCCACTGCAGTCTTCCTGCTTTGTGCAGCACTGGTTGTTGGCTGGCAACCAAACTCTTCCTGCCTCCCTTTTGTCTTCAACAGGGCCTGTTGTCTGCGAGCCTTGTCTTTTGAGCCTGCAGTGTGGATGTTCCTGCATAGGACCTTGTCTACCTTTGAGAACTTGACATCCTCTCTCCTGAACATCTGTATTGCTGTCTGACCCCTGGACCTGAGGGCATACTTGGTTGTCTGGATTGGTTGTCCCTAAAGGTGTCCATGCTCATTTTGGTGCTTTTGCAGTCAATAATATCTCCCATGGCACTGAACGATGACTCCACCATTGGTCCATGGAAAATGGAGAGCGCTGCTCGAACCACATGGTTGAGGCCTGGGTACCTTCCAGTGTCAATGACATTTGCCCACCAGTTAACCATGTTGTCCCCATCAGTGTACAGGGGAAGGGTGGAATTTGTGCTGAATTTGACAACTTCCAGTGGCACGTCAAATTGGGGTGTGGCACCAAGTGGCTCATCATCCCTGCCAGCCACTTCAGGAGGATGCCCGTCTCTGAGTGTCCCCTCACCAATGGGTCCAAGGCAGACAGTGACTGCAGGGTCCTGCTGTCCAGTGGCAGCTTTTTCTGCATATATGCCGCTGTCGACATGTATGCAGTCTTCGCTGTTTCGAGAAACTCTAGCACAGTCTGGAAAACATTAAAACGATTGCAATTAAATCATTTTACCTGGAGAAATGTATAAATGTTTGATTTGCCATTTTTAATACATTTACTAACCTGATTGCGTGGATTTTCTGCCTTCAGTTTCTCCGCCACCTGTCCGACATACAGCTCACAGAGAGGCAGCATTTTGTCTTTGAAGTCCAACTCCATGAGCTTCTTTGGGGTGGTGTGGAGATTCTCAGCCTTGATAAAGCACCCCATGAAGGTTTTCACAACCTCAAGCTGCTTGTCATGCAGCTTGTGGACAAGGGTTTGGCTGCCCTGTGAATAGTGGCATTATTATAAAATGCTACAACAATTCTATTACCATACATAGACATGACTTGCAGTTGAGGGTCTGTTTATATCACAATCTTACTAATGAGAGAATACAAGGATAGGCCTATTTAGTTTATCTATCAGAGATTGATAATTCACTAATTCATTAATGTGAAAATACACACCTGGAACACCATCACATACTCCTTCATGATGGGAAGGACGCCGAGGTAAATGCTCAGCTGGAGGTCTGTTTTGCGACTCTCAAACCATGAGCTTCTTCCACACCCTTTCTTTCCTGTCCTTCCCAACTTGCGTCATTCCTGGAAGAGAGAGATGAAATACAATGTATTTTGGAATACATACAGTATACAAGAGGATTAATCACATAAGATTGTGGGCGGCTGAGCCCCCTCTTTACAATATTAGATTCATTTAAAGAATTTTACCTTTTTTTTTAGGTCCTGGTGGAAAAATTGGATCCTGGCCTTTGCCCGCTCACCTGCACTGTGGTCCTTGTACATCTCCTCTAGGACTGCTTTGTAAAGGGTCTGGTCTGCCTGACTGAGGAACCCGAAGTAGAGCACCTTATATGCAGGGAACATTCGGCGAGTGCTGAGGCCCACATCATAGGCTGAAAGCCAACGATGCGCCACAAACCGCTGTGGATTGGTGCCTGGAATGCCCATAAACTCGCATACCTCCATCAGGTATTTCAACTGAAAACAGGCAAAAAAAGGGCTTACTTAGCCTATTTGCCATTATGCAACAAGTATTTCTGGTACAGGCATATATTTCACAATATCTATGACAATTACCTGGTCTGAAGCCCACTGGTGGTCTGTGTGGAGGTCCGTGAAAAGCTGCTCAAGGTAGTGGCCAAAGGGCACAGCAAACATTTTGGCGTCATTGTGGATGTGGTGGCAGGAATCTCCATCAACATCCAGGAGGTTCTGGCAGTACTTCGACCTTATCCTGGTCTCCAGCCCGGACTTACTCCCTCGCATGACGTTGCAGGAGTCCATCATCATGCTAACCATGTTAGTAAATGGAATTGAGTGTTCCTTGAAAAAGGTCACTAGGGCCTTTTCCAGATGTTCAGCAGTGCCCTTTAGGACTTCAATGGAGCCAAGGTGCTCGACGACCACATGCTTCAGCTCCTGATTAAAGTAGCTGACAAGGATTGACAGCACCTTCTTATTGGAGCTTGATGTGCTCTCATCCAGGTTGATGGAGAAAGGGCATGACCGAATGTTCTCAAACGTCCTCTCTGAGAAGGTGTGCCCCAGGCCCTGGACCATCTTGTATGTGGCAGCTGTCCGGGATAGCTTCATGCCTGCCAGAGCCAGTGTCTCAGCAAGCTCACAGATGACAGGGGCTATAGAGAGGGGAAGGGAATGTTCTGCAAGAACTGCAAGAACCATTGCCTGGAAAACCCCCGAAAATAGTATTAGTATTTTATATGTTACCACTTGCACATAGCTTGTAATAAGTAAACATGACATCATTATAAAAATAATTCAATACTGCGATTCACTGTATATGGGGGATTTCCTATTCTGATTAACAAAGTCTAGGCTTACGACTTTATATTATCTGTGCTAGTTGTTATCTATATAGCACTATATGCACACTCACCTCTGCATTTGCTACCCTTTCAAACAGGGGTACTGGCACCGTAACTCTTTCTCTCATCTTCTCTGGGCCTTGCACTGATGGGCCCTGAGCAGATGGGATCTGCTGTGATGGACCCTGAGTTGATGGGCTCTGCTGTGATGGGCCCTGACTTGCTGACGGTGGTATGACACTGTGTGTGGTCATAATTGTCACCACTTTTTGGCAATGTTTGTCAGTTTTACAATGTGCCACAAGGGCATGGCAGCCCTTGGTTGAATAATTAATCTCTTTGCAGCAGAGGCTGCACCGGGCATGTCCTGGTTTGTCAATCTTTAAAAAAAACTGAGACATAGGGAACACATATTCTTTGACCTTTACGTCACTCTTTGAGTCTAGCTTCAGCCAGGACCAGCTCCACTTGCACCTCACTGAGCCACAATAATGGCATCTTCCTCTCCAAATTCTTTCATTCTCATTCTGAAAACAAATTGAAGCGGGTGGTACAGTTAGGCTACCAGTAGTTAGGCTACTGATGATACTAAAGTAGATATCAATGACTGCGTTACATGCACACCATATTCCTGTATTCAACCAGTACGCGCATGCCCAGTGTACCTTAATACGCAGTTACATGCGGCCAGATTATTTTGCCCTTTCAAATGTAAACAGAATATTCCAGTTGCTACAGCGCATATAAACACCTATAAACACCTATTCGGTTACAATACCCTGCATATTGACTTTAATCTGAATTTGGTGTGCTTGTAAACGTAATCTATGGAGAAGAACCATTGCTAATTTACGTTACGTTAGCAAGCTAGAAGAAACCTTAACATGTCAAGTTACCTCACCACCCGCATTTATTTTTTTATTAATATATACTTCATTTTTTTCCACCCCCATAATATAATTACTCAAACAGGTTACTTACCGTGAGTGTGTTCTCCACGATGCAACTCGCTGGCGAGGAAATCTGAACTGACAGGCAGGTGTCAGGTGTCACTGACTGAACTGGTGGGAAGCCTCTTGTCTTGAATGTCTTGGAAGTCTCGAAGTAGTACCAAATATTTTATTTAATAATTAAGTGTCGTGAAATTCTAAGTCTTTACATAATAGGGTACGATATTTATAGTAGCTTTCAGTTGTTTGAAAACGGTACCTTTATCCGCGTTCGTAAATTCGCCAGAGCCCAGCCCACACTGGGTTCAATGTTATAATGGACCAAGTAATTTGATTGGACGAGAGGCCGTCACTCGCAAAGTGAATTTACGAAGGCGGCCCCGCCCCTACATTCTCAGCTCACTGGACACTGACGTGTTTCAGTTCAGTGAATGGACTACCCGCAGTCGAAGCTCTGAGAAGCACTGAATGATTGGATGAACGACTCTTTTGGACAAATCTTTTTAGTGAACTGATTGTAATGAATGAGTTCACTGAAACGAACTGCTTTGCCCATGACATCACGACACAACGTTCATGACCCCCCCCCCCCCCCCCTACTTTTTTTTTTTTTTTGCAAATCTCCATGATTCACGTGGATGACCTATTTTGAGTTAAAAACAGCGAATTTCGCCGAAAGGTGACTAGTTTGCATCACAGGATAACGAGTCTGATCACTGACACCTGTCCGTAATCAGCCCGTCAGGCACGAGGCTGGAATGAAAAGACCGAAGATGACGCAGACACGAGCCTTTATACTGGCACGGACTATTTTCAGTGAGTAAGTAACACAACTCGATCTATTCAGCAGTATATTCTCAACATAACAGCATAACTAATTGCTGATATATTAAATGTAAAGTATTATTGTGTTTAAAATTGTAACATGTAATCGCAATCTTTGATCAGGCAAATCATATCTTATTTCTTTCAGTGAAAGTATCTAGGATGACTTCAACAAGTACAGTACACTATGTTCATGAGAGTCTATGGAAAGCATGCAACCCTACACTATAGAAGTGTCCACACCTCTGACCTGAAATGTGTCTTACAGAATGACGAGGTGAGAGGTTCTGAGAGATGAGACCTTGATGTGAGTCACCACTACTTCAGGTATTTGTCAGTCATTGTATTAGTAATTCTATTTTATGAACATAGTAGTATTTTGTAAAAATGGTGTGCAAGTGGGCAATCATTTTAAATACTGTCTTCTATTTCTATTACAGCTTTTATGCCCAGATGGGATGGGAAGGAACTACACACGTCCCACTAGATGCTTTATGGACTAAATGATAAATGCATACACACAGACACATTATTATTGTTTCCTTTTACCATTTTGTTTTCTCTTGCAGCTACAATATCGACTGAAACTGAAGCCTAATAATTGCACTCTCGTGTACTTGTATAATGGGATGTAATAAACCTTTGGCACACATGGTAATGAAATCAAATCATAAATCTTGAATTATTATTATTATTATTATTTAGCAATTTAAACATGTCAGCCCTGTAAGTTTGTTTCCTGAGAGTTAGCTGACAACCCCACTGACAGATGACAGTTTTCCAGATATCTTTAAAGCAGTGGCGGGCGGTGCATTTCACACCTAGGCCTTCAGTGATGTCCGACACATTCCTACCTGAATTATTCTACCTCTTAATACCATCGTTATGACGCCATGGCTCTAGAAACTAGACAGAAACACAGTATAACCGGGCGTTGCATCACCTTAACATAGTCAGACAAGTACAACAGAGTTATATTAATATTTCCGAAGCATTTTTAATCAATAAATCCGCATTTACAATGAAGAGTGTTAAACTAACATCTTTAAGATCGCTACATTACCCACGTCTGTCGTCTCGTCCACCATAATAGCGACAAAGGGTGCCTTTTTAATCTCCATTTTGATCTCTTCTTCCATCACTTCAGCAATAGCAAAAATCAGGTCGTTTTGTATTTTGCCTGACGTCCCAGTAAACACTTTGTTTGTGGACAGGTGGTAATGTAAATCTGGGTTGTTTTCAGCCAGAAAAGAAAGAAGCTCAACGTAGTTTCCTCTGTTTGTGGACTTGGCGCTTTCATTGTGTCCCCTAAATGAAAGTTATTGTTTACCCAAAAACAGGACACAATCGATCAGTATTATCGATCAGTCAACGAAAGCTTTCGTTGTAAGGCTCCGTTTCCCTGCGCACTTTCAAAAGTTTCACATCTACCGGCATAGTTCCGCATCTCAATAGTGAATATCAATAGTGCGTATCAATAGTGCGTAGCAATAGTGCGTATCCAATCAAAAGACGTGCTGGGTGCTGACATCATTGAGCCTTACAGCAGGCGCCGTTGTTGCTTTTGCTCGCATCTACGTAGGTTTACTAGGTACGCCACAGGTTTTCTCGTTCCAATGTTAAGTTACAGGTCGAATCCGCAGCACCGTTTAATGTGAAGGCGGGCAGATTTTTGAGCCCCCTAGCAACACATTTTGATTGGATAAAAGCTCTAACATAAAGGCCAGCCCTCCAAATCTCAATCGGAGACTGGAAGCAGCGCAACCAAGAGGAAAGCTATGAAATGAAGAGAATAGACTATGGGGAATCATTAATACATATTTGTGGAAAATATATATTAAAATAAAATGTATATTCTGATGATGTTTAGGCCAGCAGAGAAGGCCTTGCTGGCCCTGACGGCACACCACTGCTTTAAAGGGACAATGGAACTGGCTCTACTGAGCTACCGTGCTGCACAATTGGTGTGCGGGGCCTCTCCTGCTGTGCTCCTCGTGGGCCGCAAGTTGCGTACCACACTGCCACACATTCCATCGGGAAAGGACAACAAAAGAGTGATTAAGAAACAGCAACAGCTCAAACTGGAACAGAAAGAGAACTATGACAAAACCAGCCAGGAGAGTGGAAGCTCTTTTGGAAAAAGATGCAGTGAATTGAGAGGATCATGATACCTGGAACAGAAAGGCGACTGTCCTGAAGGAAGTGAGTCCCAGATCATTCACATTCATATTCAAATGTGAAGATGGACAAGTGCTCAGGATGAACCACAGGAGTTTGCTTAGGACTCAGGAGAACTTTCAGGAAGAAGGTCCTGAGCTCAGTGTAAGTCCTGACCAACACACTGATGATTCTCCTCCAACAACCACAAAGACTGACACACCAGCTGTGAGAAGGTCAGCTAGACCTCGGAGACCACCAGAGAGTCTGATAGAGGAAGTATAACCTTAAAGATGAATGTAGTTTATTTTTTATTGAAAGGTTGTGTGTTAGACAAATGTTTTATATTGAAAGATGTCTTTATGTTAGAATAACATAGTTTATGAAAGGAGATGGATGGTCTTTAGCACGGCTGTATATATCATCGACCTGTAGAGGTCACTATGGATCCTCAGAGTTATTACACCTACAGGTATTAGAAGGAGTCAAAGAGAGTTGTGGCTATATGCCATATTAATATACAGTATACCATATGTGTGTTTGGGAGAAGCATTCTGAATATTATTATAGCAAGTACTATTACAAATTATTTCGGCTCTGATGCAAAACCGGTAGCAGGTGATGTCAAATGTCACAGTGGTTTTGGATGTTTTATTAAACAGTAGAAGCAAATTGTTCCACCCAGCTACTTTCTTACTGCAATTCTTTTTGTTTTTATTGTTAGGCACTTTTACTCTGATTCATTAAGAAGATATCCTTTGCATAAACGTCTCCTTTCTAGCAATATATCAGCCAAGGTTGGGGTGTGAGAGAGACAGAGGGAGGGAGAGAGTGCAGACATAACCATTAAATTACATGCTTATTCCACATAATTGTACATACTCAGCAATGACTAAATGTTTCATACCCATTCAAGTGTTTCAGATTGACTGCTATGCTGTTAATGGGATGACAGATGACCAGCTAATTAGTCCCCAAGATTGGAGACCGGATAGCTATTCCGCATTACAGCAGAAGAGAAGTAGCTGCACTCGAAGAAGGAACACGCACAACTGTCTCCAAAGCTACAGAAAGCTTGATGACAAAACTAAAACAAAGACGGGCCTTCAAAAACACTCGAGGGGATGATCGCTCTGTAAAACTGCTTCAGAACACAAATGCTGTAAAAAAAGAAGCGCCCTTATCAAATGGGGTTGTTCGAAGAAGTTAGGGACTCTTTCATTCAAGTTCAAGTGAAAAGAGGAGGCGGCACCTGACACCTACAAGCAGAAAAGACTACCACAATGGCAGAGTTGAAGGAAGTCGGAAAGGACTTATTTTTTCCCAATGGAAAATGTAAGCTTGGTGATTTGAAAGAATTTGATTCCACAATGAGGGACTTCACCGAAGAGGAGCTTGATCCGTTGCTGACACTGGGTCAACATTATGAAAATCGAAAAGTAAAACTGATGAGACTCTACCTATCTTGTACAAGGACTGACACTAGAACACCCTCTGTTGCTGCTTCTACACCTAGAACACCCTCTGCTGCTGCTTCTACACCTACAACACCCTCTGCTACTGCTTCTACACCTACAACACCCTCTGTTGCTGCTTCTACACCTAGAACACCCTCTGTTGCTGCTTCTCTGCTTGGAGCTGCTTCCACAGCTGGTGGAAGTCAAACTTGGATTGAAGAAAATTTCCTTTCAGCAGAGAAGATGACGAAAACCCTCTTGATGATAATCTACCACTAACTCTTGATGATACTCTACTAGGCCTAGTTCATGTGGATTTCATCCTCAGTTTCCTTAGACACATTTGAACAGTTTTGGCATTAACACAGATCTGTACATGACAGTTTTGCAACACACAGGAACATCTTCCTGTCTCACATTTGCCTAGTTTTCAACTGCAGTGGACTACCTGCAACACACTATCAGGGCCTGGATTTGTAGTAATTCAGGTCATTGTTAACTCCCCATCCTCGACGTGCCACCCATTGACGTGATTTTTATTCACGTGAATGACGTGATTTGTATTATCACAACGGCTCAGCACCCCGACTTGGGTGTGCTGGCGTAAAGTCAATTCACGTTCAAAAATAATAACAGTAATAATAATAATAACGCTCAGCCGGCAGAGACAGCCCTCGGCTTCACGTCTCTCTCTCTCGCTTTCCCCTTTCGGGAATCGATCAGCCGGCTGGTAAATGTAGTCTTAGTTTCTGCAGGATCTCTCCACCAAGTTCACTCCGCCTCCTTCACTACCGGGGAAGCAAACACCCTTGCCAGACCACGCCCGCGGTGGCGCGGGCGATCACGTGCCTATTTTCCAGAGTCCATAGAATCGAAACGTACGCACCTTAAGTGCTCGGGCAACTGTTCCTGAAGCTCCAGGCATGAGTCTCTAACATACTTTTGTGTGACGTCAATAGACCAAGGGAAACCGTGTTATCGATTGATATCGACTCCTTATATACGAATATCGACACTCGGTTAGGCCTTAATGCAGTCAGGAAATCCTTCAAAAGAAATCCGCACCCGAGGAGACCAGATGAGGCCTGTCTCATATTATTAGAGTTGGGTCTTTGAGAGAAAATTATTATATGTAATAAGCTACATTTAAGATTCAAACTCCATCATCTTGGGTTGAATGTCTGTTCAATGTCTGTTGTAGAAGATGATTTCCTGTTGTCACACAATAGAACCGGTTTCTCTGCTTGAAGCTTGACATTGGCTGGACGGCGGACACATTTGAATGATTACAAAGACCTGATTGCCCTCTTTTCTTCCGGAGTGGACTAGGCCATCTGGAGCAGTTTTGGGCTTTTGTGTTCCCCAGACCCGGTGCTCTGGGACCAGACTGAACCAGTTTGTGGCTATTGTGTTCCTTTTTCACCTTTGTGTCCCTAGGAGAAAGTGGGGGCCGATTCCCCCTTAACCTTCATCCCCTATCATCTTCATCCATGTACAAACTCACACCCCTTGCTCATGATTGGTCTAAACCTCACCCGAGGGCGGACCCCTTAACTGTGGAAAGCTGATTGTATAAATACTGACATGTTATGAATGATCGTCACTTTTGGGAGGAATTTTGAATCGTTCAGATGCGTCTGACGAACCTGTAAACTTCCTCCTTCTGCAGAAGAATATTACATATCTTTTCTTATACATCTTGAAACGAAACAGGCTGCCATTATTGAATAATTTGCTCTAACAGGTCTCACAAGGAACGACTTTGAGTTTAACTCCACATTTTATCTGCAGGTGCATGGGACCGCTATCTGGAAGAAGTTTGCTCCAGCCTATGCAAACATCTACATGGCAGATTGGGGGCAGACTGTCTTCCCCAAATGCGTAAAACTTCCAGATGTCTACCTCAGATATTTGGATGATATTTTTGGAGTTTGGTCACACTCTGAGGCGGATTTTAAAGATTTTATAACTGTGCTTAATGGCCATCATGAATCCATTACAGTTAAATATAACTTACAAAAAGAAGAAATTGAGTTTTTAGATACAGAGGTCTATAAAGAGGAGGGGGCTCGGAGGTTGGGAACGAGGGTGTTCTTCAAGCCGACGGACACTCATGCCCTACTGCACTAATGGCATATTTCGTCCTATTTTGATGCGGTAAAAAATACTAGAATCGACTGTGTCCCACCTGAGCCAATGGGAGAACGAATACAGCGTGACGTGACCAGAAACTGTTTGAAATCTGACGCGCTGGATACATGCGGCTGAAGAGACACGAGGAGACGAGAGATAGAGAGAGATATAGAGAGAGTAGGAGAGATAATAGTTATAATTTTATTCTAGCTAGGTTAGTTTTGATTATATATTTGTGTTTTGGAATCGTTTTGTTTTGTTTGTAGCGTTGGTAACGTTAGCACTTGAAAAATGGAGGACGGTGATGTCCGTCCGCGTCGAACACTATGTGTCCCTCGAGCGCTCCAGTTCTGCGTCCAAGAGGTTCAAATGGATGTTTTACTGTCCGAGTCTGAAAGTGAGGATGAACAACATGATCTACCGGTAGATGAAGATGAATCGGATGACCCAGATTTTGACCCTCGTCATAGGTAAGAAAGACACGTGTTTGTTTACATAGCTAGCTACACTTACAATGCCATGGTCGAGTAGTGCTGAGTTTAGTTGCTTTTTGTTGCTTTTGAATTGCTGATGTGTGTATGTCAGAAATATGTCTGTTGTCTGACTTGTAACCTTGTATTTTCCTGTCTATCTTCACAGTGATTCTTCATTCAACTTCAGTGAGCCTGACAATGAGCCTTCTACAAGCACTGGGAGGGGGAGGGGGAGGGGGAAGGGTGCCAAGCCTGCAAGCACTGGCAGTCCTACTGCTACTGTTACTAACAGGAGGTAAGCAAAAACAAGATGTATAGTGCAGCAGATTAATGAAATAATCGTTCGCTTGGTGATACAAGCACCAAATTTGGCACACAAGTGCTTTGGGACCTACTCTCTTATGAAATCTCTCCTACTCTCTTATGAAATATTGATTTAATCTGCTGCACTAGTAGCTATTGGTAGGTTTTATACATTACACAGTGTGCACACTTTATAATGTGTGAAACTGAAAGAATTGTTGTTCTCAACATATACAGTACATATTTATTTTCATGTCACTTTCTATCTGCAGCTCTGAGTCATACGGTGAGCCAGTTTTACTCCGTTTGCAAATGTTGTAAATTCTCCTTTCTCTTTTTTTGTCAAACAGCACACCTTCAACAGCTGCAAAGGGGAAGCGCAAGCGCCAGACCGACAGGGCAGTGTCTCCGCAAGGCCAAGCCGCAGCAGGAGAGCCAGAGCCCTGGAGAACTTTAGGTTATTTACATAACCCTGGTTCTCTGAGTAGTATTCGTGAGTATCTCACTATGGGAACGCCCCCTGCGTGACCTCATCAGAAACTGAATTACACTGCGCCAGCCCATTGGCTGGCCCAGGCGACGCTTGTGTCACGAGGGACGGGGACCCTCCGCCTATATAAGGCGTACACACGGCGTCTGTCGTCATTCAAAACAAGCAACCTCTTCCTCGCTTCTAAAGCAAGGAGGGTGGTCCGGTGAGATACTCACGAATACTACTCAGAGAACCAGGGTTATGTAAATAACCTAAAGTTCTCTTTCATAGTATTCGTTTCGTATCTCACTATGGGAATATACTTACTCCCGTATTAACAGACCTGCCTGTAAAACGACAACTGTCCCAGAATGAACCCTCACACTCTAGGAACTACGTCCTAAGAGGAACCCAAACTGAGGACTGAGTGTGATAGCGTTGGAGCCGTAACATCCAACCTATAAAATCGTGACCGTCGCGGTGGGGGTCCAGGCCCAGAGAGGCCACCCAGCGCTGGATGCCTCTCATGTACAGGCGCCCCAGGGGTATGGCCACCACAGCGGAGGTCATCAAGCCTAACAACCTCTGGCATTGTTTGAGGGTAACTACGTTGCCCCTGCGAAACAGCGCTATAGTCGCGCGCATCGTCTCCACTCTTTCTGGAGACAAAAACGCCTTGGCTCGGATAGAGTCCAGTGCGAGCCCTATAAACGCGATGCGTTGGGAGGGTGTCACCATGCTCTTTTCCATGTTTATTCGGAACCCCAGACTCGTTAGGTGTTTCGAAATGACCGCTGTGTGACGTGCCGCCTCCTCGCGGTTGGTGGCTGCCACTAACCAGTCGTCGATATATGTGGCCACTCTGATACCCCTCTGTCTGAGAGGGGCCACTGCTGCCTCGGTGCATTTTACAAACACCCTTGGGCTTAGTGACAGGCCGAAGCGAAGGGAAGGACCACATATTCGTACGCTATCTCTTGGAAAGCGAATCTCAGATATTTCCTGTGTGGAGGATATATCGGAATGTGGAAATAAGCGTCCTTCAGGTCGATTGATGTGAACCAATCCCCTGCTCGTATGAAACTTAGCAGGGAAGAGTGTGTCAACATCCTGAATTTGTATTTTCTGAGATGCTGATTCAAGACGCGGAGGTCTAGAATAGCCCTCATGCCCGCCCCCTTTCTTTGGGACCAGAAAATACTTTGAGTAGAAACCTCTGTGGGTCTCCTCGAGAGGTACAACTGTTATAGCTCCTTTCTCCCTTAGAATGGAGATTTCCTCCAGGAGAATATTGGCTCGTTCGCCCTGAGCTCGAGAGTACAGTATTTCTCTGAATGGGGGTGGAGCGACACAGAATTGGAGCCTGTAGCCCCTTCGTAGTGTCCTCAACACCCAGTCTGACTGTGTGCAGTCTGCCCATTCCCGCTGATGCGTGGAAAGCGGGCTGACTGGCCACACCGTCACATGCGAGTTGTTGGCGCCCCCCCGCTGTGCGCGGTCGGGCCGCTTTCTGCATCACAGCCGTGGGACGGGCTAGTCCCACGGTCTGCGTTATGGCAGAGAAAGATTTGTTTTTCAACATCTCTTTTATTTTTATGTTTTTCAACATTGTTAACAACGCCCTTGGCACTCTGCCTGGATGCGCTTATCGGGACATTTTTAATACATTATGCATTAACGTGCTTGAGTGACAAACAACTTTGTAGTATGAACAGTCTCTCAGCTTTCCCCCGGAAGGCGTGTGAACACGGACGCCGACCGTGGTCTAGCACTTTGTATGGAACATGTCGCACCGAACTTGCTCTGGAACGGAGCTGGGAGGGTACAGAGCGGTCAGCGAGGGGGGCCGACTGGACTCGCTCTCCTCCCGAGGAGAGGCTGTCAGATCACCTGCTTCTTCTTCCTCGCCGACGCGGCGGCCGGGGGAGGGGGCGGGGACGCCTGAGGTCTGGCCCGGGGAGCCTGTTTTCTGGCCCATGGTTTCTTGGGACCTCTGGGTGCCTGAGGCGCTGCCTGCTGTCTAGCCGCTCTGGGGGTCTTGAAAGCAGAGGCCGGGCGAGAGATAGCCTGCGCATATGACTGCCGTGGCTGGGTCACGGGCGCTGCGGGCTGCGCTCTTCTCGGAAGGGACAGCTCCATAGCCTCATCCTCTCTCTTTTTCTCCTCACATCTCTTCTGCATTGAGGTGACTGCTGCACCGAAGAGACCCTGCGGTACGATAGGGGTGTCGAGAATTTCTTCTCTCTCCTTCGCCGACAGGTTGGTGAGACCGAGCCAACGCGCCCTCTCCTGCAGTACCATGAGAGCCATGGATTTACCCGTGGCTTGAATGGCCGTCTTGTGGAGACGGAGGATGTGATCCGTTATAACGCAGATTTCCTCCCATAGGGTAGGCATATTGTCTGGTTTAGCGGTCATATCCTCCTCCAGCTCAGCCTGGTAGGCTGATAGGAGTGCGGAGGCATTGAGAGCCCTCGCTGTCAGTGCCGCTGCTTTGTAGCACTTGTCTGTAAGGCTAGCCTGGAAGCGGTCCGACTTGGAGGGTAGGGACGGGGCAGCCGAAGATACGGGGGTCTTCGGGTGCAGGTGGCGCGCCACCACCGGCTCGACCGGTGGGATGTGGCGGAGGCCGAGGGAGTCCATCCCCTCACAATCCAGTCGAGAACCCCCGATTATTGGGTGTTTCTCGCTGAATGGCCGTTCTTTCCACGTATCTCATCGAGTAGCTCGGGGAAGAATGGCATAACTTGTTCCCCGTCTTAGCCGCCGTCTGCAGTCTTTTGCCGTCAAAGCGTGACATAGCAGTTTCGGTTTGGGCGACGGGCCAGGGGATATTCAGCCTTTCCGCTGCTCGCTTGCACATTTCCTGCATGTCGCAGTCCATGAGAGACGGGGCGGAGGGTTGGTTACCTCCGTCAGGCGTGGGGGGCTTTTCAGCTCCGCGCCTACCGATTGATAATGAGGAGTCCTCCTCATCATCGGTGGACAAAATGAGGTCTGAGTCACGCGACCCTCCCTCATCATTGTCGGTAAACCTGGAGACATGTCCGCGTTAGACTGTGATGGCAGCGTTTCGGCTGCCTTACACAGAAGCGGATCTTCTCCCGACAGGCTAGCCATGCGACTTAGCCGTCGGCGGAGAAGTTTCTTGGGGAACACTGCACAGTGGATACACTCATCGGTAGAGATAACAGCGGCCTGGGCGTGGGTTAATCCCAGACACGCTGCACACTTAGAGTGAGTGTCCCAGCTAGCCATTGACTTGCTGCACGAGCAGGTCTTCCGGCTAGTCTCGGCTGTGCTAGGTCCGCTAGCCTCAACGTTAGCCATTTCTGGCTAGGGGTTGTAGGCTAGCTGCTAGCAGGCCTCGCTACTTCACCCGTTAGCTTGTCAGCTATCAAGGGAAAACAGAGAAGCCAGGGGAGGGATATTACTATCTACCCGCTAGCAGTGCGTTATAGAGATAAAGTTATTTCCACTTTTTGTCTCTCACACTGGGTATTGCTACCCGTAACCGTTCGGAGTATTCCTACTCGCAGAACAGGGAGTATTGCTACTTGCGTCGTTCAGAACGAGGAGTATCGCTACTTTTTTCGTTCCGAGCAAGGCGAGTATTGCTACTCGAATCGTAACACGGGGTATCGCTACCCCGAGTCAGAGTATTCCTACTCTTCAACAGAAGTATTTCTACTCCTGTGAACGTCAACGAAGTGCAGTTTAGCAGCAGAGCGCCCGTCGGCACGAGTTTGGTCGCTCGTATCTGTGGACTGTTTAGCTCTAGCCACCCGCACAGTTGTTGTCAGCTCCAGTGAGAAGCGAGAAGAGGTTTTTGAATGACGAGAGACGCCGTGTGTACGCCTTATATAGGCGGAGGGTCCCCGTCCCTCGTGACACAAGCGTCGCCTGGGCCAGCCAATGGGCTGGCGCAGTGTAATTCAGTTTCTGATGAGGTCACGCAGGGGGCGTTCCCATAGTGAGATACGAAACGAATACTATGAAAGAGAACTGAGGAGGATCCTGACATCACCCCACAGCACCCACAATGGAGGCACAGAAGGAATCCAGGACCCCAGGTAGACCTTAATGTGGATTTCACTCCAAAGGAACTCTTTCAGTTGTACTTTTAACTATAAATTACACTTAACTATAAGTTACACTTATATTACTTATATTACACTTAACTTAATTTAATTTAGAGAAGACCTTTAATATACAAACTGTTACATGCTGAAAATATTATTTAATTAATAGTGCAGATGTAGTAGTGCAGTGTTCTAACTGTGAAACCAGAGTAACAAGTTTGTAAAAATATACAAAAGAGATCCTTTAAAAAACGTTACAAAATAATAATAATTGTCCATATGAATCAAACATTTCCAAATCGTTCGGCTCGTTTCCGCTTCTTTGCCTCGCTATCTGCTGCCCCTGCCGACACCACGCCGGTGAGGATTCCAAATCTCTCTTTCCTCTTCTGCAGCTTCTCATCCTCTTCAACCTTTTTGGAGATCGAGGACACGTTCCCCCCAAAGCGCTCAGCACCAGGGGTGGATTTAGGATCGTAGGAGATCTGGGGCTTAGCCCAGAGGGAGAATATAATGTGAATGAATGAATGGACTTTATTGTCATAGCTACAGTACAGGTACCAAACAACGACATTTAGGAGGGGTGGCTCCCCTGGTGTTAGGAAAGGGGGAAAAAAAAAACTTTTAGAAAAAAAAAAATCACAAGAAGGGAAGGAGCTGGTTTACATAAATAAAGGCTATGTACACAATCCACTGTACTATACTGTACAGATAGTCGACTAGGGTTGTCATATTGCACAATAGTATTTTTTTCACGTTATTTAAAGTGTCACAGTTTGCAGGCTTGAAATGTACATGTTTGTGCCTCAGCACTACACCTGATTTTTTCAGTCCAGCAGCTACCATACAATCCGTCCAGACTGTCCAGGGCCCAGAACTTAGGTCTTTGCTGTGTTCAGGGCCTGGACGGCCCTGTGGTAGAAGCAGTTCTTCAGTCTGTTTGTCTTAGCGGCCAGGGTCCTGAACCTCCTTTTCGAGGGCAGCCTGGTAAAGTGTACGTGCCCAGGGTGGGTCGGGTCCCTGGAGATCTTTGAGGCCTTCCTGAGACAGCGTGTGTTGTACAGCTCTTCCAGAGAGGGGAGGGGGGCGCCGGTGATCTTCTGTGCTGTTCTCACTACTCTCTGTAGCGCATTTCTCTCCGCTGTTGTGCAGCTGGAGAACCAGTTGCAGATGCCGTAGGTGAGGATGCTCTCCACTGCGCCGCGGTAGAAGGCCACCAGTATCTCCTGCTTGTTGTGTTCCTACCTGAGGCATCTCAGGGTGTATAGCCGCTGTTGTGCCCTCTTGATGGTGCCTTTTGTGTTGTCCTTCCAGGTCAGGTCATCCCGCATGTGATGTCCCAGGAATCGGAGGGTTGAGACTCTCTCCACGCTCTCTCCGTCGATGAGCAGGGGCTGGATCTCGGACTTTTTCCTCCTGAAGTCTACGATGAAGCAGAGCGCGCCGGAAAAATTTGCTTTCAACCTTCAACTTACCACCACCTTAAAGCGGACAAAAGGCACTGGAGAACACATATACATTCACACCCTTTAATGAAGCAAACTAATTGTGGTGGTTCTGGGCACAGAGGGAGGTCAGCACACGTAGCTCCCCCTGTCAGTCACCATCATTTATATTTGTATAGAAATACATAATTGATGGGCTGAGGCTAGTTATGTTACAGTATGTATATCAGGGCAGACTCTGTGCTCACCACTTATATTGTATTTAGAGTCTTGTCCTGTGTTATATGACGATATATTACATGTATTGTTGGCCTGTGTATAGTACTGTGAAATCAAATCCCCCCCTGGGACATTAAACAAACTTAGTTAGTTAGCGTTACATCTTAGGATAGATTTGAGTCATGTTCTGTATACATACATACTACCATAAGGGCATACTTAATGTGGTTACTTCATGTTTACTAGCTGTAACATTAACGTTACATCATTCTTTTTCACTTGTTACTCAGTCAACCAGAGTGCAGATATCAAAGACTATCAGCCTGTTATTCACTTTATTTGTATAAGTATTATCCTTTGTTTGATTTCTTACCATGTACCGTAACAGTACCTTGCTATGTTTCATTTTCATTATAACATAACGTTATGTTATGATAGCCAGCTAGCATTAGCAAACCGGAAAAGTAGTGTCAGTGAGTCAGTCACCTTTCTTATAAGATTCACAAACCTGAAACATCATCTATGTCATCACTGCTGGTGATATCATTGTTGTCAGCTGCTGATACTGCTGCTGCAACAGTTCTTGGCGCTTGTTTTGTTGAAAAAAACTTTCGGATATCCATCCTTACAATTTTGCAAGTCAGGCACTGATTGAGATCACTTCTTCTTCAGGGCAGGGCAGGCTACGCAGTACGCAGGCTAATGTCGCGCAGCTGCTGCCTCTCTGTTGGACTCCGGTACTGCACGTTTCTCACGAGAGTTTTTTTTTTTTTTTTTAAGTAAAACATTCGGGGCTTTTCAGAAAACATCCGGGGCTTGAGCCCAAGTAGCCACCTCCTAGCCCCGCCCCTGCAGCAGATTATTTTGAGAATCCACTTTTTTTCTTTTTTACAATATCGGACCGACAGTCCCACATATAGCGCCTATAATGTCCGAATAGAGAATCGACCTCCACCTGAATAATGCTTATTGTACTTTTATCCATGTTGAGAGTGAATGACACAGGGACAGACAATCAGGCAGCGAAGCGCACTGACGCTGAACCCCTCATGGTGAATCATAAGTAGGTGGACAACACGTGGTGCTGAAATAGCCGACATGCGGTGTGTGGTTTGAAAGAAATAACACAAGCTCAGTAAACCATTCAAACGTAATGTTTACGTATATGTGACTGCAACACACATATGAACAGTAACAAAGCAAATTCAGTTTAATTTTCTGAAAAACATTGACAACAAAATCGGCGCAAACAAAAAGCAGAATCTGCTTGATCTTGGAGGGCGAGGGGTGGTGGTGCATAGGCCTACTATACGCTCCTGAAACGACAGAGCAAACACGCTATTAGGGATAATAATTACAATGAGCCATTCATTCAAAATATACAAAATACAATTAGGTTATTAAATACAATAACGACAGGCTTGGTACTCACTTAATCAGTGTGAAAAGTGGCATCTCCCATCGGTTTTTGCCGATATCTTGCTTGATATCTGGTGATATGGACGTCACTTTAATCCGCAGGCAGTTCTCAAGGTTTTTATGCATCAATCGATTCCTCTCGTGCGTCTTTATCACATTCATCGAAAAGGACGACTCGCATGTATAGAAAGGGAACATTGTGAGCACGTAAAATGTGAGTCTCACAACGGCTTTGCATTGATGAAACCAGGTAGGATGAACGTATAGTTCACTGTCCATTCCTCTTTAAATGCCCTGTTTTCACCGTCAACTTTCCTCTTTAGACCTTTGAAGAGTGACATTATGTTTATCTTGCTAGCTAGCAGGTTAAATGTTTAGCTAACTTCACCAGACACGCAAACAACCAATCCAATAATAATGTGACCTTGTCTGGGAGGAGGGGGGAATAATTATCAGAACAAAAGTATGTTAAATAATCATTAGAATAAGTTAGGCTGCGCTACATCGTCAGTCCACACATTTATTATTCAAAAATATGGAAAAGGGTGAAGCTACGTTTCAACGTTGTTGAGAATCATAACACAAACTCGCTAGTCAAGCCAAAATACTGCAACGTAATGGATTGGACTGCTACCTAGTTAACTATAACACTACTTTACATTGTTAGCAGGCTCACAAAACAAGCTGTGTTAGTTGACTAGCGATGTGTACATTTTTCAAAAGAAAAGTCAAAGCATTAGAACGTCACATTTTTTGACAATCAATTACTTGACTTAGCCTTTGATTATGTTCGGGCCCGCTATCTAGTGGCTACATTTTTGGGGGGCCCGAGGCCAAACTTAGTTGCCGACCCCTGGCCTATATACTTGTTTAGATGAGATTTTAGATTAGATTCAGACAACGAAATGCAATAAAAAGTGTATCTGGAGGGATTTGAACCACCGTCTTAAAATGACGAATAAATACCATGGCAGCGGTCAATACCACTAGGCCATCGTGACGATATGACGGTTTGTAGCCTGCTGCTGATATCACTACAGTAGTAAATATTATTTTATTAAAATATGAACATATAACAATAACTGGGGCTAGTATGACCTACGCATTTAATCGGTCAGCAATTTCTTGCCAAACCATTTCCCTCGCCTTGTTAATTGCGGCAGTATTACACTATTTTACATCTTATTTTTCGTCTTCATAAAGATCAATCTTCATTTCGACAGTTCGACTCTTCGGGGCTCTTTATGCCTGCGTGCACACGCCCATATCGAGGATTTCTAAGCCGGTGTTCTATGAACACTCATGACACAAGCCTGATCCTCGTTCGAGGAATCACCTGAGGCTTGAATTCCAATCTCGAGTTGCCTGATCGCGGCATTTATTTTTATCGCTGATATACTAATCAACGTTCGTGGAATACCCCCCTGGCCGATAGCTAATAATGCAATAATAAAGAGCAAGACTTGCATGAACCTTACACACACACACACACATATACAGTGGGGGAAATAAGTATTTGATCCCCTGCTGATTTTGTACGTTTGCACACTTACAAAGAAATGAACAATCTATCATTTTAATGGTAGGTTTACTTTAACAGTGAAAGTCTGAATACCAACAAATCCCGAAAAAACACATTATATAAAAGTCGTTTCTTGTAGTTGGTCACCAGGTTTGTGCACATCTCAGGAGAGATGTTGGTCCATTCCTCTTTGCAGATCCGGAGGGGAGAGGGACGGAGGAGAGAGAGAGAGGGACGGAGGGGAGAGAGAGAGGGACGGAGGGGAGAGAGAGAGAGAATGTGTAGCCATTATTTAACTGCCCCCCACACACAATCCACTAACCTACCCGTGTGCATTTGTGTGTCTATGACTGAGTGTGTAGGGGAGTGTGTGCGTTTTTGTGTGTGTGTGTGTGTGTGAGAGAGAGTGTGAGAGAGAGAATGACAGTGTGGGATAACTGTGTGTTTTTGTGCGTGTGATACTTTGTTGGTCTGTGGTGAGCCTCATGTGAGGGAGAGAATGACAGTATGAGGAAGAGTGTGTTTGTTTTAGTGTGAGACTGTGTTGGTTTGTGTGTGTATATCTCTCGCACACTCTGCATAACAAACCAACTAACCATAACCTACCAATTAACAACCATAACATACCAACTAACAACCATAACACCAATTAACAAAGCTGAGGTCAAGTTTCCTACTCTCGTGTGTCTCCACCTCCCTTCCTCTCTGGTGCATGCTTGGTGCTCTGAAGCGTAGTCTGACTGTGGGGAGCATGGCGCGTTCTGGCCTGTAGAGGGAGCCAGACTTTTGGTGGAGAGGATTGACGGTCTGATTACGGACAGGTGTCAGTGATCAGACTCGTTCTCTTTCATATGGGAACGCCCCCTGCGTGACCTCATCAGAAGCTGAATTACACTGCGCCAGCCCATTGGCTGGCCCAGGCGACGCTTGTGTCACGAGGGACGGGACCCTCCGCCTATATAAAGCGTCCGGTAGTAGGAGGAGGCAGAGACACGCGGACACTGAGAGAGGAAGAGAGAGAGAGAGAGAGAGAGAGAGAGAGAGAGAGAGAGAGAGAGAGAGAGAGAGAGAGAGAGAGAGAGAGAGAGAGAGAGAGAGAGAGAGAGAGAGAGAGAGAGAGAGAGAGAGAGAGAGAGAGAGAGAGAGAGAGAGAGAGAGAGAGAGAGAGAGAGAGAGAGAGAGAGAGAGAGAGAGAAGAGAGAGAGAGAGAGAGAGAGAGAGAGAGAGAGAGAGAGAGAGAGAGAGAGAGAGAGAGAGAGAGAGAGAGAGAGAGAGAGAGAGAGAGAGAGAGAGAGAGAGAGAGAGAGAGAGAGAGAGAGAGAGAGAGAGAGAGAGAGAGAGAGAGAGAGAGAGAGAGAGAGAGAGAGAGAGAGAGAGAGAGAGAGAGAGAGAGAGAGAGAGAGAGAGAGAGAGAGAGAGAGAGAGAGAGAGAGAGAGAGAGAGAGAGAGAGAGAGAGAGAATAACTGTTATTATTTAGGAACCTCTTCAGCCCGTCAGTGGCGGGGCTGAATCTGTCAGGACAATACAAACTCATTGAGTACACCGGTCCTCTGTGCCTAGTGACATTTACACTGCCTTTCTCCTCAATTGTCCGCCTATATAAGGCTTACACACGGCGTCTGTCGTCATTCAAAAACCTCTTCTCGCTTCTCCACTTCCCCCGGTAGTAGGAGGAGGCAGAGACACGCGGCCACTGAGAGAGGAAGAGAGAGAGATAGAATAACTGTTATTATTTAGGAACCTCTTCAGCCCGTCAGTGGCGAGGCTGAATCTGTCAGGACAATACAAACTCATTATTTAGGAACCTCTTCAGCCCGTCAGTGGCGGGGCTGAATCTGTCAGGACAATACAAACTCATTGAGTACACCGTTCCTCTGTGCCTTTCTCCTCAGTTGCGTCTGTGCTCCATTTCATTACTGCAGCTGCAAGACTCGAAAAGGACAAAAATAATGATGAATGTTCAAAGCCCCTCGGCTGTCTACCTCCTACCTTCCTAGCTGACCACTCGCCCACAATAAACGTACCCCTGCAAGTTTTTTTCCCCCCACATGGAGCTGTCTGCAAGGCACGCACACCTTTCAATCTAGTTTTGACTCCATAAGTGATCAGGCAGAATATTATAATTTGGCCTGACTCTAAAATATGACTTGCAATGTACTGGGTTACATGGTGTTATACAACACAGCTAGTTCTGTTTAATTATATCACTCTACTGCACAAATCAATCTAGCTACTGTGAAGCTTGCTATCAAATCAATTGGTAGCTAGTTAATAATGTGGCTGCATTTTCTAGACGGCAGTGTCCTCATAAAACTCATCTGCTACATTGCAAACATTTGCTTGCTAGCTAACATAGGACCACACTGTAGCTAGCTAGTCCTCTGATTGCTAGCTAACCCACGCCGTAGCTAGCTAACACCACACTGTAGCTAGCTAGCCCAGCTTGCTAGCTAACACGTAGGCTTACTTGCGTTACGGCAATTGGATCTGAAACGATTTGTAAACGGGAGACAAGATGGCACACAGAGCACTACAGCAGCTTCTGAAGTAGGTATTGACGGGGGAAATGTGTGTGTGTGTGTGTGTGTGTGTGTGTGTGTGTGTGTGAATGATTTTTTTGTTTACTCATCTTACATTGCCATCAGGGAGGAAATAAAAGCTGCCATGTATGCACACAACTCAACCGCTCTTACTTTTAACGTTTGATGCATAATTTATGAATTGACAAAAGTAAAAACAACAGTAAAAGAGTGAAAATTATCATGGCAATTGTGTGCTTACTTACACCTCTGTGGCTGCTTTCATAAGTGAGATCTTTATTCTCAATGGTGTTGACGTTCATGCCTGCCCCCCCCCCCCCCCACACACACACACCACCACCACCCATCAAACGCACAATAGCACTGTGGGGAACGGAGTAACCTGGTTTCTATGGGAATGGGCATCTTTTCTTGAGTGGGAATAGGATTGCTGTAAAGACTCATACTGCGCTTCAGACTCAATGGGTCTTTTGAAGAGTCACAGAAGGCGCACAGGTCCACAGAAAGCAATTCTTTATCAGTGAATGTATATTGTTTTTCTATTTATTAAAACAATAGCACAGTGAAAATGCCAATAGTAACCCATCATGTGTGACCTGTACTGAACTATGATGTATGCTGATTATATAGCTGTTAATTGCCAATCATGGAATTAAAAGAACATATACAGTAAAAGAAGAACTTTAGATACAGATTAAACTAGTATCTATTAATGTTTCATTCTGTTTCATGTTGCGTGAAGCATACAGTATGTTCGTTTGGTTCTCGGAAACTCGTAGCTCCCAGTTGATGAACATTAACTCCGACATGAATGCATTAGAGTGCTTTTCACTGGCGGACTCAGGGGGGCAGGGGGGGCGACCGCCCCTCCTGGTGCCCCCTCGGTTGAAAAACGTCTCGCTTAAGTGCCCTTTTGAGTGGCACAAATTAGAGGACGTGCCCTATTGGTGCCCCCCCAATGGTCTAAACTTGACAGTTTTGCCCTCACAGTTGAAAAACGTCGCACTAAAGTGCCCTTTTGAGTGGCAAAATTAGAGGATGTGCCCTATTGGCTGCCCTTCCAATGGTCTAAATTTGACCATGTGCACTGATGGGGTCCCATGTTGTTCAGTAGGTGCCCTTTTTTTCTTTTCGCCCCTGCCCTTCAAACAGCCTGAGTCCGCCACTGGTGCTTTTAACCAAGTAAAGAGATCGAGGCTGAATATGGCATTTAATTAAGTTAAAACATAATGGATTAGATTGTTTGAATGAATGAATGAATGGTCTTTATTGTCATTAATACAGTACAGGTACCATACAACGATCATTGTCGAATGAATTTGTTTGTTAGGCCTAGCCTATTTGATTAATTAGCCTATATGCAGTGGCGGACTGGCCACCGGGCAAGCCTGGCAAATGCCAGGAGGGCCGCGAGACTCTGGGCCGCTCAGAATGTATTATATAAAATATATATATATATATATTTGTAATTTTGTCTCTGGTGATTTTCATTGAAAATAACTTATTTCAGCAGACCGCGGCCCAAAACATGTTATATCGGCAGGGCCATCCACGCAGTTCTGCATCGCGGATGCCCAGGGCCCTAAACCAATAGGAGCAGAGCTCCCCTATGGGGCGGAGCTCCACGATATAGAAGGATAGTTATGGTAAACCAATAGGAGCGGAGCTCCACGATGTAGAAGGATAGTTATGGTAAACCAATAGGAGCAGAGCTCCCCTATGGGGCGGAGCTCCACGATATAGAAGGATAGTTATGGAGATACTCCAGCTCTATGAGTGGAGCGGAGCCCCATAGGGCTGCTGGCCCACTTCGACTTGTTCAAACCCGGCTGTATTGTATGTTTGGGAGAATGAGGGAACGGAGGACGCCCCTTTTATAGCACCCCAGGGTGGGCGCGGACATCGAACAATTCAGTCAATTGCTACTTTAGGCAGCGGGGTAAACCAATAGGAGCAGAGCTTTAGGTAGCGGGGTAAACCAATAGGAGCAGAGCTTTAGGTAGCAGGGTAAACCAATAGGAGCAGAGCTTTAGGTAGCGGGGTAAACCAATAGGAGCAGAGCTTTAGGTAGCGGGGTAAACCAATAGGAGCAGAGCTCCCCTATGGGGCGGAGCTCCACTCATAGAACTGGAGTATATCTCCATAACTATCGTAGTCAGCTCTGTATCGCTAGTGGACACGCACCTCATGTCATCATTCCGTTTATAACAGCAGTTAACGTTACACTGCTGGCACCACTACTGAACTGTTCTTTAAGAGAATATGTATTCGAGCACATCAGCAAACAATAGCATTATTATAAATATGATACATTTTCATTCCATGGAAAGGGGTCTTATCTAGCTTCACCTCCGCAGGCCAGTATCAGCTGGTTAACTGCAGAAGCTTCACCGGACAAGAGCCCCGTTTCGCCTTGGTGCATACTAGTCTTTCTACATGTTCCTTAACATTTAGGGATGGGCTGTCCTGTCCCTCTGGTAGGTTTTATGGTAAGCGTCTGTTTTATATCGGTATATGGCTTTCTGTTACGTTTCTATAAGAGTTCTGTGTGTGTACAACTGTGTCGGGTCCAGGTGCGGTGTATGTAATCAACGAGATGGAGATATGATAAAATAAAGGTTCTCTTTACTTAGAGCAATAGTACGCAGGTACAAACAAACTTTCCAAACGGGACAAACATAAAGGAGAGCAGTAGGGCTCAGCACGTACGTAACTATTAATTATGAAACTGGGTTTTAAAACAAAGCACACGGCAAGTAAACTTTGAGCAAGGGGCTCCAAAGAAGGTACAGGGTTTCAAACACGCAAACAAAGTCAATGTTCAACTAACGTTCCGGGTATCGGATACGGGCGGTAATACATACAGCAGGAATCGGCAGCTTTCCAAAGGGTAACACAAGCGATCGACTAACAAGGGAACAGGGAAAGGGGACACACCTAAATAGCCACATACAAACATACAACAGGTGACAGGCATGAGCAATTAGTCCACTGAATCCAGTCACCAGTAGGTGGGGTTGGGGAGTCGGAACTCCCCTGGTGACAGTGCCCTCCCCCGACGAGCGGCACCAGCCGATCACCCGGGTGCCTCGGGATGGAGCCGGCGAAAGTCAGAAATTAGACTAGGGTCCAATGAGACTAGGGTCCAACTAGGGTCCGGAGATGATATAGTGGTAGCGAGAGGACAGGAACTAATAGGTACTAGGTAGATGCAGTTGATGTAAACGGAGCACGTTAATAAAAGTTATAAAAAGATCCTGTTTCTCATTGAACGAACACCACAGCACCCAGGTACGCTCCTCTGGCCCATAACCCTCCCAGTCCCCCTCTGTTTGACGGGATCGCTACAGGATACCTGGTGCTCATGTTGTAGTCTTCCTTGCCGTTCATTTCGACCGGCAGCGGCCCCAGCCGATCACCCGGGTGCCTCGGGATGGAGCCGGCGAAAGTCAGAAATGAGAGGGTCCAATGTCCCGCCGAGGCACCCAGGTACGCTCCTCTGGCCCATAACCCTCCCAGTCCCCCAATGTTTGACGGGATCGCTAGGATATCTGGTGCTCATGTTGTAGTCTTCCTTGCCGTTCATTCCTTGCCGTACTTCGTTGACATGTTGGATGTGACCCTCGTGCTTGATCATGCCCACAGCGTCGCAGATCTCTGAGGCGATGTACTGTTCGATCTTGAAGCCCAGGTATCCTGTGAAAGTGAGTCCTGCTCACAGAGCTCGCTACTTCTGGGGCAACCTGCCTGACACACCTAAATAGCCACATACAAACATACAACAGGTGACAGGCATGAGCAATTAGTCCACTGAATCCAGTCACCAGTAGGTGGAGTTGGGGAGTCGGAACTCCCTTGGTGACAGACTACGGGAAGTTCGCCCAGTTCAAGTTCTTACTACAGGTGTGGAATGTGTCTTTTATAACCTTGACTTGTAAGCAGAGGTGTGTGTGTGTGTGTGTGTATGTGTGTGTGGTATGTGTGTGTGGTATGTGTGTGTGGTATGTGTGTGTGGCATGTGTGTGTGTGTGTGTGTGTGTGTGTGGTGTCTGTGTGTGGTGTGTGTGTGTGTGTGTGTGTGTGTGTGTGTGTGTGTGGTGTCTGAGAGCTCACAGATGGCGTTTTGTGTTCTAAAATACAGTCATCATGTGAAATGTCATGGCATGTTTGCAAAATTGCAAAAGGCTTTTTCTGTCATTTTTGTCACAAAAAGCGTTAGACCATGATGAATGATGAACCCCCCCTGAACATGAATCGGGTAGCCACTGGTTACCATGGCATTGTGAACAAGGAGAATCAGGCAGGGACTATTCTTGTGGCCGTGGTTTCGGGTAGGGTGCGTTCGGCTGCTGTAATAATAATAACCTTTATTTGTAAAGCACTTGTCCTGCAAACGTTGCAGCTCAAAGTGCTTTAATCATTATATAATTATCATTTAACCAGTCAGTCAATAATCAATGAATCAATTAGTAATAAAGGCAATATTAAAAAGATGGGTTTTTAGTCTTGACTTGAACATAATTGCTTTTGAGGTAGGCCTAAACTGGCAGTGCATTCCACAATTTGGGTGCATAAAATGAGAATGCAGCCTCACCAAATCTCTTCTTTTGTACATGTGGTACACAGAGAAAGCCAGCTGGAGACGTGTTCCCGAGGTGGTGACGTCAGCTTTCATATTCTCGTCAGAAAGCATACGCTGATTATGACAGTAAATGATAGGCCCTAATAGCCTACATCTCAACAGTATTCATCTCTCTGTACAATTAACTCATGTTGTTAACAATCAAACGTCCCTGTATGTTTGTAGTTTCATGAGCTTAGAATTATAAGGTTCTATCTCCGTTTAGGGCAGTTCAGAGATATTGAGCGTCAACGTTTTTACATTCCATTATGTTCTGTGAGATGGAACCTTTGTATTTTATTAATTACTAATTACTAATTACTTACTAACTCAGATTATGTAAAAAAAACTAAATTTTGACCAAAAATGGAGATAGATAGAACCTTATAATTCTAACGTCATATGGGTTGCGAACACAATCTCATTGGTTGAAGGGTGGTTTAATGATGGAGACAGGTGTTTCAGACGCGTAAATAGGGGCGAGAGTTCACGCGTGTGCAAACGGCGTTTCTCCTGCTGATCGCGGCGTGTCCACCTGTTCACTCCTCCAACGGCGTCGATCTCAACCCGGTTTGAATTAAAATGTTTGTTTTTCACGTCGTCCACCTGCTTCTAATGTGGCATGGGATTCGACAAGGTAAGACAACACAAACTGAAATAATACCGACTTTCGTTCTACATTTTGCCCTTGCACAGTTGTGTTTTTGCCACATTAAAAAACACTGTATTGTATTACTTCTGCACAGGCGCGGATCTATGGGTGGGCCTGGGTGGGCCTAGGCCCGCCCAGATTGACAGCTGGCCCACCCAGTCAGATTCATAAAAAAACTTATTTTTTTATAATAAAATATTTTTAAAGTTTAATTTTCACTAACTAACTGTAATGTGAATAGTTTTGTCTTGGAAATGATTAAAAGTATGTATTAATACTAATAATATTCAACTTCCTCTCTTACGTTTACATTGCTTCCTCTTTTACGTTTACTCTGATTGTTCAGTTGACCTTGACCAGTTGTTCAGTGTGCGCGCTACGATGGCTAAACAGCTAACATTGTCCCGCTTTCTTAAAAAGCCACGTCTGGAAGTCAGTGAAAATAATGAAAGTTTGGACCAGGCCTTGTCTAGAAATCTTATTTATTCACAATAACAGATGATGACGCCACACGCTGACGTGCTGAGAGTCCGAGACAGCGCTGTAATAGTTCGGTGAAGTATATTTTTTATGAGACTTTCCAAGATTAAAACGAAGAGGGAAACATTTGTGTGGAACACCATTGTGTATGCCTTCACTGGATATAATAATATAATACAATAGAAGTACACAACAATATATGTGTATACACCAGTTTACGTAAATCCCCTAATAAGCAGCGTTAGGTTTTGTAATAAAATGATGGATCACCACAACTGGTCCGAGCCAGGTACATGTATGATTCAACTTGAGCTTTCGGTTTGCACTGGACTGTCAACACCCACAGTTAAAAGCTTGCAAATGATAATACAGGCATTTCTTATTACAATTTCTATACTTGGTCCTCCATAGTTGATGGTTATTGGTTAATTCGTTGACTATTGCGGGCACTTGAATGCCTTGCGTGTGTGTATTATAATAACTTGTTTGGCTGTCCGTTGCATTCTCTGGGTAGACAGGTACTTTATTTATTTTCCGTTCGTTTCATGGTCTGCATAGTGATCTCCTCCAGTCCCTGCGAATATTTTGCGTGTGTGCGTGTGTGTGCATGCGTGTTGGTCGTACCCAAATGTTTCGAGCACCCACGGGCAGAAACATAAATCGGCGCCTATGATCGCGAGCCCGGTTGTGTTCCATCCATCTGGCTGCTCATACATAGGTCTAAAACGTGCGGTGATGAGTTTCACTCAGGCCCACCCAGATTTTTTCCAGGCCTACCCATCAGCCACTTTCTGTATCCGCCACTGACGGCAAATGACACATTTCTCTCTATATAGCTATACCCTTTGAAAATACATAACTTTGTAAAGTTACTGATTTTCATTCATCTTGTTGCGGTCATATTTTGTGCTTGGTTACCCAGTTTACCTAACACTTAGTTTTGCATTTACAATTTAGAGTGTCAGCTTTAGAATCGTTTGGATACTGTCAAAACGTTAAAATAAAAGGCGCTCTACAAAGTTTTATTAAATCCACCAAATATGCGAGCTTTAACAAGTTTGTTCACTAAACAGCGCATTGTCTCACCCAAAGCAGTTACATTTAAGAAACGTGACGATAAAGACACAAACTATTCACTGAAAATAAAAGAAAACGAACAAATCATTTGAGGATATATTTGCGACAGTGGTGAAAGTGTATTCCTAGCCTTGAATGTCCACTTTGATAAAGGTTAAACCAAACAATTCAACAATAGAGTACTTTTACTGCACAGCTGAGCCAGTGCGCCACACACGTCATCTCTACATCTCTTGCAACCTGCAACAGAAGCATAAAACATGTATTTTTAATATATTTGTCATTTTAATTACATATATATATATTAGCAGAAATAAAAGGACAAAAATATATACAAATAAAAGATAAAATGCTTTGTACTCACCAAAACAACTGAATATTTGAACACAAAATCCATCCTCCTTTCTTTCCTCGAGACTTCAATTACTCTGTTGTACAGTTAATCTGTGCATTTCAGTTCCACCAATATGTCCTTTTCAATAGACATGGAGGCTATTGCTGAAAGCCAAGTCTGTCCAGTAGAATTTCTGGCATACATTTTAATTTGCTTTAAGGCCGAGAATGACCGCCTGATGGTCACTGCCACACATGCCAATGTTTTAAGCTGCCCCATGCTCTCACTCAGATGTTTCTGCTTCAGTGGGACTTCAGGGAGGAGATCAGTGGGACTTTCCCTTCAAAATCAGTCATGGCATTCATTACAGTTAGTTCTGATTTTAGCCGGGACAGATCGAACAGTGTTCTGTGACTCTGTGTTAAGCTGGAGAAGGCTGTTTGAGGGAATTTCTTCCGGTAGGTCTGAAAGTGCTGGGGGTCGAGGAGGGAAAGAAACATGCATTTTTCGTGGTCTTGAAACCTATTCCATATCTGGCAAATAATGATGTCCAGAATATTGCTGTAGAGTTGTTGGTAGTGTGCGCGACGGTCTCCTTGTGCTGTACGTGGGCCTCCGCGTGTGCTCGGACCACTTGAGATTTACATTTACATTTTTGGCATTTAGCAGACGCCTTATTCCAAAGCGACTTACAGTCAATACATTTGAATACTAAGCATGTGAATCGTCAGTCCACCATTCGTGGCAGGAAGAGTAATCTAGCTCAGGCCCGGGGCCATTGATAGAAGGAAAAACCTTCTTCAATCACCTTCTTCTAAAACCTTTTTTTTTATTTATACTGGAGGAACAGAGAAACAGTACAAGGGGGGCAATAGAAGTTCTTAGGGACACAGTAGAGGGGAAAGCGGGTGTCTTTAGGAGACGTAGTGCTGAGGGGCAGAAGATGTCTCAGGAGGAGCAGTTAAGGTGTAACCTGAAGAGATGGAGGTCTTCAGTCTACGACGGAAGATGGGTAGTGACTCTGCCGTTCTGACAGCCGTGGGGAGCTCATTCCACCAGCGGGGAGCCAGTGTTGTGAAGAGACGTGATCGGGCAGCACGACTGCTGGCAGAGGTGGTGAGGCCAGTCGGCCAGCCGAGGTGGAGGAGCGGAGTGGAGTTTGGGGGGTTACCATTTCCTTCACCATTTCCCTGTCTCCCTATTATGGCGCTTTTCCACTACGTTGCAGACCTGGTGCTGACCTGGTGCTGACCTAGGTCTGCCCGCTTCGGTTCCCTTTTCCATTCGTCGGTCCGGGTCGCTTCAGTCCTAGGTCCCAGGTACCACATCCGAGCAGGGTCTTTTTAATTTCATATCCGGGTGTTTGCCAGGCTGCGTGTGACGTGTGACGCTGCACACCGTTGATTGGTCAATGGACAATCGTCATCCCATGTCCCATCCCATATTATTTCTTCACAACCGCCATCTTGAAAATACCACATTCACTAGGAAAATGTCACTACATTTTCTGTAATAGCTTATTAATAAAGATTCGGAAAATTATTCTGACCATCGTATTATCTTAGTTTAATGTCATTTCAATGAATCATATAACTTTTATTTACAACAAGCACAACACAAAAATCGCTATTATGCACCGTGTTTGTCCGTGAATAACACCGGCTGTGGAGGTGGTAAAAAAACACAATACTCCTTTGCTAACTTCACCATCACGTTTGCTGTGTTTTAATTGTATTTCACTACACTTTGCACCTTAATAAATACCGTGATCTAATCTCTGTGTGTGTGTGTGTGTGTGAACCTAACAATGATGCCACAGTGACCTAAAGTAGTAGCCATCTCATATGCTGAGCATAACAATGCTGCTACAGTTCATAAAGCAGACAAGTGAAGGCAGTGGTTTTAAGGGTTCAAAAAACATGACTTTATTATGTGTAGAACAACATCTGTGCAGAACAATGTCCACTAGCAATGATTCAAACAGGCAGACAATCACAATGATGCTACAGGGAGGTAAAGTAGCGCATCAGCCCCTGACGCACACCCAGTCCCTCAGTCTCACCCCTTTGTGGCCGCGCCCGCGCCACAAAGGATGGTTCTGGTGTGTCATGAACACTCCATTCCTGTCTGTAGTCCTCACCATGGGCTTCACAAAGGTTGTGTAGAGCGCAGCATGTAATCACCATTGATCTCACCAGGGCCAGATCACAGTCATTCCGCTTCATAAGGCAACGCCACCTGCCCTTGAGTCTACCAAAGGCATTCTCAACAGCAACCCTTGCTCTGCTTGTTTTCATGTTGTACTGTAGTTGTTCTTCAGTCAGTCGTCCGTTATCAGAAAATGGCTTCAAAAGCCAGCTGTGCAGGGGATATGCAGCATCCCCTAGAAGGTAGTAACCAATGTCACATCCACCAATGTTCCTTGTGCGACCTGAGAAAAGGTTTCTAGTGCTGGCTTGCTCCCACAGCCTGGACCGACGGAGAACACGGGCATCATGCATACTCCCTGTAAACCCTGTGCAGACATCCCAGAACAATCCCTTTCCATCTACAACGGCTTGCAGGATGATTGAGTGCCAGCCCTTACGGTTGAAATAGTCACAGTGGTATTCTCTTGGTGCCAAAATGGGGATGTGAGATCCGTCAATAGCACCAACACATTGTGGAACCCCCATCTATGCTCGAAGTAGTCAGCCATTTCCTCAAACTTTGCCTGGGTTGGAACATGAATGAGTTCTGGTACTAGTATCGCTTGTACAGCAGCGCAGAAGTCTCTCACACACCGCCACACAGTTGTGATACTGACACCAAACAGATGTGATACACTTCTGTACTCGGAGTTGGTCGCCAATTTCCACAGTGCCAGATACAGGAATGTTCCCTCCGACATTCTGAAGTTCTGTACCCACAGAGCATCGGTGAAAGAAGGGACCACGAAATCCCACCACTGGTTAGCTCTGTTGATGGCCCACGCTGACGGGGCGCTGCGAAGATTTCACCAAACATTAAGCATCTGGAATAGATCAGAGATAATGTGTTTTGTCAATTCGGAATAAACCCAAACCAGTCATATACTAGAAATAGCCGTGAAGGATAACAAAACCCACCTGTGTTTGTTGTTTACGCCGACGATCAAAGCTCCTTACGACAGCCCACATCAGTTTCTTTCTCTTTTCAGCATTCCTCTTTAGAGCATCCTTCATTCGGTCTTCTCTCTTCTGTCTTCTGTAAAGTCTCTTCTGTCTTCTGGATTCCCTCTTCCGTCTTATCTCTTCTGTGTTCTGGATTCTCTCATCCAAAATACAATGTTTAATGATATACCACAGGCATAGGATAACTGCAACTTCCTCCATGCTGCTATTGTTGGCGCTGTGGTGTGTTGTGAAACTGTCTCGTGGAAATATACGTCACCACCATGGCGCGCTGTTATGACGCGTAACTCCGCCTACTATCGACGACTCCTCCTACTAGTCCGGGTCGGTTTGTGTAATGGAAACCAGAACAGATCAAAAGTGACCCGACCCGACCCGACCCGACCCGGGCCGGTCAATGGAAAAGCGCCATTAGTGAGTGTAGCTGATGGGTCTCCCTGTATCTCTATTAGAGCAGTGTTGCATCAGTACAGGTACAAGCGTGTCCAGCCTAAGATGCCTTTTGTAATACAGGTTTTCATGCTGCATCAGAACTGTGCCTCTAATGTCACACCAACGATGCGTTCATAAAACTCCATGTTCAACAAACTAAGCAAATGTTCATTTTATGCATTTCTTCTCCTTTGGCGCACTCACAGGGTATATACAGGAATCTTGAGGTTCATTTTAATACCTTTCAAATACTTTTTAAAGACCTTGACAATATTTTTCCAGACCTCACCGCCACTTCGAGCTGTAACCGTTTACATCAGTGACACCTTTAACTTAACAGTCTTAGTTTGCAATAGACTAGACCACGATCATACAACAGAATTTCCGGTTCATCTTTGTTTTTTTAATAAAACTAATAAATTCACGAACTTTTACTAAAAGTTTTTAGGACTCAAACTCTTTGGACAGTCTAATTCAGAAAAATACCTACAAAATTCAAGACCTCATAAAATCTTGATTAAGACGTTTTAATACTTAAGGGTCTTGATTTTCCCAAAATGTATATATCAACTTTTAATACTTTTCAAGACACCGGGGATACCCTGACTCAGCCCCATCCCATGCATATTCTGAGTGCCACGTTGATTTCAATGAGTATGCGTTAGTATTTTGCGCACAACAGTGACTGAAGTTCAGCAAGGGGCATCAGCAGCACTGGGAGCTTCCTCCCTTCCCCCTCCCTCCCTCCCCATCCCCCCTCCCTCTCTCCCTCTCCCTCTTATCGACAGCAGTCACAGAGCAGCAAAAACACACCTCCACACAGTTTGTTATTTTTATTTAAATGTCTTTATTAGGATAAAACTTCAATTCAAGCACTTTCCATCTTTATTAGCGTGTTCTGTATACAACTCAAAAAACTGTAAATAGTGACATAAGAACATAATACAGAGAGAGAGAGAACCAAATCTCTCGTGAACTTCTATCGCAGCACCATAATCTGTTCTGACAGGATGCATCACCGTGTGGTTCGGCAACCTGACTGCCCAGGACTGAAGACTCTTACAGAGGACAGTGAAGACTGCAGTCAAAATAATGAAAGACAGAACTGCCACAACTCAATAACATCTACAGCACCCACTGTATAAAGAAAGCTCATTATTAAAGACACCAGCCACCCTGCCTATGCACTATTCACACTCCTCCCATCCCAAAAACGCAGCTGAACAGCTGAACCATGCGCACTGCACTTGGCACTTTACACCCTGCACTAAGACCGTGTACTGTATTGTTGTTTTGTGGACTATGTTGTTGTGTGTGATACTAGAGAGAGACGAGGCTGAAGAATGGCATTGTATTAATACATATCACAATAAACTTGAACTAGATAACTTATTAGCCACACGACCAAAGCCTGTGGAATTTGTTCTCGGTACAGCATATTAATCACTGCAAAAACAAGGAAGTGCCCAATAGACAACAGACAAAAAAAAAAAAAGTACCTTTCACAAGAAATGCAGCTCAAAGTGCTTTACAACAGGGATAAAAACATAAAGTGAATATAAAAACATATACAAGCATAACATTTATATAACAGCAGGGGAACTAGATAAAACAGTAAAAAGAAGTAAAGATAAAATGGAATAAAAGAAGAGAATAATAATAGATAAAACATTTAATAACAGTCACAAAAGTGAGGTTCTATCCCCTAAAACGAAATGAAGGTTCCACTGCCTTAATAAAATGCTGAAGGACTTTGTACCACTGAGTCCCTTGCCTTGAAAATATTTCAGAGTCCCTTGCCTTGACAATATTTAAGACTTCACTTGGCTTTAAAATATTTAAGACTTGGCTTTATTAACATATTTAAGACTTGATATTAAACCTCACAGGTTGGTGAGAAAATATAACATTTATCATTTTAGTTTATTTCTTAAAAATGTAAACATACAACACCAGTGCCCCGTTTGCCAGGTAAATCACAGGTGCTGCTACTAGTGAGCTAAACGTCACCTGTAACGTATCCGTTTCCGCCTCCTACGACGTGGACGAGGGGTTGGATTTTAGGAGGCAACTTTATTAGGCAGATATCAAAAACATACAATTACATACATTTTTCAACAACATTACAACAACTCGGAATCGCGCCATGTAACCAAACCGGTCATGCTGGATGATGTTGCAGGCAGCATAACATTCGCCACTGTGTCTCCAGACTCCGTCACGTGTGCTCAGCCTGAACCCGCTCTCTTCTGCGAAGTGAACGGGGCGCGAATGACGAACCTGCAAATCCTGGTGTTCTCCGGCAAATGCCAACCGAGCTGCACGACTGTCCCAGGGTCCCCACTGTTCTCCCTCTATGCCAAGTGTCCCGGCTCGGCAATCAACCCACATGGGTCCTCCCACCACAGCTTGGCAGGTGGCACTCAACTCTTCCTGACTAGACCGGCACCTCTCTCGCTCAATTTTGTCACAAAACTCGTTCACCCTTGTCAGACAGAATTGTACATCCAATGTTTGTTTCTGTAGTATTCCAAAGAGCACATCTGAATGCTTAACAATCCCATTGAATGTTTCAAGCAGAAAGCAAAACTCAAAATCATCCAGACCTGCATTAAATCCTTCAGTGCTAGGCACAGTATCCCCATCATACTCCTCATGATTTTCCGGTATGTGGTCAAACAGTTCCTTTAGGGCAACTCTCTTCTCAAAGACTGCATTGACCAACCTCGATGTATATTGCCACCGCGTTGGTGCAACATTAGGAAGACGGCGCTTGCAAATGTCATCCAGCAGAAGAAGGATTTGAACCACGGTCTTAAAATGACGAATAAATACTATGGCAGCGGTCAATACCACTATGCCATCATGACAATATGATTGTTTGTAGCCTGCTGCTGATATCACCACAGTAGTAAATATTAATTTATTAACTCTTTGACTGCCAGCCATGTTCAGAGCGGAGAGCTCCATACTGCCAGACTTTTGGGGCATTTTCGCTGAACTTTGAAGACCCACCAAATATTGACTTTTCGGACTACATAAACATTGAACATATCTACCAAGACTTTAGACTCTCTTCTTTCATCAGAAAAATAAAGTTTCTTTGAGTGTTTAGAAATCGGCCGTAGAACATAGGGTGGTTTCAGCAAAAACACCTGATTTTGACCAATAAACAGAGAAAACGAGCTTTTTCTGCAGAGAAGCAAATTCAAGCAAAACGGTGACTGACGTCCACATATTTTAGTTTTAGTGACACCTCAAACATCTGAAAAGTTGTTTACTTCTATGAAACAATAAAAACAACACAGGAAAAAAGGCTTTTGATGACAAAATAACTACATTTATTCACAGATTTAGAACATTTAGAATCATCATCACTCAATATTTTTTTTTCTGTGTGGTAGGCTTTGAAGCACTCCTGAGTGCAGGGATACATGGCAGGACCTGCACCACATTTTGGTCTCTCCTTTTACCCCTTCGAATGCAGACCCTACATTTTCTTGCTGGCTGTGTGTTATTGCTGGTGGGCCTTAAGCGTTCCAACTCATGCCTGGCCATCCGGCCATCCAGCCTGCTGTCTGGGTCTCTCTGTCTTGCTGCCCTGGTTTGTCGGACCTCCTTTTTCTCCTCCTCCTCCTCTCTCCCCCTCCTCCTCCTCCTCCTCCTCCTCCTCCGCTACATAGGTTTTTTCAGTCCACGACCTCGCCACCCTCCTCATGAACTCCAAGTGTGTTTTGCACTTCCCCGGGTTCCTGGCCTTGTACAGCACATAGGCATTGAACACACAAAGCTGAAACAAGTACGCCACAAACTTTTTTGACCAGTTGAGTGTTTTCCTAATGAATGGGTAGTATGCAATGTTCTGGTCTAGTTTGTCCACCCCATTCATGCATGCATTGTATGCCACAACACACTCCGGTTTGAGCTGACCCACCTTCTCCTTCTTCCCCTTCTGCCACACCTCCACCCTCTGCATGCTGTCATGGTGGCAGGTTGTCACCATCCTCACCAGACGCTTGTCCTGCCATGCCATAACCAGCACCCTGCCATTGTGCCGCACCAGCCTCCCCTCCACACCCAAGTCGGCCTTTGTCGGCTCCCTTATGATCTGCGGTTCCCCCCTGTTTTTTCGCAGTGTTCTGCAGACATTGGTGTTGGCTTTGATCAACTGCTCACACAGTTGAACAGAGTTGTAGAAGTTGTCCATGTACAGTGTGTATCCGTGTCCTGTGAGACGGTCAAGGAGGGAGAACACTGTGTCTGGGAGTGTGTTATGCTGGCCAACATAAGGCTTCATGTTAAAACAATACCCAGTATAAGAGTCACACAGTATGTAGGATTTAATTCCATACTTCACCGGCTTCTGAGGGTTATACACTTTGAATGATAGGCGGCCACGCCACTGCAACATTCCTTCATCAATGCAGATACTTTCAAAGGGCTGATACAGCTCTTTGAATTTGGCTACAACATGATCTAAAACAGGACGCACTTTATACATTTTATCTGTGGCGTCCTGTGATGCATTATTGTTGTAGTGGAGGAACTTCCAGATGAGCTGGAACCTGTTCCTGGGCATGGTTTTATTGAAGTATGGAGTGGCGTCCTGTTGATCCACACTCCAATACATTTCTAGATTTGGCTTTTTTATGTAACCGGTGATGAAAGTGAGTCCAAAGAATTGTTTCAGTTCTGGGACTGTCACCGGTTTCCATAACCTCCCTCTGGAGTGTGGCAGAGTGTCGGGATGTGCCTGTAAAAACTGCTGGGCATACAGGTTGGTTTGATCTGCAATGTGCTGCAGCAGCTCATCAGTAATAAGCAGCTCCAGGAAATCAACTGGCAGGTCAGATTCCAGCTCTGCAGCAGCATTCTGGGGTCCAGGGGTTGCCGTGAATGGAACCTTTGTGGGTTGCCACTCACCCTGACCCCAACCAGCATCTTTCTCTGAAGACAGCCGTCTCCTTGCAGCACACCCTCTGGTTGAGGCACGTCCTCTGCTCAATTCAGGGACTGTAAAATATTGAAATATATACCATTTTATAAAAAATATATACAAAAGGCATGTTTTATTGCTTTGTAATGATGTAGTGTAATTGTAATAGTGTAAGTGTAGCGTAGTGTAGTGTAATGATATTTCTATATGTTTACCTTTGCTTTTCACACTCGCATTTTTGTCTTGGATCGTGGATCCGCGCTGATCTGGAGAGGATTCCCTGCTGCTAGCCGATCCGGATGGCAACCACTCGTTTGAAGAGTCGCGGCGATGTGGCTCCGATGGTCCAGCAATGCTACCACGAGTGTAGCATTGCGCGTTGCTCCGGTTCTCACCATCTGCAACATTTGGTGCATCTCCTGCATCTGCTTGCAGATCTGCTTGCAGTTGACCTGATCGGCACCACACTCCTTGCAGATCCACTGCCAGACAAGCTCTGTGCCAGTGTCAACTGCTTATAATGCTTGTCTCCTCTCGTCTTCGCTATTCGTTTCGCCATTTTCTACAACCCACAACACGCCACTTCTGTCTCCAGCTTTTTATATCTGAGCTAAATCGAACTGCTGCCCCAATCTGGGGCAGAAATACATTACACCCAAGTCTGAAATTCACACACCAGGTGTATAAGACGTCAATAAAGCCATCCCCGAAAAAAAAAAAAAAAAAAGCCAAATGGCGTCTTTGGCAGTCAACGTTACTATTTTGCAGTAAGGTTTTCTTTTTCAACTGAGTACCATGCAGGAAGAAGGGTATTGGACAGAGCATCCCTGGATGGCGGTTTGTAGCGAGGATTGAGGACAGTGGTCATCTCTCTGTAAACATATTTGAGGATATTTATTATTAGTCATTTTAACTTTTTTTTTTGTGACATAATTGTCTAATGGCACAGATTTATAAACATAAAGTAAACCAATATTGTTTTCACGTCACTTTACCTGAAACAGGGAGATTCCACAGTGGAAAAGGAATGCAGTCCCTTGACCACAAACCTGGTCACAGCCCTGTGAATTTCCTCCACCTTGTCTTTGGTCAAAGTTGCCTTCTTTGCCAAGGTGAATGGGGTCTCTGATGCTGTAGCTGGAGAGCTACAACAATATAAACATAGGTTAAATAATGTCACTGTAGCTAAATATTTGCTGCTGCCTGTCTTGGATAGGACCCTCTTGAATAAGATGTGTTTAATCTCTCAATCCCTCCCCCCCCCCTTTCCTGGTTAAATAAAACAAAACAAGAAATCATTTAATAGAGGGCAAATAGCCTACTTAATAAATGCAGGATTATCATTCGCGTGCAAAGCAGGGAACACATCTAATTTGATGAATCGCATCAATCGCTGAGTTGATGGTAGTTTTAGATAGCAGAGTGATGAGGGAACCTCTGCCTCTTGATCCTCCTGTTGATGTGTGCAATTTTTTGCTCTTCTCTACCACATTGCTGAGCTGCTCTTTCAATCACACATCATATTTCCCCAGTAAAATGATCATTTCAAAAAATAAATGCCATGATCAATGCTGTCATCACACAGGGTATATGCAGCCTCATTATCCACCTGCCTGTAGCTTAGGCCTCTCTTTCCTATAACTTTGAGAACTTCAACTACCCGTTCCAAAACCTGACGCCTTTTTTTGACTTGATCCCTGTGTGCTGTCATCTGTTGGCCCCAGTTGCCCGGATTTTTTTTTTTTTGCTGAGTTGCTCAATGTCAGCTTTTTTTTTTTTTTTTAATACTTCCAACATTTATTCAACACATCTACCAAACATAAAACACAGAGTGAATAGTACAGTATCAAAAACGTTTTGTTCTTTTAAGTGGCTTGTTGTATCATGTGAAAATATGATAAACCTGTTTCTGAGAGTTTTTTATTCAAAAAGACATTTTAAGTTAACTCTTGTATTAACTGTCCCGGTGTACTAATGTAAGGAGATTTCGGAGATGGTGTGGTACATGTAAATAAATGACATTGATTACCTTTGGGGATTTAGGTCCTAAGCTTGGGCAAGATATACTTGTTTGTTTTCCCTTCTAATGCAATACTTCAAACTAAATCTTCAGATTTTTTTTTTTTTTTTAATGATTTTTATTGAAGGGTAGACAAGACAGACATGAGTAATCATCAACAATTCTTCCCTTCAGGTTTTCTTTTTTTAAACAAATGATACCCTTTCCCTCCCCCCTCCCGTTCCATGAGAATCTATAGTCTTTTTTATGCACTCCAGGGAGGACATGATTGGGACAAGGGCTGTGGTCAGAGCTTCTTTGATTAGATTGGAAATGGTTGCGCCCAAATCCGTGACAAGCACGGAGCGAAGTTTCTCCAAGTCCGCGGGCAGGTTGGGGTCGGAATTGTCGGTCATGGCGGCGCCCTGTTTGGTAGCGTGGTCAGATTTGGCAATAGTTGTTTTGTTGCTTCGTAGCTCGTATCCCGGCATTTGACTAAAAACAACAACAACAAAAACAAGGATAAACTGTCCCGAGATGTTAAACAATACTGAGAAGTATGTAAAAAGTGTCTTTAGAAGGATATCTCGAGTTAAAGATAAAAAAAGTACGGAGCCACCGTCTCGAGCTTGCTTTCTCCTCACATGCTAAACCGGAAGTCGCTCAATGTCAGCTTTTGAGCAATTAAACAAAATAAGCTTCTGCACAATTTCTGTGTGCAGAGCTTTTTTCGTGCTCTTCAATTCTCTGGTGGACATGGCGCCAGTCGGACATTCCACTTGTAAAAATGCCATGGTCAGTTGGCTTGCTGAAGGCCAGGCATACAAAACAAAACAAACTGTGACCTCCCTCACTGTACGTCAGCCACTTCCTGCATCTTCCATCTCTGGTGAACACCTTCCTCACCACAGGGTTTTTAGCCTCTTGTTTGGGATGGTAGTTTAAAAAAGCCTGCATCAATGAAGGGTCAGGACGGGCAAAGTAATCTACACCCTGTTCCTCCTCGTTGTTTCTATCCTCCACTGCTCTGCCTCTAGCCTCCACTCCAACTTCAGCTTGACTTGCCTTGACATACGGAGTCAAGGAGAGATAATGCTAGCCTCCAAGTCCAACAGTTAGTTAATTTAAGCAATATCACACAAGAGATGAATGAGGACGAAAATATCAGCTTAAAAAAATATCCATATAGGTGTAGTCCAGGCCGTCGGTGCATTTGAGCGCATTGCCGCTGCACTGGTTGGCCAATAGATGTGGATTTTTTTTATGTTACTTCAGCCAAAGGCTATTGGGGCCGTGACTTTTTCCTCAGTAGGAATTGGCAGCTTTGTTCATATGTTGTTAAATAAATGATAACAGTGCAAAAATAAGATTTATTGAAACAAACAAAGAACACCTTAAAATGTACATTCATAACTGAAGGAACTTTGAACTACACCAAAGCAAAATGCCTCAAGGTGAACAACTTTATATTTCTCAGCTCAATAATTGATAATTAAACAAAGAGAATGTAAAATAAATAACAACACATTTAATGTATGTAATACCTGTAACAAAATAAATCATTTAAAAAAAACATTGAGGGCGAGTTGCACTCTGAACAGCAGAACATCATTAGCCTTATTTCTCAAGGGAAACTGTCACTGCAACACGAACATGCAGCCTCCTGCCATTTCACAGGTTGTCAAACAAACTGCCCTGCAATCAGGAGCAAACGGGACAAAACAAAACATCTCTTAGATAGAATCGTATTAGATAGATTCATGGCAGTGCATTTGAAACATGAATAATCCATATTATCTGATGAATAAACAGCGGTACTCGGGGGAAAACTGTATTCAAAGCCCATTTGAGACCGACATTTCTACTCAAATGAGTGGCTGGCGTAGGAGAACTGCGGGTAGCTGCTGGCTGTGGACACGGAGCCGCTGCTGGGGCTCATAGGCTGGGTCATACCACCGTGAGACCATCCGCTGTTGGTGGGGGGGTCGATGCACCCTCGATGCACCCTCCTCCGCCGTCTGAAGTCCCCCTCCTCGAACATATCCTCAAACGCAGGGTTTATCTCTAGACATTGCTTGAAAGAACACCAAATATTGATATGTCCTTATTTCTTTGAAAAATAACTAAATATTTCATGGGATGTTCTATATTTTTTTCGCATGACTGTATATGCCATTTAGTTCACACTTTTATCCAAAGCCACTTACTTTGCAGTGAGTGGATACATCGTTTTCTGATAAAGATTGTATTATTTTCCTCCTTCCTCATTGTTCATTGTGTCTTTCAGGTCAGGGCTGAAAAACATAAACGGCGTTCCTGTGGGAAGTGTGATGCTTGTCTCTGTAGGAAGGACTGTGGCATTTGTGATTTCTGCATAGACAAGCCCAAGTGTGGGGGCAGCAATAAGAAGAGACAGAAGTGTCGTCTACATCAGTGTCTGAGACAAGCCATGGTGAGGGTTGAGAAAGCACCGTTGTTGAAATGATTGTAGTAGAAACAAAAAAACAAAAGGAGCACTTGAAGACAAAGGACTGCAACAGAGAATTTTATTTCATTTTTTGTAAAAAATTGTAAACATACATCATAATAACAATAAATGAATAAGAATAAATACATTTATACATTTTAATAAAAATAAAATAATGAAATACAACAGATCAGCAAACGAGATAAATAATCCACTGTTCATTCAGAGTTAATTGTATCAAGTGCTCTTTTATTGTTTTCTTGAAAGTGCATCTAGAATTAGTTTTACTAACATGCTTGGGTTAAGAGTTCCATCCTGTTATGGCTCTGTGAATTACAGTAGATTTGTCCTAGGTCTAGGAGGTAAGAGATGTCCTGAAATGGCCTGTCTGGTCAGATAGTTATTTTATACACACTACTTGGTCAGAAAAGTACTGTGGTTTCTGTGCCCCCTCGTTAATCCTTCAAGCAGTAAACATCGTTGTGCATGTGAGCGCATTTGGACAGCATATATGAGGGTACATCAGGGCAAGCTGCCATTTGAATCTAAACAGTGGCAATGTTAAAGACAGTTCTATTAACATCTACACAGTGGCAATGTGAAACTAAACAGTAATCACTAATGCCACATCTAAATGAAAGTAGTATACACTAATAAACAGTTAATATTATATACAGATTCATATATATACAGTACATTTGTAAGTGTATTCAGACCTGTCAGGACCAGAGGGCGGAACCCAGAAGCAGACAACGGAGAACAGGTAGTACAACAATAATAGTGATTTATTGTAAGGGTTGGGGTGTCCGGGGAAGCAGGCTGGAGGTAGGTAAAACAGGCAGGGGGTCAGGCAGGCAGGTAGTCAGACAGGCAGGGGATCAGGCAGGCGGAGTGGTTGGCAGACAGGCTGGGGGTCAGGCAGGCGGAGTGGTCGGCAGACAGGCAGGGGGTCAGGCAGGCGGAGTGGTAGGCAGACAGGCTGGGGGTCAGGCAGGCGGAGTGGTCGGCAGACAGGCTGGGGGTCAGGCAGGCGGAGTGGTCGGCAGACAGGCAGGGGGTCAGGCAGGCGGAGTGGTCGGCAGACAGGCTGGGGGTCAGGCAGGCGGAGTGGTCGGCAGACAGGCTGGGGGTCAGGCAGGCGGAGTGGTCGGCAGACAGGCTGGGGGTCAGGCAGGCGGAGTGGTCGGCAGACAGGCAGGGGGTCAAGCAGGTGGAGTGGTCGGCAGACAGGCTGGGGGTCAGGCAGGCGGAGTGACTAGAGAAGTCCAAATCCAGTGTCAGTTGTGGACACAGAAGCCACAAGATCATTTGAAAAATCCTGGAAGGATGTGTAGCGACCAGGTAGCTTTAACAGTTCTGAGCATGTGGCTGAAGTGGGCATCTGGACCGAGCAAACTTCAACATGAAGTACTTCTGGCAGAACACTCCACCCTACCCAGAACTTCAAAAGCTGGTTCAGTTCTTCTGATGTGGCTGCAGAAAAAAAGACACGCGTTTAACAAAATGACTATTTGACAACTGGACATCCACAGTGCTGTAAAATGTAACTACATTCCCTGAAGTGTTCTGTCGAATACAATTGGACATTTCAATTTACCTGCAAGTCAGACAACAGAACATTCACGTACACAACGGTCTAGAATAAATAGCAATACAAATCGATTACTTATCTTTCTCAATATATTCCCTCAAGAACCCAGTCACACGACACCGGCATTCAAGTAGCGAGATATTGGTGGAGTAGTCGTCGTCCGAGTCTTCGCTCTCTGCTGTTGGCCACACAATTCGCCCTAGAATCATCTATGAAAATAAGACGATTTTACTCAAAATATTTGGATTATAGGACCAGTTAAAACTGTCATACATGTACACTTCCATAACATGGGACATAGTGAGTATACTGTACTCTTGGACATGCAAGGAGTGACAAGGCCAGGTATTGACTGGTGTGAGGCATCGAGTGCTCACTGTATTTGTAAGTGAGTTGCCAGTATGCACTGTATTGTGTAGTACTAATGTTGTTTGGATAAATAATTGATAAATAATTGACCATTCATATTTACACATATCAGTGTGTAATTATGATTTAATTTAATTAAAACATACTTATGAATATTATATTCAATGTTTGCCAAATAATCAGTTGGTTGCAACCGCAACATTACCACTAGATGGTCACTAAAACGTACACACTGATCCATTTGATGCCTTGAATGAATTTTAATACCTCTGGGACCACATTTACGCTTGACGATCTTGGAAGAAGAACCTCCACTGCCTCCGGTCTTTCCTTTAAAAGGTGAAGGACCTGACACTCCTTCAGCCCCTTCCTCAGCTGTTTCACCTGCTTCCTTCTCCGGCCAAGGACCTACAATAATAGTTATTAGAAGAAAAAGATTTATAATAGTTATTAGAAGAAGAATCCACTTCTATGGACAATGCCTTGGTTAAGGCATGAGCCTAACCTGATTACAACAGCAATCTCCAAAGGGCAATTGATTCAACAGCAAATACTGAAACCTACTGCATGGATGAGAATCTTCTCAGCCAGCCATTTCCTATTGTCAGAAGTGAGTTGGGGCAGGTCCCAGTTCAGGCACAGGTCATGCAGGGTTTGCTGTTCGTCCTCCCTGAGGTTTCTCTGGCCATCAAGCTGTGAATTACAAAACAAACAAAGCAGGACGAATCCTGTTAAAAGGTTACATGTAAATATTATCATGTTGTTACACAATCAGTTGACCCTTGATTTCAATTACTAGCAGGCACTTATCCCGAACTACATTAATGTTGTTCACCATTACAGCATTGTCTGCAAATGATAAGCAAGGATATGGAGGGAAAATCTATTAATAAACATGGAACTCACAATCTCAACCATTTCCCGTATGTCCATGTCTGGGCAGTCCAGACAGGACAGCTGAGTGTTGTCAAACAGTGCCTGGCTCAGTCCAGTCAACCTGGGACCCCCGTGGATAAAATAATGGCCAATCATTCTGCCCACAACCACAAAAAGCCCACTGTCAAGCAGGACTTTGGAAGTGGATGGCACAAAATGATTTTCCTCCCCTTCAAATAAAAGGGTCTTCCCTGGTCCACCTGGAAAATGGAGTGAGATGAGAACAAGTTTCATTTATCATCCACAATAGATTTTTATGAATAAGCACAAAACGTGCTTTTTGTCATATCTGACACCTATTTGCCATTTGTAACAATATCACACTCCATTTGAAATAGAACTGCAAGAATATTACTATAACAACTACAATAATAAATAGAAGCTGATTAATAGAAGGGGGCTTGAGGGGCTTACGAGTTTGGCAATGTATAGCTTACATATACAAAAAACTGTGCATAGTACGTTGCACAATACATTATTTTATCTGTTTGGTTGCTTATAATGGATTCTAAACGGCCTGTGTTAATTCATGTAGTCAGTAGTCATTGCCTATTTAGTTAATAATTAGGGGAAAAAAACAAGTTGCTGATGCAAATTACACTGCCTTGTGTGAATACTCATGGTTAAATAAATAAATGTATCAACAGTTTATCAGTTGTGTTAATGGAACAGCACATTTAATATGGAAGTGAAAGAGGTACCTAGACTGATATCAAATCCAAATTGGAGTTTGGAGATTGTCATTGAGAAAAAGAACCGAGAAACTCCCGGCCCGACAGCTTCATCACCTAAACATTACGAAACACTTATTGTAACTGAAACAAGAGTGTTATGAAGAGTGATATGTATTGTAGACTAGTAAATTAGTGTATTGTAGACTAGTAAATTAGAGATTTAGAAACTAGAGATTAAATTACCGAGTGACCAAGTGAACTAACAGGGGACTGGCCCAATACACGTTCAATACACGTTCTGCTGCTTATAGAAAGCCAAAATACTCCTCCTTATCTTCTGAACTGTCCTCCATGTCAAGTCTGACACGGAGGACAGGGTTGTGCTCAGCATTTTGCAGAAGATGCTGCCTGAATAAGAGTGCTGCTCTCTCAATATTCTCCTCCGTCTTCCATTCTGTGAATTACATTCAAAACCAGAGCTTCAAAAGTCTAAAAGCGTCGCCGGATCTCCGTGAATACTCGCTTGGCCCCAGCGTGGCACACCGCCTGGTCATACTTCTGGACTAACTCAGTCACCCTGTGACGGGTACCCAGGACGATAGGGTGTTTTGTGTCCTCTGATAGATTCGGGGCCCTTCTCAACCTGCCACCCACTCTGATGAGCCCCTGGGCGTCAAGTTCCGGGGCTAGGGTCAGGAGTCGACTGTCTGATGCGACTGGCTTTCCTTGTGTCAGGCACTCCCTTTCTTCTGGGAAGGAGTCCCTCTGCGCTCTCTGCCACACCAGGAGCTCCGCTTCCTCGTAGTCAGCTGCACTGAGGTCGGTAGTAGTGGGAAACTCTGGGTGGTGCCAGAGGAACGTTTTCTTCTGGAGGCTCACCAATGTCAGGCAGTCATCCATGTTGAGGCCCTCCGGGGCCTGATCTTGACTCAGCCCGCAGAAGAGGGACTTCTTGATCTCCGACTCATCCTGACTCTTCATCAGGGATGGTTGGGTGGGCCACTCCTCCTCTGGTAGCCGGAGGAACTCTGGTCCGTTGTTGTAAGAGTTAGGGAGGACAAGACTGGCAAGGGACGTCCCTCTAGTGATAACATCTGCAGGGTTTTGTCCGGTGTCTATGTACCTCCAGCACTCCGCTCCTACCAGTTCCTGGATCTCCGATACTCGGACTCCTACAAACACCTTGTACCGGCAGGATTGGGACTGGAGCCAGGTGATAACGGTCGTAGAGTCCGACCACAAGACGGTATCACGCACAGGTAAGGTGAGTTCTTCCTTCACCAACTTAGCTAACTGTGCGCCAACCAGAGCTGTGCAGAGCTCCAGGCGCGGGATCGACTGCTGCTTTCGTGGGGCTACCCTGGATCGGGCTAGGACGAAGGCGACGTGGACCTCTCCTCCCTTGTCCTTAGCCCGAAGATAAGCCACTGACCCGTAAGCGGTCTCTGAAGCGTTACTGAAGACGTGCAGGTCAATCTCACTGGTCTCCAGGTCGACCATCGAAGTGAAGTAACTCCGGGGGATGGCGATCTCGCAGAGCAGGGGGAGTTCTTCTTCCCACTCTCTCCATTGGTCAGCGAGATGCTCCGGGATGGGGTCGTCCCAGCCCTGTTCTTTGGCCCACAGCTCTCTCAGCAAAAAATCATAGTGCTCCTCTGTAGCCATCCTACCAGCTCCGCTCATTGCTCCCGCGGCCGCCGTTTCCTCTGACAATGTACCGGTAATTTCCAACGCCTTTTGCTTGTCATGATTAACTGTTTCTGCCACAAGTCCCGTGTCCATGTCTGATTCCTCTGCCACTTCCTCTTGCTTGTCTCCATGTTTCTCTCCCTCGTCGTCTCCCTCCACAAGTTCAACGCTAGTGCTAGTGCTAGTTGAAGGAATCACGCTAGTACCTGCTGCTTGCTTCGCGAACAGATCGGTTATTTTTGTTAATTTCCCCCGCTCTGCCAATAGAGCTTTCTTCGATTTGTCCCTCTTTTTCTCTGTCCTACCCTTTGATCGTTTAGTGCCCAGATTCATTTTATTTTAGCTAGATGCAATTTTCCTGTCAGTTTATCGTTCTTCTTCTATAGACCTTGCACGTGTAGCTGTGTTGTACCATTAGATAGTCATTCTATCTATTTAAAAACAATCGCTTCCTGCCTAATCTTCCCACAATGCATTGCATCGTGCTTGCTGCTTACGTCAGAGGCGCAAGCTCTATTGTTGCGTAGCGTTGCAACGAGTTGATCATGGGAAAATGCGTGTAACGTTAGGCCCTGGGCATCCGCGCAGAACTGCTTTTCCAAGTGAGAAAGTATGAGGCCCCCGCTTAGATGCTTCAAATGTCAGAGATTTGGCCACGTAGCTGCGTCATGTCGCGGCAATCAAAGATGCTCAAAATGTAGGGGGGGTCATTGTTCGGTTCTGTATCCCCACCGAACGGGGTGCCAAGAGATCAAACGTTGGAATAACTCAATTTGGTAATTTGTGGTTTATTGAAGTATAAAATGTTCACCACAGTCAGTAGAAGTAGCAGTAGCATTTGCAGTAGCAGGTTATAAACCTAAATGTAAAACGAAATATAAATGTAGATAACAGTCATGCAATGTATCAGAGTATCAAGTCATTTAGAAACATTCTCTTAATATTACAGAACAACATAACCCAGCAGAGCAGTAAATACATTCGTTTTGTCATTTAGAAACATTCTCTTAATATTACAGAACAACATAACTCAGCAGAGCAGTAAATACATTCGTTTTGTCATTTAGAAACATTCTCTTAATATTACAGAACAACATAACCCAGCAGAGCAGTAAATACATTCGTTTTGTCTTACCGGTAGCGTGTCCCTCTTGACGAACTATGATAAACACAAGGCAGTTTCCGCCATTTTATCCCCGAAGCCCCTCCCACATTGTGGATATCTGGGTTTGGAAGTTAACCCCTTACAGTCACCCTAGTGAACGCAATACCTCCCACTTTACCGACTGAACTGGTTCATGGAGGTCACAGACCATAACATCATATCATACCAATTTTTTTTTCTTTTTTTTCTTCTTTTCAATAGTCCAGCTGTACTTGCCAATCACGAAGAATGCCAATGTCACTGTTCAGGCACCTCCCCTGACAGAGGTGTAGTGTTCTGTCATGGTTTGGTTCATGAGTGTGGATTCAACTTCTTACTTCGTGTATGTGCAAGTGTGTTAGACATGGTGGCAGCGCATGGCGTTCACCAACCAGCCTAAAGGGGTTTGGGGCGGTGACGTCCTGAGGCAGTGTCTACAGAACCAGGGGGATTGGGCGATGTCAGTCGACGAGGCCAGTGTCAGGCCTAGGAAGGCCACTAGTCTTCCACGGGGATGAGGACCACCAGTCTCCTCACGTCTCTTCGTAGGATAACAGTCGTTAGCAGCAGGGGATTCCTCTTGCGTTGCCCGACTGCCAGCGAGGCGGGGAGACAGGCACACGTCTTGACCTCTGCATCTCTAACAAGTCCTTTCTTGTCTGGGTACACAGCCTGGATGCGGCCGAGCAGGAATTGCCCCCGTAAGGCGTTTTGGTCGGCAATCCATACGATGTCGCCGATTTTGACATTCCTTTTTGTGCGGTGCCATTTCGGCTGAATGAATAGATTGGGTCCAGCAAGTTTACACCATTTTGACCAGAACATATCCACACCTACCTGGATGGTTCTGAGTCGGCGCCAGGGATGGGTGCACAAGTCGATCCCACAAGTATCACCTTCCAGTCCGGTTCGTCCAAGGAGCAGACTGTTAGGGGTCACATATTCGACAGAGTCTTCTTGTTCTTGTGCCCTGGCGTCAATCGGTCTTTCGTTAGTTAGGTTAGCCGCCTGGTAGAAGAGGGTTTGGAGTTCACTCCAGGTTAGCGAGCCTATTGTCCCTCCAAGGCTTGAGAGTGCTCTCTTCATGAGCTTTACTGCGGCTTCAGCAGTCCCATTGCGATGAGGTGAGTCGGCCGGGTGAAAGTCCCATGCCCACTCTGTTCCATTCTTGGCGGCTTCGTTCTCTATGGATCCTTCTTTCAAGCTTGCCAGATGTTTGTGCAGCTCATGCAAAGCAGGTTTAGCTCCAATGAAGTTACTTCCTCTATCAGACCACACTCTTCTTGGATGGCCTCTCAATGCTACGAACCGAGAGTAAGCCTGGAGGAAGCTTTCGGATGACTGGTCGTCAACAAGATCTGCATGCACTGCTCTTGACGCCATGCAACAGAAAACTATGCCCCAGACCTTTTTTCCTGTTCTTTTCTTAACGGCATCCTTGATTTCGAAAGGGCCAAAGAGATCAAGCGTGGTGTATTCAAATGGGCCAGCACGCTGTGAGCGCTCTGGTGGCAGGTCGCTCATCATCTGCTGGCACATTCTCCCTTTCTGTTTACGGCAGGTGACGCACTCGTTCACAGCTGTCTTTACCGTTCTTCGGCCTTGCACTACCCACGCCTTCTTCCTTGTACGCAGCAGTGTGGCAGAAATGCCTTCATGGTTCCTTTCATGGGCTTCTCTTGTTAGTAGGGTGGCTAACCATGAATGGAATGGGATTAGAGGAACGGCTGTCCCATCTTCATTCCAGGACTGGTTTCTGCCTCCACAGAGAAGGAGTCCCGTGTTCTCATCCTTGTGGACCACCAAGCGGTCCAGGGTCGAGTCATGGAACTTAAAGCCATCTTGGGCTGCGAGGGCCAGGTCTTGAAAGGCTCCTGCTCTTTCCTCAACGGACAGTATGGAGCCGTTTGCCTCCCACTTTAGTGGGTCCGGAGTCTGGCGTCTCCTTCTCAGCCAGGTCTCTGCGGCTCGTCGGGTCCAGGCTATGGTTCCACAAAGCTTTGACAAGGAACTGAATTGTTGAGGCTCCACAAGGCGCACCAGTCCAATGCCCCAGGGTCTTTTCTGTTTGCCTGCCACTGTCGTTGGACCTGGGCCATATACAAGAATCAGAACAAGAATCAGAACAAGAATCATATAAAAGAATCAGAACAAGAATCAGAACAAGAATCAGAACAAGAATCATATACAAGAATCAGAACAAGAATCATATACAAGAATCAGAACAAGAATCAGAACAAGAATCATAACAAGAATCATATACAAGAATCATATACAAGAATCATAACAAGAATCATAACAAGAATCATAACAAGAATCATATACAAGAATCATAACAAGAATCATATACAAGAATCATAACAAGAATCATAACAAGAATCATAACAAGAATCATATACAAGAATCATATACAAGAATCATAACAAGAATCATAACAAGAATCATATACAAGAATCATATACAAGAATCATAACAAGAATCATGGGGTTCGTAGAGAACTTTTGACTGGGCCCTGGTGACAACTGCTGAGAACCCTTTCCGTTGTAGTTTACTGATGTCTTCAGCAACTGGGGATGATATCTCGCTGGCCATCTTCATAGGCCAGTCAGTCACCAGCCACCTCAGGAACTTAGGGCCTTCCTGCCACTCTGACCCCTCGCTGAGGTCCTCGGGGGTGGCTCCCCTTGTGAGTATGTCGGCAATGTTTTGGTTGCCTTCGATCCATCTCCAATCATCCACTTGTCCACCTTTCTGAATTTCACCAATTCGGTTAGCGAAAAACGTCTGGTAGCCGTAACTGTCTTTCTGGATGGCTGCTAGGATTGTCTGACTGTCCACAAAGTGGATCCAGTGCTCAACTTTGATGTGGCAGTGCTTTTCAAAATAAATCTTCAAGCGGGCAGCGAAAACCGCACCACATTGCTCTGCTTTGATCACATCCCCCTTTTGGTCAAGGGGTGTGAGTTTAGCTTTGGACTCCACAAGCTTCACGACAACTTCATCTTCGGTTCTCCACCGGAGGTAGAGCACGGCTCCGTAGGAGGATTCACTTCCGTCCGAGAATGTGATACCGGTTGGTGGGCCTACGGCTCCAGGCGGTGTAAGGCTCCTCTCGAATCTAACCTGGCCAAGTCTCACATACTCTTCGAATAGTGTTATCGCGGCTTCCCGGAGTCTTGGCGAGAGTGGTTCGTCCCACGTGTCTTTGGACGGGTTGTCCTTGCCAGTTTCCTGAAAAGATTCTCGCACTAGCATCACTCCCTTCTGTTTGGCTGGTGTAGCGAGACCAATTGGGTCATAAAATCCGGCAATCTGGCTTAGTAGTATGCGCCGGGTCAGGGGGTTTGGTGTCCCTTTTCTGACCTCCTCCATGCTCAGATCAAGACCCATCCTCATTTTCCCTCTTTTCCTCGAGAAGTTGATAGACGTCATCACCCGAAGCTTGTCTGTCTCAAGTTCGTAGCCAACTCCCAGTGCCTTGTTCTCTTCATCCTTCATCTGGTTGGGCAGCACCAGGGTCCTGGGAGCAGTTGTTTTCGCCCTGGAGTCAGCAGGTGCCACACTCCTCCCACTTTGGCGTGACAAGACCCATGGTTTGAGGAAGAAACCTCCCGCTTTCAGGATTTCCTCCACCCCTTTGATGATTTTCTCCAGGGATTCGGGGTTATTGTGCGATGTTAAAATGTCGTCCACGTAAACATCCTCGGTCAGAGCTCGACGTTCCTCAACCATGTCTGTGAACTGGGGAAGGTTGGCCGTCTCCCTCATGGCGATTTGGGCAATACACCCTGCAGGTTTGTCGCCGATATTGACTCTGACAACCGCGAAGACCTCAATCTCGTCCTCGGGGTTATCTCTCCAGACAAAGCGGTGGAGGTGAACTTCGTTATCCTTCAGCCACACTGAATTGTACATTTTCTTTACATCGCCCAGTGCGGCATGCAGACCGCTCCTGAACCTCAGAAGGATTCCTCTTATTTGGTTGAGGACATCGGGACCCTTGTAAAGGAGATCGTTGAGACTCATCCCTCTGAACTCTTGGCTGCTGTTCCACACGATTCTCACAGGGGTTGAGGTGGAATGAGGCACAACCAGATGACTTATGTACCATTTTGGTCCTATCCAGCTGTCGATCTCCTCCTTTGTGAGCTTTACGGCAGCTCCTCGTGTGACCATTTCATGGATTTGTTCTCTATATGCTGCTTTCCACACAGGTTCCTTCTCCAGACGTCTCTCAGTGCTCCTGAAGGTTGCTTCAACTGCTCGCCGATTGTCCGGCAGTGTTGCGGGGTCACCTTTCCAGGGATACGCTGCGTCCCAATGAGGGGAATCACTGTGTTTGTCCGCCAGCACATAGGTGAGACATTCTTTTATCTTCTCCAGGTCTCTCTCTTCCCTGAGGGTCATTTCTTTCCCTCCGGGGGGGCACCTGCCACACTTGCAGCCGCCACATTGGGGACTGCAGGCCGCTCCAATGCTGTCCCACCTGAACCACTCGAGGACCTCTTTGTTGGTGGTCGCGGAGCTCCGGGTAAGTATATTTTCCTCCTCCACTTGAGCCAGGAGAGTCTCTTTGTATGCCATTGATGCTGACCTCATGCTCCTTGCGAGGTGAGTGTCAGAGCGGTAGACAGCCAGGTCGACTACCTCCATGAGGTTGGGATGGGTTCCGCCAACGGTTTTGCCCAGTGGGCCGTCCCAGAGGACGAGGTCTCCCACAATCTTGGTTGGCTGGGGAACAAGACGACCTTCATGGTGACTGATAAGGAGGTCTATCTTCTCAGGACGGACCAGTTCTTCAGTGGCAACGTATGGGAAGAATTTCTGCAATTGCCTGGGCGAGACCGGCTGGTTCACCTCTGCGATGCTCTCCAGTCCACTAGAGCTGGATCAGGAGACAACACTCTAAAGTATTCATGATTACTCTATGACATGTTTTCTCATAAAGGGTAAAGCTCTAAACACATGTCGGACTGCACCAATGCATTATAAATTAGCTTTAATTGACTACAGGTTATTTAAGGAAGGCACCAGAAATCCAGAGGACGGCCTCTACCACCCCCACCTCACTACCACCCCCACCTCACTACCACCACCCCCACCACACTACCACCACCACCTCACTACCACCACCACCTCACTACCACCCCCACCTCACTACCACCACCACCTCACTACCACCACCACCTCACTACCACCACCACCTCACTACCACCACCACCTCACTACCACCACCACCTCACTACCACCACCACCTCACTACCACCACCCCCACCACACTACCACCACCACCTCACTACCACCACCACCTCACTACCACCACCACCTCACTACCACCACCACCTCACCACCACCCCCACCTCACTACCACCATATGAACAGTGTATGGTAGTAGCCTCTTATATGAACAGTGTATGGTAGTAGCCTCTTATATGAACAGTGTATGGTAGTAGCCTCTTATATGAACAGTGTATGGTAGTAGCCTCTTATATGAACAGTGTATGGTAGTAGCCTAACAAATAGTTGTTCTCTTTGGTCTCAGAAGGTGACTGCACCAAGAGAAAAGCCCTCCCTGTGCAATCAGGCGAAGTTCCTGGGCTCCCGCCAGTGGATCGGGTCCATCGAGGTCCAGATGGTCCTCAGCCAGCTGCTGGACGTCTCCTCCAAGATCCTCTTCCTCAGGTCACCTTCAAACCCAACTTTATTGATATACTTCAAACTCAACTTTATTGATATACAACACTTAAAACCCAACTTTATTGATATAGCACATTTTGGACATGGGTGCAATACAATGCACTTAACAGAAGAAAAAAATTGCAATCCGTAGCAGAGGATTTTATGCTCTGCCACCTTTCCTTTGGGGGTTTTCATCCTCAGTCGCAGAGGGTACCTTTTTGTCACAACTGTCTTGTTACCCCCGATACCATGAACAATCAGCTTGATATCCTCGCCGCATAGACCAAGACGACCGGCTGCTTCGTTGGTAATGTAGTTCGTATCGGAGGCGAGGTCGATCAGAGTGCCGATGAGGCAGCCAGAATTTGTTGTCACTTTCAGCAGCATCATCACTACAGGGTGTTCCTTCTGTCCAACTCCATCTCCAGCATTGGTGCATACAGTCGACGAGACTTTGTTCGAAAATATTTGAATATCAACATGTTATTATAGCCTACCGCCTTTAATTTGAAGAACACAAGTATGTTCTCCCTTTTGTAACTGCGCATGCGCGAGAGAGTTAGAACGGAGTAAGAACGGAGAAGAAAGAAAGACGGTTAAATTGTCTATATAAAAATACGGATTTGTGAAGAAATATCGTCTCATTATCATTATATAGCAACTAGCTGGAAGGCGAAGAGGTATGTTTGTATTGACTGTCAATTTAACTTATTGTTGTGTATGATTTGAATGTATTGATGAATGCTAGCGGATGGATGCTGATTGTAGCTGTGTGTAATTCTGCTTTCAGCTCTTACGGTGTGTCTATGGTGCTTTTGGTGCGTGTAAATAAAAGGTTAAACTGCATCATTTACCATCAGTTATTAATAAGGAGTCACCGTCTATACAAAGTCTGGCTGGAATGCTACAGTAAGAGCTAGTCCCCCTCATCTATCCCGCCGCCACGCTGCATCAAGAGTGTCTACGACGACGGGCAACGTTGCTACTACAGTACAGTACGGCGCCATCTTGTGGGTCTAGACAAGGACTACGGTCAACGGGCAGCTGGTCAAAGGATTTGATGCAACGGTCAGATACGGTGGACATTCACTCGAAAGGAACAATTCATCTTCATCAAGAACATTAATGTCTTCATCTTCATTTACGGTTTAAGAAAAAACGAATGTCAACAACTGGACATCAAACGGTATCTTTTATTTTCTTAACCCTTGTGTGGTGTTCGGGTCAACACGTCTGCTCTGCCTTTCCCACGCCAAGTACCGTCTGCTCTCACACTCTTTACTCTTTGAAGTGCAACATTGTAATTTTTTTTTAATGTTCTTGCTCTGTACAGAAAGTATGCAGCAACTTCAAAAAGTACATTTGAGGTACACACACTGTCACATTCTGTGCTTCATGTGTTGAGTAGACAGGCATACCCATGCACACACAATTGTAGCCAGTGTTATTTCAGAATTATTTGATATTTTTCAGACATAATACTGTATTTCGACAGTGACAGTGAAAACAGTGTACATTCCGTGTTTTGGGATTCAGTATTTGCAGACATTTTTATGAGGTGATAACCACTAATAAGCTGCCAAACCAAAGTCTATCACATCAAAACATAATCTAGGGATGTATAGGAATAAAAAAAATCACATCTAGAATTTGCCCACCCAGATGGTAATGAAAAATGGTTTGGCCCAAGGACTATAAAGCAGGTTTCCCAACGGACCATAAGGTTATAGAGCAAGGAAGGTGTAAGCTAGAGCTAATAAGAAAAACTATTTGTAGACCAGAAATTGTACAACATGGCAGGGCGCTTAACCCTCGTAGAGACACTTCGCCAAGCAGGGTCTCTTCTGATGAACGCGGCGGAGGACGTGCAGTGTAAGTATGATTACTTGATATAGTAGTTTTACTTGATAAAGTAATTTATTAGTGCTAGCTAAAAGCCCATAGCCATCGCTGTGTGCGCACGATGCTGCTCCTTAATAAGGTGATTCTTCAGTGAGCTGCATGAAGTTTCAATGAAAGGTAGCCTACCTACAGGGTTGCAAATGTGACACCGTTAGGTGAAAATAGCTCTGTTTTTAATCCAAGATAGCTCAGTTGTTTGATTTATGTATCAGTTGCATCTTTGTCACATTTTTCACCCATGATGGGTTTACACCCCTGTACCTAGGCTATTGATAGCTAGTGTTAGCTAACGTAAATTAACCATGCACTGGACAGTGTTTGAATAGGACCAAAATATGCGTGGCGTTAAAGACAGATGCACATCCAACGATTTTTTTAATAGGAATGAGAGCAGGGAGGCAACTGGCCATGATTTAACAATACATTGGAGAGGATTTGGGTAATGTTAGGCTAGGACCAGATCGCCTCTGTCAGGGGAAGTGTCTGATCGGTCAAAACTGGATGTGTAGAAAATGAATGTGGTAAATAATTAAGGCCTCGTAGTAACGTAAACGACAGTAACTGTAGTGTGTAGCCAATCTATTGGATTAGTGAAGCAGCTGTGCATAGACTACGTGCATAGCTAGCAAAGAGGGTCTCCAAGTTCGCATATGTCATTCGGTCGCGTGGTTGTTACCCCTGGTTTCCACGGACACGCCCACTTAAGACTTTTGGCAGTGTTATTTCAAATGTCTAGTGGTTGCCTATTGACCTTTATTTTTAGGACCATGCTTAGCCTCTCTTTACTTAGCTTGTGTACGAGGGAACTATACATTGTAGCTAACGTTAATTTATTACCAGCAGCAACTTTTTCTGGGAGTGGCACCGGAACTCCAGCGCCAGGAACTCCAGCAGTGCTAGAAACTCCAGTGCCAGGAACAAGCACCACCACCAGCATGGGTTTGGGGGACGGTCGCCTGACCTTTCGAGGTATGTCACCTGACAGTCTGTACTGTGTGTAGCCAGTTGTACACTGTAGTGTGTAGCCAGACAGTCTGTAGTGTGTAGCCAGACAGTCTGTAGTGTGTAGCCAGTTTCTGTCATCTCAACCCAGCACCTGATCTGTGCATTATTTGTCTTGTCTGTCCCTCTCAATTTCACAGGAAACCAACAGTGCAGAGGAATTGGCAGAATTGCTCTTCTCAGCCTACCCTAAACTGGGTGAGGGGGGTGGGTTTGAGCTAATGAAAGTCGCGGGGTCTACACGGACCCGCAATTTGGAAGTGATTCCATGCCCAAATGAGGGGTACACGGTTCAGTATCTGAAGGAGATACTGAACCATGCAACGGTTTATGTCCGGCCACTGCAACGCAGTCTGACCTCTGTGAATGTAAGATTCAATATCAGTTTGTGTTGTGTCCCAAATATTAATAAAATACTGAATGAATGTTCCTGAAGTTGAACTAGTTTATATTTAAATGTGATTTGTCTCCACAAATAGGTTGTGAATAACAGACAGGCCCAGTGTGGACCCTCGGTCCAGTGTGTAAATTGTGGGGAGGAGTTTGCCTTCTCCACTATAAGGGCACACAATGCAGTGTGTTCCAGGTAATACTGAATGTAAAGCAATTTAGAAAAGTATCTTCTAACATGCTAAATGTAATTACTTACCCCTGATTCCGTATTGTGAATTGGATACAACAGTGTTTGTGCAGGAAATACTGTCTGCTCATTATTACAAGTACTGCAATACTCTGGTAGGAAAATAATGATTTACTGTTGTAAATAAATAGTTATTGTGTGTAGACAAGTATAAGTATGTGATAAATCCCTGATGTTATTAACTGTTTTAACGCCCTCTTAAGTATACTGCAGGGTGAGAGAAGGAGAGCTGACAGTGCCACACAGCAGGATCTTATAGGTTAGTCAGTGTAGACCGAGGGTTTCTGACATTTTTAGTGCTTTAAGACATGGCTCAAATGTGAATTAATTTCTGTGAAAATGGCGAACTGCTTTTGTACTAGGAAAAAACCGGAACTTTTACTGTTCACGTTTAGATTAAGAATTTGAACTTTTATTGTTTACCTAGATGATCAAAACATTTACAGTTTCCTGGTGACTAAGCTGTGGACTGTGCTAACTGCTTTTACTTATTATTTCTTTATTAATTGAACCAGCAGGATCCTCCACAGCCACTCGCCGCTCTGCTGCAGCTGGGTCCTCTGCAGCCTCTCTCCTGTCTGCTGCAGCTGGGTCCTCTGCAGCCTCTCTCCTGTCTGCTGCAGCTGGGTCCTCTGCAGCCTCTCTCCCGTCTGCTGCAGCTGGGTCCTCTGCAGCCTCTCTCCCGTCTGCTGCAGCTGGGTCCTCTGCAGCCTCTCTCCCGTCTGCTGCAGCTGGGTCCTCTGCAGCCTCTCTCCTGTCTGCTGCAGCTGGGTCCTCTGCAGCCTCTCTCCTGTCTGCTGCAGCTGGGTCCTCTGCAGCCTCTCTCCCGTCTGCTGCAGCTGGGTCCTCTGCAGCCTCTCTCCTGTCTGCTGCAGCTGGGTCCTCTGCAGCCTCTCTCCTGTCTGCTGCAGCTGGGTCCTCTGCAGCCTCTCTCCTGTCTGCTGCAGCTGGGTCCTCTGCAGCCTCTCTCCTGTCTGCTGCAGCTGGGTCCTCTGCAGCCTCTCTCCTGTCTGCTGCAGCTGGGTCCTCTGCAGCCTCTCTCCTGTCTGCTGCAGCTGGGTCCTCTGCAGCCTCTCTCCTGTCTGCTGCAGCTGGGTCCTCTGCAGCCTCTCTCCTGTCTGCTGCAGCTGGGTCCTCTGCAGCCTCTCTCCCGTCTGCTGCAGCTGGGTCCTCTGCAGCCTCTCTCCCGTCTGCTGCAGCTGGGTCCTCTGCAGCCTCTCTCCCGTCTGCTGCAGCTGGGTCCTCTGCAGCCTCTCTCCCGTCTGCTGCAGCTGGGTCCTCTGCAGCCTCTCTCCTGTCTGCTGCAGCTGGGTCCTCTGCAGCCTCTCTCCTGTCTGCTGCAGCTGGGTCCTCTGCAGCCTCTCTCCCGTCTGCTGCTGCAGGTTCTGCCATGGCAGCAGGTTCCTCTGGCACCCTACAGTCAGAGGATCACATCATGGATGGTAAGCACATGTACAGTGTTAAAGCTGGTTGCTAGGAAAATCAGCTAATGGCAGGGACATGCCGTCCATATAAGCAGAGGTAAGCAGTGCTTACCCAACGAAAAAAGGAAAGGAAAGAAAATATTAAAATAAAAGTGCATGTAAACCGTTTGTTTTCATTAAAAGAGTCGTATTTTAGGTCCCAGGGCAGCAGGAGTCATTCATTTTGACGTTGCATTTTTAGCGCCACCTGCAGGAGTAAGCACTTCCTACTCTGCATTGCGTTGCATATAAGCACTTCTCTCTCTGCTTTCCCTCGCGTACATTCGAATGCGTGAAAATGTCTTTTTATTTTTTTTCCGATGCCTCAGCCTGCTGTTTAACGTGGCCAGGGGAAGCATGCTTACAGCCAATCAGTAGGTCTTTCATTCCGATAAGAGCTACTGATTGGCTATCATTTTCAAGTTCACATGACATTTCACACTACTTTCTCTCGCCCGGCAGAATAGTTTATGCTACCTAGCTCAAACGATCTAATCAATAAGGATAACTTGCTTTTTTAATTTTGTGAATATGGACATTACTGTCAGTGTCATCACTGGCCCTGATCTCAATTGAAAAAGAGAGTCTTTCCAAACTGCAACAGCCGAGTGACTTTTACACTAAAGTGACAGAGGTGTTCCTTCGCAAGGAGAGGCGCATGGACCTCGTTTTCAAGTAAAGGTAAGATATCATTTTTAAATGTACGTCATGGCTTCTTTGCTGGTTTATATGATTCGCGAGGCTGGTGGCGATCTGTGCTTGTTTATATAGTTTGAGTACTGCTGTCCTGCTGGTTATGGCTCCTAATTTAAGACTTCTTCTGCTTTTACCTTTGAATGTCGGCCTGTGCCATTGTGTTTGGAGAGAGCTGCTTAATCAATCGCTGAGATAGGCCTAATGTCGCTGTCCGTGCCAGTGGTTCTGGACCAAAAGTGTTTGAGAGAGATAGAGAGGGAGGGTTTGTGATGTGATGTCAAGTGCCTGTGTGACAAAGTGTGAAAAGAAAGTGTGTTGTGAGTTTACTATGGAGGATGGAAACGGTGTGTGTCTGTGTTGTGCGTGTGTGCGTTTGCGATGTTGAAACTGGACTTGTAGATTTCAACAGGCTGGCTACTTGAAAAGATCTTGGTTCAAAAAAGATTGAACAATGAGCACCCCTGATATAGTCGAAACTGGCAACTGTTTTTTTGGTTTTTGGTAATCTGATCACAAAGTGACACTTCCGTTTATTAGCGGGTTCTAGGGCATCAAAATTGCATTTCCTTGAAACTGCGTTCACTGATAGCGTGTGTGTAATTACGTGTATTTCTATATCTTATGCTTACCCAATCTAAAAGCTCACGGCACGTGCCTGGCTAATGGGGATCCTTAATAAAATGCAATAAAATACTGGTGACAACTGTGGACTTATACTGGTGACAACTGTGGACTGTGGACTTAATTGATTATCTTTTCTATATCGATAACAGACCTTGATCCATCTGAGTCGTTGGACTCCATTGCTGGTAAGCACAAGCTGTGAATAAGAAAAACAAAGGTTCTACGTTTAAGTGTGTGTACACCATGGATGGGGTTGAATCCTACAATCACATTCAGGCTATTGACAGGCTACATGTCTGACTAAGTTATATCAATTTAGAACTGTGTACAGTGAATGCAATCTTGTGTGTAGTGTAATTTGAGTTTATTTCTGTTAAAGCGTGGATAATGGAAGCAGACTCTGCAAAGGCTGCCAAGCTCTTCTGCGCGTCGGCCCTCGCATATATGAATACTCAGTTGCCGCTCAACTTCACTCTCAGTTTGAGAGGTTCTCTGGAGGAACGAACACGAGCGATCGTTTCGTTCTACAAAAGGCCGAAGGTGAACTGGGGGAGTCCTCTCACCTGCAAACTGATTGGTAATGATCTTAATAATTTCTCTTGTTTTTAAATATATTTTTGGGGCATTTTATGCTTTATTGTAGAGAGATAGTAGAGACAATGACAGGAAAGGGGGATAGAGAGATTGGAGAGGACATTTGGGGAAGCAAAAAACCAGTTACCCATGGGCCAATCAGGATAATCTATAGATCTGTACAGTACCATTACACTAATGGTTTTCAATAACTTGTTAAGCTAAACTTGTTATTTAAAAATTACTGATTAATTCATTTTTACAAGGGGACCCCGCCGTCGGTGAGGGTGTGGCCAGATTTGTCCTCGCCACCGCAACGAAGAGCCTCCAATATGGCTTCCACCTTGATGAAGAGAAAGGTAATTAAGTCTTGTTACTCGTACATATGTGATTTTTAGTTTTTTAATGCATAGGCTATATTTTCCTAGCCTGGTGGTCATGTTAATATTTTCCAGATGTCTAAAATAAATGTTTTACCTTTTTATTCTTTTAAGGGAAAACCTTACTTTTCCACGGGGAGACGGACCATCTGGTTCCGTCTACTGACCAGACCCTCCTCGACAGCGACTTCTTCATTGTCGCGGGCCGCATGATGGGGCACAGTTTCCTGCATGGTGGACCATGCTTGACCGGCCTGAGCCCAGCCATTGCACATGTCCTGTGTGGGGGGGCGCAGAACATGACAATTGTGTCCCCATTGGATTGTGTGGACATGGATGTTCGGGAGGCGCTGGAACTGGTTAGAAATAGCTTTTTAATTGCTAGTATTGTCAGTATTTCATGATGTTATATTGCTCTCTATTTACAATGTGTTAAGTAATTGTTTTTTACATTTGTTACATTTCACAATTACATTTCTTGTCACCTGAACAATGGTCATGACCTCACCGAGGACAACAAAGAGAAGGTCCTCTCCCTATGCCAGGCATGGGATTTCCCAGGGCCTACATCAGCAAACAGGATGTGGCTGGCGGAGAAACTATTGGTGCATGCTGTAAGTTTGTCTTTCTTAAGTCTTTGAATTTAAACGAAACCACTGGTTCTCATTGAATTCACTGTTGCCTTAATATAACCATGACACGTTTTTGGGGGGGTTTATTTGTTTTACAGGTGCTGGAAAGGACGACCAAGCAGGTCAAACACTTGAGGAGGGGGCTAAAAGACACCGGTGTCTGGGAGCTATTAAGTTCCAGGCCAGACACTGTGCCAGTCTTATGGCCAAGAGCCGCAGAAACCAGGATCACGCCACAGGTAATGCAAATGAAAACATTAAAGCTACATGTGACAGCATTTTTATTGCTAAATATTCACTTGTTTTTTTACGAGAGTATGGATTGGCCTTAGCAAGATCCCCAAAATATTTTTCGTGACATGAGACCCTGTGAATTTCAGATTTTAGACATAGGTGTCTAGGCTAGATACCGTGGGAAATATTGCCAGAAGTGACTTTTTAAGCATGCAACGACATCAACACTCCCCCCTCGGAATCCACAAAGCAGTGTCACAGCAAGAGAGGAGGGAATTGTAGGAGATATGGTTCTTAAAACACATGATCATTTTTATCATGACCAGTGGGGTCGCCAAAGTGCGAACTTATCACATGTAGCTTTGCATTAAATGTGTCTCGATTATTTTTTTAAAGATTGTGTATTGAAACGGCTTTTGTAATTGAAAAAGCATAAAGGGGGAGCAAATTTTAACCGGTGCATTTATATTAGATGATTCTGGAGAAAATTGAATGGCCGGAGGCAGATTCGAACATTGAAGATGGCGATGAGGAGGGCCAGGAGAGGATGCTGGGATTCCTGAGGACCTTCATCGAAACAAGTATGGCTATTTTTTATCATTATTCGATACTGATGCCCTTACATGGATGTGTATACAGAACAAGCACCAAGCGCATTAGACCACAGCACTCTCTAGGGCACTTGCAATTAATTACTTTATTCTGCCAAAATCTGCCACCTATTGCTCTAGGATAGGTCTCCTAGGGCGGAGACATTCGTTGTTGGCCCTTGTTGAAATGGATTGTTTCTGAATTGATATCCTATCCACTACCTAGGTTCGTCTGAAGGTCTGAAAATACTTCTGGCTTTTTGGACTGGGTGGGATGTCCCTCCAGAATACCTGGAAGTGGTTGACTGTGTTCTACCACAGTCATCCACTTGCTTCCTGAAGCTGAAATTGTCCAAACATCAACGGACTTCCACCGCGACCTGATGGCCAGCATTTCGGCCGCTTCCTATGGCTTTGGCCAGTATTAAAAGGTAAATAAAATTGAATAAAAGAAATAATAAAGTATACTTTCATGACATGCAGGCACACACATATACACACACAGACGTACATCTGGAGATACTTACACTATCATTACATCCATCTATCATTTATACAGAGCGATTAAGACCCCAGTCATGTAGCTCTATACCATAGATCTGACATGATCACCTTTTCCTTCCCTCACAGGTGCCTGATCTCCCTCTGTGTTGTTATTGTTGTTGTTCCTGGAGATGGTGTCAAGTGTTGAATAGGACGTCCTGCTTCCTGCTGCAGCAGTGGGTGTGGCAGAGGCCCTGGAGGGCGCGTGCGACAGCAGGATGGCCGCCATGCTGAGCGGCTCGGGCACGGAGGAGGAGATGGATATGACACAGGAGGAGGATCTGGAGGACACAAATGTGGAGGAAGATTATGCCGATAACGACAATACGGCAGAGCTCTCTATAACAGAGGAGGACATTGCTGACAATACCAAATACAGGCAAACAAGACCAGGACTCAAGACATTCCACATTCACATAGAAAAAAACAAATGGAAAGACATTAAGCCGCTGCCTGGCACCAACCAGCTCCGAAAACCTTGGACTGACATATTCTATAAGAACTTCCGGAAGACAAATCCTAGCTGCACCCTGACATTCCAGTATCAACATGTTAAGGTGAAGCAGGGCCGAAAGAAGAAGTGTCCCTACCTCAAAGTGAAGGCGGCTTGTACTTTCAAGGCCTGTGAAGCGCGCTACAGCTTTACCATAGAAAAAAAAACATCCAAAAGGAGTGAAATGGTTCAAATCAGTGTAACACGTCATGGATGTGTAAAACATGAGAAAGTGGAAGTAAGGTCACGGCCTGCCACATATCTAAAGAGGGGAAAGATAGCCAGAGCCCTTCACAAAGGTGTCAGCAACACATAATACTTTTAATTAATAATAATTTTTAGTTCCTGACATTGCAGAAGTCCCACCAGCAGCAGCCTCCGCCGCGCCGGCCAAGGCCCCCAAGAAGATGGCAGCAGGCAGGCCCAAGAAAGCAGCTGGCCCCAGCGTTGGCGAGCTCATCGTGACGGCCGTTTTTGGCGGTCTTCTCGGTCTTCTTGGGGAGCAGCACTGCCTGGATGTTGGGCAGCACACCACCCTGAGCGATGGTCACACCGCCCAGCAGTTTGTTCAGCTCCTCGTCGTTACGGACGGCCAGCTGCAGGTGACGGGGGATGATACGAGACTTCTTGTTGTCGCGGGCGGCGTTACCGGCCAACTCCAGGATCTCAGCAGTCAGGTACTCTGAGTACTTGGTAAGATTATCATTTATTCAATCAAAAGAATGAAACATAAGTACTGTCCTCCATTAAAACCTTGTAACGATACGCATAGCAACACGTTTACTGAACAAGAGAAAAACGAGAAACGCAAGTTCAAGAATAACCACTGTTCCACTCCAAGCGCGTCTGTTCGGGCTGGGTCGGGTGATAGTCCATTGTCATTGACAAACAGAGAACAAGTCCTATTGATGTATGATGTGTTTTTGATGCACCGTTTCACTGTAGTTACTGTCAGAGTTTGACAGGTCCTGGATGTAGTGGTCGCATATGGTGACTGTCATTGGAGCGTTCTGGGGCACAATAATACCTCCTCCAATACCTGGGGGAGGGGGGCCCATACCAGGCGGGGGAGGTGGGGGGCCCATACCAGGCAGGGGAGGGGGAGGTGGGGGGCCCATACCAGGCAGGGGAGGGGGAGGAGGTGGACCTCCCTGCCCCATCCCTGGTAGAGGTGGTGGAGGAGGAGGTGGCATTCCAGGTAAAGGAGGAGGTGGTGGGGGAAGTGGTGCCTGGCAGGGGTGGGGGTGGGGGAGGAGGAGGGTTTGGGGTAGCAGCAGGAAGTGGAGGGGGAGGAGGGGGAGTTACGGAAGCCATGAGCTGCCGTGGGGGCGTGTTTGAAGCGGTCGTGGGCCCTGGTCTTGCTGAGCAGCGTGAGCCCCATGCTGTCCACGGTCTCCTCCAGGTTAGCTGTGCCAGTTCCTCCCTCAGGAGAAGGTCGGGGGTGCCCTTGGTGGAGCAGAGCTTCTCGCCTTACCTGTTGAACGAGTGTTTCTGGCCGGGCCTGCGGTGCTCTGCGGGCGGACTGAGCCTTGTTCTTAAAAGAGCCTTTGGGGTTTGTGGAGCAGACAAACAATGCTGCTTAGCCTACTTGTACTGGTGTACTGCTGATGATGTTTGAGTTATTTTGTTTTGTACATGACAAGACATGAGTACTGGGTTTTAAATAGAAAGGTGTGTGACCGTACATCACCATGTTTACGTCACATTGAAATTAAGGATTTGGGTCCTAAAAGTGTTGTTTTTTTATTTTGGGATTGCCTGTTTTTCTTTTTATATATTCTGTACAGCATGTGTGAGAGATCTCTTTATAAATAAATTTTAATACATCGCTTGTGCTATAGTACTGGTCTAAGGCTATCTGGCCATTTTGGAAAGGCTAATACCTGAAATAAGATCTAAGCTACACCTAATTCAGCATCATTTCCAAAATGTACTGCTTTTGTTTTCATTTCGGGTGTTTATCCCAAGTGCTTGTAGCTTCAGGAAATGTCAGAAGGGACAACTTTTTTTAATATTATTTTTGCGCTCACTAGTTGTGAAATGAACATTACTTCACAGAAGACAGGACTGTATGTGAGTAAACTACACTAATATTCCTTATCCCAGCGCTGTATCACGACCAAAGTCAAACAAAGTGCATGCAAATAAAGTATAATTTACTGAAAGACTAATTTATTTTCTATAATCAAATACAACAAGCCTTCAGCGTCACATGAATCTGAGGAAAGGTAACAAGTTGCAAGCAACTCATCTTCTGTTTAAAGCACTTTGAGCTGCAACGTTTGATGGAAAAGTGCTATACAAATAAAGCTGTTGTTACTTCACAGCCTTGGTGCCCTCGGACACGGCGTGCTTGGCCAGTTCACAAAGGAATGTACCAAGATTAATTCATCAAGCAACTGGAATGCCCTTACAAACCTTCCACTACAGACACACGACGTCAATTTTACCTTCATCTTTCGTGACAAACCTGCGTGTCTGTTTGTTTGCCTCGGAGTTGTCGTCAATTCAATTACGGAATACTCTTTCGTCTGTTGCCATAGTAGTGGCCCATCTGATTGACTACGAGACGACTTTTGATTGATTGAAAACTTTATTAGAAGATTTGCAGAAGTAGGTACATGAAAGTACATATTACATACAAGGTCAACTAACAGGATAAAAACCCAAGAAAGCCACTGGCTTATTTCAATTGGGGTCCTTGATACTCAATTAATCGTTACATGTAAGACAGACAAAAAACTAGTACTATCTACAAGATAATACAGACAAATAACTAGTACTATCTGCAAGATAAACATACATCCAACATGGGAAGAACAATACAACAAAACATAAGGTATGTACAGCGGGTAGGACAGGTGGGGACATACACCACAGGTGGGGGCGGGGGACGAAACACAAAGTATGTGCAGTGGGTAGTTCGGGCAGGGGGACAGACATATAATATGTACAATGGGTAGTTCGGGCGGGGGGACAAAACAACAAGTATGTACAGTGTGTGGTCATGGTGGGGGGGGGGGGGGGTACAAAAACACCAGTAGATTTAGGCGGGGGGGAGGGGGGGGGGGGGCGACGACATAATAACATTGCGTTTGCTCAGAGTGTAGACCAGGTAGGGGGGTGAGGATTGGGGGATGGGGGGGGGTTTCCATTGTTCCACGGTTTCGGTAGAGAGTCTCCGGGTGGTGGGGGAGGGGGGGTCGTCGCCGGGTGGGGGAGGGAGGGGTGAGGGGGGGTCGTCGCCGGGTGGGGGAGGGAGGGTAACGACCTTTGGTCGTGTAAGCCTGTCTAACCTCGCTGCAGCTGCGGACTGAGACCCAAAACGCGGCACATAAACAGCCTTGAATTGACTACTTTACATTTTCTTATCTGAGGTATCAGTCAAAGAAAAACATTCTAATTATATGATTCCCAGGTCGTGTCCAACATAGATATCTAATCTATTCTACAATGTCGAGACAGACGTACGTATTATCTATGCTATGGTGTGTCCAACGGCAAGCCATCGTCGCACGAGACACCAGCTACGTCACGCCAGCAGGTGGCGCTACTGGCCAGTAAATCTGAGTTGAATGACTCGTTCATATTAACTGGAGCATGATCATCTCTCAATAATCCGGCGAGCAGTAAATGTTGACATTGTGACAGGTCCAAGAACGTGATGTCTGTGTATCCTTGGAAAGTTGTTAGTAAGAGTTCATTTGTTGTCTGTAGTTGTTTTTCCAACATTTCGAAGTGGTTGATCTTCTGTGAATACGAATAGAATAGAATAGAAATGATGTCTGGTCGTAGCCACCGCCTTCTTGAGCGCGGACAGAGAAACACCGCTCCTCATTGGAAGTCCATATGGCCAAGAAGTGTCAGGTTGGGGATCGCTCTACCTTGGAGCGACCCGTTGGCGCCTCCTATGTTGTGTACTGTTTCTCTGTCTGTCCTAATTGTCTGTGATTGTGAACAGCTGTGAGTGATTGTCTGGTCTATTTAGTTCCCCCTGTGTTTTCCCTCTGTCGATTGTTCACTTTATGTTGCGTCGTGTGTGTGCGTATTGTCTTAGTCTTGTCGCAGCCTTATTGCTCCTCGTATGCCCAGGAGATAAGTATCGTATGACTATTGCTAATCCTTTGTTTTGCCTTGTTAGGAGACTTGCTTTCTCCCCGTTTATTTCATCGCTTACTGTGCGGTTTATTATTTCCTGTTTACTCAAATAAAGAGTACCTTTATTTTGGAATCATATCCCTGCATCGTTTCCATTCTGTTCTGCTCTGCATCTGGGTCCAAACACATTGACTAACCGTAACAAAGAAGGCCACCAAGAGCCCTAAGAAGGCCACACCGGTCAAGAAGGCTCCGGCTAAGAGCCCCAAAAAGGCCGTCAAGGCAGCCAAGCCCAAGGCAAAGAAGGCAGCCCCAAAGAAGGAGTAAACATTCAAAGTGTGACACCACTTAAACCACAAAAAGGCTCTTTTAAGAGCCACCCACCTTTCCCTTAAAAAGCGCATTTTCATCCATGACAACAGAAAAAGTCCAGTGTGTGTTTTAGAAATTGCTTAACACCAGTGTCAACCACTGACCCATACACACAATAATGATTTTACTTCAGATTGAAATGAAATGAAATTTGACAACTAGGCCTAGTTTACACATACCTTTACGCACGCTATAAAGTGTCTCACTCGGTAGATGTGTGCGGAAGAGGGTCCACAAAATTGCTTATAATATCAACATATCCAGAGTAGTTCCTCTTTGTTCCCCTTATGTTTATTTGAATCGAAATACGTGGGAGTAGTGCACTACAGAGAACTGGGATAGCCTCATGCACTTCACAACTTAGTATAGCCTTAAAGCCTACTCCTATAATAACTACCGTAAACTCAGTAAGACACCAGTGGATGAGTTGGTGGCTGGAAACATGACAAAAATCATTTTAAAAAATGTGCTTAAAGAGATCGGCTCAGAATTCCATCGCAGCACACGTCTACACAATGACATAATCTTGGAATTAATCCTTACTCAAAGGATCCAACGAGAGTCAGACACCTTCACCTTCTGTCCTGGATATATCCAGCACCTGCAGGTAGATCCCTTTGCTGTCCATCTGTACACAGAGTGTGGCTTGGGAATTGCCATCCAGCACTTACAGAGCAGAAAACCTGTGACCCTGTTCTTAGATGCTACTGGAGGGATAGTGAGCAAAATTCCCGACCAAAACAAAAGGGCATTTTACTACTGCCTTACCCTGCCTGGAGGAGGAAGAGACAGACCACCTCTGCCTGTGACAGAAATGATCACAAATGACCACGCCGTCCCAAATCTGTCATTCTGGTTGATGCAGACCCTCTTGAGGATCTCCAAAGTGACAGTCATCCGAGTCCACCAGGTGGAGCTTGATTACAGTTGGGCCTTAATCCAGAGTGCCCTTCTGGCCTTCAATAAGGAGAATGTCATCATTTACCTCGAGAAGGCACACCTTCTTATTGAGGGGAGATTTACCAGGAGACAAATGAGGAAGATGACTGTTGTCCACCTCTGCTCTGCTCATATCATCAAGGCTGTGAGTGGGGCGTTCAGCAGGAAGACCACAGACAAGGCTCTGAGAGAGTTTGCAACTTACTGCGTTGCACAGCTGTTGAATAGCACATGCATGCTGGCTTCTCTCACAGTCTTTCGTCACATGTGTGTTGTGTTCACGGCAAAGTACTCATCAGAGGTGATAAAGAAGAGTATCACTGTCTTGCAAGGGCTCATAGCCAAAACTGGCACACTACATGGTGATACACAAACAAAGCCTCTCCTCCAACAGAATGAGCTTCCAACAGATGCTGAAACCATCTTTGCAAGGTCACCTTTTACAAAGGAGTTCAAGGGAGTGTTTGAGGAGGTCTCTGGTGAAATCCGGATGGAGAGTAACCATCAAGCACTTCCAAACCACTACTACTGTCCTGAGCTACTAGATGTGCTGTTCAGTGACTACTTGGGAATCTTCCCATTGTGGAGTGGAATCCTCCTTGGTGACCTCTGCCGGTATGCTGTGGATGGAGACCACATAAAGGATGGCACAGAGGAAACAAGGCAGACAAACACTTATGTAGAGCAGTGGTTCGGAATTGTGAAGAACTCCATCCTGAAAAAAGAGAGAGCTCTCCGCCCTGCAGCCTTTATAAATAGGCAGTATGCCTCCCTACAAGGCAGATATAGGGAGCACATCATAAAAAATGGCATGCCTATGGAAATGCTAACGAGGCCAATCAGACCAATAAAGCCGAAAACGTGCCATCCTGAGGTCCCAGAGAACCCAGAAGAACAGTGGGCCAAAAAATGTCAGACCACCACACAGTCCCGCCAAAGAAGCAAATATTTTGACCCACCATCGGACATGCCATCGCCAAAGCACAAAACTACTCCTCTGAAGGTATCATGAACTACTACTACAGTACTATTTTGTGTCACGATCAGAAGGCGGAACCCAGAAGCAGACAACGGAGAACAGGTAGTATGGTAATAACAGTAATTTATTATAGGGTTTGGGGTTTAGGGGAATCCGGCTGGGGGTAGGTAGTGCAGGTAGGGGTTCTGGCAGGTAGACAGGTACTCAGACAGGCAGGGGATCAGGCAGGTAGGCAGGTACTCAGACAGGCAGGGGGTCAGGCAGGTAGGCGGGTAGTCAGACAGGCAGGAGGTCGGCAGGCAGGGAATCCTTTAGCGGGGAACAGGGAGAAAAGGGTTAGGGTAAGGTATCGGATAACGTCTCGAGTACAGGGAACGAACATAGGAACCAACCATCAAGTGGTTACGATCTGGCGTTGACTGGAAGCAGGAGCAGGGCTTATGTAGGAACCAGTCGCGGTCTTAATCGGCCACACCTGGCGCCACTGATAGATGGCTGATGAGCCGGGGGCGGAGCTGGGGGCGGAGCTGGAGGCGGAACTGTGACAGTATCCCCCCTCCGATGGACGCCTCTGGGCGGACCGCCAGGCTTGCCGGGGTGTCGGCGGTGGAAGTCCTGAACGAGCGTAGGGTCGAGGATCTGTCGCCGAGGGACCCAGCACCTCTCCTCAGGACCATAGCCCTCCCAGTCCACCAGGTACTGGACCCCTCGACCACGGCTACGAGAATCCAAGAGGCGGTGGACGGTGTAGGCAGGGAGGTCATCAATCATCCTGGGGGGGGGTGGGTCGGGAACTGGAGGAGACAGGGGACTGGAGGACACAGGTTTGAGGAGGGAAACATGGAAGGAGGGATGGACACGGAGGGTACGGGGAAGCTTGAGACGCATGACCATGGGGTTGATCACCCGCTCAATGGTGAAGGGACCAATGAACCTCTGGGACAATTTCCTGGATTCAGTCCTTAGTGGTAGGTATTTAGTGGATAGCCATACCTTGTCCCCGGGGGCATAATTGGGAGCAGGGATGCGCCGACGGTTGGCCTGTCGTTGGTAACGCTCCGATGCCCGAAGAAGGGTGGCACGGGCCCGATGCCAGGTCCTATGGCAGCGGCGGAGGTGAGCCTGGACGGACGGGACCAGGATCTCCTCCTCCTGGGAAGGGAACAGGGGAGGCTGATAGCCGTAAAGGCACTGGAAGGGTGACATACCTGTGGCCGAGGTAGCCAGGGTGTTGTGGGCGTACTCCACCCACGGTAACTGGGTTGCCCAGGTAGTAGGGTTGGCAGACACCAAGCAGCGCAGGGTGGACTCCAGCTTCTGGTTGGCCCTCTCCGCCTGACCGTTGGTCTGGGGATGGAACCCTGAGGTCAGGCTGATGGATGCCCCGAGGCCGGAGCAGAAAGCCTTCCAGACCGCCGACGTGAACTGTGGTCCCCGATCAGACACCACGTCAGTGGGTAGGCCGTGGGGCCGGAACACCTCTCTCACCAACAGATCCGCCGTCTCCCTGGCGGAAGGAAGCTTGGGCAGGGGCAAAAAGTGGGCAAATTTACTAAAGCGGTCGACCACAGTCAAAATCACAGTCATGCCGTCAGACATGGGCAGCCCCGAAACGAAATCCAGGGCCACATGGGACCAGGGGCGACGGGGAATGGGCAGAGGACGCAGTAGGCCCGAACTGGGTTGGTTAGAAGATTTATTCCGGGCACATACCGAACAGGCCAGCACAAAGGCCTTGGTGTCCTCAGGCATGGTTGGCCACCAAAAGCGCCGGCGGAGGAACGCCAGGGTCCTCGTCACCCCAGGGTGGCAGGTGAGGGTGGAGGCGTGAGCCCATAGTAGCACCCGGGATCTCACGGTGTCAGGGACGAATAGGCGACCAGGAGGGCCGTTTCCCGGGTCGGGCTGAGCCCGCTGAGCGGTCCTGACCGCCTCCTCAATTTCCCAGGTGACGGCCGCGACCACGCAGGTGACCGGCATGATGGTGTCTGGCACTGAGCTGGTCTCACTCTCCTTGTCGTAAAGGCGGGACAGGGCATCGGGCTTCACGTTCTTGGATCCCGGCCTAAAAGTGAGGGAAAAATTAAAACGGCCAAAAAACAGCGCCCATCTGGCCTGGCGGGAATTGAGCCGTTTAGCCGTGCGGATGTACTCCAGGTTTCGGTGGTCAGTCCACACGAGGAAGGGTTGTTCCGAGCCCTCCAGCCAATGCCTCCATTCCTCTAACGCCAGCTTCACGGCCAACAACTCCCGGTTACCCACGTCATAGTTTCTCTCCGCCGGAGAGAGACGGTGGGACAGGAAGGCGCAGGGATGGACCTTACCGTCCGTAGCGCGTTGGGAGAGGACAGCCCCCACCCCGGTGTCCGAGGCATCCGCCTCCACCACGAACTGCCTGGAGGGATCCGGCTGAACGAGGATGGGTGCTGAGGTGAAGCGGTTCTTGAGGTCGAGGAAAGCCTTCTCGGCCTCGGGGTCCATCGGAACTGGCAGGAAGTGGAAGTGAGAGCAGTGAGTGAAACCGCGACACTGCTATAGTTGCGGATGAACCGCCTATAAAAATGTGCAAACCCTAAGAATCGCTGGAGCTGCTTACGGTTACCAGGGACGGGCCACTCCAGGACTGCTCTCACCTTAGTGGGGTCCATCCTCACCTGACCATTAGCGACGATGTAACCCAGGAAAGATACCGACGGGACATGGAACTCGCACTTCTCCCTTTTGACAAACAGCCGGTTCTCGAGGAGACGCTGGAGTACCCGATGGACATGCTGGACATGGGTGACTGGGTCCCTAGAAAAAATCAAAATGTCATCAAGGTAAACGAAGACAAACAGGCCTATCATGTCCCTGAGGACATCGTTCACTAAGGCCTGAAACACCGCATGGGCATTAGTGAGGCCAAAAGGCATCACCAGGTACTCGAAATGGCCTAAGGGAGTGTTGAACCCTGTCTTCCACTCATCCCCCTCTCGTATCCGAACCAGGTGGTAGGCGTTGCGGAGGTCGAGCTTCGTGAACACCGTGGCTCCCTGGAGGGAGTCGAAAGCAAGAGTTCATGAGGGGTAAAGGGTAAGAGTTCTTGATGGTAATATTGTTCAGACCGCGGTAATCAATGCAGGGACGCAGGGTCTTGTCCTTCTTAGCAACAAAAAAGAACCCAGCGCCCACGGGTGAGGAGGAGGGACGGATAAGGCCAGCAGCCAGGGAGTCCTTGATGTAACACTCCATGGCCTCCCGTTCGGGTTTGGAGATGCTGTACAGGCGGCTGCTAGGAAGGGGTGCTCCGGGCAGTAAATCAATGGCGCAATCATAGGGCCGATGAGGAGGTAGGGACAGGGCTAACTGTTTGCAAAACACCTGTTGGAGGTCCCGATACTCCGGCGGAATAGCAGACAGGTCAGGAACCTCTGGTCTGGGTGCCTGGGAGGAAACAGAGGTTGACACAGCGGACCGAAGGCAGGTGGCATGACACTCGAGACTCCAACTATCTACCCTGGCATGGGCCCAGTTGATATTAGGGTTATGTCTAGCCAGCCAGGGGTGACCCAGAACAATGGGAGCATGGGGAGTGCATGTGATGAAAAAACTCACCTCCTCCTGGTGGTTGCCGGACAGTAACATTGACACAGGCTCCGTCCTATCCGTAACCTTGGCGAGGAGCCTGCCATCCAATGCGATGGCCTCTAGGGGTGCATCTAGGGGGCTGGTGGAGAGACCTAACTGCTCTACCAGAGACACATCCATAAAATTGCCATCAGCACCAGAGTCAATGAGAGCAGGGAACACAGTGGACTGACCCTTAACGGAGATCGTGGCGTTGAGCTGGGTCCGGGTGCGGGGAGCGGCAGAGATAGCAGATCGGCTCGTTAGGGTCCTCCCCTCTCCTGACGAGCCTGCTGGTTTAACGACCGAGTAGGACAGGTGGAGAGGTAATGACCGGGCTCCCCACAGTACAGGCAGCTGTTGTTTTCAAAACGCCGGCGGCGCTCCTCCTGGCTGAGGCGCATCCGGCCAAGCTGCATCGGTTCGGAATCCGAGGACGTCCCCTCTAGGAGTGATGTTGGGCTGAAAGGGACGAGAATAGCTACTCGGGTTGGGAATAGATGGAGCACGCCGGCTGGCGACGCCAACGGGAAGACGACTTCCGCGTTCACGTCTCCGTTCTGAGACCCGATTATCTACTCTGATGGCCAGGGAGATTAATCCATCCAGGTCGGAGGACTCGGGATGTGAAACCAGCTCGTCCTTGATGGTCTCAGCGAGTCCACCGGTGAACGCCGCGACGAGAGCTGCATCGTTCCACCCACTCTCAGCTGCCAGGGTGCGGAAACGAATCGCATAATCAGCGACACTCCGGGAGTCTTGACGGAGGGCGAGGAGGCGCTTGGAAGCGTCCTGTCCTCGGACCGGGTGATAGAAAATTCTCCTCATCTCGCCGGAGAACGCTGTATAGGAAGCAGTGAGCGGGTCCCCTCTCTCCCACAGCGCCGATGCCCACTCCAGAGCGGCCCCACGGAGGAGACCGATCACCAGGCAAACCCGACCCCGGTCAGTGGAGAAGGACGTGGGCTGTTGTTCCATCACCAGCTCACACTGTAGGAGGAAGGAACGGCAGCAACCCTGTTTGCCGTCGTAACGATCCGGCATGGGAACCCGGGGCTCTCGGATCACCGGAGCGGGTAGGAGCTGGGGGGTGGTCGGTGTAGCATTAGCAGCGGCGGCTGCTCCCGTGTCCTGGAACCCGGTCAGAGTGGTGCTCATGTCACGGAGCCTCCCCACTATCTCCTGTAGGAGGGAGTCGTGTTTCTCCAACACGGTGTAGTTATTGTTCACCATCTGCCGGACTGTCTCGATGTCTGCTGGGTTCGACATGGCCAGATCGTACTGTCACGATCAGAAGGCGGAACCCAGAAGCAGACAACGGAGAACAGGTAGTATGGTAATAACAGTAATTTATTATAGGGTTTGGGGTTTAGGGGAATCCGGCTGGGGGTAGGTAGTGCAGGTAGGGGTTCTGGCAGGTAGACAGGTACTCAGACAGGCAGGGGGTCAGGCAGGTAGGCAGACAGGCAGGGGATCAGGCAGGTAGGCAGGTACTCAGACAGGCAGGGGGTCAGACAGGCAGGGGGTCAGGCAGGTAGGCGGGTAGTCAGACAGGCAGGAGGTCGGCAGGCAGGGAATCCTTTAGCGGGGAACAGGGAGAAAAGGGTTAGGGTAAGGTATCGGATAACGTCTCGAGTACAGGGAATTAGCCATTGAAAAACGAACCTGGTCTGGTAACTGTTGCAGAAAAAGCTCTTTAAAAAGAAAACACGGCTGATGGTCGCCCAGCAAAGCTAGCATGTGGTCCATCAGTTCAGAGGGTTTTGTGTCACCGAGCCCAGGGAGAGAGAGGAGCTGGCGTGCACGTTCAGATTCAGACAAACAAAACGTATCTATGAGGTGCGCCTTCAAGGTAACATATTTGTGCTGTGCCGGTGGGTTTTCAATAAGACTCACCACTCTCGCTGCCGTTGAATTGGTTAAAGCTGCTACCACGTAGTAGTATTTGGTATGATCCACGGTAATATCCCTGAGGGCGAATTGAGCTTCAGCTTGTGCAAACCATGCGTCGGCATTTTGTTCCCAAAAAACGGGCAGCTTGAGTGAAACTGCGTTTGTTGTCATGTTCAAATGATCTCCGAAAACGTTCGAGAGAATGTCAGGGTCACCAATGTAGGAGTGACGGCAATAACTGGACGATGTAGTCGGTTTGCCGGTAGAAAAACAATCATGTGCTTTATTCTCACTCTCTGCATGCGTACTGACAACAACAACATTCATCCATCTTTGTCCCACTTATATCCCGTCATATCACCCGCTAAGCAGCCTGGGTGATTGAGTAAACACAAACATATCAACAGTGCTTTGTACAGGCTGGAACGCCGTGAATTACGAATACTCTGCTCACTAACGAGCGGTCACTACAACTCTTTGATATATTTAACTTTCAATTTTAGGATACTGTAGTTAAACAAGTTTAAATTATGTTCATATTTAGTTTGCAAGACAGATCATTGCAGAATTTCCAATCATCCCAACACACATGGTCTTAGACCCCTCCAAGAAGGGTATGACGTGGAAAAGAAAGGTGTTTGCTGAGGCCATTCTGGATGCATCAGGTGTGCACAATTAATTAACAGGGGCATATAAAATATTAATGCTATTACCTATTATTATATGACATTTTACAGCATACTTTCTTACAGACTTCAGAATCGAGAACTGTTGCTCCATGTGTGCATCTCAATCTGTTCCTGGAGGAGCCACACCTGTAATTCATTGGGTTAGTACCTGTTTCACTTAACATTCTGTACTGTTTATTACTTATTTATGTATCTCTGTTTGGCAGATAATGCAGTCACACTAAACTTGCAGTATTTTGGTGTAATTTAGCAGATGTTTATAGAATGTGCCAATATTGTGAGATAGTATTGTGTTTCTGTGCTCGTGGGCACAATGTTGTTAGCATTAGGCAATTACCATCAAGTGGCAAGGCCCTTTTGGTCTCTGCTCCAATGGTCTAACCGTTGGGCTACACACCGTCCAGTATTCAATTTTCATGAGCATGTGATTTGGTAAAACTTAAATTACTATAAATGTAACAAAATACCATAAGTTAACTGTTAATTCATTCTCATTACTGTATTAACTAATACCTTAGTTGACATGGACATTAGTAAAAACAAAAGGGCGACATTGGATAATCTCCTGTTTTGTGCTATATGTCTGGAGATCTACACTTTAGCTTTTCCTATTCCACTCACTAACTCTACATGACGATAACATGCATCATGAGGGTGTAAGACATTATGTAACCGTTTCTAGGTTCAGTAGTTGAACCTAGTAGTTGAATCTGAAGTAGTTTGAATCTAGTATCATGTGCTACTGTCAGTGATAGTTTTGTTTTCAATTCTACAGATTGCCTGCTCTGTGTGCATGAGGTGGTTCCACTCAGAGTGTCTGAGTATGACTCAGGAGGAATTCAATGAGGCCAAGCGAGCTCCAGTCTGGAAGTGCCGTCTTTGCTGTGACAGTAAAAAGGGTATATGTATCACCTTAAAGCCCATTGACACAAGGAAAAACACCTTACTATCAATGACTGAATTGTAACACATTTCCATCCCAAATAAGACTATCACCACCCATTCTATGGACTGGTGGCATTGTTTTCTGAACATCACAGCCTAATGTGTCAGAATATATGGAGAAGTAAAGAGAGAATGTCTTTGAATTATATGTCAGTAAATATTATGTAGAAAGAAAGAGAGAATGGGTTTGAATTAAATGCGAGGAAATGTCCCAGTCCAAAAGCGTTACGCCAGGGTTCAGGCTATGTGGCCTGTCTACGCATTGACCCTTCTCTCCCTCTCTCTCGCTCTTCCTCCATTCCACAGGGCCCATTGAGCAGCTCAGTGACTACACCAGAATGCGCAGTGCCCTGTTCCAACTAACGACTTCGACGCCTCACCCCTCCCCACCAGTGTTGTTCTGTGCGTCATATCAGCTGTTTGTTCTCCTCCTCTCCATCACTCCTCCATCACTCCTCCCTCTCTCCTCTCTGTTCCAGCTGGTTAGGAGAGATAGTTTTATAATAGTTTATTTTTTGTGCCAATATTTTTTTTAAATAAACATTTTGTGTCCATTTTGCTGAGTCTGAGAAAATCTGCTCCTCGACTGAAATAAGTACACCTACTGATAGCCTAAGCCTTGTATTGTTGTGCTACAGTGATTACAGCAGATTCTGCTGTCACCTCCCCGATAGTAATCTGCAATTGGTTTGAGCTGCTTTCGCCCAATATTGGCAGTTATTGATCAGGACAGCCAAATCTCCATAGGGTTTTTGAGTTCTTGAATTTTAATAAATTCCTAATCAATTGATTGCGAAATCCAAAGGTTGCCATTTTTGGATGGGCACTCCCAGAACAATTTACAATTGGTTTGAGGTGTTGTGACCCAATATTGGCAGAGTTATTGATCAGGACAGCCATATCTCCATAGAGTTTTTGAGTTCTTGAATTTGAATAAATTCCTAATCAATTGATTGGGAAAAACAAAGGTTGCCATTTTTGGATGGGCACTCCCAGAACAATCGGCAATTGGTTTGAGGTGTTTTCGCCCCAAAGCCATATCTCCATAGGGTTTTTGAGTTCTTGAATTTTAATAAATTCCTAATCAATTGATTGGGAAAAATAAAGGTTGCCATTTTTGGAGGGCCACTCCCAGAACAATCTACAATTGGTTTGAGGTGCATTGGCCCAATATTGACAGAGTTATTGATCAGGACAGCTATATCTCCATTGGGTTTTTCACTACTTTTACCATGGTCCCTAAAAAGCCGAATGTCAATGTCTGTTGAATGTCGAATATAAAAACAACTTTACCACGGTCTAATAACACTGTAGCTAGCTAACGTTACTGTAGCTACAACAACCTGACCTGCCGTGGTTATTAACGCCGTATTGTTGTTTCAAGGGACTGATGAAGACACCGAGCGCATGATTCGGTGGAGGGGGAAGAATGATGACATATTTACCGGGAAGAGGAATGCTGCCATGATTGGCTTTCAGTAAGAACATCACGTTTTATGTGTTGTCATTTTCATGTGCATACGGGTGGGAAAGTTGCACCAGCCATCAGCCATATGCCAGTAAAATGTTAAAGCGCGAGTTGAGTTTGCATTTCATGTACGAAAGGCGGTATATAAATGAAGCTTTACTTACTTAAAGTCGTTGGTAGATTTGATTTACCATTTAGTGACTGGTGAATTTTTAACAAATCTATAATCTGTGGGTGGTAGATTTTCACATACGTGCTTATCCCCTGTCAAAGGTTTATGCCAATGTTTGACCAATGTTATGGTTGTATAGGACATTCATCAAGGAGCATGGCCTGGAGGGCAGGGTGGAGGCTTCTTGGGTCAAGAAGAAGTGGGAAAATTTAAAGCAGAAATATAAGGTAAGTTGAAATATCAAAATGAAATGTTTAACTAAATAATCGGTCCGGTTCCAGGCTGAGGAAGTCAGGCAAAGAGTACTCGAGAAGGAGACGCATGAGAAAATCGAAGAAAGCTCTATTGGCAGAGGGGGGGAAATTAACAAAAATAACCGATCTGTTTGCGAAGCAAGCAGGTACTAGCGTGATTCCTTCAACTAGCACTAGCACTAGCGTTGAACTTGTGGAGGGAGACGACGAGGGAGAGAAACATGGAGACAAGCAAGAGGATGTGGCAGAGGAATCAGACATGGACACGGGACTTGTGGCAGAAACAGTTAATCATGACAAGCAAAAGGCGTTGGAAATTACCTGTACATTGTCAGAGGGAACGGCGGCCGCGGGAGCAATGAGCGGAGCTGGTAGGATGGCTACAGAGGAGCAGTATGATTTTTTGGTGAGAGAGCTGTGGGCCAAAGAACAGGGCTGGGACGACCCCATCCCGGAGCATCTCGCTGACCAATGGAGAGAGTGGGAAGAAGAACTCCCCCTGCTCTGCGAGATCGCCATCCCCCGGAGTTACTTCACTTCGATGGTCGACCTGGAGACCAGTGAGATTGACCTGCACGTCTTCAGTGACGCTTCGGAGACCGCTTACGGGTCAGTGGCTTATCTTCGGGCTAAGGACAAGGGAGGAGAGGTCCACGTCGCCTTCGTCCTAGCCCGATCCAGGGTAGCCCCACGAAAGCAGCAGTCGATCCCGCGCCTGGAGCTCTGCACAGCTCTGGTTGGCGCACAGTTAGCTAAGTTGGTGAAGGAAGAACTCACCTTACCTGTGCGTGATACCGTCTTGTGGTAGGACTCTACGACCGTTATCACCTGGCTCCAGTCACAATCCTGCCGGTACAAGGTGTTTGTAGGAGTCCGAGTATCGGAGATCCAGGAACTGGTAGGAGCGGAGTGCTGGAGGTACATAGACACCGGACAAAACCCTGCAGATGTTATCACTAGAGGGACGTCCCTTGCCAGTCTTGTCCTCCCTAACTCTTACAACAACGGACCAGAGTTCCTCCGGCTACCAGAGGAGGAGTGGCCCACCCAACCATCCCTGATGAAGAGTCAGGATGAGTCGGAGATCAAGAAGTCCCTCTTCTGCGGGCTGAGTCAAGATCAGGCCCCGGAGGGCCTCAACATGGATGACTGCCTGACATTGGTGAGCCTCCAGAAGAAAACGTTCCTCTGGCACCACCCAGAGTTTCCCACTACTACCGACCTCAGTGCAGCTGACTACGAGGAAGCGGAGCTCCTGGTGTGGCAGAGAGCGCAGAGGGACTCCTTCCCAGAAGAAAGGGAGTGCCTGACACAAGGAAAGCCAGTCGCATCAGACAGTCGACTCCTGACCCTAGCCCCGGAACTTGACGCCCAGGGGCTCATCAGAGTGGGTGGCAGGTTGAGAAGGGCCCCGAATCTATCAGAGGACACAAAACACCCTATCGTCCTGGGTACCAGTCACAGGGTGACCGAGTTAGTCCAGAAGTATGACCAGGCGGTGTGCCACGCTGGGGCCAAGCGAGTATTCACGGAGATCCGGCGACGCTTTTAGACTTTTGAAGCTCTGGTTTTGAATGTAATTCAGTTTTGTTTTCACAGAATGGAAGACGGAGGAGAATATTGAGAGAGGCTATTAAGAGGCTATTAAGACGCTAAGAATATCCACCCAAGCCCTGGTCTTCTCTGCAGCGGAATACTGCGCCCCAGTCTGGAGCAGAAGCCCTCATGCGAGAAAGGTCGACGTGGCTATCAATACCTCCCTGAGAATAATAACTGGATGCTTGAAGCCTACCCCTGTGTCCCTCTTGCCAGTCCTCGCGGGAATAGCACCGGCCGGCCTCCGACGGGAGGCTGCCACCCTCGCCCTGGCCAGGAAGGCACAAAAGCATGACTGGCACATCCTGCACAACACCACCATAACACCAGCACCTCCAAGCCGACTCAAGACCCGCCACCCTTACAACAAGGCAGCACAAGCCATGCTCAACTCCACCTCTGAGGACATCTCCAGAGATGCATGGTTGGCAGCAGCTTGGAAGCAGGAGTGGGAGTCAGCCGGGCCCTCCCGAATCCACCGCTACATCTGGGACCCAGGAGATGGCGCCATTGGAGGAGACGACCTACCACGCCGGCAATGGACCACACTGAACCGTCTACGAACTGGTGTCGGTCGCTTTAAAACATCAATGAAGGCGTGGGGCCTGGCGGACAGTGCGGCATGCGAGTGCGGTGACCCAGAGCAGACCGCCGACCACATAATCACCATCTGCCCCTTATATAGACCACCCTCAGAAGCCAGCCTCTTCGACCTAGAACCAGAGATGCGGGCATGGCTACGCGACACCGAGTTGGACCTCTGACGTTACACGAAAGAAGAAGATTGAGAGAGCAGCACTCTTATTCAGGCAGCATCTTCTGCAAAATGCTGAGCACAACCCTGTCCTCCGTGTCAGACTTGACATGGAGGACAGTTCAGAAGATAAGGAGGAGTATTTTGGCTTTCTATAAGCAGCAGAACGTGAATTGGGCCAGTCCCCTGTTTGTTCACTTGATCGGTAATTTAATCTCTAGTTTCTAAATCTCTAATTTACTAGTCTACAATACATATCTCTTGTTTCAGTTACAATAAGTGTTTCGTAATGTTTAGGTGATGAAGCTGTCGGGCCGGGAGTTTCTCGGTTCTTTTTCTCAATGACAATCTCCAAACTCCAATTTGGATTTGATATCAGTCTAGGTACCTCTTTCACTTCCATATTAAATGTGCTGTTCCATTAACACAACTGATAAACTGTTGATACATTTATTTATTTAACCATGAGTATTCACACAAGGCAGTGTCATTTGCTTCAGCAACTTGGTTTTTTCCCTAATTATTAACTAAATAGGCAATGACTACTGACTACATGAATTAACACAGGCCGTTTAGAATCCATTATAAGCAACCAAACAGATAACATAATGTATTGTGCAACGTACTATGCACAGTTTTTTGTATATGTAAGCTATACATTGCCAAACTCGTAAGCCCCTCAAGCCCCCTTCTATTAATCAGCTTCTATTTATTATTGTAGTTGTTATAGTAATATTCTTGCAGTTCTATTTCAAATGGAGTGTGATATTGTTACAAATGGCAAATAGGTGTCAGATATGACAAAAAGCACGTTTTGTGCTTATTCATAAAAAACTATTGTGGATGATAAATGAAACTTGTTCTCATCTCACTCCATTTTCCAGGTGGACCAGGGAAGACCCTTTTATTTGAAGGAGAGGAAAATCATTTTGTGCCATCCACTTCCAAAGTCCTGCTTGACAGTGGGCTTTTTGTGGTTGTGGGCAGAATGATTGGCCATTATTTTATCCACGGGGGTCCCAGGTTGACTGGACTGAGCCAGGCACTGTTTGACAACACTCAGCTGTCCTGTCTGGACTGCCCAGACATGGACATACGGGAAATGGTTGAGATTGTGAGTTCCATGTTTATTAAAAGATTTTCCCTCCATATCCTTGCCTATCATTTGCATTTGACGACAATGCTGTAATGGTGAACAACATTAATGTAGTTCGGGATAAGTGCCTGCTAGTAATTGAAATCAAGGGTCAACTGATTGTGTAACATGATAATATTTACATGTAACCTTTTAACAGGATTCGTCCTGCTTTGTTTGTTTTGTAATTCACAGCTTGATGGCCAGAGAAACCTCAGGGAGGACGACCAGAGAAACCTCAGGGAGGACGAACAGCAAACCCTGCATGACCTGTGCCTGAACTGGGACCTGCCCCAACTCACTTCTGACAATAGGAAATGGCTGGCTGAGAAGATTCTCATCCATGCAGTAGGTTTCAGTATTTGCTGTTGAATCAATTGCCCTTTGGAGATTGCTGTTGTAATCAGGTTAGGCTCATGCCTTAACCAAGGCATTGGCCATAGAAGTGGATTCTTCTTCTAATAACTATTATAAATCTTTTTCTTCTAATAACTATTATTGTAGGTCCTTGGCCGGAGAAGGAAGCAGGTGAAACAGCTGAGGAAGGGGCTGAAGGAGTGTCAGGTCCTTCACCTTTTAAAGGAAAGACCGGAGGCAGTGGAGGTTCTTCTTCCAAGATCGTCAAGCGTAAATGTGGTCCCAGAGGTATTAAAATTCATTCAAGGCATCAAATGGATCAGTGTGTACGTTTTAGTGACCATCTAGTGGTAATGTTGCGGTTGCAACCAACTGATTATTTGGCAAACATTGAATATAATATTCACAAGTATGTTTTAATTAAATTAAATCATAATTACACACTGATCAAATATGAATGGTCAATTATTTATCCAAACAAAATTAGTACTACACAATACAGTGCATACTGGCAACTCACTTACAAATACAGTGAGCACTCGATGCCTCACACCAGTCAATACCTGGCCTTGTCACTCCTTGCATGTCCAAGAGTACAGTATACTCACTATGTCCCATGTTATGGAAGTGTACATGTATGACAGTTTTAACTGGTCCTATAATCCAAATATTTTGAGTAAAATCGTCTTATTTTCATAGATGATTCTAGGGCGAATTGTGTGGCCAACAGCAGAGAGCGAAGACTCGGACGACGACTACTCCACCAATATCTCGCTACTTGAATGCCGGTGTCGTGTGACTGGGTTCTTGAGGGAATATATTGAGAAAGATAAGTAATCGATTTGTATTGCTATTTATTCTAGACCGTTGTGTACGTGAATGTTCTGTTGTCTGACTTGCAGGTAAATTGAAATGTCCAATTGTATTCGACAGAACGTTTCAGGGAATGTAGTTACATTTTACAGCACTGTGGATGTCCAGTTGTCAAATAGTCATTTTGTTAAACGCGTGTCTTTTTTTCTGCAGCCACATCAGAAGAACTGAACCAGCTTTTGAAGTTCTGGGTAGGGTGGAGTGTTCTGCCAGAAGTACTTCATGTTGAAGTTTGCTCGGTCCAGATGCCCACTTCAGCCACATGCTCAGAACTGTTAAAGCTACCTGGTCGCTACACATCCTTCCAGGATTTTTCAAATGATCTTGTGGCTTCTGTGTCCACAACTGACACTGGATTTGGACTTCTCTAGTCACTCCGCCTGCCTGACCCCCAGCCTGTCTGCCGACCACTCCACCTGCCTGACCCCCAGCCTGTCTGCCGACCACTCCGCCTGCCTGACCCCCAGCCTGTCTGCCGACCACTCCGCCTGTCTGTCTGCCGACCACTCCGCCTGCCTGACCCCCAGCCTGTCTGCCGACCACTCCGCCTGCCTGACCCCCAGCCTGTCTGCCGACCACTCCGCCTGCCTGACCCCCAGCCTGTCTGCCGACCACTCCGCCTGCCTGACCCCCTGCCTGTCTGCCGACCACTCCGCCTGCCGAAGCAAGCAGGCCCCCTCAACCCCCGCGGCCCCTCAACCCCCAGACCCTCAACGCCCAGACCCTCAACCCCCGGAACCTCAACACCCATTAGAGGATGCCCACATTGCCCACATTGCAGGCCACCCTCAACCCCCATTCCTATTGGATGCACACAGTGCAGGCAAATTTGGGTGGAGAACCAGGTAATGAAGAGGAGCCTGGAGATTCTTCAGGGAAAACTCGACTCCCTGAGGCCAACACCGGACGAACGGATGCGCAAAAAAAAAAATACAAGGTCCCCCAAAATGAAACAAGCCGGCGTTCCTCGTTACAGTAAGTGTAATTATAATGCCATTATTAGTGTGGTTGCTGAAGGTTGTGGTTGTTGTTTTTTTATTTATTTTTATTTATTTATAGACTTAAATTCTAGTTTAGGTTATTCTGCATTTTCATTACTCTTACTGATCTGAACTTTTCTGTCTTCTTCAGTGAAAATTCTAAAGGAATATCACAGCCATGTCACAGGGCTAAATCCTACAAGGAAGAAGAGTGAAAATGCTGCGCAAATGAAGTCCCGCATAAATTCGTTTGTGGTGCATATGGCTAAAGGGCGGATCCCGCCCGTTACAATGAGTCACCTCAATGACACAAAACTGGCTCGGGAGTGAGTAAACATAAGAGAAAAACATGTTTGCCATTTGTATGGGCTGTTACCTGCATTTGTTTCCTCCCACAGTTCAAAGACATGCATGCTAGGTGGATTGGACTTACCAAATTGCCCATATGTGTGTGTCCCTGCTAACCTAAATATAATAAATAAATAAATACATAATATGTATTTGTCTTAGATGGGTTGGCGTCCTCCATTCGAAGGACTTAGCTGTCACTACAATTCGACAGTACGTGATGGACGTCATGACGTTCATCAAGTATTTGAAGGATATGATGCCAGAGCCTGTAAGGGTCTCCCAACGGTCCCTCAGCCGGATCTGGCAAGAACTAAAATGTAGGATGAAGGACCTCAGCAGGGATGTTGTGGCGAGGCGCCAGAAGGTTCGCCAACAAAAATTTGAAAACCTCCTCAGTGTTGACAAGACACTGGAGACTAATAAAGAAGGCCCCAGGCCAGATTAAAGCTGTTCTACGTGAGTAGCTAGATGTTTTCCATTTATACAGCAATCAGAGTTAAGTGTCTTGCTCAAGGGTACCTTTTTCAAAATAAATATTTAGTATTATGCACAGGCATCTTGGATGGTCCTTCAGACCTTTAATGGGCCTTCATATGTTAAATTCATAAATTGCTTTACAGTCTGGTGCTGGACAAAGGGGTAGGGTGGAGACAAATGATTTATTGTTTTTGTGCTTTCTGCAGAGAAAATGAAAGTGCAACGAGGAGATACCAACCTCAAAGAACGCTTCTTCGGCCTGCTGGGTGGGTACTTCTTGGCCTTAACTGGCCATAGGAAAGGGGTACTGACCAACATGACAGTGTAGGAGGTGGAGAACCGGGAGGTGGACTCAGATGGCCGCGAGGTCATAAGAGTGAGTATACATTTTGTATTAATTTTATATTGCGTCCACCTTATGTAATATACAATAGACACACATCCACTTTTATGTTACTAGTCCCTGGCGTTTTATAGGCATTGAAATGACTCTTCTTACGTATGCATATAGGTCTCAGTTGAAAAAGAGATTCCGATCTCAATGTGATCACCTATTTAAATAAAGGACAACACACAGAAAGGACATGGCCAGGGTGAGAATCAAACCAGGGTGTGAATCGGGTCATTTTCGCTGTGAGGGCACAGTGCTTTTTTTTTTTTTTTTTTTTTATCTTTTATTATAAAAATATTCTTTTAAATACAATCATAGCTATACATATTCATACATGTTCATTTTATAGCCTTCATTGTATTCTAATTCAAATAAAATAAATTAAAAACCAATAGATAAAAACAAAACACACCCATACCATTTTGGTATGAGATGCATCCATCTATTATTCCGTCAGTCCTTCATAACCAAGATAACCCTTTATCATAAATCAATAACAAATGAATGCAACACAAAAAACATCTTCAAAAATCTAAATCAAACTCCAACCCTCCATCCACCACCACTCTTATAAACCCACAATCCCTAATAAACAACTTCTCAAAATCTTTTTGCCCTGTCTTGTGCATCAGTCCCACATTCTTCCTGACCAATCCCTCAAAGACTTTCCACACCGTTATCCACTTTCCCTCAAATCTTGCTAAATTCCTCCTCAAATAAATTGCATACCTAGCCTGTGATAATACATAATTTAAACACCATATATTCACTCCCCTTCTCTTTCCCTCCACCCCAAAAACCACCATCCTCCTCCACTCCTGCATCCCCACCACCTCCACCCCCCAATGCTTCTTCACTAGTCCTTTCAACCTTTCTTCGAATCCCTTCATTTCTTTACATTCAAACAGCATGTGCATTAAGTTCTCATCCTGTATCCCACACACATCACACTCCCTCGAAACTGTTCTGTCTACCTGATGCAACACCACCTTAGTATAAACCCTGTTATGCCTAAGCATAAAATCAAAATGAGTACATTCTAAACTATTATATTTTAAAAATAAATTCCTCCATATGTTCTTCACCTCCAATCCTGGGAACACCTGCCTCCACACCTTCTCTGCCGCAGGCTCCTTCACTCTGCTCTCCAACAGTGCCCAGTAGCACTCCTTCACCTTAACCGCTGAGAAGTCCCGCACTGTTTCCCCTTTCCCTAGTCTTAACTTAGGTAACTCTGTTTGCTCCTTCCCTTTTAACTCCCTATCTAACCTACTCACCCACTCCCCTGGTATACTCTGCTTTATTTTATTATACATGCTCACTATTTCTCCCCTTCTCATCTCCTCATCTGTTTCCCTAACAACTTCTATAATTGCCTGCTCTGATAGGAACCCTGGCACTACCTCATACCTAAAATCCCTTACTCTAATCAGTCCTGCCCTCCAGAAACTCCTAGATTCTAACATTTTCCCCTCTCTTCTAATTACCGGGTTCAATAAAACTGGAACATTTAGTATCTCCCCTCTCTTCTCACACTCATATCCTACCTGAGGCAAAAAACTACCCCAGGCTTTAAACACCTCTTTATAGAATTCCGGCACCCTATCATACATCCGTACTTTAAAGCACATCAACAACCCATAATCCCCACACCCCCCACATCTATGTACCCATTCCCTAAAGTATCCTTTCCATCCATGTCCTTCCTCCCCATACAAAAACCTTTTGACTGTTCTGACTCTCATTGCCCTCATCTTTACTTCCAAATCTACCAGTTTCAACCCTCCTTTATCATAATCTGCTACTAATACATCATACGCTATTTTAACCCCCTTTCCTCTCCACAAAAAATCTGACACTAACATCCTGGTTTCTTTTAGAACCCACTCTGGTACATTCAATACTCCTAATACATAAACATATTTTGACATTAACAGTGCATTAACAATTACAACTTTTCCCTTCAGTTTCATGTTCCTTTGCTTCCAATAATTCAATGTTGTTCTTATTTTATTCAAAACCCCTGTCCATGTGTAATCAACAGCCTCCCTGTCATCCTCTCCAAGATATATCCCCAACACTTTTATCATCCCCTTTACAATTTTCAAATCAAAAACACAATTGTCTGTATTCACTCCCCCTATACACAACATTTCAGACTTGTCAACATTCACTTTTGCACCAGAAGCCTTTCCATATATGTTTACACACCCCATTATTTTGTTCACACTATTTACATCCCTGACAGTACATGTCGTGTCATCTGCATATTGATGGATTATGCTAACTCCTCCCCCCGGCATATTTATTCCCTTAATTTCTTTCTCCTGCTTAATATACGCTGCCAATGGCTCCACAGATATGCTATATAGCAATGCTGACAGTGGACACCCTTGTCTTATTGATCTCCCCAAAGGGAAGGAGTCAGTCAATAATCCATCTATCTTTACTTTACTTCTTGCATTCTTATATAATAGTTCAATCCAATCCCTCATAACAGTCCCAATCCCAAAATGTTCCATTGTTTTCAATAAAAAAACATGTTCCACCCTGTCAAAAGCCTTATTTAAATCCAAAGATAACAATAAACCCCCTTCCTCCCTCATGTCCTTCACAACATCCCTTAATGTGCACATATTCTCTGCCACATCCCTCCCTGGGACTCCATAGGCCTGGGTAGGTGCAATCATGTTTTTCATTACTTTATTCAATCTATTTGCTAATACTTTTGCTATGGTTTTATAATCACAATTAAGTAATGATAATGCTCTATAATTCTGTAATTTGTTCCTGTCCCCTTTACCCTTATACAATAACGTGAGCACCCCCAAACCCATAGAGTCCGGAACAACCCTTTTATTCCCCATACACGTATACACTCTGCACAATATAGGGGCCAGGATGTCAACAAAAGCTTTATAAAATTCAGCCGTCAACCCATCCGAACCCGGACTCTTATTTGGGTTTAACCCCATGATGGCTGTCTTAACCTCCTCCACCCTTAGGTCTGCATCACACATTTTCCCTTCTTCTTCTGTCACCCTAGCTTCCACTGCTTCTAATACTTTATTCATACATTCCTCATTCACCCCCCCAGATGTATATAGGTCTGTATAAAATGACTGCACAGTATCCATTATTCCCACTAAGTCTGTTATTATTTCACCGTTATCATTCTCTAATTCCTTAATTTTCCCTTTCTCTTTCTGTCTCTTCTCTAAACCTAAAAAGAATGCTGTACTCCTTTCTCCCTCAACCACATACCTTGCTCTACTCCTTACTAAAGCACCTTCACTCTTTCTCTTCTCTAGCTCCCTCAAATCTTCCCTCACTCTCAAATACTCTGCTAAATCATGCCCTGGAATATTACCAACTCTTTCCTGTTCTATTGCTAACCTTTTCTGCAAATCTCTTTCCTCCCTCACCCTCTCTTTTCCTCTCAGTTTTGCGAATGCTATTATTACAGCTTTTAATTTATCCTTCATCCCTTCCCACCACACACACACATCACTCTCATACATCTGGTCTTCCATAGCAACACTCACACACTCTCTTACTATCACCCCAAAACGTCTATCTTTCAGTAAACTTGCATTAAAGCACCATGTCCCTCCTCTTCCCCCTACGTTCCTCGCACCTAGCTGGAAAGACTGAGCATCGTGGTCGCTAAAGGCCATAAACCGATACTCAACCCTTCCAACCAGGTGCCTCACCTCCCTCTTCACTAAACATAAATCGATCCTTGATTGTCTCAAAACCCCCATCACCATTTGTCTCCTTGAAAAAACCTGTGCATCAGGGTGCCCCTCCCTCCATATATCCACCATTCCTCTTGTGCGCATCATTTCTAATAATACTGGGCGTGACGGATCATTCCTAAATTTCACCCCCCTTGTTACATCTAACCTGTCCACCACCACATTATAATCCCCTACCATAATACAATTCCCAACACATTTCTCTTTCAAAGATTCAAAAAAAACTTTCCTATATTTGTCCACATTTGGTGCATATATACAATATAGTGCATACTCTATCCCTTGATATTCGAACCCCACTCCCACCACTCTTCCCTCATTGTCATTCATTATATTCCTTACATTTTTCACTACCCCATTCTTTACCAAAATAGCCACCCCACAAGCATACACAGTTCCATTACTCACATAAACTTGTCCATTCCACCTCCTTCTTACATCCTCCATTATGTCCTCTGTCCAATGCGTCTCCTGGAGGCATATAATCTCCTCTCTGTATGCTGCCAACACAAGCTCCATCTTCTTCCTATCCCTGAGTCCATTTGTGTTGACAGCAACAACCCTGACCATCGTCAAGATTACAAAGAAAAAGATCATGTACACCGCCATATCATTTTCCTACCTTAGTCTTCTTCCCTTGTGCACCTTTTGCACCCCTTCCCGATCTTGTCCTCACCCTCTGTACATCCGCATATAGTCCTTCATCGGAACCTTTTCTTTTCCCCACGCCCTCTGTTGAAGGCCCTGCCTCATCCATCTCTCCATCCCTTACTGCGTTGTCTAGGCTGGCTCCAATCTCCTCTCTCTCTTTACCCTCCATTTCCACCGGACCAGGCCCCTCCGCTCCTCTCTCCACTTCCGGCTCCATCTGGGTCTCCTCCACCACCTCAGCTTGTCCTCCTCCCTCCGTCACGTCTTCATGGCTCCTTTCCCCACCTTCTCCTTGTGTCTCCACCACTTCCTCCTCCACCACCTCCTCCTCCTCTCCCTCCATCTCCTCTTCTTCATCCCCCTCCTCCTCCTCCTCCTCCTCCACCACCTCCTCCTCCTTCTCCTCCTCCTTCTCCTCCTCCTTCTCCCCCTCCTCCTCCTCCTCATCACTGCTCACTCTCTCTCCTCCATCATATCTCCTTCCCATGCATTCACGTGCATAATGTCCTTGTTTATTGCATTTGTAGCATACGAACTCCGGGCATTCTCGGATTACATGTCCTGGTTTGATACATAGCCTACATACCCTCACCTGCTTATCATGAATCACCCTAAAGTGATCCACTCCAACCAGGGTCTCAAACTTGGTAGAATAGGGCAAAGACCTCACCTCTTCGGTGAACTTCACCTTCATGTATCTCGTCCCGTCTGCAATGTCAGTTCCCGGCCACGTCTTTCTTTTGATAGGTGATACCGCCTTCACCCCCCACGACTCCAGCCTGTACCTGATCACGTCGTCCTTCAGATATACCGGGAGATGCAAAAACGAGACCACCATTTCATCCACCGCCAAGTCCCTTCCCATTATTCTCACGTCTTTTATCATGAACCCATCCGTGAGCTTGTCCTTCCCTCTCCTCGATGCCAGCGTGATCTCATATTTCCTGTCTCCTTTATCCCGACAGCCCTCCACATTTCCACACACCTCCTTTATGCCTCGTAACATTTCCATCATGGTTATATTACTTCCCTGCTCCAGCCGCACTTCCACCGTTAAACTTGCGTCATACCGTTTGTCCGTGTTGCTATTATCGTCGTCCATTCCATTCGCGTCAGGCGTCCTGAGCCATCAACTCTCACCCGATACTGATCGTGGCCAAGCGACTCCACCACCACCCCAGACCTGTCCCACTTATTGGGGCTCGGGCCCTGCTGATTCTGGATAAACACCCTCTCACCGAGTGCCAGAGGGCGAAGTGGTCTTGAATGAACCCCCAGAGACTCGGTGGTACGGGACATCCGCGTACGAAGGGCATCCTCCTTCACAGCCCATGCCTGACGCCAGAGAGGACGGATATGCGGGTTCGAAAACTTCTCCAGCCTGTTAACGAAGGAGAGCGAACCTCGAAGGGGGTGACCGAAAATGATCTGTGCTGGTGAGAGGTTGCAGTCTGGGTCGGGTGTATTACGCAACTGTATCATCGCGCGCAAGAAGCGATCCTGGTCGAGACTGCCCGCCGGGCCACTGTTGGACATCAGAAGCCGCTTCGCTGTCTTAACAGCGACCTCCGCTCTCCCGTTAGACTGTGGGAAACTGACGGAGGACACACGATGCCTGATCTGCCATAGGCGGAGGAAGTCCTGAGTGTGGCTTGCCATAAATTCCGGGCCGCCATCGCTTGAAAGCTCCTCAGGCACCCCAAAGGTCCGAAAGAATGAGCGGAGGTGGCGAACAAGGCCAGCTGCGCCTGCAGCATCAGTCCCGGCCGCAGCGCCCAGGACCTCCACCCAGCCTGAGAGCCGATCCCCGACGACCAGGTAGTGGCGGCCCCCGTAATCAAAGAAGTCAGCAAACACTGCCTCGAACGGGGTGGACGGTGGCGGAGATGACAGAGGGGGCGTAGCTGCCTGTGATGGAGCATTGCGGTTGCAGTCCGCGCACCCGGTCCTGACAGTGCGGATATCCCCAGACATCCCAGGCCAGTAGACTATGGCCCGGGCGTGCTGCTCCATCGCCGAAACCCCCTTCTGGGCAGCATGAAGGTGTCGAAGGACTCTCTCGCGGAGGGATAGGGGAATCACGACGCGATCCTGATACAGCAAGACCCCGTCCTGCGCATAGATGGAGTCACAGACCGGCGACAAACTCACCACGGCAGGGTCATGCGCGTCCACTCCGTCCCCGTGCTCAATCATGTCCAGCAGGCGGCCGAGGCATGCGTCAGCCGCTGTCTCTTGCGCGAGGAGGGGCCAGGAGACGGCGCCGAGCTCCTGAGCATCGATGCAGATGGAAGCCATGAGTGCCAACTCGACAGTGTCAGGCACGCCTGGCGGTTCCAGGGAGAGGCCGCTAGCCGAGCCCGAGGGAGAGTTTAGGCGCCATTTACGACTGAGAGCTTCTTGTCAGGGTGTTGACATGAAGAAGACTCCTCAATGTCTGTTTATAATATTTATTTAGACAAAGATGTCAACACCCTGTGGGTGAGAATACAGTGTATGAGTAAATACAATTACCATAACAAGACATACATAACAAGATATAAACAAACAAGAACGATTACTGTTCACCAAAATCGGATAACAAGATACATATAACTAATAACAGACTTACGTATAACAGGCAAACACGTCCTAACGAGAGAGGAGAAACACCGTGTATCCTCGGACCACCTGGCATCCACAATGGCAGCCAACTTCTTCTCCTAACTCTAACCTCTTAACAGAGAGTACTAAACACATAACCCGATACTATCGCCCCCTAGCGGTCGGGAGTACACTCCACCCTGCAATTCTCTCTTTACTTCTCCATATATTCTGACACATTAGGCTGTGATGTTCAGAAAACAATGCCACCAGTCCATAGAATGGGTGGTGATAGTCTTATTTGGGATGGAAATGTGTTACAATTCAGTCATTGATAGTAAGGTGTTTTTCCTTGTGTCAATGGGCTTTAAGGTGATACATTCCTATGTACCTGAGTTTACCCTTTTTACTGTCACAGCAAAGACGGCACTTCCAGACTGGAGCTCGCTTGGCCTCATTGAATTCCTCCTGAGTCATACTCAGACACTCTGAGTGGAACCACCTCATGCACACAGAGCAGGCAATCTGTAGAATTGAAAACAAAACTATCACTGACAGTAGCACATGATACTAGATTCAAACTACTTCAGATTCAACTACTAGGTTCAACTACTGAACCTAGAAACGGTTACATAATGTCTTACACCCTCATGATGCATGTTATCGTCATGTAGAGTTAGTGAGTGGAATAGGAAAAGCTAAAGTGTAGATCTCCAGACATATAGCACAAAACAGGAGATTATCCAATGTCGCCCTTTTGTTTTTACTAATGTCCATGTCAACTAAGGTATTAGTTAATACAGTAATGAGAATGAATTAACAGTTAACTTATGGTATTTTGTTACATTTATAGTAATTTAAGTTTTACCAAATCACATGCTCATGAAAATTGAATACTGGACGGTGTGTAGCCCAACGGTTAGACCATTGGAGCAGAGACCAAAAGGGCCTTGCCACTTGATGGTAATTGCCTAAAGCTAACAACATTGTGCCCACGAGCACAGAAACACAATACTATCTCACAATATTGGCACATTCTATAAACATCTGCTAAATTACACCAAAATACTGCAAGTTTAGTGTGACTGCATTATCTGCCAAACAGAGATATATATATATATATATATATATGTAATAAACAGTACAGAATTTTAAGTGAAACAGGTACTAACCCAATGAATTACAGGTGTGGCTCCTCCAGGAACAGATTGAGATGCACACATGGAGCAACAGTTCTCGATTATGAAGTCTGTAAGAAAGTATGCTGTAAAATGTCATACTCTGGGTAACAGGGGCATTAATATTTTATATGCCCCTGTTAATTAATTGTGCACACCTGATGCATCCAGAATGGCCTCAGCAAACACCTTTCTTTTCCACGTCATACCCTTCTTGGAGGGGTCTAAGACCATGTGTGTTGGGATGATTGGAAATTCTGCAATGATCTGTCTTGCAAACTAAATATGAACATAATTTAAACTTGTTAAACTACAGTATCCTAAAATTGAAAGTTAAATATATCAAAGAGTACAGAATATGCAACCATCATGTTATGTTCACCTCCATAACAAACACGCCACAGCTGAAGCCATCTTGTTGTTTGGTGTGGTTGATAGTTGCCCCCTTCAACTACAAGTATTCCCTGTATGGAAAACAAATTCTGTTATCTAACAGATTCATTGTTGTGCCATACATACATGACTGTGCCCTACATGTAGACTTATTGATGCATAAATATTTGTAAATGATGTACATATTTACCTTAATCTTGTGGCCACATCCTCAGAATGCGCCAGCTCTTGTCCTCCAGATGGGTCGATTAAAAACACACTGCCTGATGCAGCTTGACAGAACTGTAACAAACCATACATCATTCATCATACACTTAGTTTAACATAGCAGCACAATTTTGTGTGGTGGAGTGATTGAGAAACAAGACTGGATCTAATTAATGGCGTGCCATCCCTGTGTGCGTGTGTGTGTGTGTAGACGTCGTGCGGACGTAGCTCCTCTGCCGGAGCGCACCATTCTAAACATCTAAGCGCACACCCGTCGTAACTGCCGCCGTAAATGCAGTAAAGTGCAGAATGATATTGTGGCGATTAGTTTGGACAATGTGTCTGGTTTCAACAATCAAAGTTGCCTTCAAACAAGCACTCCAAAGTGGAAGAGTCTACCGCCAGCAATGGCGTCCCTCCTACCCAACCCCAGAACACCTGTTGGGCAGCAGGGAGACTCGAGAGGACTTCTCTGACTGGGTGCAGCCCCTGAACGAGCAACAGTGGTCGGACTTCCAAGTCCAGGAGAGAGCTTACCGGAGCAGTTTGGCAGACCGGAGCCGCCATGCTGACACCTACGTTTCATCGGGAGATCCGAGAAGCTGGCTCCGTCTCATTTCCCTCTTGAATGGAATATTCTTCGGGAACGGCGTGTTTGCACCTGAGAACCACTGTGGACACCCGCTCGGCTTCCCCCTCCTGAGTATTGATCAACCCACTTTTGTGCGAATAACATCCTGTGTGTGGCAGAACTGGTTGTTGGCTCAGCATTACGTAACAAATTGTGTCAAACAAACGATGTCAAAATGCACTTTTATTATTTATGTCCTTTATAATTGTACTTTGTATGTGGACATAAATAAAGTATTTAAAATGTGTGTGTGTGTGTGTGTGTGTATGGACGGGCTGAAGTGCCACTGTCAGCCAATGAATAAAGTCAAGTATTCCTCTATGACTGTGACTGTGTCACTCCTAGAGGGCTGCAAGATTAAAGCATCTAATGATTTTAACTCTAGCATGTTTACAAAAATGGTTTCAGCACCTATAGAATCAAAAAATGTACAAACTTGTAACCTATACAATGCACTAACTAGTATGAGATATTTAGAACAACTAATCATTTCATACAGTACCTTGACAGACAGTATAGTAGGATAGATTAGGACATGTTTATTCATTTGCACACAGGTCAGTACTTTGGACTGTGACCAGTTCACACTGGAATCTGATATAGGTCACATTTCAAAGGGCAATAGGAACAGCCAAACAAACAAATCAGATCTGGGCAGTAAATCAGATGTTAGCAGTAAGCCTTGCAGTGTGAACATAGTACCTTTCGTAGGGATTGACGTGCCATTGCCTCCCTCGTCCCATGGAGAATCATACATCCAGTATAGTGGTTGAGCAAAATTTGTTTTGCCCCTTGCCACTCTGATTTATAAGTATCTGGAGGTATGTTTCCATTACCTGAAAATGACAAATGTTTAATAATTCAATGTTCAGTATTTCGTTTGAAATATTTTAACTTTATCTATCCTGTATGATGTTTACAATTATGAAAACAGTGTAGTCTTGGTTACCTTCGCTGCCAGCCACTGGTGTGGCCTCAGTGTCAGGAACTCAGCATGGCGGAGGGTGTAGGACACGTTCCTGTTTTCTTTGGAATTAATCAATGCCACTACCACCCCACTGTCTTCCTTCCCGCAGAGAGAGTTGATCTGAAACACATTAGTTGAAATTGTTAAATATGATTTCAGACCCTCTTAGACAACATCATACTACATATCAATATGTGTCATACTGTATGTACACTTTGACAAATTTGTAGAGCAACTATTCTCACAGAGTGGGCCGTGGTCTCCTGGTGGGCCTCAGAGCACCACCAGTGGGCTTCGGAGCTTTTGGTAGCCTTCTATCAAAACATTAGATTGTTATTGTATTTGGAATTATTTATTCTTGTACTGCCCATTCAATACCTTGCTTTTGCACTTGGAACTTGTGTACTTATTATTCCTGATCACTAACAGTCCTCTTGACTACCAACGTTAAATGGACTCATTGTAAGTTGCTTTGGGCAAAAGCATCTGCTAAATGACAGTAATGTGATGTAATGTGAAGCGTGCTACATCTTTACCATAGCAAAAAAAAAGCCAAAAGGAGTGAAATGGTTCAAATCATTGTAATGCTTGATGGATGTCTACTCTAAACTTGGAGTTGGTGGCTGACAACATGACAGATGGATGTAATGTAATGTAAATTAAATAAATAATGTATGCAAGGTACCATGGTTTTGGCTGGTTGATCTTGGTTGATCTTGTTTTTTTGGGGGGGCTTTTTAACCTGCAATGCATATAAAGAAGAAATATTATTGTTAATTACAACAACAATAATGTAGAATATATTTGGCACAAAATAGTACTGTAGTAGTAGTAGTTCATGATACCTCCTGTGCCATATCCACCTTCTCCTCCTCCTCCTCCTGTGTCATATCCACCTTCCTCACATCCTCCTCTTTCTCCTGTGTCATCCCTTGGTCTTTGTCACAGGAGTGTATCTTCTTTTTCCTGGACTTTTTTAACCTGCAAAGCATATAAAGAAGAAATATTATTGTTACAACAATAATGTAGCCTATATTTGGCACAAAATAGTACTGTAGTAGTAGTTCATGATACCTTCAGAGGAGTAGTTTTGTGCTTTGGCGATGGCATGTCCGATGGTGGGTCAACATATTTGCTTCTTTGGCGGGACTGTGTGGTGGTCTGACATTTTTTGGCCCACTGTTCTTCTGGGTTCTCTGGGACCTCAGGATGGCACGTTTTCGGCTTTATTGGTCTGATTGGCCTCGTTAGCATTTCCATAGGCATGCCATTTTTTATGATGTGCTCCCTATATCTGCCTTGTAGGGAGGCATACTGCCTATTTATAAAGGCTGCAGGGCGGAGAGCTCTCTCTTTTTTCAGGATGGAGTTCTTCACAATTCCGAACCACTGCTCTACATAAGTGTTTGTCTGCCTTGTTTCCTCTGTGCCATCCTTTATGTGGCCTCCATCCACAGCATACCGGCAGAGGTCACCAAGGAGGATTCCACTCCACAATGGGAAGATTCCCAAGTAGTCACTGAACAGCACATCTAGTAGCTCAGGACAGTAGTAGTGGTTTGGAAGTGCTTGATGGTTGCTCTCCATCCGGATTTCACCAGAGACCTCCTCAAACACTCCCTTGAACTCCTTTGTAAAAGGTGACCTTGCAAAGATGGTTTCAGCATCTGTTGGAAGCTCATTCTGTTGGAGGAGAGGCTTTGTTTGTGTATCACCATGTAGTGTGCCAGTTTTGGCTATGAGCCCTTGCAAGACAGTGATACTCTTCTTTATCACCTCTGATGAGTACTTTGCCGTGAACACAACACACATGTGACGAAAGACTGTGAGAGCAGCCAGCATGCATGTGCTATTCAACAGCTGTGCAACGCAGTAAGTTGCAAACTCTCTCAGAGCCTTGTCTGTGGTCTTCCTGCTGAACGCCCCACTCACAGCCTTGATGATATGAGCAGAGCAGAGGTGGACAACAGTCATCTTCCTCATTTGTCTCCTGGTAAATCTCCCCTCAATAAGAAGGTGTGCCTTCTCGAGGTAAATGATGACATTCTCCTTATTGAAGGCCAGAAGGGCACTCTGGATTAAGGCCCAACTGTAATCAAGCTCCACCTGGTGGACTCGGATGACTGTCACTTTGGAGATCCTCAAGAGGGTCTGCATCAACCAGAATGACAGATTTGGGACGGCGTGGTCATTTGTGATCATTTCTGTCACAGGCAGAGGTGGTCTGTCTCTTCCTCCTCCAGGCAGGGTAAGGCAGTAGTAAAATGCCCTTTTGTTTTGGTCGGGCATTTTGCTCACTATCTCTCCAGTAGCATCTAAGAACAGGGTCACAGGTTTTCTGCTCTGTAAGTGCTGGATGGCAATTCCCAAGCCACACTCTGTGTACAGATGGACAGCAAATGGATCTACCTGCAGGTGCTGGATATATCCAGGACAGAAGGTGAAGGTGTCTGACTCTCGTTGGATCCTTTGAGTAAGGATTAATTCCAAGATTATGTCATTGTGTAGACGTGTGCTGCGATGGAATTCTGAGCCGATCTCTTTAAGCACATTTTTTAAAATGATTTTTGTCATGTTTCCAGCCACCAACTCATCCACTGGTGTCTTACTGAGTTTACGGTAGTTATTATAGGAGTAGGCTTTAAGGCTATACTAAGTTGTGAAGTGCATGAGGCTATCCCAGTTCTCTGTAGTGCACTACTCCCACGTATTTCGATTCAAATAAACATAAGGGGAACAAAGAGGAACTACTCTGGATATGTTGATATTATAAGCAATTTTGTGGACCCTCTTCCGCACACATCTACCGAGTGAGACACTTTATAGCGTGCGTAAAGGTATGTGTAAACTAGGCCTAGTTGTCCAATTTCATTTCATTTCAATCTGAAGTAAAATCATTATTGTGTGTATGGGTCAGTGGTTGACACTGGTGTTAAGCAATTTCTAAAACACACACTGGACTTTTTCTGTTGTCATGGATGAAAATGCGCTTTTTAAGGGAAAGGTGGGTGGCTCTTAAAAGAGCCTTTTTGTGGTTTAAGTGGTGTCACACTTTGAATGTTTACTCCTTCTTTGGGGCTGCCTTCTTTGCCTTGGGCTTGACTGCCTTGACAGCCTTTTTGGGGCTCTTAGCCGGAGCCTTCTTGACCGGTGTGGCCTTCTTAGGGCTCTTGGTGGCCTTCTTTGTTACGGTTAGTCAATGTGTTTGGACCCAGATGCAGAGCAGAACAGAATGGAAACGATGCAGGATATGATTCCAAAATAAAGGTACTCTTTATTTGAGTAAACAGGAAATAATAAACCGCACAGTAAGCGATGAAATAAACGGGGAGAAAGCAAGTCTCCTAACAAGGCAAAACAAAGGATTAGCAATAGTCATACGATACTTATCTCCTGGGCATACGAGGAGCAATAAGGCTGCGACAAGACTAAGACAATACGCACACACACGACGCAACATAAAGTGAACAATCGACTAAGAGGGAAAACACAGGGGGAACTAAATAGACCAGACAATCACTCACAGCTGTTCACAATCAGACAATTAGGACAGACAGAGAAACAGTACACAACATAGGGGGCGCCAACGGGTCGCTCCAAGGTAGAGCGATCCCCAACCTGACAGTAATCCCCCCCCGACGAACGGCACCTGCCCGTTCACCTGGGTGCCTCAGGATGTAAACGTCGATAGTCCTCGATCAGGGAAGGGTCCAGTATATCCCTCTGAGGCACCCAGGACCGTTCCTCCGGCCCATACCCCTCCCAGTCCACCAAAAACTGAAACCCCCTACCCCTCCGCCGGCGGGGGGGTGGTGGGGCCAGGGGGCATGTAAGGAACGGTTTCAGGAGGGACACATGAAAGGTGGGATGAACCCGCATGGATGGTGGAAGTAGCAGTTTATATGCCACCGGGTTCACCCGCCGCACCACCTTGAAGGGTCCCACGAACCGAGGCGCCAGTTTCCTCGACTCAACCCGGAGAGGAAGGTCCCGGGTCGAGAGCCATACCTTCTGCCCCGGGCGAAAGATCGGGGCCGGGCGACGCCTGCGGTTGGCCTGAAGCTGGGACCGGACCGAAGCCCGCTGAAGCGCCGCCCTCACCCGCCTCCGGGTCCGACGACAGCGACCGACGTGGGCCTGGACGGAGGGCACTTCCGCCTCCTCCTCCTGCTCAGGGAATAGGGGGGGTTGGTAACCATACTGACATTGAAAGGGGGACAGTCCAGTGGAAGAGCAGAGGAGGGTGTTGTGGGCGTACTCCGCCCACGCCAGCCGTCGGCTCCATGTCGCCGGATTGCCGGAGACGTAGCACCTCAGCACGCCCTCCAGGTCCTGGTTGACGCGCTCCGTCTGCCCATTGGATTGTGGATGGAAGCCGGAGGACAGGCTGACGGAGGCGCCGAGGCTGGTAGCGAACGCCTTCCAGAACCTGGAAGCGAACTGGGGCCCCCGATCAGACACCACGTCCTGCGGGAGACCGTGCACCCGAAAGACGTGCTGCACCACCAGGTCGGCCGTCTCTCGGGCTGAGGGGAGTTTGGGGAGAGGAATGAAATGGGCCGCCTTGGAGAATCGGTCCACCACCACCAGGATGGTAGTGAACCCGTCGGAGGGAGGGAGACCCGAGATGAAGTCCAAGGAGATGTGGGACCAAGGACGTTTGGGGATGGGGAGAGGTCGGAGGAGCCCTGCTGAGGGCTGGCGGGAGGTTTTGCTGCGCGCGCGCACACCGGACAGGCTGCCACAAAGGCGCGCGTATCCCTCTCCGCTGTGGGCCACCAGAACCTCCTACGAATAAAGTCCAGGGTCCTGGCAGCCCCGGGGTGACCGGTGAGAGACGACGCATGCGCCCATTGAAGCAGCCGTGAGCGCGCGGCCTTGGGGACAAAGCCTCCCCGGAGGTCCCCCCCCAGGATCAGGCTCCCGTCTGAGTGCCGTCCTTACCACACTATCAATCCCCCATGACACGGGGGCAACAATGAGGGTCTCTGGGACAATGGGGTGGCTTCTCTCTACTAGGTCCACCGGGTCAAACTGTCGGGAAAGGGCGTCTGGCTTAGTGTTCTTAGACCCTGGCCTAAAGGAGATGGAGAAGCGGAAGCGAGTGAAAAACAGCGCCCACCTGGCTTGGCGTGAATTGAGCCGCTTCGCCCCCTGAATGTAGGCCAGGTTTTTGTGGTCGGTCCACACTACAAAGGGCTGCACGGCCCCCTCCAGCCACTGTCTCCACTACTCCAAGGCTAATTTAATAGCCAAAAGCTCCCGATTCCCTACATCGTAGTTCCGTTCCGCCGATGACAGCCGACGTGAAAAAAAAGCGCATGGGTGCACCTTCCCGTCCTTCACACACCTCTGGGAGAGCACTCCTCCCACCGCTATGTCAGAGGCGTCCACCTCCACCAGAAATGGTATGTCCGAGTCTGGGTGGACTAGGACAGGGGCAGAGGTGAACCGCTGTTTGAGGTCCACGAAGGCGCTCTCTGCCTCCGTGGACCAGACGAAGGCCTGCAGGGTGGTCCTGGTGAGAGCCGTAAGAGGGGCAGCTAGGGCGCTAAAGTTACGGATAAACCGTCTATAAAAGTTCGCAAATCCTAAAAAACGCTGTAGCTGTTTGAGTGAGGAAGGACGGGGCCAGTCTAATACGGCGCTAACTTTAGCAGGATCCATCCGTAAATCCCCCCTTGTCACAATGAAGCCTAAAAACGAAACTGTCGGCATGAAAGACACATTTTTCCGCTTTCACAAACAATTGGTGGTGGAGGAGACGCTGGAGGACTTGCCTGACATGTTGTTGGTGTTGAGCAATGTCCTTAGAAAAAATAAGAATATCGTCCAGATAGACAAAAACTGAGTGACCGATTAAATCCCGCAGTACATCGTATACCAGCGCTTGAAACACTGCGGGAGCGTTGGCGAGGCCAAACGGCATAACCAGATATTCGTAATGTCCATTGGGTGTGTTAAAGGCGGTTTTCCATTCATCCCCCTCCCTCATCCTCACCAGATTGTAAGCGTTGCGAAGGTCCAATTTCGTAAACAGTCGCGCCCCCTACAGCGATTCGAAGGCGGTATCCATCAGAGGAAGGGGGTACCGATTCTTAATTGTAATGTCATTCAGCCCCCGGTAATCAATGCAGGGATGCTGTCCCCCGTCCTTCTTCGCCACGAAGAAGAAGCCTGCGCCAGCCGGCGAGGTGGAGGGACGGATCTGACCCGCGGCCAGTGCCTCCGTGATGTAGTCATTCATGGCGAGAGTCTCCGGGCGAGAAAGAGAAAACAAGCGTCCCCGTGGCGGCAACGTACCCGGTAGAAGGTCGATAGTGCAGTCATAGGGTCTATGAGGGGGTAGCTCCTGGGCCCTAGATTTGCTAAATACCTCCCCCAGGTCCCAATATATCCGGGGCACGCCTGTCAGGTCAGAACTGGGGAGGGGAGCGGGAACAGCGAGACTAGAGGGAGTGGTGTGTGACTTAGGTTGGGATAGGGACAGCAACGGGGATGGGAGAGTAGTGGGTGGGGTAGTGAGCGGGGTGTCATCGTGCACAGTGACAGCGGCTGCTTCCACGGCGAGCCGTCCTGTAGACCAGTCAATATGGGGGTTGAGGGCCGCTAGCCAGGGGTGGCCTAGTACGATAGGGCAATCGGGCGAGGTTACAATAAAAAACTGTATGGTTTCCCAACTACCCCCCCCCTACCTGGAGGCGCACCGGCACCGTGCAATGAGTGATGGTACCCGACCCCAAAGGCCGACCGTCCAGGGCCCGAACTGGGACCGGTTCCTCCAACCTTTCTAAAGGAACCCCCCACCCCCCGGCCAGACCTTCGTCCATCAAATTCCCCGCTGCCCCCGAGTCCACGAGTGCCCGAACCTGACGAATACTGTCCCCCCAGCACACCTTGCATAAAAAAAAAGTTTGTGGGTCGTTAAACCCAGAGGGTAGGTCCCCACCCGCCAGTACCCCTCCCGATACTAGCGGGCTGCCCCGTTTCCCGAGGTCCCTGGGCAGGTGGCATAGCGGTGACCCTTGCGCCCGCACCTAAAACAGCGCCGCTCGTCCAGCCGACGCCGTTTCTCCGTGCTGGAGAGATGTGCCGCGCCCAGTTGCATGGCCTCCTCTCCCTCCGTGGTCTCCTCCGGAAACCATCGGGCGGCCTCTCTAGCCGGAGGGGGTTGGGACGGAGCACTCTGTGATGAGCCCTTCTCATGAGCTCGCTCTCGGCGCCGATTGTCCACCTGCACCGAGAGCGCCACTATACCGTCCAACTGCTCCGGGAGCTCCCGGAGAGCGAGTTCGTCCTTCATCGCCTCCGAGAGCCCCTGGGCATAGAGTACTACCAGAGCTCTCTCCTCCCAACCCGCCTCCTTAGCCAGGGTGCGGAACTCTATGGAGTAGTCCGCCACCGAGCGATCCCTCTGTCGACAAGCCGTGAGCCGCCGGCCGGCTTCGTGCCCCGATATCACCCGGGAGGTGTCGAATATCTTGCGTAACTCCCGGGTGAAGGCAGTAGCATCGAAACACGCCAGTGACTGGCTCTCCCACTCGGCCGTGGCCCAGGAGAGGGCTCGGCCCGTCAACAGGGTAATGATGTACGCCACCCGGGACTGCTCGGTGGGGAAGGTCAGGGGCTGCAGACTGAAGATTAGTGAGCATTGGGTCAGGAACTCTCTGCAAGCCTCTGGTCGTCCGTCGTATCGCTCGGGAGGAGGCAGCCGGGGTTCCCGAGTGCTCACTGGAAGAGGAGGAGGTGCCGCAGCTGCCGCTGGTGGAGTAGGGTTGTCCTGGGCGGCCATCAAGTTGTTAATAGAGAGGGTCAGGTGCTGTAGCTGGGCCATCATTGTCTGCTGATTCCTCTCCTGCTGGGCTACCAAAGCCCCCTGGTTAGCTAGCACAGCGCGAAGGTGTTCTGTCTCTGCTGGGTCCATAATGGTCGATTGTTCTGTTACGGTTAGTCAATGTGTTTGGACCCAGATGCAGAGCAGAACAGAATGGAACCGATGCAGGATATGATTCCAAAATAAAGGTACTCTTTATTTGAGTAAACAGGAAATAATAAACCGCACAGTAAGCGATGAAATAAACGGGGAGAAAGCAAGTCTCCTAACAAGGCAAAACAAAGGATTAGCAATAGTCATACGATACTTATCTCCTGGGCATACGAGGAGCAATAAGGCTGCGACAAGACTAAGACAATACGCACAGATATTTACGCACGCTTATTTTGCACTCTACTTTTGTTTGCTATTTGCTGAACCCTACTCTGAACCTGCTCTATACTCTGAACCCTGACCTACAGTAACCTTTTAGAATCGCTGCTTTCGTGCCTTGGCTGCAGCAAATGCTGCCACCAGATCTTCCAGGTCCAAAGATCTTCTAACCTCCTGTTCTATCGAGATTTGTGCCAGCCCTGAAAGCCTTTCCTGGCTCATGGTGGACCTCAGGTAAGTCTTTATAAGCTTCAGGCTCGAGAAGCTTCTCTCGCCAGATGCGACAGTGACCGGAAGTGTTAACAGGAGCCGCAGGGCAATACTGAGATTCCCATAGAGATCTAGAAGTTCCTCCTTGTATATGTAGTCCAACATCTGTCTTGGAGAGACACACACATCATCAGGGAATGTGTGGATAGCAGCCCTGACCTCCATCACCATCTCCTCTCCATCGATGTCATCCATAAGATTTAGGCACTGCTTCTGAAGCCTTCCAGACGTATTTGCCTTTGTCATTTCCTCTTTGGAGAACATAAAACCATACAGGCTGTAAATATCCTCCATCTTTGAGAACCTGCTAGTGATACTGGTGAGGGCGGCGTCCACCATTGGAAGAAAAAACTCCCGATTGAAGAGGTCATCTGGTGTAGACAATGTTTGTTCTCTGCCCTCATATAGAAACTGCCTTTTTGTTCTTTTTATTCTCTTTTCAGGAAGCCTCATGTCAATCTCTAGAATCTCGGCAATTTCTCTTGCTTCTGCCTGGCAGGAAGCAAGCCCACGGTCCCTGAAGTCTGTAAGGTAGTTCTTGACTCCTCCAAGTTCCGTTCTCAGCGTTTGGATGGAAACTGTGGGGCTTTGTAATATTTTGCTAGCATGATTGATCTGGTATAAGACATTGTACCAGACCACCATGCATAGCAGAAACTGCCAGGTCATCAGCTCACCCCGTATGCCCCCGGCTGAGGACATTGTCTCGGAGTCCTTCTTTTCTACAGCAAATTCCTTCAGTGCAGACAGTGCTTGCACCATCTCTGGCATCTGGTACCTCAGAGCCTTCACACTCTGGATCCTTGCCTCCCTTCTTGTCACTGATAAAGATTTCAGAGTGAGGTCCTTGACATGTTATTGCAGGATTGCCCAGCGTGACACAGATGAACTAAAAAGGTATCAGTATGCAGTATCTGCAAAATACCAAAGAGGGACATAGACAGCACAGAGGATTTTGCTGCATCTGCTACTACGAGATTCAGAGTGTGACTGCTGCAGGGAACACATGATGCCTTGTTGTTCACCTGCAGTAATCTTGCCTGAACCCCCTGTTTGTGGCCCATCATGTTGCTCCCATTGTCGTAGGATTGGCCACGACAGTCTGCAATATTTAGGTTGTGCTTTTTCAGCTTTTCCAGAAGCATCTCAAACAGGCATTTTCCAGTTGTGTCTTGTGCATCAAGAAAGCCAATGAAGTGTTCACTGACAGAGGCACCAATGGATGTTTCACAGTTGACAATTCGCAGAACAATAGTGAGTTGTTCTGTGTGACTTATATCAGGAGTGCAATCCATTATGACAGCGTAGTATTTGGCCTTGGTTACCCTTCTGATTATCTCCTCAACTACTTTGTCTCCGACCAATTCAATAATCTCGTTTTGGATATTACTGCTGAGGTAATGCACTGTGGTTTCCTGGTTCTGGATTCTTCGCACATGTTCACTCAGGACTGGATCGAATTTTGCCATTAATTCAATCTCTGCTAAAAAGTTTCCATTATGTCTGTCAAACAAGACTTTAGTATGGCCTCTTAGAGCTTGGTTTCTTTCGGCTAGATGGCATATGATAGCAATGACTCTTCTTATGACACCCTTCCAGTGCTCCACCTCATGCGTCATCAAATCTTGTTGGGTCTAATCTAATCTAATTTTTTCCCCATTTTTCATTGTTCTATTGTAGTGATCAATTGTGAATCTAAGTTGAATCGTATCTGTATTTTTTGGAAACTCTAAGTCAGTAACCTGGACAGGCCCTTTTCTGACAAGAAACAACCATGCTGCATCTGGTATTTTACCAGTAGGCCATTCTGCAGGGTCATCAGATATTGTCAATGTCTCGATTATATCTGAACTCTTGGTCGGGCTGCTGCTGGCACTAGGGGGTAGGGTGTCCTTGTCGTGGTGATTATCCTCTTCCACTAGAGAGAGAATAACAGTGTTCACTTGTCTCAATTGGCCACTGGGCAAGACTATCTAATATTATGAAAGGGCTTGGAGTAGGCCTACCTTCTGTAGGAGTGATGGCATGATGGAGAGGCAGCATGTGCTGAATCCTCTCCCTCGTCATGAACGACATGTGGTTGTGTGGATGTTGATGGAACTACTGGAAGAAAAATAATACATACTGCATGAAAGAGAGCGAGAGAGAGAGAGCGAGAGCGGTAAATAAAGGGGCCTGTAAGCATAGGATACATTGAACTTACAGTCAGTATCAGAAGTGGTACCTGGAGATGGTTCCGATGGCTTCAAAAATTTCAACAATGCTCCTAAGGCCAAAATGGAAAACACATTACATGGCAAGAATGTGTTAAAACGAACTGCATGGCTTGCAATGTGAAGCTAAGCTAACATACTACACTGTCACATTAGCTAGCCTTTTTTTAAAGGCTTTAATATAGGCTACATGATGTATTAACTATTTGTATTTTGTACCCAGCTGTCAACTAAATACGTAACAAATAAATAGTTAACTTTAAAAATGTTACTTGCTAGCTAACGTTAGCTAGCTTAGCTGGATCATTAGTGAAAGCTAGCCAGCTATTAGCCCCCAATTTAGGACCCCAATTGAAATAAGCCAGTGGCTTTCTTGGGTTTTTATCCTTCTAGTTGACCTTGTATGTAATATGTACTTTCATGTACCTACTTCTGCAAATCTTCTAATAAAGTTTTCAATCAATCAATCAAAGCCTCAGGATCAGGCTTTCGTCTACCGAAAGCCTGATGACTTTTGTTAGCAGAACTCGTGTTGGTGGGTGGTAACCTATGATAAAATGATTTTTTAAAAACTGCCCCGCTGAACCAATGAGAAGGACGGGGGGGCGGTGCTTCCCATCGGTCCGGCCTATCAGTGTCCTAGATTTGCCGCTCGCTCCGGGCGGCACATAGAATCCGTTCTATGGATAAAGGTCTCCAGACGTTTGGAGCGAGAGCAAAGCGGAAGTGGAAACGGCTGGCACCGCGAGACTAGCCAGCTATCAATAAACTACAATACAAACGTTTGCTAGTTAGGTATTTAATCGTGGTGTATTTATTTATCATAATCCTGGTGTCGTTTTTCATTGTCTTCTCGTTTCTTTTTTCTTTTTTGGTGACCAGAAATGTGCGATCGCTTCATGATTGCTGCTGACAGTTGAGAGGCAGCTAGAAGTCAATTTCAAGCTAGAAGGTGCACTTCATGGGAGGTTTAAGGGGGTTGCCATTGCAAAATATAGATAGATAGATACTTTATTGAATCCCTTGTTTTTTTTTGTTTTTTTTTTAAATTGACGGGGCGCCTCTGCCATGGGGGTACACAATCTCCATACTTGACTCAAGTATAGTAGAAGTAAAATGTTATCAAAGAAAAAGCACCAGAATATTAAATAATATATAATAAATTCAAATATTTAAGTACTAGTAATAAATGCATCATAGACTGTAAACTCACTGCTAAATAAAAAAGAAAGACTGAAGTCCAGTGAAATGTCTTCTTTTCAAACAAATGGCAACGGCAACCTTTGAGAGAGAGAGAAACAGAGACAAGGGTAGACATGATCATTTAGTAGTAGTAGTAATAATTGCATAATTATTAGTACCTTTTTACTTACTGTAGAACAATGTAGAGATAGCAGCATATCTGGAAAACAGCCACTTCAACAAACTATAACAATAATGCCATCTCCTGATGGAGAGAGAGATAGATAATTAATTCAAAATGGTAAATTGTACATTATCATGTGACAGATTCAGATGATCAGAGCATCTTCCAGAAAATGGAGAAAAAAATCTGACAGCTACTGTACTGTATACTCACTTAGTGGAAATGGCTGCATGGCCCTCTGGATACTAGTCTCAACAACAATGGACAATGAACCATACAGGGCATCCTTAGAGAGGTGGGGAACTGGGGATAACAATGAGTGAGTCACATGATCAAATTATCTTCAGTCTAAAAAGCTGCTAAATTATTAGAATAATTGTATTTGAATATTCTCTAACCTTAGTACAACAGCAGTTTCCTCATGAGCTCACTCTTCTCTGCCACTTTGTCAATGACAGTGTCTGTGTCCAAAGCCACAAGGACATCTTTCTCAGTGGCCATCAACATGAAGGCTTCCAGTTTGCTGGAAGACAGGCTGCTCCTCAGTCTGCTTTTTATGTACTTCAGTGTTGAGAATGATCGCTCGCAGGCCACCTGGGTTATTGACAATGTCAGCAATAACTTGAATGCAAGTCCAAGCAAGGGGTATGCATCTGTGAGCATGTTGAATCTCAGCAGAATTTGGTAGCAGCACAGCGGGCACTCTTTGCAGAAGGCACAACTTTTGGTGATGATCTCCATGTCCTCTTCCTTTCCTCCATCGGGTCCCTCTTCCACTGTCCTGGTCACATATTCTTCTAGTGGTGATGTTTTCAGCTTGTCCCACTGGCTTGCTAAGCTTTTCAGCTCCGACTGCAGGTTGTCCACCGTTGCCATGCTCTCAAATTTAACCAGGCATTTGCTGAGGTCTTCAAGAGCAGATTCAGGGAGAGGGCTAGTTCGGATCAGATTAAAGTTTTTGGGATCCAGACAGGACAAGTCTGAATAAAGATTGCCATGGGTCAGGAATCTTCTGGCCTCAAAACAATCTGGTTGTGGACGGTGACCTCGTAGACTCTGTCAGCATCCTCCCGTGGCTCATCCTGAGCCATTTCTCCTGGCATGGCTTTTTTTTCCTGATTCTTTTCTGTGGCAGTGCAGCCTCCACTTCCAGGTCTGTCTCCTCATCGTGCTCCTTGATTTTTTCAGTGGCCCACTTCACAAAGCTGTCAGCAGCATCCTTTACAGCGTGGAAATACCTCGCTATCTTTTTGAGGGCCTCTTGTGTGGACATGACCATTATGTGGGCAGAGAGGATGTCCATCCCTTCCGTCTGCAGGTACTTTGACAGGGGAGATGTCTGCTCAAATATCCTCAGGAATATTTGAGCCGTCAGGATGGTCTCATACCTGAGTAGGCCCTCCTTGTACCCTCTGGCTTTGGTGCGTATATTGCTTTTCGCAGTCTTCTGCTCCTGTATGGACGTGAGGGTGAACAGAACATCAACATACAGACTGTCTTGAGGCTTTCCAAATGACCCATACACTTTCTTGAGGGCATCGTGCTTGGCCCACCAGCGTGTCGCTCCTATTGGAGCAATGCGCCTGTGCCTCTTGTCCTGGCTCTCCTTCTCCCACAGGTTCATTCTCTGGTACGACTCCCTTATGAACACTGCTGTGTCATTGAGGAGACCAAAGAGTGATCCACTCTCAATGACGATTTGAGTAGTGTCTGCCAGCACCAGATTCAGGACGTGTGCATAGCACCATACATGGACATGTGTGGGGGACTGTGTTGCCAACAGTGCAGAGAATAGGGTTGGGTATCGTTTGGGTTTTATCCGGTACCGGTACCTAACCGATACTTTAAAAACGGTACCGGTACCGAAACGGTACTTAATTCGGTACTTTTGATTTTAAAAAATGACATATATATAATAACATGGTCGACAACATTAAACAGCTTTTCACTTTTTTTATTGCTGAGGCACAATATATATTAGTTAAATACACACTCAAATTAAAATAAATGAAAATAAAACTCCTGCTGAGGCACAATATACATACATATAACATTACAGTGAAATATACACTCAAATAAATAAAAATAAAACTCCCACCTCAGCAATTCTTTTGCAAAAAGATCAGCATATTTGCCTTCTCTGGCAAAATACGACACCTCTCTTGACTAATTGCATGACCTGCACATGAGAAAACCCTCTCAGATGGTGTGGATGAGGCTTGTACACACATTATTATTTGAAAGCTTAGACAGTATGGGGAGGCTGTCCCGCTTCCCCCACCACCAGGCTGCAGGGTCTTGACCTGATGGGATTGAAGACAAACTTGTGTACATTTCAATCTCTTTCTGGACCACTTCAGTGATGGGGAGGGCACTATTACTGGTCACTGTTTCCTGAAGAAGCTCTCGGTCCTCATCCTCAAACAGCTCCTCTAGGGCTGACTTTTTGGCACGCTTCTTGTGCTGAAAAATACATAAAAGTAGTGTTTAGACAAACACACTTAAAAAATTGCTTTCGTTCATTTGAGGTATTCCATGATTATTAATGAACTTACATGTTCCTCTGCCTTGTCCTCATCTGATTCTTCTTCCCCTGGCCCTGTGCCCTCCTGGAGGGCCTCCATTGGAAGCTGTAGGCACAATTTTGCACATAAATAGCGATACTTCATCATAGAAATGGTATTATAGGACACATAATAAACAAGGATGAGGATAAAATACCTGTTCTGTTGCACAGGCACTGGCAACTGCTGCTTTCTTCAACCTCTCCCAGGCATCAGCATATTTAAATCTGCCTTTGAAGCGAGGGTCCATCGAAGTGGCCTCCTGGAGAAAGTTCTGAATATCTGCATGCATTCTGTAAATGAACATGACAAACTGTTTAGTGTGTAACAGTGACATTATGTGGTTTGCCCTCTTGTAAGCATAGGCTATGCTTGGAAATGGAAAATACCTGGTATCGCTTTTTCAGATCTCCCCAGACCGCCTCTTTCACAGCACGGGTGAACAGAGTGTCGTCTCCTTCAATCACCCTGAAATGCTTCTCCAGCTTGTTCAGGATGGGGAGAATTTCGCCACATGTGGGGGACCTCTCACTGGATACGCAGAGGGTTGAGGTGTACAGCAACTTCATGACGTTCACAAACTCCTCTGCTTTCTGGAAGTCATCGTCTGTGAGCCTTTCCAGCCTGGGTGAAAAAAGAAGATAAATAAAGAATAAAAAATATCAACGAAGTTGTTTAACAACTGATCTTTTCAAGGTCCACTTCTCCATACTCCATCACCCAGGTATAATGTACAGTGAAATGTTATTGCTAGCTCATAAAGCAGTGCTGCCAAGACTCACGCAATCGCCGTGAGACTCACGCATTTCAACCAGTTCTCACGCTCTCACGCCGCATCTCTATTTCTCACGGCGAGAAATAACAATTGTTTTACGGGACTTTTATTTTTGAAATTCCTTGAAAGAAAGCTACCGGACATGAGTTTCGTGGCATCTTTCTGCACGCGCGTTAACTTGAGTCTGCAATCGAAGCGGCAGACGAGCGCTGATGGAAGAACCTGTGTTCACACGAGCTGCAAGAACGTAGCAAGCAGTGTTGCCAGATTGGGCTACTTTTGGTCACACTGGACGGGTGGATTCGGCAGCTTTTAGACCGGTTGGGCTGGACATTGTCATTGACATTGTCAATTCCCACGCCAATCTTCTGTTTTTTGTTTCTCTACTGTAACATAACCAGGTACATTAATAATAATAATAATAATTATTAATAATTACAATTTACAATACAAATACAACAATTGGGGGTCCCTCCCCAAAAAATTGGACAAAATCAACCACCAAGCCCTCATTCTGACCCAGGAAAAACCCTGGTATGTACTGTATAACATGATAGCCATCTATGAGCAATGCACTGTATATAAGATGATGACCACGGGTCTTTCTGCTGCTGACCAAGGGGCTGAGTCCTGTTGATGGGGCCAATTTTTCTTTTAGAGTCTGTAGCTGGGTTTCCGTTAACCGATAATTACCGGTCTTTGTCCGGTAAAAGTTGTTGAAGTCCGACAAATTGAAAAGTCGTCGGACATATTGTCCGGTGAAAATAATTCCCTTTGAATACAATTCGCTAAAGTTCACATTCTGATTCCTTCTATTTTAAAAAAGACGAATATATAGGCTATGTATTTCTTTTATTATGATATGATTTGACACCGGCATGATGATGACTCCTAATGTATAGGCCGGCCTATGCGAAACAGCGCACAGGTGCCACATGGGATTGATGCCAGATGGGATTACAGCTTAACCAGTCTATTACCGCTTAAACACAGTAGCCCATTCGGCGGTAACCCATGCCTATCTGGCAACCCTGCCAACCCGTCCACCATAGTAATACGCAAACGTTGCAGCTCAAAGTGCACCATAGCGAGCGATTAAATTAATGGAAAGATGGCAAAACAAAGTAAGCTTAGCAATTATTTCATGAAGCCAAGCAACAATGAGTCTGAGCCTGAGGAGAAGTCTGACTCTGAAGACGTTGGCCAAGATAGCCTGCTTGATTCCCGTCTCCAGTGTGCCTGCAGAGAGAGGATTCTCTCTGCAGAACCGAATTAAAACTGCGGACCGAAGTCGCCTTGGGGAGGGGCAAGGTCACACGGCTAATGCGCATTGCAAGTTGCGGAGAGACACTTTGCAGCTTTGATTTCAAGTCCGCAGCTGCACGCTTCAATGCTGCCAAAAAGCGACGTAGGCCTAATAAGTAGCTGAATTATATGAGCAGCCATTGTTATTTTCAGAGTTTTTACTCTAGGCTATTTTATTTAAGGCTATCCCCTATCTATCTGAGAAAAGGCATAGGCGATAGGCCTAGGCCGTAACATCGAACGGAAATTAGCCTATACATACGCATTGCAAGTTAATTTAAAGCCTATTTATTTTCAAAGAGTTTTATTCTATTTTATTTTATCTGATAAAAGGCATATGAACGGAAATTAGGCTAGCCGTGTCACGCCAGAAGCCTACATGCTTGCACTGTTACTGTTCAATAAAATGTTATACATCTAGACATTGTGGTATTTCTTTATATACGTATCCCAGACTGCCTATCAATTGTTTCTCAATAAACAGTTATGTTCTCCCCATTGTCATACTCCCGAGCTAAACGAAATGCCTTCCCAACCAGCGAGACCTGGTTATAGAAATGACGGTGTTTTATTGATTTAAAAAAAAGGGTAAAACTGGAAAGAGAAAATAGAAAACTCACATTAATCCCAAACAATTTAACAAACTTCAGTTAACGTAATGTGGAGTCCGTTCATTGATCGATGCTGTCTGTTCAGTTCCCAGTGAGGCGCCCGTTCAGCGCTGGACCCGTTCAGCACTGGATTTGACGCATGGCATAGCGCGCATGCGTCAAATCATGTTATATTATTATATATTATATAGCTCGCATCTAATCGTATCGGATGAGAAATAGACATTAAATGGCATATATAGGCCGCTACACAACAGTAATCACCGCGACAAACAGCTATATTCGATTTGGAAGAAAAAAAATATGATTTTGAATTTTTTTTTTTTTATTATATTTTAATATGATGACCGGAATATATCACGTTTGTCCGGTAAATTGAATTCTTACCGGACACGATGTCCGACGGCAAATTTTTCTAACGGAAACCCTGGTCTGTAGGCTACTGTATTTGTTTATTAAGATTTCATAAATATGATATTGTCTGAATTTTTTTCTTGTTTTATAAAATGTTAATTATTTTCATTGTGCTGGTTTATTATGAACAACATGTAAAATTGCAGGAAACTAGCACAAATAATTGGGTGGGAGAGAGGGGCCGCCGCTGCCAAAACGTGCACAGTTTTGGGTCGCTCCACCGCCAAAAACCTCACTCCAAACTTTTGGTGAAACTTGGCAGTGCAGTGGTAATTAGGAGCTAGTAGTAACTGTGGTGACTGTTTCCTCCTTAGTCACCGCGACTGTTGAACTGTAAACTTTAGTTGACTCGTGATACCAACACCGACGACTTCTGTACTTTACTATAAAAACATGATACACTAAAACGTTTCGCATGTGGCAACACGGTCAAAGACTGTGTGCTCACCAGTTCAATCAGTAACACCTGTAGCCTACCGGTGAGCTCACCTATGTACCTGTGCGCAGTGGCGCCGGCAGGATTAGATTTCATAGTACGCACAGAAACGTAGCAAAACTTTTGCAGACTACTTTTGTGGACACCCTACATTATGGTGACTGCGCACCCGAAAATCCATTGCTTGTAAATGTCTTTAGTGAGCCACACATCCTGAAATGTACATTTGCCAGGCATAGCGACAGCTGCTTGCTGCCGCTTAACCTGCACCGGAATTTTCTTGAGGCAAGAGCGTGGTGCGACTCAGATAGCGGGAGAAACATGCAGACAGCGTAACGTAGCATATTTACTAACATTACGTTAACAAGTTTAGATTGTATTCCCCTCTCTCTCCCTCTTTAAAACAAAAAACATATATTAATTTTTTCTCAAATTCACAAACTTTCAACTTTTGGTGAAACTTGGCAGCCCTGCAGTATGTTGTATTACCTCTAGGTAAGGCACATACTTGGGGGTAGCCATATGGCCTCTCTCTATCACTCAGTATTATTGTGAAGTATACAATGTCGGTTTGTAAGCATATAAAGCTGTTGTGTCCAGACTCAGAGGTAGTGCTGGTTTATGTCCCATCCCATCGCACGCATACACACACACACACACACACACACACACACACACACAGTGCTGGTTTATGTCCTGTCCCAATACCATAAACTAATGCAGGACAGCAGCGTTGTCAGGAGAGCCGTTGGTTGCTTGGCTGAGGAGGCTGGACCTGGACATGTACTCCTGTACTTAACCCACACTCACACACACACACACACACACACACACACACACACACACACACACACACACACACACAATCACAGACTCTTAACCCCCCCCCCCCCCACACACACACACACACACACACATGTACACACACACAGCTTACTCTTAACACACGTACACACACACACACATAATCACAGACACATACACAAACCCATAGTTGTACATACACTTAACCGCATAGACACACAACCAAGTCAGTACAAACACAAGTATGGCAACACCCGTAGGTCCATATTGTTGCATATAATTCTAGGAAAAATATTGCTTGACACTTCAGAGTTTTATACTATAGGTTGAACATTTTCTGTGTGACTGTCGTAATAGATTTGTGAGTGCCAGATGTTAACCTTTTTTCTTTTCTTTTTTACTCTTTAGCTTTCCCAGTGGAAACTCAAACGGGTCATACTGTAATACAAGGTGAGTTGTACTGTATGCAAGGCAAAGCATGCTTATGTGACTTATTTGAAACATGATTCTCTTAATTTTTGATTCCTAGTATTTACAAAAAACATTATTCATATCTTTTACAGATGGCTTATTTAAGGGCATGGAGAAAAAGAAGGGCTGAAGTAAAAAGCCTCATCCAGTCTTACGGCATTGCGTATGAGTACATTGCTAGTAGTGTGCCTCGAAGTGATCCCGCGAAGTCCAATGCAGAAAGACGCTCTGACGCACCCAGATATGGTAAGATACTGGGCTTAGCTTGACGTTTTATTACAGAGAAGTATATTAGTCTGTTCAGTTGTTCAATATGTGATATATATTTTGATTTTAGTTTTTGTAGAGCACTAAGTGTACTATTTCATAATGGTTGCAGTTCCAGACAGTGGCTGGCTCTCTCTCTCACTCACTCACTCTCTTCCCCTCTCTCTCCCACTAACTGTTTTTGAGGAATTTATCTAATATAGGTTAGTAGTGTTCAATTCCAATAAATGGAGCAGTTCAACAACCTGGAGGAGAGAGGCTACAACGTGAGGAAGAGAAGAAACTGATGGTGACATTTGATTTACATTACATCAATTTCATTTAGCTGACGCTTTTATCCAAAGCGACTTACAAATTGTGTTTTAAGTTGATGCGCAAGTAAATGGCATAACATCAGGTAAAATGTTTATTCTTGATTATTTGATTATTTTCCACTCAGATTTCACAGCTAAGCAAGATTGGAGGAAAGGATGTGAAGGACTGCGCAAATAAGATCATGGACAGGTATGCTACATTGTGAATATATTGTGGTACCCCGAATGGGAAACAAGGTGGAGCACAGCAATCGAATGTGTTACTTGTTTGGGATAGGTGTTGGTGAAAGTTTGGGTTTTGATAGTACTGTACACAGGAGTACTGTACACAGGAGTACTGTACAAGTATTGCCCAGAACAATGGAAACACCACTCCATAAAACAAAGCCGCTGCCACAATATCCACTTGTCTCTTCTTAGACTGTCTTTTCAATAACTTTTCTGTACTTATAGGCTTTTCACCAACAACCTCATGTCCAAGTTCAACATGAAGGGTCATCGCTCGAAGACCGCTTTTCAACCAACCAACCTCTACACCGTTCTGAATGGTATGGCTAATTTGGAGATTGTGAAAGCAAAATCGCATCCTGTTGTGTGCTGTTCTTGTTAAATTGTTATTGCGTCAATTTCTGCAGTAAATGTCCTTATGGATGCTTTTAGTCTACTAACTTAAACTTTTAAATGTGAGCTCGCAAGATCAGTATGGTCTCAAGGCTAAACTGATCCTAGATCAACACTCCGTCTCTGAGATGATTAATAAATAGGGGCCCTAAGTTCAAGAAACATACTTTATGACACACCATATGCTCTGCCTATAAAATGTGCGCTGAAGTTGCAGAAAGCATGTTTTGTGTAATATAACTATATATATATATGTCTTTTGGTGTTACAGCTGCAGTCAAGAAGTGGGATTCTAAGGCCACGGACCACATGATTAGGCTCGCTGTTGGGGACCACCTCAAGCACGCGCCTGGAAGATCGGGAGGTGGTGGTTACACCACTGTAGTGCAGCCCAGAGCAGAGGTGCCACAAGCATAGAGAAGGCAACCTGCCTACCTGCAAGCGATGGTCACCCCTCAAACTCCATCCCGCCCCCTCCGCCGCTCCACATCTGCCGGCCGACTGGCCCCACCATCATTACGCCAACGCGGCTGCCATGGTGCCCGGTCACGTCTCTTCTCGATACTGGCTCCCCGCTGGTGGAACGAACTTCCCACGGCTGTCAGAACTGCAGAGTCACTCCCCATCTTCCGTCGGAGACTGAAGACCCATCTCTTCACCCTACACCTTAACGTCTAAGGCCCAAAGGACAATGACTACCAGGGGAAAAACTCGATTTTTGTGCAATATTTTGGAATATTCTGTGGTATATATTCTGTGGTGTTTTGTATTTTTTGTAAAAAAAAAAATATTCTGTGGTATTTTGTATTTTTTGTATTTTTACCAGGGGAAAAACTCGATTTTTGTGCAATATTTTGGAATATTCTGTGGTATTTTGTATTTTTTGTATTTTTTTTAATATTCTGTGGTATTTTGTATTTTTTGTATTTTTACCAGGGGAAAAATTCGATTTTTTGTGCAATATTTTGGAATATTCTGTGGTATTTTGCAATATTAGATAGATACTTTATTAATCCCCGTGGGGAAATTGTGTAAAATAAGGAAAGCTTCCTGAATGTGCGTGTCATCCTTGCACGCGCAGGGGCCATGCTGGTCTCTATCACTCCAATGTTAGTAAGTATTGTTCTGCCTTGGGAGCAGTTCTTTCTGAACGTATTCCTCAATGCATTTTTTTTAAATGTTATGCTTAATAAAGTACATGTGTATTTAATAAATGGTACTTGTTTTTCTTATGCAAATGTAAAATCATGTACATGTATGGCAGATTTGATTCAAGAGTTAGATTTTTTTTTACAGAAATGTTCTAGGTATGGGAGGGAGCATTGTTTTTTTTCCTACATCGTACATAATCAGGTTGGCCAAAAGCAGGACGTCCATCATTTGACCTGAAAACGTCTTTTCAACGAACTGAAAACAACGTATTTTCAACGAACTGAAAACCACGTCTTTTCAACGACCTATAAACCATGTCTTTTCAACGACCTGAAAACCACGTCTTTTCAACGACCTAAAAACTACGTATTTTCACCTTGCAACGTCAACCAAATCCGGATGTAGAATAGACGTAGGGGAAAGTCGTCTTTTAGATGTCTTTTCAACGCAATTTTGCTCACTGGGTAGTGCAGTGGTAATTAGGAGCTAGTAGTAACTGTGGTGACTGTTTCCTCCATAGTCACCGCGACTGTTGAACTGTAAACTTTAGTTGACTCGTGATACCAACACCGACGACTTCTGTACGTTACAATTATTTGTTTACTTTATTATAGAAACATGATACACTAAAAAGTTTCGCATGTGGCAACACGGTCAAAGACTGTGTGCTCACCAGTTCAATCAGTAACACCTGTAGCCTACCGGTGAGCTCACCTATGTACCTGTGCGCAGTGGCGCCGGCAGGATTAGATTTCATAGTACGCACAGAAACGTAGCAAAACTTTTGCAGACTAGCCTACAATATAGGTTGGATGGTTGTACCACCTATAACGCACTCTACACAGAGCGCAGCAACACGAACATTAACTATAATACATATGGACATGTATGTTGACACATGTAAGACAAAATCTTCCAAAAATGTATTTTTTTTAATGGTGATTAAGTCGAGCAACCTTGGCAGAACCCCGTTTTCGCACGTTCTATTACCAGTGGGTGGACACCCTACATTATGGTGACGGCGCACCCGAAAATCCATTGCTTGTAAATGTCTTTAGTGAGCCACACATCCTGAAATGTACATTTGCCAGGCATAGCGACAGCTGCTTGCTGCCGCTTAACCTGCAACGGAATTTTCTTGAGGCAAGAGCGTGGTGCGACTCAGATAGCGGGAGAAACATGCAGACAGCGTAACGTAGCATATTTACTAACATTACGTTAACAAGTTTAGATTGTATTCCCCTCTCTCTCCCTCTCTAAAACAAAAAAACATATATTTATTTTTTCTCAAATTCACAAACTTTCAAGGACCCGTGGGAACCCTGCATTTTGATCATGATGATATTTTGATATCATATTATTTTCGAGGGCTTTAATGATCAGAATGAGAGATGAATAGATATGGGGCTTTTTAATATTATTATTTGTATTATTATCATTGTTTAAAAAAAAGAAAGAAAATGGTTAAAAAACAACAACAAATGGAGCTCCTGAGATCAGAATGTTCAGAAAACATGCAGGATGATCATAACAGTCGAGAGGAAATTTTGACGTCACAATCAAATGTCCGCTATAGAACCCCCGCGCCAGTTTATCAGGCCAGTTTAACTTCGGTATCAGAAGGAGCAAGACGTGTGACACAAGGTAAGCGCCTGTGTTAGCTACTTGAGGCCGAAGTTAGCTAGTTACCATTGTGTGTGGTGACGCCGGCAGGATTAGATTTTAATGTAATGTTTCAAACTAACGGGTTGAGTGATTGGCTGAACGCAACGTGAAAGAGTTGCGTTAAGCGCGTTTATTACAGAAAAAAAACCAACCTTTAATTATTATTTTTTTAAAGTATTTGGGCTCAGCTCTCACAATGTGGCGTTCTTCTTCAGATTTGTTTTAGGTGCTGTAAAACCATACCTTCAGCTGTAAAGACATGGGAGAACCAAATAAAACAAGGTTCGCGTCCCTTCAAGAAGAACTGTGTTTCTGGAAAGAGCAGGCAGAAAAACACCAGCAGAGGTAAGGAATTCCATCAGTGAGACAGAGTCTGGATTTTTGCCAAGCACATGGTTTGAAAGCACCTTCTTGTGATGAGGTAGCCCTGTCTGAGACCTATAAACTGTGACTTTGAGGACGTCCTCTTGGCTTAATGGGAGAGATGCTTGAGTCTTTCACGTGGGAGACCAGGGTTCAAATTCTGCCAGTAACACACAGATCAAAGAATCAACTTCATCATGTTGAACTGTAGGACATCTTTGACTGTTTTGTGTGTGTGTGTGTGTGTGTGTGTGTGTCTGTGTCTGTGTCTTCAGGGCTGAGGAGTCTCAGGAGGAGCTGCAGGAGTTTCAGCAGATGAGTCGAGACTATGAGGCGGAGCTGGAGACGGAACTGAAGCAAACTAAGGCACGAAACAGAGAACTGCTGTCCAACAACAACCGCCTGCGTATGGAACTGGAGACTATCAAGGTAGAACACACACACATACACATGACTCACATTTCACGTTTACCGTCCTTTCGAGAGGAGGCTCCCAGTGACACAGAAAAGACACAGTCACAGAACCAACCCCCCCCCCCCCCTCCTATGCTCTGCTGGCTATTAGCTAACCTCTAGTCCCCCTGACCCCTCCCTCTCCCCCTCCCTCCACCCCCCCCCCCCCCCCCCCCCTCTCTCTCCAGGAGGAGCGTCCCACCTTCGACATCCATGACTACGGAGACCGGGTCGTAGCAGCCCTGGGTGAGGTCGGGAACAGGAAGTCGTTCGCTTCCATAGTCCACGGCCTGGACAACTTTGAGGTCTGCAAGTACATGTATGCTTCCCTGCAGCTGGTGAGTGTGTGAGAGTGTGTGTGAGTGAGTGTGTTTTCTAAGGGGCTTTATACACCAACAGGGCCGAGCCCAACCATACTGTGCTGGCGCTCTGGTAGTTTCCGTTCACATTGTCCTTTCCACAACTGTTTCAGCAACTGTGCTGGATGTGTAGGACAGCTCAGCTCAGCACAGCTCAGCACAGCACAGTTCGGCTCAGGACTGGGACTGAGGGGATGAGTGTGTAACCAGGGTGGTAAAGCCTTGCCTTCCTTGTCCCCCCCCCCCCCCCCCCCAGGCCAACGACTACACAGTGGAGATAGACAGGAAGGACGGTCTGGAGGAGACCGTGGACAGCATGGGGCTCACGCTGCTCAGCAAGACCAGGGCCCACGACCGCTTCAAACACGCCCCCACGGCAGCACCCGCTGACCCCGTCTGACCTCTCCTGCGACTGTGTGTGTGTGTTGCCTAACATGGACTCTAAAATGTTTATGATCGATTTATTGTCAGGACCTAAGGATCACACCTTTTTCGCATTTTAATATGACAAATATTATGACAATTGCATGTTTGTTTGTTTTTTTCTTCGTTGTATGTGTTCTGGAGTGACTATAGAGCAGAAAAAAAATCTCATTCTCTTAATGTTTTCTCTGTCAGGTTTTGGGGGTTTTGACATGGGTTTTTAATGAAAGCCGTGACCAAATGTATAATGTTGTATGTCTGTAGTTTGTCGGAAATTGTCGCATTGTTTTGTAAAGGACAAAAGTCTTTAAGGTGGCCAGATGACTGTATATAATTAAAATGAGAATTTATACATGCTGCAAGGATGCCAAGTAAATGAACATACACCACACAATCATTATTCATGACGCTATGTAAGTACCCTAAGAGTAGGCTGAAGCTACAAAGATAGAATCTATGACATGTGGGCCACGCTCCTGAAATGCAATTTAACTGGTAAGGCACGAATTGCTTATTCTTCTCTCTTGCGGGAAGACAGCCACGACTATGACAAAGTAAAGAGCGCTGTCTTGCACATGTATGAGTTGGTCCCTGAAGCTTATAGACAGCGTTTTCGAAACTTTAAGAAAACAGCAGGCCTAACTTATATTGAGTTTGCCAGAGAGAAGGAGATTTTATTTGACAGGTGGTGTTCAGCAGCCAGGATAGATGATTTTGTTAAGTTACGTGAACTACTGTTGTTGGAGGAGTTTAAAAACGGTGTGCCAGAGCGCACAGTGGTTTATCTTAACGAACAGAAGGCGACTACTTTGCAGCAGGCCGCTACTCTGCGGAGGAATTTGTTCTCACTCACAAAAGTGTTTTTGTTAAACATGATGCACCTTTTCCCCGTGGGTCTTCCTCGAAAACTGGCAACACGCGTGTCACTCAGTTTAATGCACCATCATTGGGTTCGAAGGGGGAGAGACTGTGTTTTTTTTGTCATAAACCTGGGCATGTCATTGCTGATTGCATGGCATTAAAGAGAAAACAACAACAGTTGCCAGCTTCGGGTCCTGCACCACCGAAGTTTGTGGGGTTGATTAAAACAGTGTCCCCCGGTGGCAAGCCCATTGAGAACAGAGTGCCTGACAAATGTTTTACACCGTTTATTTTCTCTGGATTTGTGTCTCTCACTGGGAAGTCTGAGGACCAGCGCCCGATCACGGTGTTGCGAGACACCGGTGGCTCACAGTCATTAATTCATTCAAGTGTCCTGCCTGTGAGTGCTGCATCTGCCTGCGACATGAGCACCATAGTGCGAGGTATCGAAATGGGGTTTGTACCCGCACCGCTTCACCGCATGTATGTGAAATCTAACCTAGTCACTGGTTTCTTCCCAGTAGCCGTCCGTTCCTGTTTTCCCATTGAAGGCATTGATTTTATCATGGGAAACGACATAGCTGGAGGTAAGGTCTATCCTTCTCCTGAGGTTGTTGATGTTCCCATTTCTGAAATTGGACATGATGACCTAGCCACCAGTCATCCAGATGTGTTTTCAGTCAGTGTGCTGACTAGAGCCCAAGCCAGAAAGCAAGACCAGGATGTTAACTTGTCAGATTCTTTGTTTGCTTCTGTCTTGTCTGAGGAACGGTGGCCATCGGTTGGTGAGCTGGGAAAAGGAATTTCAAAAGAGCCTGACACAGTAGCAGAACATACCACTGTTGCTGAAGTATCGCTGCCGCTGACCCGAAGTGCACTCATCAGCGCCCAGCAAGCAGATCCGTCCGTAGGCAAGTGTTTCGCTGCAGTTGTTGAGGATCCTACTAAGTACAGTGAGAAACAGACATTTATTATGAATAATGGTGTGTTGATGCGTAACTGGATTTCACGGGCAGGTGATGCAGTAGATGATGCAAGTGGAGACTGGGGCACAGTTCAACAGATAGTGGTACCTGTTGGTTGTCGACAGCATGTTCTTGAGCTAGCACACGAACATCTATGGTCTGGACATCTAGGGATCACTAAGATGTATGACCGTATCCTAAGACACTTCTTCTGGCCAGGACTGAAAGCTGATGTGGTGCGTTTTTGTAACACCTGCCGCACGTGCCAAATTGTGGGGAAACCAAATCAGGTAGTGCCTCCAGCGCCGTTGCGGCCTATCCCTGCTGTTGGTGAGCCTTTTGATCATGTCATTGTAGACTGTGTTGGCCCTTTGCCCAGGACTAAAGCCGGTCACCAGTTTTTGTTAACTGTTATGTGTGTTACCACTCGTTTTCCTGAGGCAATTCCTCTACGTAGAATCACTGCTCCAGCCATCACAAAAGCGCTAACTAAGTTCTTTACTACCTTTGGGCTACCAAAACTTGTGCAAACTGATCAAGGAACTAATTTCCTTTCTAGAACCTTTAAGCAGACTTTGCAATCTTTAGGTGTCTCTCACGCAGTGTCTAGTGCATATCACCCAGAGTCACAGGGCGCGCTGGAGCGCTGGCATCAAACTTTGAAGTCCATGTTAAGGAAGTACTGTGGTGATACAGGAAAAGAATGGGATGAGGGAGTCCCCTTTGTTCTTTTTGCTATCCGTGACGCAAAGCAGGAGTCTCTTGAATTTAGCCCAGTTGAACTTGTGTTTGGGCATAATGTGCGTGGCCCCCTTAAGGTGTTAAAGGAGCAGTTTATGTGTAATCCCACTAAGAAGACTAAGGTGGTGGACTTTGTCTCTCAGTGTAAGGAACGGCTGCGTCATGCATTGGCAGTGGCGAAAGAGGCTCTCTTCCTCTCAGGAGAGTATGAAAAGGAGGTTTGACAGGAAGGCGGTGGAGCGCCAGTTTCAACCTGGGGATCAAGTTCTTGTTCTACTACCCATGTCTGGATCTGCTCTTACTGCCCGTTTCTCAGGACCCTACGCTGTGGACCGTAAACTGTCTGACACAGATTATATCATCCATACGCCTGAGCGGCGAAGAAAAACATGGTTATGCCACATTAACATGCTCAAATCTTATCATTCCAGAGAGGCTGTCCAGGGGAAGACTGCTGCCCCTAATACGATCTCTGATTCTCTGGTTTGTGCAGAAGTCATGTCTGATGATGGTTTGACAGTGTTGGCTGATGGTCCACACTGTGGTAGGTTGTCAAACTCTGAGTTTCTGTCAAGCTTAGGACATCTGTCCTACCAACCTGAATGTTCTAGTGAGAACACCCCCTAATGTTCTAGTGAGAACACACCCTGAATGTTCTAGTGAGAACACCCCCTAATGTTCTAGTGAGAACACACCCTGAATGTTCTAGTGAGAACACACCCTAATGTTCTAGTGAGAACACACCCTCAGTTATCCCCACCAAGTACATTTCATACATTACACTACATTACATATTTATATCATATATTTTCAGTGCTCCTACATTATGACAAACTACACGTTTGCTCTTATGTGGGGGGGTGTTACGGCTGTGGTGGTTGCAGCAGTAGTGTGTGTGTGTTGTTGTTTCTTGTGTTGTTTCTCCCAGGTGATTGTCCTTCCTCCTGCCTGCGGCCATGGCGACGGCCTGATTGAGCACAGGTGTGCTCAATCCTCAATTAAGGGTGGAGGGAGGATAAAAGCCTGGGAGAGACACAATCTATGCTAGTTTTCTATGGACATCTCCAAACTAAAACAATGCAACCACAAAACCACCACTAGTTTCAAGGTAATAAATTATTACCGGAATAACAAATATATTTGCTGAAGAAAAACTTGAAAATTATTGACACATTTGTTGTTTCAGTTACGAGTTAACCAAGGTAACTACGGGTTACTTTTCATCCCATCAGTGTCTTACAAGATACCAGACAGATCAGTGCAGACAGTCAGGCTATCTGACGTGAGACAATGGCCATTGCACAAACTCAGTCCTGCTCACCTGTGGGTGTAGGAGTGGGGGTTTGACTGCTCTGGTTACTCTTTCGGGAAGCGGATAAGGATGCTGTTCCACAGGGAATAATACTGAAATAATATATGACATCACTGTTAAGTCAAAAGCATTTGATCCTATCTTGTAGAATTCTCAATTGCAATTTGATATTAAATGCATCAAGATACGTTGTTATTGTAGTAATTCCCCTTTAGCTTCAACACGTGCCTGATCAATTGAGAAGTACCACTACAACTCAATCTGATGACTGACCATTCCAGGCATAGCTGCTCCTGGCATCACGAGACAGACAGACACTGTGTTGCACGCACGCACACTTTTTGTTTCAGCAATTCCAGATCTTTTATGGATTGTACTACTCTTTTAACTATTTTACTGTCGATGCAAATGAACAGTAATACAAACTCAATATACTGAGATAAACTAGAAGCCTGATTGCTGTTTTAATTCGGTGTGTTCTTGCTTGGACAACAAACTTTTACCTGTTCGACGGTCGTTGGATCCCTGTTAGAACACCCGCTCGCTAACCAACAGGGGACTACTACTCCACGACATACTGGATGATCGTAAGGTTGATTTCTTGGTGGTCTAAATATCAACCTGAACGATGTCTACCTGTAAAAAGATGCCTCCACTTACCCCAGAGGAATCCGAACTGGACATCTTAAGGTCCGAGCTCCATACCATCGAGGGAGTACTGAAGGATGTCCTCCGAAGGAAGACGGCGGTTCAATCCAGGCTGGACAAACTGGATCCAAATGGACCCCGCTGTTCCAGTCCCACTCCGGGTCCATCCTGGGTGTCGGTTGTGAGGAACGGGAGAAAGCGTTCCATCCCCTGGTTCTCTCCGGGAGGCCCCGATAGCCCTATCCCACTGGACAATTTCTTCTCTCCACTGGCTCTTTTTCCTGAGCCTCAGGCATCCTCGGAGCCGGCAGCTAGCAGCAAGCTAGCTTTGGCTAACGGGACGCTAACACCTGCCACATTGGAGTGTGTGGCTAACGGTCTGTCACCAGTCCCTCGCCCGCTAGCCGACCACAAGCAACAGGTCCGCTCCAAACCCAATAGGAAGCGTTCCTGTCCCTCGTCCCCGGTAATCCACCGTAAACGTTCACGACGGTTTACCCCCTCACCTCCTTTTGTCCCTCTGTCCGAGACTGTTTCCACTCCCAGCCTGCAGCTCTCTCCCCCACTGCCCAACGGAGTTTCGGACACAGGTGTGTCCAATCGTGACGTCACCAACTCTATCGACGTCATCATCAGCAAGGGAATCCCTGTCGACTCTCCGGTGCCTGTCCCTGCTGTCCGCAACGTTAATGGTCGTTTACCCAACGACGTGCTGGACACAGATGCGGCGAACCATGACGTCACCGACGCAATGTCCGAAACCCCAGCCACAGAGTCTGTCTCCACTGCCACCAATGCCACCGTGACCAGTATTGCTGAGGGCAATCCACTATGGTCCAAACTCTCTGTTGATAAGGGAGGATGCAAGGACAGGTCTCCAGAGATAATTATTATGGGTGATTCTATAATTAGAGCAGTTATGATCCCTGGCGCCATCACATATTGTCTTCCAGGTGGTAAAGTCACTGATCTCATAGAGCTGGTCCCTTCATCCCACAGCACATATCCTGATTTTTCACGTTGGCTCTAATGATGTGCTGAACAGACTCTCGGTTAAACTCAGGGAAGATCTCGAGTCATTAGCCACCACTGTACAAAGCCTGGGCAAAACTTGTGTGTTCTCTGGCCCCATCCCAGCCCCCTCAAAGAGTCCTGAACATTTTAGTAGACTTGTGAGCCTGCACGAATGGCTAAAAACCTTCTGTCAGGCCACATCAGCAGATTTCATTAGCAATTTCGACATGTTCTGGACCAGAAACCACCTGTATAAACCCGATGGCCTGCACCTCAATCTAAAAGGTACAAAGCTATTAATCATTCAATTTATTAATTACATCGCTTTCAGCTGTAAATGACATGCACCACAGCATGATCCCACCATAGCTTTACACTGCATTCATCTCAAGCATCTCCCATTGGGCCATGCTAACTCTATATCCCTTTCCTGTCCTCTGACCATCCCTGTTCTTATTAGGACCAGACACCTTTCACTCAACAACTTCACCCCTCGCACAGTCATTCCATCAAACCTCACTCACATTCCATGTCTACCTACAGCTCCTCGGACTAAGTCTGTACCATTTAAGATGGCATTAATTAATGCTAGGTCAGTGAACAACAAGCCCTATATTATACGGGACTTTTTTAAATCCCATGAGCTTGATTTTCTATTTTTAACAGAGACCTGGCTGAAAAACAATGACAACATCACTCTAAATAAGCTCTGTCCTGCCGCATGTAGTGTTATCAGTTCTCCTAGGATGTCTGGCCGTGCAGGTGGTTTAGCCGTTATCTTCTCCAAAAAGTTTGCTTGCCGCTCTGTAGACATTGGTAATTTTAGAACTTTTGAAGCACTGCTGCTTAGAATAGGATCAGCTAACCCTCTTTTTACTTTGCTATGTTATCGCCCACCAGAAAAGTCAAAAAGTGAGTAACAGAATTTCCTGAGTTTTTATCATCTGTTGTGATGAAAGTCGACAACCTGGTGCTGGCCGGAGATTTTAATGCGCATATTGATAATGCCTCTGACAACTTCGCGAATGAGTTAATTAGTTTTACCCAATCACTGAATTTGACTCAGCATGTTTCTGGACCGACCCATGACCGGGGCCACACGCTGGATTTGATTTTTACACTGGGCTTGAACATCAATAAGCTATGTATAGGTGAGTTTTTTATTTCTGACCACAAATATATTACTTTTAATATTGATTTTATTGCTGAGTCCCTACCAAGAAAACGGTCAGTCAGCTCCCGTACACTCATCAGCTCCTCTGCTCTCAAATTTTCCTCTGCCTTCGCAGACCTCAGTAATGATGTGACAGTGTCAACTGACACAAATGGCCTGGTCCACCATTTTAATCACCTCTGTTTGTCTGCCCTAGAATTAGTTGCCCCCCTCAGAACAAAAAAGAAATGTCTCAGTGCAGCTAACTCATCCCCATGGATAAATGATGACATCCGCAACCTAAAAAGAGAGTGCAGAATAGTTGAGCGGCGGTGGAAGAAGACTAAGGGGACAGTTCACTTCATTCACATGAAGGAACTCCTCACCTCTTTCAACCTAAAAGTTGAGGATGCAAGAACCATATACTTCTCCAACCTGATCCACCTTAATAAGAATAAGCCTAAAGCTCTTTTTGCAGTTATAAACACCCTGGTTAATCCACCTCCTCCCCCAGTTCCTGTCTACTCTGATAATGACTGTGAACTATTCTTATCATTTTTTCTAGATAAAGTTAACAATATAAGATCCAAGATAACACCTCCAAACATCATCATTGTCGACCAGCCTCCTCCAGCTCCCTCGTTACGCCAGTTCAACATTATCTCCTTAGATGATCTTACCCCAATTATCTCACTCATGAACCCCTCCTCTAGTCCTGTTGACACTATCCCAACCTCACTTTTAAAAGCTGTCTTCAATAGCCTCAGTCCCTATATTTTGTCTATTATTAACAGTTCCATATCCTCTGGGTGTGTGCCTGATCATTTCAAACATGCCATCATCCAACCTCTCCTGAAAAAACCAGGCCTTGATCCTCTAGTCCACAGTAATTACCGGCCAATCTCCAAACTCCCATTCATTTCAAAGGTCCTGGAAAAAGTTGTTTGTAACCAACTTTTAAAATTTCTTGACAATAACAAGTTGTTTGATACATTTTAGTCTGGCTTCCGTCAGAAGCACAGCACCGAGACTGCACTTCTTAGAGTGTCGAGTGACATCATTATGAGGGCTGATGTCGGAGAGTGCTCAGTGCTGCTGCTGCTTGACCTAAGCGCAGCATTTGACACTATTGACCACGACATCCTTTTAAATAGGCTCCAACAGTGGGTGGGTTTAGATGGGGTAGCTCTGAAATGGTTTTCGTCCTATCTGTCAGGGAGAAGTGTGGCTGTCGCTATCGACAGCTATGTCTCCTCCACATCTCCCTTGGCCTGTGGGGTCCCCCAGGGTTCAATCCTTGGTCCAATCCTGTTCTCCCTCTACATGTTACCCCTTGGTGCTCTTATTAATAGTTTTGATGGCATATCCTATCACTGTTATGCAGATGATACGCAATTATATGTTTCTTTTAAACCAAGTGATCTCAGCAAACTCACCATCTTACATGACTGTATTGCTGGAATAAATAATTGGATGGCACAAAACTTCCTACAGTTAAATGCAGATAAAACTGAGATACTAGTTATAGGCCCTGAGAGTACCTCGAATGAAATTCGGCGGTCCCTCGGTTCATTGGCATCCAATGTAAGTAACACCGGCAAAAATCTGGGAGTCTTTTTTGATAGCCACTTGAATTTTGAATACCATGTAAAAAAGGTCACAGTCATGTTTCTACCATCTTCGCAATATCGCAAAAATCAAACCAATCCTTACTTCTCAAGACCTCGAAAAAATCATGCACGCATTTATCTCCTCACGTCTAGACTACTGTAACGGACTCTACTCTATCCTCAGCCGCTCTTCTATTAACCGACTACAGTTAGTACAAAACACAGCTGCCAGAATTCTCACTAACACATATCGCAGAGCTCATATAACCCCGGTTTTGGCCGCTCTTCACTGGCTACCCGTTAAATCCAGAATTGATTTTAAAATCCTTTTAATAACTTATAAGGCATTACACGGGCTGGCCCCTCTCTATATCTCGGAATTATTACAGGCAAAGCCCAATGTGAGATCTCTCAGGTCCTCGGACAAGGGCCTTCTGGTCATACCCTCGACCAACCTCAGAACCAAGGGTGACCGAGCTTTTGTAGTAGTGGCTCCCACACTGTGGAACGCCCTCCCAGTGTCGATAAAGAATGCTCAATCTATTAATTGTTTTAAGAACTTGTTAAAAAACACACCTGTTTCGTTTGCACTTTGTTTTATGATATTTTCACCTGACCCACTTCTATAGGTCATTGTTTTGTTTTATCTCTTGTTGTTTTATTATGCCCTTATGTGCCTTGCGCTAACTTGTTTTTACCTGATTGTTTTTATGTGATGTCCACTGTACAGCACTTTGTAACTCTGTTTTGAAAGGTGCTTTATAAATAAAATTTACTTACTTACTTACTTACCTACGGCTGGGATTGTCGTTTCCCTTTGGGGTAGTCGTAGTGACATTCGTGGAAGCAGGAGTCAAAGTTGTTGCTTTAGCAGGCGGCACATGCACCTTGAATAAAGAGGAGACCATCAGGGGAATATTCTGTCAACATCGCTTAACGAAGTCTCATGAGACTTGTCAAAATAGGCCTGGATTTCCCTTTAGCGACGTTGATGGAATACCACCCAGGTTTTTGAGTTCCAACAGTACAATTATCCTTTGGAATTATTGGAATCATTGAAGGATTATTTGTCTTCATTGTCACACACCTTTGGGGGTTTCCTGACATTCTCCATGGCCTGGTTGACAGCTGCAAACTTGTTGGAGATGCAGGCAATCTTTTTCTGAGAGGATACAAATGTAACATAGATAATTGTAATCTACATAATATTCCAATTATCCTAGTCAAGTCAAGTAATTTGTATTTGTTAAGCACATATAAAACAACTTGCGCTGACCAATTGCTGTACATCAGTCATGTCAAAGTCAAATACACAGGGGGCCAAAATAAAGAAAATTGTACAAGTGGAGGGCCGGGCTGGTTCAATGTTTATTAAAACTCGCAATTATTGCACATATTGTAACACAGCCTATATTGCACTTAACATTAATCATTACATTAAATTAAGTCAATCAGTTTATCGATAAATGCTGTCATCGCAGGACTAATCTGTGCTTATGACGAGTTGATCAGAGCGCATAGTGTTGGGAAGTGCAGCATTTTCGTGGGGGTTAGATCAATGGAGAATAACTCTAGCTTCCTTTTAAACCCATTCAGTCTGTCCACTAGATCACACACGGTTTTGTCCCTCCCTTGCAACTGCAGGTTCAGTCCGTTCAAGTGCTGGAAAATGTCACTTAAAAAGCAGACATCTGCCATGAACTCATCGTCTTGCATTTGGGCTAGAAAAGGGGCAGCCTTCTTGTGGTGACAGCACCGGAGAAAGGCAATGATCTCGTGCCTGAGTTCACAAACTCTCTTTAGTGCGTTACCCTTACTTAGCCATCTAATGTCATTATGTACAAGTAAATCACTGTGCTCGGCTGACATATCTGACAAAGGTTTGCGAAACAAACAGTGCTGTAGACTCGAGGTGGCTCTGATGAAATTGATCATCGACATTATATTGTCCATGGTGCCTTTTAACTCACCACTTAGCTTGGCGCAGAGAACGGCCTGGTGTATCAGGCAGTGCAGTGGTTTCATCTGTGGCGTGAGGGCAGCAAGACGAGCGGCGAGTTCCTGCGCGCGCCCAGTCATGGAAGGGGCTCCATCTGTGGCTAGCATGTTGACTCGTTGCAAATTTAGTCCATTCTCGTTGAAAAAGGAAACGATCTTCCCAAAAATGATCTGACCTGTTGTTTGTCCCTCCAGTGGAATTAAACCCAGCAAATCCTCACGAAAGCACTCACCATCAAAGAATCTCACATAGAGACATAGCTCTGCTACATCATTGCCATCGGTAGACTCATCAACAGCTAGCAACATTACCTCTGCCTTTTTTAGCTTGTCCAAAAGCGTTTCAAAAACATCCGTTGCGAGTGCCTCCACTCTTCTAATTGTAGTTGTGTCTGACATTGGGATTTTCCGAATAGAAGTAATGACACTTTTCTTAACCTTTTCATCCGTCACCACGTCGTCTAGAACAGCTAGCATGCATTCTTTGACAGTTTCTGCATCAGTGAACGGCTTTTTATTTTTGGCTAGAATCCATGTTACGCGGAGGGAGGCTGTTGTCGTCCTCTCTTGCTCGGAACAGGACCGGGCCAAGACAGCTTGTCTCTGCTCATAGTTCACAGTTAGGCTATGCACCTTTTGTCTGCGTGCATCCGATCCTTCTGGGTAATTTGTGTTGAAGTTCGAGTGTTGAAGTGTCTTCTCAAATTGTACTCCTTTGAGACAGCGATTGACTCGTTACACAGCAAGCATATTTGTTTTCTATTATCGTTTGTAGTAATCTCAGTAAATAGATATTTCTCTGTCCATTCCTTACTGAACTGGTGATTTTCGTTGCCAATCTTCCTCTTTTTCAGAGTAGACAGCGACATTTTCAATGATACGAGGTCTGTCTTCTAGCTAGTTCACTAAATGCCGCTCAGCTGCGGTTGAACGCTTGACTGAGGAAAAGTCGTTTATTTGTGGCGCGCACAAACGTATCCATGCGCGCAAGGCACGTAGCGTAGGGAATCTTTTTTATTTATTAATAAAGCCTCTTACTGGAGGACATTGACAGAGCCAATTCTTGCCCAAAAACGGCGTTCAATCGGGAATGGACAGAAAAATATATTTAGGCTACTAGGAGCCATATGCTTGCTGTGTAATGTTCTAATAATATCAATTAGGGCTGTCCCAAACGACTATTTTTCTAACGATTAATCTAGCGATTATTTTTTCGGTTAGTCGATTAGTCTAACGACTAATTTAGCGATTGTGTAGGCCCCTTAATTTCCACCTCACTGCTATGTTTAGCCAACTTGAATGCCAACATGGCCATTTAGAAGTCTGTCCATCACCACAACACATAGCTAGCTAGTAGTTACATGGCTAGCTAACGTTACTCTCGCTGCTATGTTATGATTAGCTAAATTGATGCTAACGTAGCATGCGAGCTAGATAACGTAAGTGCGATCACCACAATGACAATAGGCTACTGTAGCTAGCCAGCTACATAGCTAACGTTACTAACACCAGAAGACAAGACATACAAACTGTGGTGAGCTACATTGCTTGTGTAACATTAGCTAGTAGCTATCCATTTTTCACTCATACACGGCCGGAAAAGTGAACAGAAATACAATGGTGACTTACGGTGCTATCTTGCGGCTGTCTTCACAAAGAGCTCCAGGATGCTTTCGCTTGAGGTGCTCGTTCATTGCAGACGTACTGCTGTGATAGGCCATTTCATTTCTGCACAGTTTACAGACCACCACATTGTTTTCTTTTTTTGTAAAGTACTCCCACACTTTGGACGATCGTGGGCGAAGTCTTTTAACTGCCGGCTCTCATGTTTCCACTGGTCGCAGTGGGCCGGATGTGGCCCGCGGGCCGCCTATTGACTAGGCCTACCATACATCAATCGGCTGGAATGTAATAAAGTGCTTATTATCACCTTTTCAGCATATCCATCAGGTCTACCTGCCTATTTTACTAAAAAGGGATGAAGAGTTTTTAAATTATAGTTAAGCAACTTGGCACAGTATTAGGCCATTTCAGTGCATGTTTATGACTATGAAGGTTAATATGCACTAAAGAGGTCTTGTTCCCTGCCAAACCTACCTTTGACTGGTACATTGCTGCTCCCATGTGGCTAATAACACAGAGCAGACCAACATGAAGTCTAGTCTACAGTAAATAATAACAATCAAATTATGTCACAATCATAAGCACATAGGTCTGAATAGCATCCACAATGAAAGGGACTCCGTGAAATACAGTACATAATCAAAGTGTTGAAATCCAAACAGTGTGTCAGTGTGCCAAACTAATGTCTTCCCCTTACAGGTTAAATTACAGCTGTTTAGTAAGTGGCCGATCACAGGAAATGCATTGTTATACTAATAAACCAAATGCAAATATGTATTTCTTGTCAATAGCTTTAATGAACTTTTCACTCTGGTTTTTCGAGTTAAAATGCACTAAACATAATAAATTATAAAAACATAAATAATAACAAGATAACAAACAAACAAACAATCATCCAGTCCAAGAAAGCATAGGACTAAGTAACTAAATACTGTAATAAAGGACTAAGCCCCCCCGATGTGCTGCCACCTTGAGTGGTGGGGGGGCTTAGGGGGACCCTCACCCGAGGGCTCTATCGTCCTTGGGTGGGGCAAACCCAGGGATTAAAGCAAAAAAAAATCTCCTGACTGAAAATGTGTTCAAGCCAAGTCATATTCTCATTTTAACCTCCACATGTTTGTATTTTATAACGTTAGCGTTTTAAGGGAAGAAGATTCTTTTGAACAGCTTTTCTATTGCCAGTTTGCTTTTATGTGATACGCTCGGCGGAGAGGGTGATTGGCTGCCCTTTGCCCCCCCTTGAGGCCCTGTTTAAAAGTAGGGCTTTGGGGAGGGCCAGGAAGATCATGGCTGACCCCGCACACCCAGGACACGGTCTCTTCGCCCCGCTCCCCTCAGGCAGGAGGGTGCAGTCCCTAAAAACTGTGAAGGCCCGACATACAAACAGCTTTTTCCCCACAGCCATCCGGCTCCTAAATGCCGCTGGCCCCCCCCTGACCTGACCCCCTATCTATCTACCCTCCCTCCACCCCCACTGGACTGTCTGGATATGAACACTTGAACACTTGATCTCTGCACTTTATATTTATATTAATTATGACTCTTGCACTTCGATGTTGGTTTGCACTGTCTTGTCCTGTCTTGCACCTGTCCTGCTGTAAACCGTGCTCCATTGTTCCAAACCAAATTCCTAACATGTTTACATGTCATGGCAATAAAAGTCTTCTGATCCTGATTCTGATTTATGTGATATCAATGCTGTTTTCAATTCATGAAATAAAATTGATACTTATTGCAAGGGTTGACTCTGACATGCAAATAATCAGATAATGGGTGTGGCTTAGACAATTAGGGGGAGTGGCTTGTATGAAAGTGGGTGTGGCCTGTCGGTGGGGCCGAGCCGATTTGTAAAATATCTGAACCGTGTCTGTGGCACTTGTGGTTGCTGAGCTAAAGTCCTTTAACCACTAGGCCGGAAAAGCCTTCATTAAAGTGGGTGGCTGCTGCTGGCGTACGTTTGGGCCCAGGGAACGGGCATGGAAAGAGTCACAGTCACCAAACTCTACACACTCCTTGATTGTATCCCTACATTGTACCAAATCAACTTTCAGAGTCCTAGGCCATTCCTGGGAGGCCTTGCACGCGAGCTAGCGGGAACCTGTAGGGAGCTCTAATGCTTGATGTGAAGTGCCTAGTGTAAAAATACATGTTCTCACACGTACAGGGGTACAGGGAGTACAACATGTTGCATTTTCATGCCATTAGGGTTAGGGCTTCCTAGGGTTAGAGATGCATTTGGACTTCTGGAGTACCTCCACTACTTTCAATGGGTTCTGAAGGTCTGAGAGCAAAGGGCTTTCTACCAGGGGTAACTAACCCTGGGTAGAACCTTGGGTTCAAATCTGGAGTGTGTGGGACCAAATGTGTAGATGTGGTGAGCTAATGAAGCTCTTTGAGATTGAGATGAGAAAAGGGCGCTTGTCTCTTTAAGGCCCAGGAGGGAGTTAGCGATTAGCGATGTTAGCTTAGCGCCAGTTTAACAGAAGTAACTTCACTTTTAACATGACTTCCCGTGGTCGTAGCGGGCTGGTTGACGGCTTAAAATGACCGTGGAGACCTGTAGACCTTATCCAGCCATAGTCTTGTGTTTCTACCCCGGGGCATAGCCGGTGTTATTCACGGACAAACACTCCGTAGTAGAGTGGTTCTAGTACACTGGACATATGTAGCAAATTGACGGAAATCCGTCGCGACTTGGAAAAAATTGACGGAAATCCGTCGTAGCGACGGAGAACTTTAATCCCTGGGCAAACCTGACTAAGAGCAGCACATGGCCCTCCAGAAGTGGGGGTTGCGCGTGGGGCCAACCACTCCACAGCACAAAAAGCTAAACTGGTTACGGAAACATTAACGACAAAACGAAAACATCACGGCTTGGGGAAAGAGGGGCTTCCACAGAGGAGGTATATGACGCCGAACAGCCAAAGCCGAAGGGACGCTGTAAGGCCGACCCCCCTGCTAACCCCCAGGACCATCACCAAGATCGCTACATGGAACATCAGGACCATGTTCGAGACCGGGAGGACAGTCCAGGTAGCACAGGAGATGAGGACCTATGGCATCCCTCTCCTGGGACTGAGTGAGACGAGGTGGCTGCAAGCGGGGCAGAAAAAGCTAACATCAGGGGAGATGGTGCTCTACTTGGGACACGCAGAAGAGGGAGCACACCACACAGAAGGAGTGGCCCTCATGCTGGCTCCAGAAGCTCAGCGCTCTCTAATCGGCTGGGAACCAGTGAGACCAAGAATAATCACTGCTCAGTTTGCCACCCAGAGAGAGAACATCAAGCTAAATGTCATCCAGTGCTATGCTCCAACCAACGAAGGCACAGAGGAAAACAAAGACAACTTCTATGACCAGTTACAGGGTGTCTTGGACAGACAGAGAGGGGGCGATGTCACTGTTCTCATGGGAGACTTCAATGCCAAGATCGGAGCTGACAACACTGGGTATGAAGATATCATGGGAGCACATGGGCTGGGCCAGATGAACGAAAATGGAGAAAGGTTCGCAGACCTCTGTTCCATAAACCAGCTGGTCATAGGAGGCAGCAGATTCCCACACAAACGAATCCACAAGGCCACATGGATTTCCCCTGACAAGGTAACAGAAAACCAAATAGACCACATATGTATCAGTCGAAGGTTCAGAGGGTCATGCCAAGATGTGCGAGTGAAGAGGGGAGCAGATGTATCATCAGACCACCACCTCCTTCTGATGACTGCAAAGCTCCGTCTGAAAAGACACCACAACACCAGCAACACAACAGCAAGGTATGACCTGGAACTTCTCAGGAACAGGGAAGTTGAGAAAAGTTTCCAGATAAGCCTCAAGAACAGATTCCAGATACTGCAGGACGAAGGAATGGAGGGAAAGGGAGATGTGGAGACCCGGTGGCAGCAGTCAAAGAAGATCTGGCTGGACACATGCGAGGAGGTCCTTGGGAGGAGGAAGACAAAACACCAGGACTGGGTCTCGGCCGAAACACTGCTGAAGCTAAAGGAGAGGAAAGGGAAGAAGGAAAGGATGAACATAGGTAAGACAAGAGCAGCGAAGGGAAAGGCACAGGAAGCTTACAGCAAGGCGAATAAGGAGGTGAAGAGGGGTTTCAGGAAGGACAGAAAGGCCCACATGGACAGTTTGGCCTCACAGGCCGAAATGGCAGCAGCACAGGGAAATATGAGGGACCTATACAGTATCACCAGACAGCTAGCAGGCAAGTTCCACCAGTCTGGTAAGCCAGTGAAGGACAAGCAGGGCAAACCAATTTCCAGCATTCAGGATCAGCGGGGAAGATGGGCAGAGCACTTCAAAGAAGTTCTTAATCAACCAAACCCAGTAGTCAGGCCAGACATACCACCAGCAGATACACATCTACCAATAAATTGTGAGAAACCCAGCAGGGCAGAGATCAGACAGGCTATCAGGGCTCTGAAGTCAGGAAAGGCTGCAGGGCCGGAAGGAATACCAGCAGAAGCAATCAAGGCTGACATCGCAACCACCACGGAGATGCTCCACAGCTTCGCAACAATCTGGGAGGAGGAGAGGGTGCCGGAAAACTGGAAGGAAGGAGTTATTATCAAAATTCCAAAGAAAGGAGACCTAACCTGCTGCAACAACTACAGGGGAATCATGCTTCTTTCAGTACCAGGCAAAGTCCTGAACAGAGTGTTACTGGAGAGAATGAGAACTGCAGTTGATCCCCTACTTCGAGGCCAGCAGGCAGGTTTTAGGAGTAACAGATCCTGTGCCGACCAGATTGCCACACTACGCATCATAGTGGAACAATCTATAGAGTGGAACTCCTCCCTATTCATACATTTCGTAGATTACGAAAAGGCCTTTGATAGCGTGGACAGAGAGACACTGTGGAAACTAATGAGGCACTACGGAGTCCCTGAGAAGATCATCTCCCTGGTCCAGAACACCTACCAGGGAATGACTTGCAGGGTCTTACATGCAGGCCAGACGTCAGACAGTTTCGAGGTCAAGACCGGAGTGCGACAGGGATGTCTACTGTCACCCTTCTTGTTCCTCCTGGTCATAGACTGGATAATGAAGACCATCACAGCGGGCAAGAAGGAAGGCATACAGTGGACCCTCTGGTCACAGCTTGATGACCTTGATTTTGCTGACGACCTGGCACTCCTGTCACACAGCTATAACCACATGCAGGACAAGACCACCCAGCTTTCAATCACATCCCTTGCAGCAGGCCTCAGGATGAACAAGGAAAAGACCAAACTGATGAGGATTAACACCCCGAACACCACCCCCGTCATCATAGACGACAGACCCATCAGAGAAGTTGACTCCTTCACCTACCTTGGCAGCGTCATTGACAAGCAGGGTGGCACAGACAGTGATGTCACTGCTAGGGTAGGCAAAGCCAGAGCAGCATTTATCATCCTGAAGAACATCTGGGCCTCAAGGGAAATAGTTACTCCAACGAAGGTGCGCATCTTTAACTCTAATGTCAAAAGTGTCCTTCTCTATGGCTCAGAAACATGGAGAATGACAAAGAAAACATTGCAGAAAATCCAGACTTTCATCAACATCTGTCTGAGGCGCATCTTCAAAATCAGGTGGCCAGATAAAATCAGTAATAAGGAACTGTGGCAGAGAGGGAGCCAGGAGCCAGTAGAGAGCCAGACCAGGAGACGGAAGTGGGGATGGATTGGTCACACCCTGCGCAAACCAGCAGCTACCATCACACGACAGGCCCTGACATGGAACCCACAGGGAAAGCGGAAAAGAGGAAGGCCCAGAAACAGCTGGAGGCGGGACTCTGAGGCGGAGTTGAAGAGGCAGGGTACCAGCTGGGGAGAGGTGGAAAAGAAAGCCCAGAGCCGTGATGGATGGAGAAGAGTCGTTGATGGCCTTTGCTCTGCAAGAGATCCAACGGCATAAGTCAAGTAAGTCAAGTCAAGTAACTAAATACGAACAGGAAAGTGTATTTGGTCAAAACAAAACGTAACCATTAAACCAACTCTTCCACCTATAACATAAGTGAAAATAACGGTGGTCAAAATTGTCTGGTTTATTGCTTGACATAGTTTTTTTGTTAATTCCACGTTCTGCACCAGAGCAGGAATTGACGTGACAACATCAGTACACCGGGGCTCACAGAACGGTCCGCAGCGTCCGTACACATCTCTGGCACACATCGCAAATTAGTACGTTGACCCAGACAACTGTGAGAGGGTGCAGGCCATCGGCAGGGGCAGAGCCTTCACCTCGCCGAGCTTCTTCCAGGGGCACGAGGGGGCTGAGTCCTTGCTGGTAGGCATATAGGTAGTAGCAGTCCACAGCAGCACAGTTCTGGTCTATCTTGGCCAGAGACCAGGAAAGCGCAATACTGTTCTGATTCTCGTCCTGGACCCGGGCCAGCTTGAGTTGAGGCTGCTGGGGAAGGAGGGTGCCCTTTGCGGCTGGGGGCAGTGGCTTCATGAGGACCTGGAACAGTACACGTCGTCGGTTCTGAACCACATAGTGAACTGCACCAACTCAGTCACCGTGGACAAACGGGTCCGGGTCTACCCCAACACGAAGCCATGGATGACTGGGAAGGTCCAAAAACTGATCAACGAGAGTGACAACGCCTTCTTCGCAGGGAAGCGCACACCGCTGTACAGCTCCACCAGGGCCAACCTAAAGCGCGGCATCAAAGCGGCCAAGGCAGAGCACAGAGAGAAGATTGAGGAATGCCTCCTGAGCAACGACTCCAGGCGGATGTGGCAGGGGGTTCAGCAGATGACAAACTTCAGAGCCAACAGGCTCACAGCCGCAGAGGACGACCCCCTGCTGGCGGGACAGCTGAACACCTTCTACGCCCGGTTCGACGAGGGGCGAACGGAGGTAACCGCAACACAAACACCACTCTCTCCAGCTCTCAGCAGCCTCACCCTCACAGAGCATGAGGTGAGACGCGTACTGAAGGCGGTGGACCCCAGGAAAGCCTCGGGGCCGGATGGCGTCCTGGGACGGGTGCTGAGAGACTGCGCCGACCAGCTGGCCGGGGTTTTCACCAACATCTTTAACCAGTCCCTGTCCCAGGCCACCGTCCCACCCTGCCTGAAAACCTCAACTATCATCCCAGTCCCGAAGAAAAGCACGGTGAGCTGCCTAAACGACTACCGCCCGGTGGCACTCACACCAATCATCATGAAGTGCTTCAAGAAACTAGTCCGGGCCCACATACTCACACGCCTCCCGCCCAACCTGGATCCATACCAGTTCGCCTACAGAGCCCACAGGTCCACAGAGGACGCCATAGCGACGACTCTCCACGCCACTCTATCCCACCTGGAGAGGGGAAACAGCTACGCGAGACTGCTCTTCGTGGACTTCAGCTCCGCCTTCAACACCATCCTTCCAGACAGGCTAGTGACCAAACTACTAGACCTGGGTCTATGTGCGTGGATCAAGGACTTCCTGACCGACCGCCCCCAGAGGGTGCGGGTGGGCCCCCACACCTCCACAGCCCTCAGCCTCAGCACTGGGTCCCCCCAGGGCTGCGTGCTAAGCCCCATCCTCTACAACCTCTACACCCACGACTTCACCCCCGTCCACCCCAGCAACTACATCGTAAAGTTTGCAGACGACGCCACCGTGGTGGGATGTATCTCGGGGGGGGACGAGGCGGCGTACAGGGATGAGGTAGAGCAACTGAGCAAGCTGTGCAAGGTTAACAACCTGCTGCTAAACAAGTCAAAGACCCAGGAATTCATCGTAGACTTCAGGAGGAAAAAGTCTGAGATCCAGCCCCTGCTCATCGACGGAGAGAGCGTGGAGAGAGTCTCAACCCTCCGATTCCTGGGACATCACATGCGGGATGACCTGGCCTGGAAGGACAACACAAAAGGCACCATCAAGAGGGCACAACAGCGGCTATACACCCTGAGATGCCTCAGGAAAGAACACAACAAGCAGGAGATACTGGTGGCCTTCTACCACGGCGCAGTGGAGAGCATCCTCACCTACGGCATCTGCAACTGGTTCCACAGCTGCACAACAGCGGAGAGAAACGCGCTACAGAGAGTCGTGAGAACAGCACAGAAGATCACCGGCGCCCCCCTCCCCTCTCTGGAAGAGCTGTACAACACACGCTGTCTCAGGAAGGCCTCCAAGATCTCCAGGGACCCGACCCACCCTGGGCACGAACACTTTATCAGGCTGCCCTCGAATAGGAGGTACAGGACCCCGGCCGCTAAGACAAACAGACTGAAGAACTGCTTCTACCATAGGGCCGTCAAGGCCCTGAACACAGCAAAGGCCTAAGTTCTGGGCCCAGGACAGTCCGGACGGATTGTATGGCAGCTAGTGCTGAGGCACAAACATGTACATTTCAAGCCTGCAAACTGTGACACTTTAAAATAACGTGAAAAAATACTTTTGTGCAATATGACAACCCTAGTTGACTATCTGTGCAGTATAGTACAGTGGATTGTGTACATAGCCTTTATTTATGTAAACCAGCTCCTTACCTTGTGATTTTATGCTTTTTCTAAAATGTGTTTTTTTTCCCCTTTCCTAACACCAGGGGAGCCACCCCTCCTAAATTTCGTTGTTTGGTACCTGTACTGTAGCAATGACAAATAGTCCATCCATCCATCCATCCATCCATCCATCCATCTTCAGAGCACAAGACAAGACAGGTAACTGGGGGACGTTAGACGGCAGGGAGAAAGGTTTAGAAGGCGATGTGGTGGTAGTCGGCGCTGTCGTCGTCGTCGTTGTTGAGAGGTTTTTGGACGGCGAGCCCCCCTGTGAGATGATGATGAACAGATTAAACTAGTCTCTCTGAGACCTTTTTCACCTGAAGTCACCTTAAGCACTACTACTGTTTGCACACACCCCTGGTCACTGTGAACATTCAATTACACTTTCCACAACTGCTGTTTGCACTTACTACCTTCGCACATACCATATCTTTGCAGATTTGTACATACCTCTTTTTTTGATATAGCCTCTAATTTATATCTGTGGACAATTAAGTTGAATCTAATCGAAGTTGTTGTTATTATCCGGGCCTTTCTTTTGTCAATGTCGTTGATATTCTCTGTATAGTTATTCTCTGTCAGAATAGTAGTGTGATGATGGATCAATGAATGCGGGGGAAGGGGAGAGAGAACTTAGATACTGTGTGTGTGCGCATGTGCGTGTGTGTCTGTGTGCAGTAGAAAACAAACAGAATATGATGTTTATATCTCCTTGTTTCAGACGATGAGACAACTGAGAACTCCTGGCCAGCCTTGTGGACTGAAAGTCAGGCTAAGGAATTTAAAACAAGGCATCCTTGGTTACAGTGGAGGGACAGAAAATTAGGTAATATCAGCACACATGAAAAGGCAAAGCTGATATAAACAATTGAAATTCATAAAGTCAATGACTATGCAAATGAGAGTTAATTCAGGGTCATCTTTAATGTGCATTAATTTAAGACATTTACCATTCAATTACTATATTGTAATGTTAGTTATCAATAGTTGTCAGATAATTAGCTATTGAAAGAGTGTAATGTTTTCCTCCTTTCATCTGCTTTTCAAGCATTTGCTAGCCATGGTGTGAAGATTGTAAACAGTTTATTAAATACTTTAGATTTAATTTAATTAAAATGTTGGCCCTGTTCAGCAGATGTTATTGCTAATATAGATACAAAACGTGTATGATGATGCTAATTAGTCGTGGTTTTGTTTACTTCCAGGTTGTGCTATTTGCAGGTCCATAAAATCAACTGCCATCCTCACAGAAAAAAGAGTGCCCATATCTGAGGAGTGGGTGTCCTTTAAGATCCAGTCTTTAAACACAGACAGATCAACGGCTCTGACCTCTTTGAGGAACAAGATTCGACGACATGAGACGTCCAGGGCACACGCAATAGCCCAGGAGCTCACTGAAAAGGGTGGACAGGATTTGCTTGGAAATTTGGTGAGAGCTGTGTCAGAGACTGTGTTGGTGAGACAGATGCTGTATTCAGAACAGCATACTATCTTGCAAAGATGAACCGACCTTTCACTGACCATGATGATCTCATTGAGCTTCAAGAAAAACATGGTGTCAACATGGGTACTAGTCTGCACTCAAGGTACAGTTCCACAAAAATTGTAAAACATATAGCAAAAGAGATGCAGAAAAAATTTGTTCACAGTCTTGTGTCATCTTCAAGCAAGTTGTCTGTTCTCATTGACGAGGCTACATCTCTCAGCCACAAATCTGCCATGATTGTCAGCCTGAAAGCCTCAGTAGATGGAGCCAGTGGCGGCTGGTGCACAAATTTTTGGGTGGGGCACAGCAGTGTGGCGGGGGGCTCCCCTTCGTCGCGCGCAGCGCGAGCGATTTTTTTCGCGTGCACGATTTATTTTCGCGTGCATGCGCATAAAACACGCACTGGCGTTACAACCATTGTATAATTTCAACTTTCACCCTTAAAATGACCGTGTGGGCCATGGAGAAGTTACCCTGTCAACTACAGACACTGAGGTGGAAGAGTGACCGGTCTATGGACGTCGGTACGGTCCAATACCCAGTGTCAGACAAGGAGGAAGTCTAGTCCACAAGGCTAGTACAGGCCTCACAGGTCACAGCTACACTCAGGTTAATAAAGGTAGCAGATTAATATGTGTACTATGTGTCTGTGTGACATGGCTACATCAATGAGCAGAGATGAATGCTGCAGTCAGTAGTACAGTACTATCTATTTCATAGACACATGATGGATGATGATGGAGGTCAACACATCACAGCAGGTCAACACATTCAATGATGTATCACAACCAGACCATGTCAGAAAGTTAACACAACCAGACCATGTCAGAAACACAACCAGACCATGTCTGTAACACAACCAGACCATGTCAGAAACACAACCAGACCATGTCAGAAACACAACCAGACCATGTCAGAAACACAACCAGACCATGTCAGAAACAGAACCAGACAATGTCAGAAACACAACCAGACCATGTCTGTAACACAACCAGACCATGTCAGAAACACAACCAGACCATGTCAGAGACACAACCAGACCATGTCAGAAACACAACCAGACCATGTCAGAAACACAACCAGACCATGTCAGAAACACAACCAGACCATGTCTGTAACACAACCAGACCATGTCAGAAACACAACCAGACCATGTCAGAAACACAACCAGACCATGTCAGAAACACAACCAGACCATGTCAGAAACACAACCAGACCATGTCTGTAACACAACCAGACCATGTCTGTAACACAACCAGACCATGTCAGAAACACAACCAGACCATGTCAGAAACACAACCAGACCATGTCAGTAACACAACCAGCTGAGTTAAAGAAAACCAACTCTTACCTTTGATGACAGAACATGAGCCGTGTTTACCCGTACCTCCGCCTTGCCCCGTGCATATTGCTATGAATAGTTCGAAGATAGGTGCTTGCACGTTAGGTGCGAGGCTGCTTGGTTAACCCATTAGCGGGAACATTATTAGTTGCACAAAATAGGCTGATTTAATTGACCATGAACATCAGAGACAGACATTACGAATGTTCATTTAAAATACTCCGGAAGCCCGAAGTCCGGAAAACCGGAAGTCGGGAGTCCTCAGCATAATGCATTGTCTGCAATACAACCGGAGATTCAGGGACGCACATTTGTGTAAGTATTCGTCCTGGCATAGACTTGCAATGACCGGCGTCCCGACTCCTCCCCCTATGTATTTTAACAGTGAGTTTTACACACACACACAGATAAAAATGTTTATTGTATTGGAGGATTTTTAATGAATGCTGATAGGCGCCGACAGAATATCAGCCGCATTTTGTGAATAAACAATGTTTATTTAAAAAAAAAACTTTTACAAATCGCAACTAGGAAGTGAAGGTGGGGGCGGCGCCCCAGCGCCCTCTATCGGCCAGCCGCCACTGGATGGAGCTACTCCTGAATTGTTGTTCCTGGAGCTGGTTGAGCTGGAGAGCCAAAGAGCAGAGGGCATAGAAGAAGCTCTACTGAGCTGTTTGGACATTGCAGGCTTCAGTGAAGAGTGGCTTCAAAAGAACTGGGTCTCATTTATTTCTGATGGAGCAAGTGTCATGTTAGGCAAGAAGTCTGGTGTGGCAACCAGGCTGACTGCAAGGTACCCGAACCTCTTCACATGGCACTGCATGAACCACCGTTTGGAACTGGCTGTATCTGATGCTGTGGATGAGGTTCAGGCAATCAACCACTTCAAAGCGTTCATGGAGAAGATCCACAATCTCTACAGTCAGTCTAATAAAAATTCACGGGAGCTTCTGGAAGCAGCACAAGAAGTGGGCTCACAAGTCCTGAAAATTGGCAGAGTTTTAAGTACACGATGGGTGGCCAGCAGCTTCCGTTCTGTACAGGCTGTGTGGAGGTCGTATGAAGCACTCAACAGGCACTTTGAAAATGCTGCAGAAGACCAAACAAGAAACAGCAAAGAGAGACAAACTTACAGAGGCCTGGCACGTCGTATGCAAAGCAAGTTTATGGGCGACGGTAAATACTATTGAGGATGTAATAGATGCTATGGTGTCTCCACCTCTACTAAGTCGCACCAGTCCACGGACACTCACCTGTTTTAAGCTATTGGTTCTTGTTCAGGCTGCTCGACGGGTGACCCCAAGGTCCCTCTTGTATGGAGCAGAGTGCACTCCGTACAATGTCTCAGTTGTAAACTAACGGGTCTAAAGGCAAACTGGTTAGGTGAACAAACAACGGATAACAACTTCTAGTTTTTATATTTTATTTAAAAAGTTTATAAAAGGTTAGTACACGTTATTACAGTAAGATTCCTCAGCCGAGGTTTCCTATAAAAGCTGTTCTCCCTACTCTTTCGAGCGGGTGTTCCTTTTCTAAAAGGTGATTGAGTTAGTTTTTAACTTTGTATGTTATAAATTCCGGTATGTTATAAATTCCTGTTATAAATTCCTGGAAGGGAAGATTCTAGTATGTCAGATATTCGTTAACCAGAGTCTAAAGGTTCAAATTCTGTTTCCGTAGTCTCAGAAGAGATGTGGAAGAACGAACAAAACTGTCTGTGTGTGCTCAGTATTTATCCTGTTAGTCCTGTGTGACTTTGGACTCATGTATGATGCACTGTCTGAACTTGCAACCCTATCTCAGCAACTCCAGGCCCATTCAACCACACTCTTGAGAGCAAACCAGCTTCTGAAGCGCACCATCAGAGTGCTGGCAACATTCAAAGACACCCCAGGAGAGAAAACAGAGGAGGCACTGACAGCACTGGGTTTGGGACATTTGGGATCAGTTCCCCTGGAGTCAAATGCAAAGCTCACACCAATCAATGCAAAGCAGTTCCTCCAAAGTCTGATCAACAACATGGAGAAGCGCCTCTCATTTGAAGGTGAAATGCTTCTTGATCTCAATGTTCTGGATTCTTTGTGAAGCGCAAGCAGTTAATGGTATGAGAGATTTCCTTGAGCACCCAGACAGTGAGCCTGAAAGCCTAAAGCCACTCATACGATGCATGCAGACCATCCCTTGCAGCACTGCCGAATGTGAAAGGGGCTTCAGTCTCATGAACAATATATGCACGGACAAGAGATCTACACTGTTGTTGTCCAATGTCAGTCATTTGATGATGATCAGCATCAATGGGCCCCCTGTAAGTCTTTTTGAGCCAAGGAAGTACATCACAACATGGTTGAGAAGCCATCGTTCTGCCACACAAGCAAGGAGGCAATGCAAACCTCAGATGGCCGAGTACAAGCATATTTGGAAAGCTTTGTAGACTACCAGGCTGTTTTTTTTTTTTTCTTATTTGAAGCGTTTGACTTGTAGCAGTTCTTGTGGCAGTTCTTGTAACAGTTCTTTCTTTCTTGCATTTAAGCTGAGAGTACATAGTGATGGTGATTAACACGAAAGAGTAGAAAATCAGTCCACCCCCCTGCTGTAAATGCCATTGGTTGTTAAAGTCTTGTTTTGTTTATAATACATTGAAATGTTTGTAAACACATAACCAGTCGTTCAGAATGCTCTAATATGTAGATGCATACTGTATGCATAAGTGAGTATGGTGGTGCTTATGGGGTGTCGCTACGGGACGGGTGTCGCTCCAGGACACGTCGCTCTGGGACGGGTGAGCATGAAGCTGGGAGGGGAAAATCACAGTATACCCACTAGAAAAAACTAGACTACACCACTGCCTGGATCCACCAAACAAAAAACAACAAGTTTAGAACACCACAGCAGAAATCGTCCAGCTCCGACTGACAAATCAGTTAGGATTTCAGAACACTAGAAAGAACCTAGAACACTCTCCACTAGACTCATGATGACAATGAGGATACTCTGTACAAGTACAAGAGTGATTGGAATAAACATGGGGCAACCGCCTTACTGTAGAACTACAAATATAGGACAGTGACCTCACCGTGGGAATGAATTAACTGGATGAGGTTAGGCAAAATACAACTGGACTTGAAAAGCCAGCTAAATGACAGCACCACACCTATTGATTTGAAAGCTGCTTATAGAGGCCAAAGAGTGGATCATGTCCTAATAAATGGATAGTATAGTGGAAGTGGAGACATTGTACATGCAGTAAATGGCATTGATTCCACAACATGTTGGAACCATTCCTATGAGATTCTGGTCCATGATGACATGATTGCATCACACAATTCAGATTTTTCAGGTGCACTTTCAAGCTGTGAATCTCCTGCTCTACCACATCCCAAAGGTGTTCTATTGGATTCAGATCCTTTTACTGGAGAGACCACTGAAGAACACTTCAGTTTATTGTCCATGGAACCAGTTTGAGATGGCTTTTGCTGACATGACATGGTGCACTATCATGCTGGAAGTAGCCATTAAAAGATGAGTAAATCATGGCCATGAAGGGATGCACATAGTTAGCAACACTACTCAAATAGGCGGTGGCATTCAAGTGTGCCAAGAAAACATTCCCCACACCATTACACCACCTGAATGAATGAGAAGGTGTACTTTTTTTCCTAATAAAGAGTATGTATATATATATATACACACACACCTATTTATTTATTATGTTTTCTTTTTTCGAGTTCCTCCACCTCGTCTTCATCATGCCGAACCCCCCCCCCCACGCTGTACTCCACTGGCTCGCTAAACGGCATGAGGGCATGAGGATACACACCAGCTTCTCCATACAGAGGTATGCAGTATCTTCTACCATGAAGTACCCATCAGGAGAGTACTTTGCGTAAATTGAGGACTGTTTCAGGATGAAACTCTTGTGTACGGATCCATGGTCGCCAACAAAGGTGTGTATGAACTTGCCATCGCTTTCAAAGATGGCCTGCAGCTGGACAGAGGTGAACCCAGCAGTGGTGCTTTTGCATGGCCAGAAGCACACTCAGGGCCTCTCTGGAAATCCAAAAGTCTTTCATCAGGTCTTGACTTAAGGAAGAGCAATCGAGCGCTGATTGACCTAACTCCTTTTCGGCCAATCAGCACCTTTCATTAACGTACCCAAGGAAGTTTAAACAACGCACCCACTCCCGCCAGTAAAGCTGAGCTCAGTTCGTCATCATGGAGGGAAGGACACCAAACACGGTAAATATCAACTGGTTACCATGTATTTTACCGGCCTTTTGACTGTTAACGTTACACAAGTGGTAGTACTACCGTAGCTGTTGGCTAGATCTGATTAACATGTTAACTGTAGCTGTTAACATGGAGCAGTTGAGCTTGTTACTGCTGCAGCTATTTGGCTAGCTTAGTAGAGCTAGCTGGCTAGCGCATTAACTGGAATGATAGCTAGCTACCTACATAGATAGCTAGCTACTACAAGCCGTTTTCGCCATGGCTCGTCGGAGCTCTGGTAACAAGTAGCCTACTGAACAATTCGGTGAACGAATCTTTTCAATGAACTGATTCTAATGATTCAGTATGTTAGTGTAATACTTGGGATAAATGATTCCAAGGAAAGCTCTCAATCGAATCCCATGTGTTCTGTGTCTTGGACTCAGCTACTCTTCAACTCCTGCTGGAGATAGAACAGGAACACGAGCAGAGAGGTTCTGTTACCAGCCTGGTCCACCCTGGTGAGGACCTCAAGCCTTCTGCAGTGGTTGACGCCAGCCTGCTTCTGTCTGGTGAGGAGGCCATGCCTTCTGTAGCCAGTCTGCTTCAGCCTAGCCAGGACCTGAAGCCAGCAGTGACTGACACCAGCCTGGTCAACTCAAACCAGGACCTCAAGCCTGTAAGCAGTGCTCCTACTGTCCCTCTCTGGTACACTGTTGTACTGTTATTCTCATTTTTGATCTTTATTATCTTTATTAATACTTTATTCATTTATTTTACAACCAGTCACTGGAATGTCCAGTTCATACCAGCCTGGTCACCAGCCTCCAATCCGGAGCCTCAGATGTGGCAGGCCATGACAGCATGGTGTGGGAGCCCATGTTTAAAATGGACTCAGCTACTCTTCAACTCCTGCTAGAGATAGAAGAGGAACAAGAGCAGAGCGGTTCTGTTACCAGCCTGGTCAACCCTGGTGAGGACCTCATGCCTATAATTTAAATTGTAGTTTTAAAATGCAGTCTTGTATTGAAAATGTAAACCTTGGTGCATGGGGATATCATTGAAATATTGGTGAAATTGGCTCACATCACATACTGTTTTTCTTGTTTCCAAGCAATTCAAGAAACAAATACTGTTATATATCTAATTCATTGGTGTAGGGTTTATTATTAATGGCTTTTAAAATACTTTATGTAGTTTTTAAGAGTTCTGAGAGGGGGAAAGGATATGTTTGTTGTCAAATATTGTTGTCTTCAGAGACAAAAATCTGTTGTGATCCTCAGCCCCCATTCTGGCCACCAGCCTCCAATCCGGAGCCTCAGATGTGGCAGGCCTTGACAGCATGGTGTGGGAGCCCATGTTTAAAATGGACTCAGCTACTCTTCAACTCCTGCTGGAGATAGAACAGGAACACGAGCAGAGAGGTTCTGTTACCAGCCTGGTCCACCCTGGTGAGGACCTCAAGCCTTCTGCAGTGGTTGACGCCAGCCTGCTTCTGTCTGGTGAGGAGGCCATGCCTTCTGTAGCCAGTCTGCTTCAGCCTAGCCAGGACCTGAAGCCAGCAGTGACTGACACCAGCCTGGTCAACTCAAACCAGGACCTCAAGCCTGACAAACCTGTAAGCAGTGCTCCTACTGTCCCTCTCTGGTACACTGTTGTACTGTTATTCTCATTTTTGATCTTTATTATCTTTATTAATACTTTATTCATTTATTTTACAACCAGTCACTGGAATGTCCAGTTCATAACAGCCTGGTCCACCCTGGTGAGGACCTCAAGCCTTCTGCAGTGGTTGACGCCAGCCTGCTTCTGTCTAGTGAGGAGGTCATGTCTTCTGTAGCCAGCCTGCTTCTGTCTGGTGAGGAGGTCATGTCTTCTGTAGCCAGCCTGCTTCTGTCTGGTGAGGAGATCATGCCTTCTGTAGCCAGCCTGCTTCTGTCTGGTGAGGAGGCCATGCCTTCTGTAGCCAGCCTGCTTCAGCCTAGCCAGGACCTGAAGCCAGCAGTGACTGACACCAGCCTGGTCAACTCAAACCAGGACCTCAAGCCTGACAAACCTGTAAGCAGTGCTCCTACTGTCCCTCTCTGGTACACTGTTGTACTGTTATTCTCATTTTTGATCTTTATTATCTTTATTAATACTTTATTCATTTATTTTACAACCAGTCACTGGAATGTCCAGTTCATACCAGCCTGGTCCACCCTGGTGAGGACCTCAAGCCTTCTGCAGTGGTTGACGCCAGCCTGCTTCTGTAGCCAGCCTGCTTCTGTCTAGTGAGGAGGTCATGTCTTCTGTAGCCAGTCTGCTTCTGTCTGGTGAGGAGATCATGCCTTCTGTAGTCAGCCTGCTTCTGTCTGGTGAGGAGATCATGTCTTCTGTAGCCAGCCTGCTTCTGTCTGGTGAGGAGGTCATGTCTTCTGTAGCCAGCCTGCTTCTGTCTGGTGAGGAGGTCATGCCTGCTTCAGCCTATTCCAGACCTGAAGCCAGCAGTGACTGAAACCAGCCTGGTCAACTCAAACCAGGACCTCAAGCCTGACAAACCTGTAAGCAGTGCTCCTACTGTCCCTCTCTGTTGTACTGTTATTCTCATTTTAGATCTGTATTATCTTTATTAATACTTTATTCATGTATTTTACAACCAGTCACTGGAATGTCCAGTTCATAGCTGTTCTGTAAAGGTTTTTTTCTGCATTGTCTTTCTTAGGTCATGGCCACCCTAAAGCCTACAATGATAGACACTAGCCTTCTCCAGGCAAGTGAGGATATCAAGTCCAATGCATTCCTCAGCCTGCTTCAGCCTAACCAGGACATCAAGCCTGCTGTAGTGATTGACACCAGCCTGGTAAAGTCTCCTATGGTGAAAGGGAAGAAGAAAGGATGTGGATGGTTCTGTGGTCTTTGGAGAGCCATTAGAAGGGGTCGAGGAAAAGACAAACCTGTAAGCAGTTTTTTGTTTTGTTCAGGTTGTTTGTTATTGTCTTGTAACACTGTTATACAGACTGTTATTGTCTGTTACACTGTTGTACTGTTTAATCTCATCATCTTGTTTTGTCATGTAGTGATGACAGAACGTTTTGTAAACAATGTCATTTGTCAAATTAAAAGACAGCAAAGACAGCTTCTCCTCAGACGAGAGTATTAGAAAGACAGATGGCGAGCACAACATAGTTAGTGCCTAAAGAAATTGCAACTGCTGCAATTTGGCAGCATTTTGGGTTCCGACTGAATGAAAAGCGAGAGCCAACAAATCTTGACACGGCTGTGTGCAGGTTTTGTGATTTGATCACAAATCAATCCATGTGATTTTTAATCCCGTGGTAATACTGTATACCGCAGTTAAACTTGGGGAAGGTTTAACGGTGTCAAAAATGTGAACCACTTGACCCTAGTCAAGGCATCAATTACTTAAACTGATCAGAGCTCCATATTTCCCTCACCTTCAGCCTTTGTTTTTACCTGGGTATAGTTGTATGTCTTGCTCTATTACTGTGGTGTCCAAGATCTTAGACAAACTATGTATGTTTCTCCCATGTGTAGGCCACCCTGGCAGACTACGCTCCAACCGTCTCTCCCATGATCCCGGCATTAGTGGTGGACTGTGTCAAGGAGATTGAACACAGGGGGATGCACGAGGTCAGTCGTCATTTTAATAGGAACATAGATGGGCTTTACAAATGTCAGCACAATTGACATATCTGACTAACATTGTCAATGCATCGTTGTTGCATAGATATTATAGCTCTTTCCCCCTTACTCTTTGGCATTCCCTTTCATACAGAATCAACTTTATTTCAATGTGTATCAGTGTATTCAGTGTATTCACTAAATCACACTCTTCTTTTTGTTTCTCTTTCATCCCCTCGTCCCCAGACGGGTCTGTACGGTGTTTCGGGCGCCGAGCGTACGGTGAAGAAGCTGAAGGAGAAGTTCCTGAGGACAAAGACGGCGCCGCCCCTCTGCAAGGTGGAGGACATCAACTCCATCACAGGTCTCCTCAAACACTTCCTGAGGAAACTGCCAGAGCCACTGCTCACCTTCCGCCTCAACCGCACCTTCATGGAGGCAGCAGGTTGGTCCATACCATAGTAGTTACCGCCTAAGCACATGTGCATGCATGTTCCATTGCAAACATAGTCGTTTTTCCTTTCATTTTGTAACCCTTTGGTAGAGCTTCGTGGAAACGTGCAGAACTTATCATGGCCTTGTACTATCGTTATTGCATGCAAGTTAAATTAATTCCACTCCTTGCCCACAGAAATCAAAGATGATGACAATAGCCTTGCAATGATATACCAGACCATCAGTGAGCTGCCTCAACCCAACAGACACAATCTGGCCTTTTTGATGATCCATCCACCGTTCCTCTGTGTCGACCTCAATCTCTGGTGATTTTCATTGAAAATAACTTATTTCAGCAGACCGCAGCCCAAAACATTTTATATCGGCCATGGCCATCCACGCAGTTCTGCGCGGATGCCCAGGGCCTAACGTTACACGCATTTTCCCATGATCAACTCGTTGCTACGCAACGCTAGATAACTCGACGTAGAAGAAGAATAAAAATAGAATAGAGCTTGCGTCTCTGACGTAAGCAGCAAGCACGATGCAATGCATTGTGGGAAGATTAGGCAGGAAGCGATTGTTTTTAAATACATAGAATGACTATCTAATGGTACAACACAGCTACACGTGCAAGGTCTATAGAAGAAGAACGATAAACTGACAGGAAAATTGCATCTAGCTAAAATAAAATGAATCTGGGCACTAAACGATCAAAGGGTGGGACAGAGAAAAAGAGGGACAAATCGAAGAAAGCTCTATTGGCAGAGGGGGGGAAATTAACAAAAATAACCGATCTGTTCGCGAAGCAAGCAGCAGGTACTAGCGTGATTCCTTCAACTAGCACTAGCGTTGAACTTGTGGAGGGAGACGACGAGGGAGAGAAACATGGAGACAAGCAAGAGGAAGTGGCAGAGGAATCAGACATGGACACGGGACTTGTGGCAGAAACAGTTAATCATGACAAGCAAAAGGCGTTGGAAATTACCGGTACATTGTCAGAGGGAACGGCGGCCGCGGGAGCAATGAGCGGAGCTGGTAGGATGGCTACAGAGGAGCAGTATGATTTTTTGGTGAGAGAGCTGTGGGCCAAAGAACAGGGCTGGGACGACCCCATCCCGGAGCATCTCGCTGACCAATGGAGAGAGTGGGAAGAAGAACTCCCCCTGCTCTGCGAGATCGCCATCCCCCGGAGTTACTTCACTTCGATGGTCGACCTGGAGACCAGTGAGATTGACCTGCACGTCTTCAGTAACGCTTCGGAGACCGCTTACGGGTCAGTGGCTTATCTTCGGGCTAAGGACAAGGGAGGAGAGGTCCACGTCGCCTTCGTCCTAGCCCGATCCAGGGTAGCCCCACGAAAGCAGCAGTCGATCCCGCGCCTGGAGCTCTGCACAGCTCTGGTTGGCGCACAGTTAGCTAAGTTGGTGAAGGAAGAACTCACCTTACCTGTGCGTGATACCGTCTTGTGGTAGGACTCTACGACCGTTATCACCTGGCTCCAGTCCCAATCCTGCCGGTACAAGGTGTTTGTAGGAGTCCGAGTATCGGAGATCCAGGAACTGGTAGGAGCGGAGTGCTGGAGGTACATAGACACCGGACAAAACCCTGCAGATGTTATCACTAGAGGGACGTCCCTTGCCAGTCTTGTCCTCCCTAACTCTTACAACAACGGACCAGAGTTCCTCCGGCTACCAGAAGAGGAGTGGCCCACCCAACCATCCCTGATGAAGAGTCAGGATGAGTCGGAGATCAAGAAGTCCCTCTTCTGCGGGCTGAGTCAAGATCAGGCCCCGGAGGGCCTCAACATGGATGACTGCCTGACATTGGTGAGCCTCCAGAAGAAAACGTTCCTCTGGCACCACCCAGAGTTTCCCACTACTACCGACCTCAGTGCAGCTGACTACGAGGAAGCGGAGCTCCTGGTGTGGCAGAGAGCGCAGAGGGACTCCTTCCCAGAAGAAAGGGAGTGCCTGACACAAGGAAAGCCAGTCGCATCAGACAGTCGACTCCTGACCCTAGCCCCGGAACTTGACGCCCAGGGGCTCATCAGAGTGGGTGGCAGGTTGAGAAGGGCCCCGAATCTATCAGAGGACAAAAAACACCCTATCGTCCTGGGTACCCGTCACAGGGTGACCGAGTTAGTCCAGAAGTATGACCAGGCGGTGTGCCACGCTGGGGCCAAGCGAGTATTCACGGAGATCCGGCGACGCTTTTAGACCTTTGAAGCTCTGGTTTTGAATGTAATTCAGTTTTGTTTTCACAGAATGGAAGACGGAGGAGAATATTGAGAGAGCAGCACTCTTATTCAGGCAGCATCTTCTGCAAAATGCTGAGCGCAACCCTGTCCTCCGTGTCAAACTTGACATGGAGGACAGTTCAGAAGATAAGGAGGAGTATTTTGGCTTTCTATAAGCAGCAGAACGTGAATTGGGCCAGTCCCCTGTTTGTTCACTTGATCTGTAATTTAATCTCTAGTTTCTAAATCGCTAATTTACTAGTCTACAATACATATCTCTTGTTTCAGTTACAATAAGTGTTTCGTAATGTTTAGGTGATGAAGCTGTCGGGCCGGGAGTTTCTCGGTTCTTTTTCTCAATGACAATCTCCAAACTCCAATTTGGATTTGATATCAGTCTAGGTACCTCTTTCACTTCCATATTAAATGTGCTGTTCCATTAACACAACTGATAAACTGTTGATACATTTATTTATTTAACCATGAGTATTCACACAAGGCAGTGTCATTTGCATCAGCAACTTGGTTTTTCCCCTAATTATTAACTAAATAGGCAATGACTACTGACTACATGAATTAACACAGGCCGTTTAGAATCCATTATAAGCAACCAAACAGATAAAATAATGTATTGTGCAACGTACTATGCACAGTTTTTTGTATATGTAAGCTATACATTGCCAAACTCGTAAGCCCCTCAAGCCCCCTTCTATTAATCAGCTTCTATTTATTATTGTAGTTGTTATAGTAATATTCTTGCAGTTCTATTTCAAATGGAGTGTGATATTGTTACAAATGGCAAATAGGTGTCAGATATGACAAAGCACGTTTTGTGCTTATTCATAAAAAACTATTGTGGATGATAAATGAAACTTGTTCTCATCTCACTCCATTTTCCAGGTGGAGGAGGAGGTTCAGAGTCCCTCGCGCTAGATTAAATAGATTTAAAAATTCTTTTATTCCCGTTTCTGTTAAACTTTTAAACTGCACCAGATGAATGTAACTTATCTTGCTTATCATTTTATTTCCACTCTTGTTTTAATCAGGTCTGCCTTCTGTTTGTGTGCTAATATCCTGTATTGTCTGTTGCTCTTTGTTGGCTGCTGTGGGGTGTAAGCCCAATACAAATTTCCCAGTGATGGGACAATAAAGTGACTCTTGACTTGACTTGACTCTTGACTTGACTTGGACCAGGGAAGACCCTTTTATTTGAAGGGGAGGGAAATCATTTTGTGCCATCCACTTCCAAAGTCCTGCTTGACAGTGGGCTTTTTGTGGTTGTGGGCAGAATGATTGGCCATTATTTTATCCACGGGGGTCCCAGGTTGACTGGACTGAGCCAGGCACTGTTTGACAACACTCAGCTGTCCTGTCTGGACTGCCCAGACATGGACATACGGGAAATGGTTGAGATTCCATGAGGTTCCATGTTTATTAAAAGATTTTCCCTCCATATCCTTTCTTATCATTTGCATTTGACGACAATGCTGTAATGGTGAACAACATTAATGTAGTTCGGGATAAGTGCCTGCTAGTAATTGAAATCAAGGGTCAACTGATTGTGTAACAACATGATAATATTTACATGTAACCTTTTAACAGGATTCGTCCTGCTTTGTTTGTTTTGTAATTCACAGCTTGATGAACAGAGAAACCTCAGGGAGGACGAACAGCAAACCCTGCATGACCTGTGCCTGAACTGGGACCTGCCCCAACTCACTTCTGACAATAGGAAATGGCTGGCTGAGAAGATTCTCATCCATGCAGTAGGTTTCAGTATTTGCTGTTGAATCAATTGCCCTTTGGAGATTGCTGTTGTAATCAGGTTAGGCTCATGCCTTAACCAAGGCATTGGCCATAGAAGTGGATTCGGGGGGGGACGAGGCGGCGTACAGGGATGAGGTAGAGCAGATGAGCAAGCTGTGCAAGGTTAACAACCTGCTGCTAAACAAGTCAAAGACCCAGGAATTCATCGTAGACTTCAGGAGGAAAAAGACCGAGATCCAGCCCCTGCTCATCGACGGAGAGAGCGTGGAGAGAGTCTCAACCCTCCGATTCCTGGGACACCACATGCGGGATGACCTGGCCTGGAAGGACAACACAAAAGGCACCATCAAGAGGGCACAACAGCGGCTATACACCCTGAGATGCCTCAGGAAAGAACACAACAAGCAGGAGATACTGGTGGCCTTCTACCACGGCGCAGTGGAGAGCATCCTCACCTACGGCATCTCCAACTGGTTCCACAGCTGCACAACAGCGGAGAGAAACGCGCTACAGAGAGTCGTGAGAACAGCACAGAAGATCACCGGCGCCCCCCTCCCCTCTCTGGAGGAGCTGTACAACACACGCTGTCTCAGGAGGGCCTCCAAGATCTCCAGGGACCCGACCCACCCTGGGCACGTACACTTTGTCAAGCTGCCCTCGAACAGGAGGTACAGGACCCCGGCCGCTAAGACAAACAGACTGAAGGACTGCTTCTACCACAGGGCCGTCAAGGCCCTGAACACAGCAAAGGCCTAAGTTCTGGGCCCAGGACAGTCCGGACGGATTGTATGGCAGCTAGTGCTGAGGCACAAACATGTACATTTTCAAGCCTGCAAACTGTGACACTTTAAAATAATGTGAAAAAATACTTTTGTGCAATATGACAACCCTAGTTGACTATCTGTGCAGTATAGTTCAGTGGATTGTGTACATAGCCTTTATTGATGTAAACCAGCTCCTTACCTTCTTGTGATTTTATGCTTTTATGCTTTTTCTAAAATGTGTTTTTTTTTCCCTTTCCTAACACCAGGGGAGCCACCCCTCCTAAATTTCGTTGTTTGGTACCTGTACTGTAGCAATGACAAATAAAGTCCATTCCATTCCATTCTTCTTCTAATAACTATTATAAATATTTTTCTTCTAATAACTATTATTGTAGGTCCTTGGCCGGAGAAGGAAGCAGGTGAAACAGCTGAGGAAGGGGCTGAAGGAGTGTCAGGTCCTTCACCTTTTAAAGGAAAGACCGGAGGCAGTGGAGGTTCTTCTTCCAAGATCGTCAAGCGTAAATGTGGTCCCAGAGGTATTACAATTCATTCAAGGCATCAAATGGATCAGTGTGTACGTTTTAGTGACCATCTAGTGGTAATGTTGCGGTTGCAACCAACTGATTATTTGGCAAACATTGAATATAATATTCATAAGTATGTTTTAATTAAATTAAATCATAATTACACACTGATCAAATATGAATGGTCAATTATTTATCCAAACAAAATTAGTACTACACAATACAGTGCATACTGGCAACTCACTTACAAATACAGTGAGCACTCGATGCCTCACACCAGTCAATACCTGGCCTTGTCACTCCTTGCAGGTCCAAGAGTACAGTATACTCACTATGTCCCATGTTATGGAAGTGGACATGTATGACAGTTTTAACTGGTCCTATAATCCAAATATTTTGAGTAAAATCGTCTTATTTTCATAGATGATTCTAGGGCGAATTGTGTGGCCAACAGCAGAGAGCGAAGACTCGGACGACGACTACTCCACCAATATCTCGCTACTTGAATGCCGGTGTCGTGTGACTGGGTTCTTGAGGGAATATATTGAGAAAGATAAGTAATCGATTTGTATTGCTATTTATTCTAGACCGTTGTGTATGTGAATGTTCTGTTGTCTGACTTGCAGGTAAATTGAAATGTCCAATTGTATTCGACAGAACGTTTCAGGGAATGTAGTTACATTTTACAGCACTGTGGATGTCCAGTTGTCAAATAGTCATTTTGTTAAACGCGTGTCTTTTTTTCTGCAGCCACATCAGAAGAACTGAACCAGCTTTTGAAGTTCTGGGTAGGGTGGAGTGTTCTGCCAGAAGTACTTCATGTTGAAGTTTGCTCGGTCCAGATGCCCACTTCAGCCACATGCTCAGAACTGTTAAAGCTACCTGGTCGCTACACATCCTTCCAGGATTTTTCAAATGATCTTGTGGCTTCTGTGTCCACAACTGACACTGGATTTGGACTTCTCTAGTCACTCCGCCTGCCTGACCCCCAGCCTGTCTGCCGACCACTCCACCTGCTTGACCCCCTGCCTGTCTGCCGACCACTCCGCCTGCCTGACCCCCAGCCTGTCTGCCGACCACTCCGCCTGCCTGACCCCCTGCCTGTCTGCCAACCACTCCGCCTGCCTGATCCCCTGCCTGTCTGACTACCTGCCTGCCTGACCCCCTGCCTGTTCTACCTACCTCCAGCCTGCTTCCCCGGACACCCCAACCCTTATAGTGCAGCAGATTAATGAAATAATCGTTCGCTTGGTGATACAAGCACCAAATTTGGCACACAAGTGCTTTGGGACCTACTCTCTCAGAAAAGTACGGTTTCCACTTGAAAAAACTAAATGGCCACCATTTTTCAAGATGGCCGCCATTCGAAATGGATTCAAACAACGTTTTTGACTGAATAATCCTATTTTGATGGCCTATACATTGAAATATATTGTAGCGAACGGGAATCTTCTAGTGTAACTCGCCCCATGCGGGAGTCGAACCCCGACCTCCCACATAACCGACGGCCGCGCTAACCATTAGACCAAGAGAGGTCAAGAGAGGTCTCTCCCTGAAAATTCTATAACAGATGCCACGCATGTGCAAGTGTCCACTGTGCTGCTCAGAATACGTCTGCTTAAGACAGAACCTCAGAGTCACACACCTATGCACAAATAAAGAAGAATTGCGCCTCCTGCTCAAGCTGGACAATGGCCAGTAAGTTAATGGGGAAATGCAATGACAGGCTTTTGGGCCTCACAAATCATTATATTGGTCTGGGCATTTTTCATCAATTTGAGTCATAAAGAGCATTATCTGAATTATGTCAGTTATATGCTCCCATAGAGCGGGTGAGCAAGTGTGAAGTGCACTTACCATGTGTTTTTGTCCTGATTTAAATAGCTTCGCCGTAAAACTGGACTGCCCGGTGTCTCAGTGCCCAATGAAGAAGGTGGCACGCATAAAGCGCCATCTTCATAAGATACACCATTTATCTGTAAGTTGTTATACCCATTGAGCCTAAAAATGGGCTTATCACCCCACTACAGATACCCCACTCACTAAAACTACTCCACACTCACCAACTACCCAACTATGGCCACCAGCTATAACTGCCCAACATTCTCCAACAACCCCTCTATAAGTAGCCCACTCATTATAACCAACCCACCCACCAACATCCCAAACATGTCAATACCCTGTTCTTGTCAATGTGTAATGTAAAGTGTTACCGAAAAGGTTCTCAGCTCTTCTTATTTCTTCCCAAGTCTGACACAATCGAGCTCGTTACCAAGCAGGCTAAGGACCGGTATATTTTGAAGGAGCTGGCCATCCTGAGGACAACAACACCAACCCTGCCAATGGTCAGTGACCTTGACCAAATCGATGAGGAGGCAGTGGTTGAGGCGGCCCGGAGGTCATCCGAGAGGTACCCAGGTGACCCGGCGGCAGAGCGTGAGGAGGGGCTGGATGAGGAAGGGCCAGAGGGTGAAGCAGGAGGGGCAGAGAGGGAGATCGAGGGGCCGGATGGTGCTCTCCTCGAGACGCAAGCAGGCCCCCTCAACCCCCTCAACCCCCGCGGCCCCTCAAACCCGAGACCCTCAACCCCGAGACCCTCGCCCGGACCCTCAACACCCGGATTCTCAACACCCATTAGAGGATGCCCATTTTGCCCACATTGCAGGCCACCCTCAAGCCCCATTCCTGTTGGATGCAAACAGCAGTGCCCACAGTGCAGACAAATTTGGGCGGAGAACCAGGTTCTGAAGAGGAGCCTGGAGGTTCTTCAGACAAAACTCGACTCCTATAGGCCAACACCGGACGAACGGATGAGGAAAAAAACATTTTCAAGGTCTCTCAAAACGAAAAAAGCCGGCGTTCCTAAATACAGTAAGTGTAATTATAATGCCATTATTAGTGTGGTTCCTGAAGGTTGTGGTTGTTGTTTTTTTATTTATTTTTAGACTTAAATTCTAGTTTAGGTTATTCTGCATTTTCATTACTCTGACTGATCTGAACTTTTCTGTCTTCTTCAGTGAAAATTCTAAAGGAATATCACAGCCATGTCACAGGGCTAAATCCTACAAGGAAGAAGAGTGAAAATGCTGCGCAAACGAAGTCCCGCATAAATTCGTTTATGGTGCACATGGCTGAAGGGGGGATCCCGCCCGCAACAATGGTTCACCTCAATGACCCAAAACTGGCTCGGGAGTGAGTAAACATAAGAGAAAAACATGTTTGCCATTTGTATGGGCTGTTACCTGCATTTGTTTCCTCCCACAGTTCAAAGACATGCATGCTAGGTGGATTGGACTTATATATGCCCATATGTGTGTGTCCCTGCTAACCTAAAAATAATAAATAAATAATATGTATTTGTCTTAGATGGGTTGGCGTGCTCAGGTCGAAGGAGTTAGCTGTCACTACAATCCGACAGTACGTGATGGACGTCATGACGTTCATCAAGTATTTGAAGGATATGAGGCCAGACGGTTTAAGGGTCTCCCTAAAGTCCCTCAACCGGGTATTGCAAGAACTAAAATGTCGGATGAAGGACCTCAACAGGGATGTTGTGGCGAGGCGCCAGAAGGTTCGCCAAGAAAAATCAGAAAACCTCATCAGTGTCGCCGCTCACTGGAGCCTAATAAAGAAGGCCCCAGGCCAGATTGCAGATGTTCTAAGTGAGTAGCTAGATGTTTTCCATTTATACAGCAATCAGAGTTAAGTGTCTTGCTCAAGGGTACCTTTTTCAAAATAAATATTTAGTATTATTCACAGGCATCTTGGATGGTCCTTCAGACCTTTAATGGGCCTTCATATGTTAAATTCATAAATTGCTTTACAGTCTGGTGCTGGACAAAGGGGTAGGGTGGAGACAAATGATTTATTGTTTTTGTGCTTTCTGCAGAGAAAATGAAACGGCAAGGAGGAGATAACAGCCTCAAAGAACGCTTCTTCGGCCTGCTGGGTGGGTACCTCATCGCCTTAACTGGCCATAGGACAGGGGTACTGATCAACATGACAGTGGCGGAGGTGGAGAAACGGGAGGTGGACACAGATGGCCGCTCGGTCATAAGAGTGAGTATACATTTTGTATTAATTTTATATTGCGTCCACCTTATGTAATATACAATAGACACACATCCACTTTTATGTTACTAGTCCCTGGCGTTTTATAGGCATTGAAATGACTCTTCTTACGTGCATATAGGTCTCAGTTGAAAAAGAGATTCCGATCTCAATGTGATCACCTATTTAAATAAAGGACAACACACAGAAAGGGCATGGCCAGGGTGAGAATCAAACCAGGGTGTGAATCGGGTCATTTTCGCTGTGAGGGAACAGTGCTCCACCTCTTCACAATGCTCTCCTTCTCTCTCTGACTACCAGCACTGATAGCTTTTAGTGTGCATATAGTGAGCCCACAATGTTTATTGATAGGGACTAATACCTTAAAAGTTATATGGTTATGTTATATTACACATGTTGGATGCTATATGAGTGCTATATGAGTGAATGGGTATGGCTTAAAACCTGTTGGTATGGCATAAAACACATGATTCCATTCCATTCTATTGCTCCATATTGCATAGGAGCTCTAGGGCCATATAGTGGTTGGTCATTGAAAGCACACCTTTTCCAACATAATGTCCAACAGCTTAGCTTTCAGCCTGTCTGGTGGACGGCATGCATTTCTATGCCTGTGTATTGACATTGTCTGTGTTTGTAATATATAAAAGCATCCGTAACTACTACTATTAACTACCGGTAAGTAATGGTAATTGCTGGTAATTTCCTAGTAGTAACTAATTGGTAGCTCGTGGTAGCTCTTTAGTCTAACCCAAATGTATTATTTAATAGGTATTGGAACACAAGACAAAAAGGAAGTTTGGTGGTGCCGCCATGCCAGTCAAAGAGGAAGAAATAGGCTGGATGAAGGCATACCTTGTTGAACGCCGGAAAATGAATATTCAATCAAAATATTTCTTCCACAACAATGCCGGCGGCCCGTGCACGAGGCTGCCGCAATACTTTCGGCAGGAGTGGGCCAGGATGGGCCTACCAGGCAAGCCCACCTTTAGCCAGCTCAGGGCATCAATGGCAACAAATGTAAGCAAACATTTCTAGTTTTTATTTAAATATTTTGGAATGTGGTTAATTAATTGATGAACTTGTTGGGTGGCAGTGACTCAGGAGGTAGAGTCCTCGCCCAGCAACCAGAAATGCAGTAAATGCAGTCAATTTACCATTGTATCTTTGTCGCAGGCCCGGCGTACTTATGGGAAAGAGCAAACTAATAAAATTTGTACGCTTATGTGCCATGACGCGGACACTAGTGAGAGATTTTACCAGGCCTATGACACGGCAGAAGAAATCCATAAAAGGAGGAACATGTGCGAGAATGCGGTGGAAAAGCAGAGCCAAAGGAAGGGGAAGGAGGAGTTCCGTCGGTTTAGGGTTCAACATTCTTCCGATTCTGAAGAAGAGGAGGAGGAAGAGGGGGAAAGAGAGGATTCGGAAGAACAGGAAGAGGATGATGAGGACGAAGAGAGGGAGGAAACAAACCAGGATGTGAGCATTATATTTTTGCAAGTATTGTAGCACTGTTTTGTTCAGTTAAATCCATACAATAGATAGACCTACAATGAGTTTCATTGCTACCCAATCATGGACAAATGTATTTAAGTTCAAGTAAGTGATATCCTGAATGCTAAATAAACAGAACACCTTTTTGTAATCCACAGTCAGACCCTCCAGGTGTTTCCGGTGTTATGTCAACTGTGGGGAAGGGGAAGGGGAAGTTCCGTCGGTTTAGGGTTCAAGATTCTTCCGATGAGGACGAAGAGAGGGAGGAAACAAACCAGGATGTGAGCATTATATTTTTGCAAGTATTGTAGCACTGTTTTCTTCAGTTAAATGCATACAATAGATAGACCTACAATGAGTTTCATTGCTACCCAATCATGGACAAATGTATTTAAGTTCAAGTAAGTGATATCCTGAATGCTAAATAAACAGAACACCTTTTTGTAATCCACAGTCAGACCCTCCAGGTGTTTCCGGTGTTATGTCAACTGTGGGGAAGGGGAAGGGGAAGTTCCGTCGGTTTAGGGTTCAAGATTCTTCCGATGAGGACGAAGAGAGGGAGGAAACAAACCAGGATGTGAGCATTATATTTTTGCAAGTATTGTAGCACTGTTTTCTTCAGTTAAATGCATACAATAGATAGACCTACAATGAGTTTCATTGCTACCCAATCATGGACAAATGTATTTAAGTTCAAGTAAGTGATATCCTGAATGCTAAATAAACAGAACACCTTTTTGTAATCCACAGTCAGACCCTCCAGGTGTTTCCGGTGTTGTTATGACAACTGTTCCTTCTGAAGAAGAGGAGGAGGAAGAGGGGGAAAGAGAGGATTCGGAAGAACAGGAAGAGGATGATGAGGACGAAGAGAGGGAGGAAACAAACCAGGATGTGAGCATTATATTTTTGCAAGTATTGTAGCACTGTTTTGTTCAGTTAAATCCATACAATAGATAGACCTACAATGAGTTTCATTGCTACCCAATCATGGACAAATGTATTTAAGTTCAAGTAAGTGATATCCTGAATGCTAAATAAACAGAACACCTTTTTGTAATCCACAGTCAGACCCTCCAGGTGTTTCCGGTGTTATGTCAACTGTGGGGAAGGGGAAGGGGAAGTTCCGTCGGTTTAGGGTTCAAGATTCTTCCGATGAGGACGAAGAGAGGGAGGAAACAAACCAGGATGTGAGCATTATATTTTTGCAAGTATTGTAGCACTGTTTTCTTCAGTTAAATGCATACAATAGATAGACCTACAATGAGTTTCATTGCTACCCAATCATGGACAAATGTATTTAAGTTCAAGTAAGTGATATCCTGAATGCTAAATAAACAGAACACCTTTTTGTAATCCACAGTCAGACCCTCCAGGTGTTTCCGGTGTTATGTCAACTGTGGGGAAGGGGAAGGGGAAGTTCCGTCGGTTTAGGGTTCAAGATTCTTCCGATGAGGACGAAGAGAGGGAGGAAACAAACCAGGATGTGAGCATTATATTTTTGCAAGTATTGTAGCACTGTTTTCTTCAGTTAAATGCATACAATAGATAGACCTACAATGAGTTTCATTGCTACCCAATCATGGACAAATGTATTTAAGTTCAAGTAAGTGATATCCTGAATGCTAAATAAACAGAACACCTTTTTGTAATCCACAGTCAGACCCTCCAGGTGTTTCCGGTGTTGTTATGACAACTGTTCCTTCTGAAGAAGAGGAGGAGGAAGAGGGGGAAAGAGAGGATTCGGAAGAACAGGAAGAGGATGATGAGGACGAAGAGAGGGAGGAAACAAACCAGGATGTGAGCATTATATTTTTGCAAGTATTGTAGCACTGTTTTCTTCAGTTAAATGCATACAATAGATAGACCTACAATGAGTTTCATTGCTACCCAATCATGGACAAATGTATTTAAGTTCAAGTAAGTGATATCCTGAATGCTAAATAAACAGAACACCTTTTTGTAATCCACAGTCAGACCCTCCAGGTGTTTCCGGTGTTGTTATGACAACTGTTCCTCCCGTAAGTATTATGTGGCTACAACCTGATGAAATCAGTGGTAATCACAATTAATATGATTATTAAACGGTTATGATAACTACACAGCTGAAAGCATCATTTGTGTCCATTGTCAATGGAATTATTCCAAAGACACTCATCAAATCTTTATGCCCTTATTTTCTTTTTTCTTTTTTTCAGATTGCACCAAGGGTATTCCTAACCCCCCTTATGAGCAGTGTTGCCGTACACAAGCGAAAACGTGATTTTCTGAAATGGGAGGAGGACGAGGGGGAAAGAGAGGATCATCAAGAGTCTCCAGGTGTTTCCGGTGTTGTTATGACAACTGTTCCTCCCGTAAGTATTATGTGGCTACAACCTGATGAAATCAGTGGTAATCACCATTAATATGATTATTAAACGGTTATGACAACTACACAGCTGAAAGCATCATTTGTGTCCATTGTCAATGGAATTATTCCAAAGACACTCATCAAATCTTTATGCCCTTATTTTCTTTCTTTTTTTTTTCAGATTGAGGTCCTTTCACCAACCCTAACCCCCCCAATTATGAGCAGTGTTGCCGTACACAAGCAAAAACGTGATTTTGTGGAAGAGGAGGGGGAAAGAGAGGATCATCAAGAGTCTCCAGGTGTTTCCGGTGTTATGACAACTGTTCCTCCCGTAAGTATTATGTGGCTACAACCTGATGAAATCAGTGGTAATCACCATTAATATGATTATTAAACGGTTATGACAACTACACAGCTGAAAGCATCATTTGTGTCCATTGTCAATGGAATTATTCCAAAGACACTCATCAAATCTTTATGCCCTTATTTTCTTTTTTTTTTTTCAGATTGAGGACCTTTCAACCCCCCCAATTCCGAAAAGGGTTGCAATCGAGTTTTACAAGCGGCGAAAACTTTGAGTAAAGCATCATTTGTAAAAATGGCAAAAAAAATAAAAATTTGGGGGCCATTTGAGTCAGCTTTCCCGTCGCGGCACCTGTCAGTACCTGTAACCAGGGAAGCTAATTAGGGAATATTGCACTACGTTCATATATTTAGGTGCATTTTGATAGACTACTGTTATAATGTGTACACCTGCATTCGCCCTGCTCAGGAGTTGTTTGATTATTGTCATTTTGCAGTTATTTCATTAAAGAAGCAAATGAACAAATGGAATATCGTTCTTATTTACTAATGACTCATTATTTATTTATTTATAATATATGCTTCTTACATTTTCAGTATATATACAATGAGTTTCATTGCTACCCAATCATGGACAAATGTAATTAGGTTCAAGTAAGTGACATCCTGATGATCGTACTACAGAAGATGTATGTATGTTATATTATATTAGACTGTGGAGGGTAGTATGAACTCCCAGTACCAGGGTCTGCCTCTCTCTCTCTCACACACACACCAGTACCTGTGGCAGTGTGCCAACAAATAATGGGTTTTAAGATAAAAAAAAAAAGTGGAATCCCATAAAATAGTTTGTCTTTTCCTTTGTCAGGACTGAGTAGACAATTAAAAGATGTCTGTCTTCAGTGTGCACACACAAAAACACCAACAGATTCTTACCCAAGTCTTATTTACGCCATACTTACTACACAATGTTTGTAGTGTGACCCCGTTAGTGATTAGCGATGTTAGCATAGCAATCTCTATCTATAGAGAGGGTTCTGTCCCTCTCTATAGATAGTGTACATATAGATAGTGTACATATAGATAGTGTACATATAGGTAGTGTACATATAGACAGTGTACATATAGATAGTGTACATATAGATAGTGTACATATAGATAGTGTTCATATAGATAGTGTACATATACATATAGATAGTGTACATATAGATAGTGTTCATATAGATAGTGTACATATAGATAGTGTACATATAGATAGTGATAGTAGATTACTTCACTTCGATGGTCGACCTGGAGACCAGTGAGATTGACCTGCACGTCTTCAGTGACGCTTCGGAGACCGCTTACTGTTTACACAGTGATTTTAGTGGTCTCATATGCTTTTTACTGTATTATGAGCCTTTGATTATTATTATTATTTTAATTAAGTTAAAAATTAAGTTACTTCAGTATTTCTGGGGTCTCATGTGCATCTCACTGTATTGTTGCTTTAGTTGTTGCTGAGTTATTGTTACACTTATTGTTATAAAGACTTAATAAAATAAAATAGGAAAGGGTATGTTAGTCAGGGGAGGCTGTGGAGGTAGAAATCGGAGGGCAAAGCTCATTGTAATGAGGAATGGTGTCAAACACGTTCCACCAGTCTCCCCTGATGTTAGTATGTTGTGCTATGCATGTTTTATCCATACTGTATGGTTTTATTATTAATTGTGTTTAACTGTATTCTGTTAACATTTACAATATTAAATAATATTAAGTAATGCAAGGCCATGGCACCTGGGTTAAACAAGACCCCCAAAACAATTAAGCTAATGTAAGAAATCCCTTCAAGCTGCTTAGCCGTATGTATGCTTCAAACGAGATATGTGAACTAAAAAAAGAAAAGAAATAAAAAGGCTAGAGGATAGAATGGTCTTTTTGTTCTGATGGTACCGAACCTGGAGTGCCCCCCACAGTGGCTTATCCTCGGGCTAAGGACAAGGGAGGAGAGGTCCACGTCGCCTTCGTCCTAGCCCGATCCAGGGTAGCCCCACGAAAGCAGCAGTCGATCCCGCGCCTGGATCTCTGCACAGCTCTGGTTGGCGCACAGTTAGCTAAGTTGGTGAAGGAAGAACTCACCTTACCTGTGCGTGATAACGGTCGTAGAGTCCTACCACAAGACGGTATCACCTGGCTCCAGTCCCAATCCTGCCGGTACAAGGTGTTTGTAGGAGTCCGAGTATCGGAGATCCAGGAACTGGTAGGAGCGGAGTGCTGGAGGTACATAGACACCGGACAAAACCCTGCAGATGTTATCACTAGAGGGACGTCCCTTGCCAGTCTTGTCCTCCCTAACTCTTACAACAACGGACCAGAGTTCCTCCGGCTACCAGAGGAGGAGTGGCCCACCCAACCATCCCTGATGAAGAGACAGGATGAGTCGGAGATCAAGAAGTCCCTCTTCTGCGGGCTGAGTCAAGATCAGGCCCCGGAGGGCCTCAACATGGATGACTGCCTGACATTGGTGAGCCTCCAGAAGAAAACGTTCCTCTGGCACCACCCAGAGTTTCCCACTACTACCGACCTCAGTGCAGCTGACTACGAGGAAGCGGAGCTCCTGGTGTGGCAGAGAGCGCAGAGGGACTCCTTCCCAGAAGAAAGGGAGTGCCTGACACAAGGAAAGCCAGTCGCATCAGACAGTCGACTCCTGACCCTAGCCCCGGAACTTGACGCCCAGGGGCTCATCAGAGTGGGTGGCAGGTTGAGAAGGGCCCCGAATCTATCAGAGGACACAAAACACCCTATCGTCCTGGGTACCCGTCACAGGGTGACCGAGTTAGTCCAGAAGTATGACCAGGCGGTGTGCCACGCTGGGGCCAAGCGAGTATTCACGGAGATCCGGCGACGCTTTTAGACTTTTAAAGCTCTGGTTTTGAATGTAATTCAGTTTTGTTTTCACAGAATGGAAGACGGAGGAGAATATTGAGAGAGCAGCACTCTTATTCAGGCAGCATCTTCTGCAAAATGCTGAGCACAACCCTGTCCTCCGTGTCAGACTTGACATGGAGGACAGTTCAGAAGATACGGAGGAGTATTTTGGCTTTCTATAAGCAGCAGAACGTGAATTGGGCCAGTCCCCTGTTTGTTCACTTGATCGGTAATTTAATCTCTAGTTTCTAAATCTCTAATTTACTAGTCTACAATACATATCTCTTGTTTCAGTTACAATAAGTGTTTCGTAATGTTTAGGTGATGAAGCTGTCGGGCCGGGAGTTTCTCGGTTCTTTTTCTCAATGACAATCTCCAAACTCCAATTTGGATTTGATATCAGTCTAGGTACCTCTTTCACTTCCATATTAAATGTGCTGTTCCATTAACACAACTGATAAACTGTTGATACATGTATTTATTTAACCATGAGTATTCACACAAGGCAGTGTCATTTGCATCAGCAACTTGGTTTTTCCCTAATTATTAACTAAATAGGCAATGACTACTGACTACATGAATTAACACAGGCCGTTTAGAATCCATTATAAGCAACCAAACAGATAAAATAATGTATTGTGCAACGTACTATGCAGTTTTTTGTATATGTAAGCTATACATTGCCAAACTCGTAAGCCCCTCAAGCCCCCTTCTATTAATCAGCTTCTATTTATTATTGTAGTTGTTATAGTAATATTCTTGCAGTTCTATTTCAAATGGAGTGTGATATTGTTACAAATGGCAAATAGGTGTCAGATATGACAAAAAGCACGTTTTGTGCTTATTCATAAAAAAACTATTGTGGATGATAAATGAAACTTGTTCTCATCTCACTCCATTTTCCAGGTGGACCAGGGAAGACCCTTTTATTTGAAGGGGAGGAAAATCATTTTGTGCCATCCACTTCCAAAGTCCTGCTTGACAGTAGGCTTTTTGTGGTTGTGGGCAGAATGATTGGCCATTATTTTATCCACGGGGGTCCCAGGTTGACTGGACTGAGCCAGGCACTGTTTGACAACACTCAGCTGTCCTGTCTGGACTGCCCAGACATGGACATACGGGAAATGGTTGAGATTGTGAGTTCCATGTTTATTAAAAGATTTTCCCTCCATATCCTTGCTTATCATTTGCATTTGACGACAATGCTGTAATGGTGAACAACATTAATGTAGTTCGGGATAAGTGCCTGCTAGTACTTGAAATCAAGGGTCAACTGATTGTGTAACAACATGATAATATTTACATGTAACCTTTTAACAGGATTCGTCCTGCTTTGTTTGTTTGGTAATTCACAGCTTGATGGCCAGAGAAACCTCAGGGAGGACGAACAGCAAACCCTGCATGACCTGTGCCTGAACTGGGACCTGCCCCAACTCACTTCTGACAATAGGAAATGGCTGGCTGAGAAGATTCTCATCCATGCAGTAGGTTTCAGTATTTGCTGTTGAATCAATTGCCCTTTGGAGATTGCTGTTGTAATCAGGTTAGGCTCATGCCTTAACCAAGGCATTGGCCATAGAAGTGGATTCTTCTTCTAATAACTATTATAAATCTTTTTCTTCTAATAACTATTATTGTAGGTCCTTGGCCGGAGAAGGAAGCAGGTGAAACAGCTGAGGAAGGGGCTGAAGGAGTGTCAGGTCCTTCACCTTTTAAAGGAAAGACCGGAGGTTGTTCTTCCAAGATCGTCAAGCGTAAATGTGGTCCCAGAGGTATTAAAATTCATTCAAGGCATCAAATGGATCAGTGTGTACGTTTTAGTGACCATCTAGTGGTAATGTTGCGGTTGCAACCAACTGATTATTTGGCAAACATTGAATATAATATTCATAAGTATGTTTTAATTAAATTAAATCATAATTACACACTGATCAAATATGAATGGTCAATTATTTATCCAAACAAAATTAGTACTACACAATACAGTGCATACTGGCAACTCACTTACAAATACAGTGAGCACTCGATGCCTCACACCAGTCAATACCTGGCCTTGTCACTCCTTGCATGTCCAAGAGTACAGTATACTCACTATGTCCCATGTTATGGAAGTGGACATGTATGACAGTTTTAACTGGTCCTATAATCCAAATATTTTGAGTAAAATCGTCTTATTTTCATAGATGATTCTAGGGCGAATTGTGTGGCCAACAGCAGAGAGCGAAGACTCGGACGACGACTACTCCACCAATATCTCGCTACTTGAATGCCTGTGTCGTGTGACTGGGTTCTTGAGGGAATATATTGAGAAAGGTAAGTAATCGATTTGTATTGCTATTTATTCTAGACCGTTGTGTACGTGAATGTTCTGTTGTCTGACTTGCAGGTAAATTGAAATGTCCAATTGTATTCGACAGAACGTTTCAGGGAATGTAGTTACATTTTACAGCACTGTGGATGTCCAGTTGTCAAATAGTCATTTTGTTAAACGCGTGTCTTTTTTTCTGCAGCCACATCAGAAGAACTGAACCAGCTTTTGAAGTTCTGGGTAGGGTGGAGTGTTCTGCCAGAAGTACTTCATGTTGAAGTTTGCTCGGTCCAGATGCCCACTTCAGCCACATGCTCAGAAAAAGCTACCTGGTCGCTACACATCCTTCCAGGATTTTTCAAATGATCTTGTGGCTTCTGTGTCCACAACTGACACTGGATTTGGACTTCTCTAGTCACTCCGCCTGCCTGACCCCCAGCCTGTCTGCCGACCACTCCACCTGCTTGACCCCCTGCCTGTCTGCCGACCACTCCGCCTGCCTGACCCCCAGCCTGTCTGCCGACCACTCCGCCTGCCTGACCCCCTGCCTGTCTGCCAACCACTCCGCCTGCCTGATCCCCTGCCTGTCTGACTACCTGCCTGCCTGACCCCCTGCCTGTTCTACCTACCTCCAGCCTGCTTCCCCGGACACCCCAACCCTTATAGTGCAGCAGATTAATGAAATAATCGTTCGCTTGGTGATACAAGCACCAAATTTGGCACACAAGTGCTTTGGGACCTACTCTCTCAGAAAAGTACGGTTTCCACTTGAAAAAACTAAATGGCCACCATTTTTCAAGATGGCCGCCATTCGAAATGGATTCAAACAACGTTTTTGACTGAATAATCCTATTTTGATGGCCTATACATTGAAATATATTGTAGCGAACGGGAATCTTCTAGTGTAACTCGCCCCATGCGGGAGTCGAACCCCGACCTCCCACATAACCGACGGCCGCGCTAACCATTAGACCAAGAGAGGTCAAGAGAGGTCTCTCCCTGAAAATTCTATAACAGATGCCACGCATGTGCAAGTGTCCACTGTGCTGCTCAGAATACGTCTGCTTAAGGCAGCACCTCAGAGTCACACACCTATGCACAAATAAAGAAGAATTGCGCCTCCTGCTCAAGCTGGACAATGGCCAGTAAGTTAATGGGGAAATGCAATGACAGGCTTTTGGGCCTCACAAATCATTATATTGGTCTGGGCATTTTTCATCAATTTGAGTCATAAAGAGCATTATCTGAATTATGTCAGTTATATGCTCCCATAGAGCGGGTGAGCAAGTGTGAAGTGCACTTACCATGTGTTTTTGTCCTGATTTAAATAGCTTCGCCGTAAAACTGGACTGCCCGGTGTCTCAGTGCCCAATGAAGAAGGTGGCACGCATAAAGCGCCATCTTCATAAGATACACCATTTATCTGTAAGTTGTTATACCCATTGAGCCTAAAAATGGGCTTATCACCCCACTACAGATACCCCACTCACTAAAACTACTCCACACTCACCAACTACCCAACTATGGCCACCAGCTATAACTGCCCAACATTCTCCAACAACCCCTCTATAAGTAGCCCACTCATTATAACCAACCCACCCACCAACATCCCAAACATGTCAATACCCTGTTCTTGTCAATGTGTAATGTAAAGTGTTACCGAAAAGGTTCTCAGCTCTTCTTATTTCTTCCCAAGTCTGACACAATCGAGCTCGTTACCAAGCAGGCTAAGGACCGGTATATTTTGAAGGAGCTGGCCATCCTGAGGACAACAACACCAACCCTGCCAATGGTCAGTGACCTTGACCAAATCGATGAGGAGGCAGTGGTTGAGGCGGCCCGGAGGTCATCCGAGAGGTACCCAGGTGACCCGGCGGCAGAGCGTGAGGAGGGGCTGGATGAGGAAGGGCCAGAGGGTGAAGCAGGAGGGGCAGAGAGGGAGATCGAGGGGCCGGATGGTGCTCTCCTCGAGACGCAAGCAGGCCCCCTCAACCCCCGCGGCCCCTCAAACCCGAGACCCTCAACCCCGAGACCCTCGCCCGGACCCTCAACACCCGGATTCTCAACACCCATTAGAGGATGCCCATTTTGCCCACATTGCAGGCCACCCTCAAGCCCCATTCCTGTTGGATGCAAACAGCAGTGCCCACAGTGCAGACAAATTTGGGCGGAGAACCAGGTTCTGAAGAGGAGCCTGGAGGTTCTTCAGACAAAACTCGACTCCTATAGGCCAACACCGGACGAACGGATGAGGAAAAAAACATTTTCAAGGTCTCTCAAAACGAAAAAAGCCGGCGTTCCTAAATACAGTAAGTGTAATTATAATGCCATTATTAGTGTGGTTGCTGAAGGTTGTGGTTGTTGTTTTTTTATTTATTTTTAGACTTAAATTCTAGTTTAGGTTATTCTGCATTTTCATTACTCTGACTGATCTGAACTTTTCTGTCTTCTTCAGTGAAAATTCTAAAGGAATATCACAGCCATGTCACAGGGCTAAATCCTACAAGGAAGAAGAGTGAAAATGCTGCGCAAACGAAGTCCCGCATAAATTCGTTTATGGTGCACATGGCTGAAGGGGGGATCCCGCCCGCAACAATGGTTCACCTCAATGACCCAAAACTGGCTCGGGAGTGAGTAAACATAAGAGAAAAACATGTTTGCCATTTGTATGGGCTGTTACCTGCATTTGTTTCCTCCCACAGTTCAAAGACATGCATGCTAGGTGGATTGGACTTATATATGCCCATATGTGTGTGTCCCTGCTAACCTAAAAATAATAAATAAATAATATGTATTTGTCTTAGATGGGTTGGCGTGCTCAGGTCGAAGGAGTTAGCCGTCACTACAATCCGACAGTACGTGATGGACGTCATGACGTTCATCAAGTATTTGAAGGATATGAGGCCAGACGGTTTAAGGGTCTCCCTAAAGTCCCTCAACCGGGTATTGCAAGAACTAAAATGTCGGATGAAGGACCTCAACAGGGATGTTGTGGCGAGGCGCCAGAAGGTTCGCCAAGAAAAATCAGAAAACCTCATCAGTGTCGCCGCTCACTGGAGCCTAATAAAGAAGGCCCCAGGCCAGATTGCAGATGTTCTAAGTGAGTAGCTAGATGTTTTCCATTTATACAGCAATCAGAGTTAAGTGTCTTGCTCAAGGGTACCTTTTTCAAAATAAATATTTAGTATTATTCACAGGCATCTTGGATGGTCCTTCAGACCTTTAATGGGCCTTCATATGTTAAATTCATAAATTGCTTTACAGTCTGGTGCTGGACAAAGGGGTAGGGTGGAGACAAATGATTTATTGTTTTTGTGCTTTCTGCAGAGAAAATGAAACGGCAAGGAGGAGATAACAGCCTCAAAGAACGCTTCTTCGGCCTGCTGGGTGGGTACCTCATCGCCTTAACTGGCCATAGGACAGGGGTACTGATCAACATGACAGTGGCGGAGGTGGAGAAACGGGAGGTGGACACAGATGGCCGCTCGGTCATAAGAGTGAGTATACATTTTGTATTAATTTTATATTGCGTCCACCTTATGTAATATACAATAGACACACATCCACTTTTATGTTACTAGTCCCTGGCGTTTTATAGGCATTGAAATGACTCTTCTTACGTGCATATAGGTCTCAGTTGAAAAAGAGATTCCGATCTCAATGTGATCACCTATTTAAATAAAGGACAACACACAGAAAGGGCATGGCCAGGGTGAGAATCAAACCAGGGTGTGAATCGGGTCATTTTCGCTGTGAGGGAACAGTGCTCCACCTCTTCACAATGCTCTCCTTCTCTCTCTGACTACCAGCACTGATAGCTTGTAGTGTGCATATAGTGAGCCCACAATGTTTATTGATAGGGACTAATACCTTAAAAGTTATATGGTTATGTTATATTACACATGTTGGATGCTATATGAGTGCTATATGAGTGAATGGGTATGGCTTAAAGCCTGTTGGTATGGCATAAAACACATGATTCCATTCCATTGCTCCATATTGCATAGGAGCTCTAGGGCCATATAGTGGTTGGTCATTGAAAGCACACCTTTTCCAACATAATGTCCAACAGCTTAGCTTTCAGCCTGTCTGGTGGACGGCATGCATTTCTATGCCTGTGTATTGACATTGTCTGTGTTTGTAATATATAAAAGCATCCGTAACTACTACTATTAACTACCGGTAAGTAATGGTAATTGCTTGTAATTTCCTAGTAGTAACTAATTGGTAGCTCGTGGTAGCTCTTTAGTCTAACCCAAATGTATTATTTAATAGGTATTGGAACACAAGACAAAAAGGAAGTTTGGTGGTGCCGCCATGCCAGTCAAAGAGGAAGAAATAGGCTGGATGAAGGCATACCTTGTTGAACGCCGGAAAATGAATATTCAATCAAAATATTTCTTCCACAACAATGCCGGCGGCCCGTGCACGAGGCTGCCGCAATACTTTCGGCAGGAGTGGGCCAGGATGGGCCTACCAGGCAAGCCCACCTTTAGCCAGCTCAGGGCATCAATGGCAACAAATGTAAGCAAACATTTCTAGTTTTTATTTAAATATTTTGGAATGTGGTTAATTAATTGATGAACTTGTTGGGTGGCAGTGACTCAGGAGGTAGAGTCCTCGCCCAGCAACCAGAAATGCAGTAAATGCAGTCAATTTACCATTGTATCTTTGTCGCAGGCCCGGCGTACTTATGGGAAAGAGCAAACTAATAAAATTTGTACGCTTATGTGCCATGACGCGGACACTAGTGAGAGATTTTACCAGGCCTATGACACGGCAGAAGAAATCCATAAAAGGAGGAACATGTGCGAGAATGCGGTGGAAAAGCAGAGCCAAAGGAAGGGGAAGGAGAAGTTCCGTCGGTTTAGGGTTCAACATTCTTCCGATTCTGAAGAAGAGGAGGAGGAAGAGGGGGAAAGAGAGGATTCGGAAGAACAGGAAGAGGATGATGAGGACGAAGAGAGGGAGGAAACAAACCAGGATGTGAGCATTATATTTTTGCAAGTATTGTAGCACTGTTTTGTTCAGTTAAATCCATACAATAGATAGACCTACAATGAGTTTCATTGCTACCCAATCATGGACAAATGTATTTAAGTTCAAGTAAGTGATATCCTGAATGCTAAATAAACAGAACACCTTTTTGTAATCCACAGTCAGACCCTCCAGGTGTTTCCGGTGTTATGTCAACTGTGGGGAAGGGGAAGGGGAAGTTCCGTCGGTTTAGGGTTCAAGATTCTTCCGATGAGGACGAAGAGAGGGAGGAAACAAACCAGGATGTGAGCATTATATTTTTGCAAGTATTGTAGCACTGTTTTCTTCAGTTAAATGCATACAATAGATAGACCTACAATGAGTTTCATTGCTACCCAATCATGGACAAATGTATTTAAGTTCAAGTAAGTGATATCCTGAATGCTAAATAAACAGAACACCTTTTTGTAATCCACAGTCAGACCCTCCAGGTGTTTCCGGTGTTGTTATGACAACTGTTCCTTCTGAAGAAGAGGAGGAGGAAGAGGGGGAAAGAGAGGATTCGGAAGAACAGGAAGAGGATGATGAGGACGAAGAGAGGGAGGAAACAAACCAGGATGTGAGCATTATATTTTTGCAAGTATTGTAGCACTGTTTTCTTCAGTTAAATGCATACAATAGATAGACCTACAATGAGTTTCATTGCTACCCAATCATGGACAAATGTATTTAAGTTCAAGTAAGTGATATCCTGAATGCTAAATAAACAGAACACCTTTTTGTAATCCACAGTCAGACCCTCCAGGTGTTTCCGGTGTTGTTATGACAACTGTTCCTCCCGTAAGTATTATGTGGCTACAACCTGATGAAATCAGTGGTAATCACAATTAATATGATTATTAAACGGTTATGATAACTACACAGCTGAAAGCATCATTTGTGTCCATTGTCAATGGAATTATTCCAAAGACACTCATCAAATCTTTATGCCCTTATTTTCTTTTTTCTTTTTTTCAGATTGCACCAAGGGTATTCCTAACCCCCCTTATGAGCAGTGTTGCCGTACACAAGCGAAAACGTGATTTTCTGAAATGGGAGGAGGACGAGGGGGAAAGAGAGGATCATCAAGAGTCTCCAGGTGTTTCCGGTGTTGTTATGACAACTGTTCCTCCCGTAAGTATTATGTGGCTACAACCTGATGAAATCAGTGGTAATCACCATTAATATGATTATTAAACGGTTATGACAACTACACAGCTGAAAGCATCATTTGTGTCCATTGTCAATGGAATTATTCCAAAGACACTCATCAAATCTTTATGCCCTTATTTTCTTTCTTTTTTTTTTCAGATTGAGGTCCTTTCACCAACCCTAACCCCCCCAATTATGAGCAGTGTTGCCGTACACAAGCAAAAACGTGATTTTGTGGAAGAGGAGGGGGAAAGAGAGGATCATCAAGAGTCTCCAGGTGTTTCCGGTGTTGTTATGACAACTGTTCCTCCCGTAAGTATTATGTGGCTACAACCTGATGAAATCAGTGGTAATCACCATTAATATGATTATTAAACGGTTATGACAACTACACAGCTGAAAGCATCATTTGTGTCCATTGTCAATGGAATTATTCCAAAGACACTCATCAAATCTTTATGCCCTTATTTTCTTTTTTTTCTTTTTTTTTTTTCAGATTGAGGACCTTTCAACCCCCCCAATTCCGAAAAGGGTTGCAATCGAGTTTTACAAGCGGCGAAAACTTTGAGTAAAGCATCATTTGTAAAAATGGCAAAAAAAATAAAAATTTGGGGGCCATTTGAGTCAGCTTTCCCGTCGCGGCACCTGTCAGTACCTGTAACCAGGGAAGCTAATTAGGGAATATTGCACTACGTTCATATATTTAGGTGCATTTTGATAGACTACTGTTATAATGTGTACACCTGCATTCGCCCTGCTCAGGAGTTGTTTGATTATTGTCATTTTGCAGTTATTTCATTAAAGAAGCAAATGAACAAATGGAATATCGTTCTTATTTACTAATGACTCATTATTTATTTATTTATAATATATGCTTCTTACATTTTCAGTATATATACAATGAGTTTCATTGCTACCCAATCATGGACAAATGTAATTAGGTTCAAGTAAGTGACATCCTGATGATCGTACTACAGAAGATGTATGTATGTTATATTATATTAGACTGTGGAGGGTAGTATGAACTCCCAGTACCAGGGTCTGCCTCTCTCTCTCTCTCACACACACACCAGTACCTGTGGCAGTGTGACAACAAATAATGGGTTTTAAGATAAAAAAAAAGTGGAATCCCATAAAATAGTTTGTCTTTTCCTTTGTCAGGACTGAGTAGACAATTAAAAGATGTCTGTCTTCAGTGTGCACACACAAAAACACCAACAGATTCTTACCCAAGTCTTATTTACGCCATACTTACTACACAATGTTTGTAGTGTGACCCCGTTAGTGATTAGCGATGTTAGCATAGCAATCTCTATCTATAGAGAGGGTTCTGTCCCTCTCTATAGATAGTGTACATATAGATAGTGTACATATAGATAGTGTACATATAGGTAGTGTACATATAGACAGTGTACATATAGATAGTGTACATATAGATAGTGTTCATATAGATAGTGTACATATACATATAGATAGTGTACATATAGATAGTGTTCATATAGATAGTGTACATATAGATAGTGATAGTAGATTACTTCACTTCGATGGTCGACCTGGAGACCAGTGAGATTGACCTGCACGTCTTCAGTGACGCTTCGGAGACCGCTTACTGTTTACACAGTGATTTTAGTGGTCTCATATGCGTTTTACTGTATTATGAGCCTTTGATTATTATTATTATTTTAATTAAGTTAAAAATTAAGTTACTTCAGTATTTCTGGGGTCTCATGTGCATCTCACTGTATTGTTGCTTTAGTTGTTGCTGAGTTATTGTTACACTTATTGTTATAAAGACTTAATAAAATAAAATAGGAAAGGGTATGTTAGTCAGGGGAGGCTGTGGAGGTAGAAATCGGAGGGCAAAGCTCATTGTAATGAGGAATGGTGTCAAACACGTTCCACCAGTCTCCCCTGATGTTAGTATGTTGTGCTATGCATGTTTTATCCATACTGTATGGTTTTATTATTAATTGTGTTTAACTGTATTCTGTTAACATTTACAATATTAAATAATATTAAGTAATGCAAGGCCATGGCACCTGGGTTAAACAAGACCCCCAAAACAATTAAGCTAATGTAAGAAATCCCTTCAAGCTGCTTAGCCGTATGTATGCTTCAAACGAGATATGTGAACTAAAAAAAGAAAAGAAATAAAAAGGCTAGAGGATAGAATGGTCTTTTTGTTCTGATGGTACCGAACCTGGAGTGCCCCCCACAGTGGCTTATCCTCGGGCTAAGGACAAGGGAGGAGAGGTCCACGTCGCCTTCGTCCTAGCCCGATCCAGGGTAGCCCCACGAAAGCAGCAGTCGATCCCGCGCCTGGATCTCTGCACAGCTCTGGTTGGCGCACAGTTAGCTAAGTTGGTGAAGGAAGAACTCACCTTACCTGTGCGTGATAACGGTCGTAGAGTCCTACCACAAGACGGTATCACCTGGCTCCAGTCCCAATCCTGCCGGTACAAGGTGTTTGTAGGAGTCCGAGTATCAGAGATCCAGGAACTGGTAGGAGCGGAGTGCTGGAGGTACATAGACACCGGACAAAACCCTGCAGATGTTATCACTAGAGGGACGTCCCTTGCCAGTCTTGTCCTCCCTAACTCTTACAACAACGGACCAGAGTTCCTCCGGCTACCAGAGGAGGAGTGGCCCACCCAACCATCCCTGATGAAGAGACAGGATGAGTCGGAGATCAAGAAGTCCCTCTTCTGCGGGCTGAGTCAAGATCAGGCCCCGGAGGGCCTCAACATGGATGACTGCCTGACATTGGTGAGCCTCCAGAAGAAAACGTTCCTCTGGCACCACCCAGAGTTTCCCACTACTACCGACCTCAGTGCAGCTGACTACGAGGAAGCGGAGCTCCTGGTGTGGCAGAGAGCGCAGAGGGACTCCTTCCCAGAAGAAAGGGAGTGCCTGACACAAGGAAAGCCAGTCGCATCAGACAGTCGACTCCTGACCCTAGCCCCGGAACTTGACGCCCAGGGGCTCATCAGAGTGGGTGGCAGGTTGAGAAGGGCCCCGAATCTATCAGAGGACACAAAACACCCTATCGTCCTGGGTACCCGTCACAGGGTGACCGAGTTAGTCCAGAAGTATGACCAGGCGGTGTGCCACGCTGGGGCCAAGCGAGTATTCACGGAGATCCGGCGACGCTTTTAGACTTTTAAAGCTCTGGTTTTGAATGTAATTCAGTTTTGTTTTCACAGAATGGAAGACGGAGGAGAATATTGAGAGAGCAGCACTCTTATTCAGGCAGCATCTTCTGCAAAATGCTGAGCACAACCCTGTCCTCCGTGTCAGACTTGACATGGAGGACAGTTCAGAAGATAAGGAGGAGTATTTTGGCTTTCTATAAGCAGCAGAACGTGAATTGGGCCAGTCCCCTGTTTGTTCACTTGATCGGTAATTTAATCTCTAGTTTCTAAATCTCTAATTTACTAGTCTACAATACATATCTCTTGTTTCAGTTACAATAAGTGTTTCGTAATGTTTAGGTGATGAAGCTGTCGGGCCGGGAGTTTCTCGGTTCTTTTTCTCAATGACAATCTCCAAACTCCAATTTGGATTTGATATCAGTCTAGGTACCTCTTTCACTTCCATATTAAATGTGCTGTTCCATTAACACAACTGATAAACTGTTGATACATGTATTTATTTAACCATGAGTATTCACACAAGGCAGTGTCATTTGCATCAGCAACTTGGTTTTTCCCTAATTATTAACTAAATAGGCAATGACTACTGACTACATGAATTAACACAGGCCGTTTAGAATCCATTATAAGCAACCAAACAGATAAAATAATGTATTGTGCAACGTACTATGCAGTTTTTTGTATATGTAAGCTATACATTGCCAAACTCGTAAGCCCCTCAAGCCCCCTTCTATTAATCAGCTTCTATTTATTATTGTAGTTGTTATAGTAATATTCTTGCAGTTCTATTTCAAATGGAGTGTGATATTGTTACAAATGGCAAATAGGTGTCAGATATGACAAAAAGCACGTTTTGTGCTTATTCATAAAAAAACTATTGTGGATGATAAATGAAACTTGTTCTCATCTCACTCCATTTTCCAGGTGGACCAGGGAAGACCCTTTTATTTGAAGGGGAGGAAAATCATTTTGTGCCATCCACTTCCAAAGTCCTGCTTGACAGTAGGCTTTTTGTGGTTGTGGGCAGAATGATTGGCCATTATTTTATCCACGGGGGTCCCAGGTTGACTGGACTGAGCCAGGCACTGTTTGACAACACTCAGCTGTCCTGTCTGGACTGCCCAGACATGGACATACGGGAAATGGTTGAGATTGTGAGTTCCATGTTTATTAAAAGATTTTCCCTCCATATCCTTGCTTATCATTTGCATTTGACGACAATGCTGTAATGGTGAACAACATTAATGTAGTTCGGGATAAGTGCCTGCTAGTACTTGAAATCAAGGGTCAACTGATTGTGTAACAACATGATAATATTTACATGTAACCTTTTAACAGGATTCGTCCTGCTTTGTTTGTTTGGTAATTCACAGCTTGATGGCCAGAGAAACCTCAGGGAGGACGAACAGCAAACCCTGCATGACCTGTGCCTGAACTGGGACCTGCCCCAACTCACTTCTGACAATAGGAAATGGCTGGCTGAGAAGATTCTCATCCATGCAGTAGGTTTCAGTATTTGCTGTTGAATCAATTGCCCTTTGGAGATTGCTGTTGTAATCAGGTTAGGCTCATGCCTTAACCAAGGCATTGGCCATAGAAGTGGATTCTTCTTCTAATAACTATTATAAATCTTTTTCTTCTAATAACTATTATTGTAGGTCCTTGGCCGGAGAAGGAAGCAGGTGAAACAGCTGAGGAAGGGGCTGAAGGAGTGTCAGGTCCTTCACCTTTTAAAGGAAAGACCGGAGGCAGTGGAGGTTCTTCTTCCAAGATCGTCAAGCGTAAATGTGGTTCCAGAGGTATTAAAATTCATTCAAGGCATCAAATGGATCAGTGTGTACGTTTTAGTGACCATCTAGTGGTAATGTTGCGGTTGCAACCAACTGATTATTTGGCAAACATTGAATATAATATTCATAAGTATGTTTTAATTAAATTAAATCATAATTACACACTGATCAAATATGAATGGTCAATTATTTATCCAAACAAAATTAGTACTACACAATACAGTGCATACTGGCAACTCACTTACAAATACAGTGAGCACTCGATGCCTCACACCAGTCAATACCTGGCCTTGTCACTCCTTGCATGTCCAAGAGTACAGTATACTCACTATGTCCCATGTTATGGAAGTGTACATGTATGACAGTTTTAACTGGTCCTATAATCCAAATATTTTGAGTAAAATAGTCTTATTTTCATAGATGATTCTAGGGCGAATTGTGTGGCCAACAGCAGAGAGCGAAGACTCGGACGACATCTACTCCACCAATATCTCGCTACTTGAATGCCGGTGTCGTGTGACTGGGTTCTTGAGGGAATATATTGAGAAAGATAAGTAATCGATTTGTATTGCTATTTATTCTAGACCGTTGTGTACGTGAATGTTCTGTTGTCTGACTTGCAGGTAAATTGAAATGTCCAATTGTATTCGACAGAACGTTTCAGGGAATGTAGTTACATTTTACAGCACTGTGGATGTCCAGTTGTCAAATAGTGATTTTGTTAAACGCGTGTCTTTTTTTCTGCAGCCACATCAGAAGAACTGAACCAGCTTTTGAAGTTCTGGGTAGGGTGGAGTGTTCTGCCAGAAGTACTTCATGTTGAAGTTTGCTCGGTCCAGATGCCCACTTCAGCCACATGCTCAGAACTGTTAAAGCTACCTGGTCGCTACACATCCTTCCAGGATTTTTCAAATGATCTTGTGGCTTCTGTGTCCACAACTGACACTGGATTTGGACTTCTCTAGTCACTCCGCCTGCCTGACCCCCAGCCTGTCTGCCGACCACTCCACCTGCTTGACCCCCTGCCTGTCTGCCGACCACTCCGCCTGCCTGACCCCCAGCCTGTCTGCCGACCACTCCGCCTGCCTGACCCCCAGCCTGTCTGCCGACCACTCCGCCTGCCTGACCCCCAGCCTGTCTGCCGACCACTCCGCCTGCCTGACCCCCAGCCTGTCTGCCGACCACTCCGCCTGCCTGACCCCCAGCCTGTCTGCCTACCACTCCGGCTGCCTGTCTGCCGACCACTCCGCCTGCCTGACCCCCAGCCTGTCTGCCAACCACTCCGCCTGCCTGATCCCCTGCCTGTCTGCCAACCACTCCGCCTGCCTGATCCCCTGCCTGTCTGACTACCTGCCTGCCTGACCCCCTGCCTGTTTTACCTACCTCCAGCCTGCTTCCCCGGACACCCCAACCCTTACAATAGATCACTATTATTGTTGTACTACCTGTTCTCCGTTGTCTGCTTCTGGGTTCCGCCCTCTGGTCCTGACAGGTCTGAATACACTTACAAATGTACTGTATATATATGAATCTGTATGTACTGTTTATTAGTGTATACTACTTTCATTTAGATGTGGCATTAGTGATTACTGTTTAGTTTCACATTGCCACTGTGTAGATGTTAATAGAACTGTCTGTAACATTGCCACTGTTTAGATTCAAATGGCAGCTTGCCCTGATGTACCCTCATGTATGCTGTCCAAATGCGCTCACATGCACAACGATGTTTACTGCTTGAAGGATTAACGAGGGGGCACAGAAACCACAGTACTTTTCTGACCAAGTAGTGTGTATAAAATAACTATCTGACCAGACAGGCCATTTCAGGACATCTCTTACCTCCTAGACCTAGGACAAATCTACTGTAATTCACAGAGCCATAACAGGATGGAACTCTTAACCCAAGCATGTTAGTAAAACTAATTCTAGATGCACTTTCAAGAAAACAATAAAAGAGCACTTGATACAATTAACTCTGAATGAACAGTGGATTATTTATCTCGTTTGCTGATCTGTTGTATTTCATTATTTTATTTTTATTAAAATGTATAAATGTATTTATTCTTATTCATTTATTGTTATTATGATGTATGTTTACAATTTTTTACAAAAAATGAAATAATATTCTCTGTTGCAGTCCTTTGTCTTCAAGCGCTCCTTTTGTTTTTTTGTTTCTACTACAATCATTTCAACAACGGTGCTTTCTCAACCCTCACCATGGCTTGTCTCCGACGCTGACGTAGACGACACTTGTCTCTTCTTATTGCTGCCCCCACACTTGGGCTTGTCTATGCAGAAATCACAAGTGCCACAGTCCTTCCTACAGAGACAAGCATCACACTTCCCACAGGAACGCTGTTTACGTTTTTCAGCCCAGACCTGAAAGACACAATGAACAATGAGGAAGGAGGAAAATAATACAATCTTTATCAGAAAACGATGTATCCACTCACTGCAAAGTAAGTGGCTTTGGATAAAAGTGTGAACTAAATGGCATATACAGTCATGCGAAGAAAAAAATAGAACATCCCATGAAATATTTAGTTATTTTTTAAAGAAATAAGGACATATCAATATTTGGTGTTCTTTCAAGCAATGTCTAGAGATAAAGGTGATGTATACTGTTATCATTTATTTAACATATGAACAAAGCTGCCAATTCCTACTGAGGAAAAAGTCACGGCCCCAATAGCCTTTGGCTGAAGTAACATAAAAAAAATCCACATCTATTGGCCAACCAGTGCAGCGGCAATGCGCTCAAATGCACCGACGGCCTGGACTACACCTATATGGATATTTTTTTAAGCTGATATTTTCGTCCTCATTCATCTCTTGTGTGATATTGCTTAAATTAACTAACTGTTGGACTTGGAGGCTGAAGTTGGAGTGGAGGCTAGAGGCAGAGCAGTGGAGGATAGAAACAACGAGGAGGAACAGGGTGTAGATTACTTTGCCTGTCCTGACCCTTCATTGATGCAGGCTTTTTTAAACTACCATCCCAAACAAGAGGCTAAAAACCCTGTGGTGAGGAAGGTGTTCACCAGAGATGGAAGATGCAGGAAGTGGCTGACGTACAGTGAGGGAGGTCACAGTTTGTTTTGTTTTGTATGCCTGGCCTTCAGCAAGCCAACTGACCATGGCATTTTTACAAGTGGAATGTCCGACTGGCGCCATGTCCACCAGAGAATTGAAGAGCACGAAAAAAGCTCTGCACACAGAAATTGTGCAGAAGCTTATTTTTTTTAATTGCTCAAAAGCTGACATTGAGCAACTTCCGGTTTAGCATGTGAGGAGAAAGCAAGCTCGAGACGGTGGCTCCGTACTTTTTTTATCTTTAACTCGAGATATCCTTCTAAAGACACTTTTTACATACTTCTCAGTATTGTTTAACATCTCGGGACAGTTTATCCTTGTTTTTTTTTGTTTTGTTTTTAGTCAAATGCCGGGATACGAGCTACGAAGCAACAAAACAACTATTGCCAAATCTGACCACGCTACCAAACAGGGCGCCGCCATGACCGACAATTCCGACCCCAACCTGCCCGCGGACTTGGAGAAACTTCGCTCCGTGCTTGTCACGGATTTGGGCGCAACCATTTCCAATCTAATCAAAGAAGCTCTGACCACAGCCCTTGTCCCAATCATGTCCTCCCTGGAGTGCATAAAAAAGACTATAGATTCTCATGGAACGGGAGGGGGGAGGTAAAGGGTATCATTTGTTTAAAAAAAGAAAAAAAACCTGAAGGGAAGAATTGTTGATGATTACTCATGTCTGTCTTGTCTACCCTTCAATAAAAATAAAAAAAAGTCTGAAGATTTAGTTTGAAGTATTGCATTAGAAGGGAAAACAAACAAGTATATCTTGCCCAAGCTTAGGACCTAAATCCCCAAAGGTAATCAATGTCATTTATTTACATGTACCACACCATCTCCGAAATCTCCTTACATTAGTACACCGGGACAGTTAATACAAGAGTTAACTTAAAATGTCTTTTTGAATAAAAAACTCAGAAACAGGTTTATCATATTTTCACATGATACAACAAGCCACTTAAAAGAACAAAACTTTTTTGATACTGTACTATTCACTCTGTGTTTTATGTTTGGTAGATGTGTTGAATAAATGTTGGAAGTATTAAAAAAATAAATAATAAGCTGACATTGAGCAACTCAGCAAAAAAAAAAAATCCGGGCAACTGGGGCCAACAGATGACAGCACACAGGGATCAAGTCAAGAAAAGGCGTCAGGTTTTGGAACGGGTAGTTGAAGTTCTCAAAGTTATAGGAAAGAGAGGCCTAAGCTACAGGCAGGTGGATAATGAGGCTGCATATACCCTGTGTGATGAGAGCATTGATCATGGCATTTATTTTTTGAAATGATCATTTTACTGGGGAAATATGATGTGTGCTTGAAAGAGCAGCTCAGCAATGTGGTAGAGAAGAGCAAAGAATTGCACACATCAACAGGAGGATCAAGAGGCAGAGGTTCCCTCATCACTCTGCTATCTAAAACTACCATCAACTCAGCGATTGATGCGATTCATCAAATTAGATATGTTCCCTGCTTTACACGCGAATGATAATCCTGCGTTTATTAAGTAGGCTATTTGCCCTCTATTAAATGATTTCTTGTTTTGTTTTATTTAACCAGGAAAGGTGGGGGGAGGGATTGAGAGATTAAACACATCTTATTCAAGAGGGTCCTATCCAAGACAGGCAGCAGCAAATATTTAGCTACAGTGACATTATTTAACCTATGTTTATATTGTTGTAGCTCTCCAGCTACAGCATCAGAGACCCCATTCACCTTGGCAAAGAAGGCAACTTTGACCAAAGACAAGGTGGAGGAAATTCACAGGGCTGTGACCAGGTTTGTGGTCAAGGGACTGCATTCCTTTTCCACTGTGGAATCTCCCTGTTTCAGGTAAAGTGACGTGAAAACAATATTTGTTTACTTTATGTTTATAAATCTGTGCCATTAGACAATTATGTCACAAAAAAAAAAGTTTAAATGACTAATAATAAATATCCTCAAATATGTTTACAGAGAGATGACCACTGTCCTCAATCCTCACTACAAACCGCCATCCAGGGATGCTCTGTCCAATACCCTTCTTCCTGCATGGTACTCAGTTGAAAAAGAAAACCTTACTGCAAAATAGTAACGTTGACTGCCAAAGACGCCATTTGGCTGTATTTTTCGGGGATGGCTTTATTGACGTCTTATACACCTGGTGTGTGAATTTCAGACTTGGGTGTAATGTATTTCTGCCCCAGATGGGGGCAGCAGTTCGATTTAGCTCAGATATAAAAAGCTGGAGACGGAAGTGGCGTGTTGTGGGTTGTAGAAAATGGCGAAACGAATAGCGAAGACGAGAGGAGACAAGCATTATAAGCAGTTGACACTGGCACAGAGCTTGTCTGGCAGTGGATCTGCAAGGAGTGTGGTGCCGATCAGGTCAACTGCAAGCAGATCTGCAAGCAGATCTGGTGCAGGAGATGCGCCAAATGTTGCAGATGGTGAGAACCGGCGCAACGCGCAATGCTACACTCGTGGTATATATTAATGGTATATATTTTCAATATTTTACAGTCCCTGAATCGAGCAGAGGACGTGCCTCAACCAGAGGGTGTGCTGCAAGGAGACGGCTGTCTTCAGAGAAAGATGCTGGTTGGGGTCAGGGTGAGTGGCAACCCACAAAGGTTCCATTCACGGCAACCCCTGGACCCCAGAATGCTGCTGCAGAGCTGGAATCTGACCTGCCGGTTGATTTCCTGGAGCTGCTTATTACTGATGAGCTGCTGCAGCACATTGCAGATCAAACCAACCTGTATGCCCAGCAGTTTTTACAGGCACATCCCGACACTCTGCCACACTCCAGAGGGAGGTTATGGAAACCGGTGACAGTCCCAGAACTGAAACAATTCTTTGGACTCACTTTCATCACCGGTTACATAAAAAAGCCAAATCTAGAAATGTATTGGAGTGTGGATCAACAGGACGCCACTCCATACTTCAATAAAACCATGCCCAGGAACAGGTTCCAGCTCATCTGGAAGTTCCTCCACTACAACAATAATGCATCACAGGACGCCACAGATAAAATGTATAAAGTGCGTCCTGTTTTAGATCATGTTGTAGCCAAATTCAAAGAGCTGTATCAGCCCTTTGAAAGTATCTGCATTGATGAAGGAATGATGCAGTGGCGTGGCCGCCTATCATTCAAAGTGTATAACCCTCAGAAGCCGGTGAAGTATGGAATTAAATCCTACATACTGTGTGACTCTTATACTGGGTATTGTTTTAACATGAAGCCTTATGTTGGCCAGCATAACACACTCCCAGACACAGTGTTCTCCCTCCTTGACCGTCTCACAGGACACGGATACACACTGTACATGGACAACTTCTACAACTCTGTTCAACTGTGTGAGCAGTTGATCAAAGCCAACACCAACGTCTGCGGAACACTGCGAAAAAACAGGGGGGAACCGCAGATCATAAGGGAGCCGACAAAGGCCGACTTGGGTGTGGAGGGGAGGCTGGTGCGGCACAATGGCAGGGTGCTGGTTATGGCATGGCAGGACAAGCGTCTGGTGAGGATGGTGACAACCTGCCACCATGACAGCATGCAGAGGGTGGAGGTGTGGCAGAAGGGGAAGAAGGAGAAGGTGGGTCAGCTCAAACCGAAGTGTGTTGTGGCATACAATGCCTGCATGAATGGGGTGGACAAACTTGAACAGAACATTGCATACTACCCATTCATTAGGAAAACACTCAACTGGTCAAAAAAGTTTGTGGCGTACTTGTTTCAGCTTTGTGTGTTCAATGCCTATGTGCTGTACAAGGCCAGGAACCCGGGGAAGTGCAAAACACACTTGGAGTTCATGAGGAGGGTGGCGAGGTCGTGGACTGAAAAAACCTATGTAGCGGAGGAGGAGTAGCGGAGGAGGAGGAGGAGGAGGAGGAGGAGGGGGAGAGAGGAGGAGAGAGGAAAAGGGAGGTCCGACAAACCAGGGCAGCAAGACAGAGAGACCCAGACAGCAGGCTGGATGGCCGGATGGCCAGGCATGAGTTGGAACGCTTAAGGCCCACCAGCAATAACACACAGCCAGCAAGAAAATGTAGGGTCTGCATTCGAAGGGGTAAAAGGAGAGAGACCAGAATGTGGTGCAGGTCCTGCCATGTATCCCTGCACTCAGGAGAGTGCTTCAAAGCCTACCACACAGAAAAAAAAATATTGAGTGATGATGATTCTAAATGTTCTAAATCTGTGAATAAATGTAGTTATTTTGTCATCAAAAAAGCCTTTTTTCCTGTGTTGTTTTTATTGTTTCATAGAAGTAAACAACTTTTCAGATGTTTGAGGTGTCACTAAAACTAAAATATGTGGACGTCAGTCACAGTTTTGCTTGAATTTGCTTCTCTGCAGAAAAAGCTCGTTTTCTCTGTTTATTGGTCAAAATCAGGTGTTTTTGCTGAATCCACCCTATGTTCTACGGCCGATTTCTAAACACTCAAAGAGGCTACAAACAAACTTTATTTTTCTGATGAAAGAAGTCTTGGTAGATATGTTCAATGTTTATTTAGTCCGAAAAGTCAATATTTGGTGGGTCTTCAAAGTTCAGCGAAAATGCCCCAAAAGTCTGGCAGTATGGAGCTCTCCGCTCTGAACATGGCTGGCAGTCAAAGAGTTAATAAATGAATATTTACTACTGTGGTGATATCAGCAGCAGGCTACAAACAATCATATTGTCATGATGGCATAGTGGTATTGACCGCTGCCATAGTATTTATTCGTCATTTTAAGACCGTGGTTCAAATCCTTCTTCTGCTGGATGACATTTGCAAGCGCCGTCTTCCTAATGTTGCACCAACGCGGTGGCAATATACATCGAGGTTGGTCAATGCAGTCTTTGAGAAGAGAGTTGCCCTAAAGGAACTGTTTGACCACATACCGGAAAATCATGAGGAGTATGATGGGGATACTGTGCCTAGCACTGAAGGATTTAATGCAGGTCTGGATGATTTTGAGTTTTGCTTTCTGCTTGAAACATTCAATGGGATTGTTAAGCATTCAGATGTGCTCTTTGGAATACTACAGAAACAAACATTGGATGTACAATTCTGTCTGACAAGGGTGAACGTGTTTTGTGACAAAATTGAGCGAGAGAGGTGCCGGTCTAGTCAGGAAGAGTTGAGTGCCACCTGCCAAGCTGTGGTGGGAGGACCCATGTGGGTTGATTGCCGAGCCGGGACACTTGGCATAGAGGGAGAACAGTGGGGACCCTGGGACAGTCGTGCAGCTCGGTTGGCATTTGCCGGAGAACACCAGGATTTGCAGGTTCGTCATTCGCGCCCCGTTCACTTCACAGAAGAGAGTGGGTTCAGGCTGAGCACACGTGACGGACGTGACGGAGTCTGGAGACGCAGTGGCGAATGTTATGCTGCCTGCAACATCATCCAGCATGACCGGTTTGGTTATATGGCGCGATTCCGAGTTGTTGTAATGTTGTTGAAAAATGTATGTAATTGTATGTTTTTGATATCTGCCTAATAAAGTTGCCTCCTAAAATCCAACCCTTCGTCCACGTCGTAGGAGGCGGAAACGGATACGTTACAGGTGACGTTTAGCTCACTAGTAGCAGCACCTGTGATTTACCTGGCAAACGGGGCACTGGTGTTGTATGTTTACATTTTTAAGAAATAAACTAAAAGGATAAATGTTATATTTTCTCACCAACCTGTGAGGTTTAATATCAAGTCTTAAATATTTTAAAGCCAAGTGAAGTCTTAAATATTGTCAAGGCAAGGGACTCTGAAATATTTTCAAGGCAAGGGACTCAGTGGTACGAAGTCCTTCAGCATTTTAATAAGGCAGTGGAACCTTCATTTCGTTTTAGGGGATAGAACCTCACTTTTGTGACTGTTATTAAATGTATTTCTTACATTTGTTTCTCTTCTTTTATTCCATTTTATCTTTACTTCTTTTTACTGTTTTATCTAGTTCCCCTGCTGTTATATAAATGTTATGCTTGTATATGTTTTTATATTCACTTTATGTTTTTATCCCTGTTGTAAAGCACTTTGAGCTGCATTTCTTGTGTGAAAGGTATTATTTATTTATTTTTGTCTGTTGTCTATTGGGCACTTCCTTGTTTTTGCAGTGATTAATATGCTGTACCAAGAACAAATTCCACAGGCTCTGGTCGTGTGGCTAATAAGTTATCTAGTTCAAGTTTATTGTGATATGTATTAATACAATGCCATTCTTCAGCCTCGTCTCTCATCACACACAACAACATAGTCCACAAAACAACAATACAGTACAAGGTCTTAGTGCAGGGTGTAAAGTGCCAAGTGCAGTGCGCATGGTTCAGCTGTTCAGCAACCTGACTGCCTGTGGGAAGAAACTATTTCTGAGGCGGGTGGTGGTGTGTGAGTTGATACAGATAGCGTTTTTGGGATGGGAGGAGTGTGAATAGTGCATAGGCAGGGTGGCTGGTGTCTTTAATAATGAGCTTTCTTTATACAGTGGGTGCTGTAGATGTTATTGAGTTGTGGCAGTTCTGTCTTTCATTATTTTGACTGCAGTCTTCACTGTCCTCTGTAAGCGTCTTCAGTCCTGGGCAGTCAGGTTGCCGAACCACACTGTGATGCATCCTGTCAGAACAGATTATGGTGCTGCGATAGAAGTTCACGAGAGATTTGGTTCTCTCTCTCTCTCTATTCTCTCTCTCTCTCTGTATTATCTCTCTCTCTCTCTGTATTATGTTCTTGTCACTATTTACACTTTTTTGAGTTGTATACAGAACACGCTAATAAAGATGGAAAGTGCTTGAATTGAAGTTTTATCCTAATAAAGACATTTAAATAAAAATAACAAACTGTGTGGAGGTGTGATTTTGCTGCTCTGTGACTGCTGTCGATAAGAAGGAGAGGGAGAGAGGGAGGGGGGATGGGGAGGGAGGGAGGGAGGGGGAAGGGAGGGAGAGAGAGAGGGAGGGAGGGAGGAAGCTCCCAGTGCTGCTGATGCCCCCTGCTGAACTTCAGTCACTGTTGTGCGCAAAATACTAACGCATACTCATTGAAATCAACGTGGCACTCAGAATATGCATGGGATGGGGCTGAGTCAGGGTATCCCCGGTGTCTTGAAAAGTATTAAAAGTTGATATATACATTTTGGGAAAATCAAGACCCTTAAGTATTAAAACTTAAAACGTCTTATCAAGATTTTATGAGGTCTTGAATTTTGTAGGTATTTTTCTGAATTAGACTGTCCAAAGAGTTTGAGTCCTAAAAACTTTTAGTAAAAGTTCGTGAATTTATTAATTTTATTAAAAAACAAAGATGAACCGGAAATTCTGTTGTATGATCGTGGTCTAGTCTATTGCAAACTAAGACTGTTAAGTTAAAGGTGTCACTGATGTAAACGGTTACAGCTCGAAGTGGCGGTGAGGTCTGGAAAAATATTGTCAAGGTCTTTAAAAAGTATTTGAAAGGTATTGAAATGAACCTCAAGATTCCTGTATATACCCTGTGAGTGCGCCAAAGGAGAAGAAATGCATAAAATGAACATTTGCTTGACCAAGTTTGTTGAACATGGAGTTTTATGAACGCATCGTTGGTGTGACATTAGAGGCACAGTTCTGATGCAGCATGAAAACCTGTATTACAAAAGGCATCTTAGGCTGGACACGCTTGTACCTGTACTGATGCAACACTGCTCTAATAGAGATACAGGGAGACCCATCAGCTACACTCACTAATAGGGAGACAGGGAAATGGTGAAGGAAATGGTAACCCCCCAAACTCCAGCCCGCTCACTCCGCTCCTCCACCTCGGCTGGCCGACTGGCCTCACCACCTCTGCACAGCAGTCGTGCTGCCCGATCACGTCTCTTCACAACACTGGCTCCCCGCTGGTGGAATGAGCTCCCCACGGCTGTCAGAACGGCAGAGTCACTACCCATCTTCCGTCGTAGACTGAAGACCTCCATCTCTTCAGGTTACACCTTAACTGCTCCTCCTGAGACATCTTCTGCCCCTCAGCACTACGTCTCCTAAAGACACCCGCTTTCCCCTCTACTGTGTCCCTAAGAACTTCTATTGCCCCCCTTGTACTGTTTCTCTGTTCCTCCAGTATAAAAAAAAAATGGTTTTAGAAGGTGATTGAAGAAGGTTTTTCCTTCTATCAATGGCCCCGGGCCTGAGCTAGATTACTCTTCCTGCCACGAATGGTGGACTGACGATTCACATGCTTAGTATTCAAATGTATTGACTGTAAGTCGCTTTGGAATAAGGCGTCTGCTAAATGCCAAAAATGTAAATGTAAATCTCAAGTGGTCCGAGCACACGCGGAGGCCCACGTACAGCACAAGGAGACCGTCGCGCACACTACCAACAACTCTACAGCAATATTCTGGACATCATTATTTGCCAGGTTACGGAATAGGTTTCAAGACCACGAAAAATGCATGTTTCTTTCCCTCCTCGACCCCCAGCACTTTCAGACCTACCGGAAGAAATTCCCTCAAACAGCCTTCTCCAGCTTAACACAGAGTCACAGAACACTGTTCGATCTGTCCCGGCTAAAAACAGAACTAACTGTAATGAATGCCATGACTGATTTTGAAGGGAAAGTCCCACTGATCTCCTCCCTGAAGTCCCACTGAAGCAGAAACATCTGAGTGAGAGCATGGGACAGCTTAAAACATTGGCATGTGTGGCAGTGACCATCAGGCGGTCATTCTCGGCCTTAAAGCAAATTAAAATGTATGCCAGAAATGCTACTGGACAGACTTGGCTTTCAGCTTTAGCCTCCATGTCTATTGAAAAGGACATATTGGTGGAACTGAAATGCACAGATTAACTGTACAACAGAGTAATTGAAGTCTCGAGGAAAGAAAGGAGGATGGATTTTGTGTTCAAATATTCAGTTGTTTTGGTGAGTACAAAGCATTTTATCTTTTATTTGTATATATCTTTGTCATTTTATTTCTGCTAATATATATGTAATTAAAATGACAAATATATAAAAAATACATGTTTTATGCTTCTGTTGCAGGTTGCAAGAGATGTAGAGATGACGTGTGTGGCGCACTGGCTCAGCTGTGCAGTAAAAGTACTCTATTGTTGAATTGTTTGGTTTAACCTTTATCAAAGTGGACATTCAAGGCTAGGAATACACTTTCACCACTGTCGCAAATATATCCTCAAATGATTTGTTCGTTTTCTTTTATTTTCAGTGAATAGTTTGTGTCTTTATCGTCACGTTTCTTAAATGTAACTGCTTTGGGTGAGACAATGCGCTGTTTAGTGAACAAACTTGTTAAAGCTCGCATAGTTGGTGGACTTAATAAAACTTTGTAGAGCGCCTTTTATTTTAACGTTTTGACAGTATCCAAACAATTCTAAAGCTGATAGTTTAACACTCTAAATTGTAAATGCAAAACTAAGTGTTAGGTAAACTGGGTAACCAAGCACAAAATATGACCGCAACAAGATGAATGAAAATCAGTAACTTTACAAAGTTATGTATTTTCAAAGGGTATAGCTATATAGAGAGAAATGTGTCATTTGCCGTAACGCAAGTAAGCCTACGTGTTAGCTAGCAAGCTGGGCTATCTAGCTACAGTGTGGTGTTAGCTAGCTACGGCGTGGGTTAGCTAGCAAGCAGAGGACTAGCTAGCTACAGTGTGGTCCTATGTTAGCTAGCAAGCAAATGTTTGCAATGTAGCAGATGAGTTTTATGAGGACACTGCCGTCTAGAAAATGCAGCCACATTATTAACTAGCTAACAATTGATAGCAAGCTTCACAGTAGCTAGATTGATTTGTGCAGTAGAGTGATATAATTAAACAGAACTAGCTGTGTTGTATAACACCATGTAACCCAGTACAGTGCAAGTCATATTTTAGAGTCAGGCCAAATTATAATATTCTGCCTGATCACTTATGGAGTCAAAACTAGATTGAAAGGTGTGCGTGCCTTGCAGACAGCTCCATGTGGGAAAAAAAAACTTGCAGGGGTACGTTTTATTGTGGGCGAGTGGTCAGCTAGGAAGGTAGGAGGTAGACAGCCGAGGGGCTTTGAACATTCATCATTATTTTTGTCCTTTTCGAGTCTTGCAGCTGCAGTAATGAAATGGAGCACAGACGCAACTGAGGAGAAAGGCACAGAGGAACGGTGTACTCAATGAGTTTGTATTGTCCTGACAGATTCAGCCCCGCCACTGAAGGGCTGAAGAGGTTCCTAAATAATGAGTTTGTATTGTCCTGACAGATTCAGCCCCGCCACTGACGGGCTGAAGAGGTTCCTAAATAATAACAGTTATTCTATCTCTCTCTCTCTTCCTCTCTCAGTGGCCGCGTGTCTCTGCCTCCTCCTACTACCGGGGGAAGTGGAGAAGCGAGAAGAGGTTTTTGAATGACGACAGACGCCGTGTGTAAGCCTTATATAGACGGACAATTGAGGAGAAAGGCAGTGTAAAGGTCTCTAGGCACAGAGGAACGGTGTACTCAATGAGTTTGTATTGTCCTGACAGATTCAGCCCCGCCACTGACGGGCTGAAGAGGTTCCTAAATAATAACAGTTATTCTATCTCTCTCTTCCTCTCTCAGTGTCCGCGTGTCTCTGCCTCCTCCTACTACCGACGCTTTATATAGGCGGAGGGTCCCGTCCCTCGTGACACAAGCGTCGCCTGGGCCAGCCAATGGGCTGGCGCAGTGTAATTCAGCTTCTGATGAGGTCACGCAGGGGGCGTTCCCATAAAGAGAACGAGTCTGATCACTGACACCTGTCCGTAATCAGACCGTCAACCCTCTCCACCAAAAGTCTGGCTCCCTCTACAGGCCAGAACGCGCCATGCTCCCCACAGTCAGACTACGCTTCAGAGCACCAAGCAAGCACCAGAGAGGAAGGGAGGTGGAGACACACGAGAGTAGGAAACTTGACCTCAGCTTTGTTAATTGGTGTTATGGTTGTTAGTTGGTATGTTATGGTTGTTAATTGGTAGGTTATGGTTAGTTGGTTTGTTATGCAGAGTGTGCGAGAGATATACACACACAAACCAACACAGTCTCACACTAAAACAAACACACTCTTCCTCATACTGTCATTCTCTCCCTCACATGAGGCTCACCACAGACCAACAAAGTATCACACGCACAAAAACACACAGTTATCCCACACTGTCATTCTCTCTCTCACACTCTCACACTCTCTCTCTCACACACACACACACACACACACACACACACAAAAACGCACACACTCCCCTACACACTCAGTCATAGACACACAAATGCACACGGGTAGGTTAGTGGATTGTGTGTGGGGGGCAGTTAAATAATGGCTACACATTCTCTCTCTCTCTCTCCCCTCCGTCCCTCTCTCTCTCCCCTCCGTCCCTCTCTCTCTCTCCTCCGTCCCTCTCCCCTCCGGATCTGCAAAGAGGAGTGGACCAACATCTCTCCTGAGATGTGCACAAACCTGGTGACCAACTACAAGAAACGACTTTTATATAATGTGTTTTTTCGGGATTTGTTGGTATTCAGACTTTCACTGTTAAAGTAAACCTACCATTAAAATGATAGATTGTTCATTTCTTTGTAAGTGTGCAAACGTACAAAATCAGCAGGGGATCAAATACTTATTTTCCCCACTGTATATGTGTGTGTGTAAGGTTCATGCAAGTCTTGCTCTTTATTATTGCATTATTAGCTATCGGCCAGGGGGTTATTCCACGAACGTTAATTAGTATATCGGCGATAAAAATAAATGCCGCGATCAGGCAACTCGAGATTGGAATTCAAGCCTCAGGTGATTCCTCGAACGAGGATCAGGCTTGTGTCATGAGTGTTCATAGAACACCGGCTTAGAAATCCTCGATATGGGCGCGTGCACGCAGGCATAAAGAGCCCCGAAGAGTCGAACTGTCGAAATGAAGATTGATCTTTATGAAGACGAAAAATAAGATGTAAAATAGTGTAATACTGCCGCAATAAACAAGGCGAGGGAAATGGTTTGGCAAGAAATTGCTGACCGATTAAATGCGTAGGTCATACTAGCCCCAGTTATTGTTATATGTTCATATTTTAATAAAATAATATTTACTACTGTAGTGATATCAGCAGCAGGCTACAAACCGTCATATCGTCACGATGGCCTAGTGGTATTGACCGCTGCCATGGTATTTATTCGTCATTTTAAGACGGTGGTTCAAATCCCTCCAGACACACTTTTTATTGCATTTCGTTGTCTGAATCTAATCTAAAATCTCATCTAAACAAGTATATAGGCCAGGGGTCGGCAACTAAGTTTGGCCTCGGGCCCCCCAAAAATGTAGCCACTAGATGGCGGGCCCGAACATAATCAAAGGCTAAGTTAAGTAATTGATTGTTTAAAAATGTGACGTTCTAATGCTTTGACTTTTCTTTCGAAAAATGTACACATCGCTAGTCAACTAACACAGCTTGTTTTGTGAGCCTGCTAACAATGTAAAGTAGTGTTATAGTTAACTAGGTAGCAGTCCAATCCATTACGTTGCAGTATTTTGGCTTGACTAGTGAGTTTGTGTTGTGATTCTCAACAACGTTGAAACGTAGCTTCACCCTTTTCCATATTTTTGAATAATAAATGTGTGGACTGACGATGTAGCGCAGCCTAACTTATTCTAATGATTATTTAACATACTTTTGTTCTGATAATTATTCCCCCCTCCTCCCAGACAAGGTCACATTATTATTGGATTGGTTGTTTGCGTGTCTGGTGAAGTTAGCTAAACATTTAACCTGCTAGCTAGCAAGATAAACATAATGTCACTCTTCAAAGGTCTAAAGAGGAAAGTTGACGGTGAAAACAGGGCATTTAAAGAGGAATGGACAGTGAACTATACGTTCATCCTACCTGGTTTCATCAATGCAAAGCCGTTGTGAGACTCACATTTTACGTGCTCACAATGTTCCCTTTCTATACATGCGAGTCGTCCTTTTCGATGAATGTGGCACGGTGGCAGAGTGGTTAAGATCACTGCCTCACAGTCTCAAGGTACTGGGTTCGAATCCCGGTCTCGGAAGGTGCTTGGTTCGATTCCTGGTAATCACTGTGGGAGTTTGCATGTTCTCCCCGTGCCGCGTGGGTTTCCTCCGGCCACTCCGGTTTCCTCCCACATGAATGAAACATGCAGTATGAATGCGAGTGAATGTGAATGTGAGTGAGCATTCCCAGGGCTCCTTCGAAAATGAGACTCGTCTCAAAGGAATTCCCTGGTAAAATAAAGGTTCATTTCATTTCATTTCAATGTGATAAAGACGCACGAGAGGAATCGATTGATGCATAAAAACCTTGAGAACTGCCTGCGGATTAAAGTGACGTCCATATCACCAGATATCAAGCAAGATATCGGCAAAAACCGATGGGAGATGCCACTTTTCACATTAAGTGAGTACCAAGCCTGTCGTTATTGTATTTAATAACCTAATTGTATTTTGTATATTTTGAATGAATGGCTCATTGTAATTATTATCCCTAATAGCGTGTTTGCTCTGTCGTTTCAGGAGCGTATAGTAGGCCTATGCACCACCACCCCTCGCCCTCCAAGATCAAGCAGATTCTGCTTTTTGTTTGCGCCGATTTTGTTGTCAATGTTTTTCAGAAAATTAAACTGAATTTGCTTTGTTACTGTTCATATGTGTGTTGCAGTCACATATACGTAAACATTACGTTTGAATGGTTTACTGAGCTTGTGTTATTTCTTTCAAACCACACACCGCATGTCGGCTATTTCAGCACCACGTGTTGTCCACCTACTTATGATTCACCATGAGGGGTTCAGCGTCAGTGCGCTTCGCTGCCTGATTGTCTGTCCCTGTGTCATTCACTCTCAACATGGATAAAAGTACAATAAGCATTATTCAGGTGGAGGTCGATCTCTATTCGGACATTATAGGCGCTATATGTGGGACTGTCGGTCCGATATTGTAAAAAAGAAAAAAAGTGGATTCTCAAAATAATCTGCTGCAGGGGCGGGGCTAGGAGGTGGCTACTTGGGCTCAAGCCTCGGATGTTTTCTGAAAAGCCCCGAATGTTTTACTTCAATAAAAAAAATAAACTCTCGTGAGTAACGTGCAGTACCGGAGTCCAACAGAGAGGCAGCAGCTGCGCGACATTAGCCTGCGTACTGCGTAGCCTGCCCTGCCCTGAAGAAGAAGTGATCTCAATCAGTGCCTGACTTGCAAAATTGTAAGGATGGATATCCGAAAGTTTTTTTCAACAAAACAAGCGCCAATAACTGTTGCAGCAGCAGTATCAGCAGCTGACAACAATGATATCACCAGCAGTGATGACATAGATGATGTTTCAGGTTTGTGAATCTTATTAGAAAGGTGACTGACTCACTGACACTACTTTTCCGGTTTGCTAATGCTAGCTGGCTATCATAACATAACGTTATGTTATAATGAAAATGAAACATAGCAAGGTACTGTTACGGTACATGGTAAGAAATCAAACAAAGGATAATACTTATACAAATAAAGTGAATAACAGGCTGATAGTCTTTGATATCTGCACTCTGGTTGACTGAGTAACAAGTGAAAAAGAATGATGTAACGTTAATGTTACAGCTAGTAAACATGAAGTAACCACATTAAGTATGCCCTTATGGTAGTATGTATGTATACAGAACATGACTCAAATCTATCCTAAGATGTAACGCTAACTAACTAAGTTTGTTTAATGTCCCAGGGGGGATTTGATTTCACAGTACTATACACAGGCCAACAATACATGTAATATATCGTCATATAACACAGGACAAGACTCTAAATACAATATAAGTGGTGAGCACAGAGTCTGCCCTGATATACATACTGTAACATAACTAGCCTCAGCCCATCAATTATGTAATTCTATACAAATATAAATGATGGTGACTGACAGGGGGAGCTACGTGTGCTGACCTCCCTCTGTGCCCAGAACCACCACAATTAGTTTGCTTCATTAAAGGGTGTGAATGTGTTCTCCAGTGCCTTTTGTCCGCTTTAAGGTGGTGGTAAGTTGAAGGTTGAAAGCAAATTTTTCCGGCGCGCCCTGCGCGCACATTATATTCTCCCTCTGGGCTAAGCCCCGGATCTCCTACGATCCTAAATCCGCCCCTGGTGCTGAGCGCTTTGGGGGGAACGTGTCCTCGATCTCCAAAAAGGTTGAAGAGGATGAGAAGCTGCAGAAGAGGAAAGAGAGATTTGGAATCCTCACCGGCGTGGTGTCGGCAGGGGCAGCAGATAGCGAGGCAAAGAAGCGGAAACGAGCCGAACGATTTGGAAATGTTTGATTCATATGGACAATTATTATTATTTTGTAACGTTTTTTAAAGGATCTCTTTTGTATATTTTTATAAACTTGTTACTCTGGTTTCACAGTTAGAACACTGCACTACTACATCTGCACTATTAATTAAATAATATTTTCAGCATGTAACAGTTTGTATATTAAAGGTCTTCTCTAAATTAAGTTAAGTTAAGTGTTATAAGTAATATAAGTGTAACTTATAGTTAAGTGTAATTTATAGTTAAAAGTACAACTGAAAGAGTTCCTTTGGAGTGAAATCCACATGAAGGTCTACCTGGGGTCCTGGATTCCTTCTGTGCCTCCATTGTGGGTGCTGTGGGGTGATGTCAGGATCCTCCTCAGTTCTCTTTCATAGTATTCGTTTCGTATCTCACTATGGGAACGCCCCCTGCGTGACCTCATCAGAAACTGAATTACACTGCGCTAGCCCATTGGCTGGCCCAGGCGACGCTTGTGTCACGAGGGACGGGGACCCTCCGCCTATATAAGGCGTACACACGGCGTCTCTCGTCATTCAAAAACCTCTTCTCGCTTCTCACTGGAGCTGACAACAACTGTGCGGGTGGCTAGAGCTAAACAGTCCACAGATACGAGCGACCAAACTCGTGCCGACGGGCGCTCTGCTGCTAAACTGCACTTCGTTGACGTTCACAGGAGTAGAAATACTTCTGTTGAAGAGTAGGAATACTCTGACTCGGGGTAGTGATACCCCGTGTTACGATTCGAGTAGCAATACTCGCCTTGCTCGGAACGAAAAAAGTAGCGATACTCCTCGTTCTGAACGACGCGAGTAGCAATACTCCCTGTTCTGCGAGTAGGAATACTCCGAACGGTTACGGGTAGCAATACCCAGTGTGAGAGACAAAAAGTAGAAATAACTTTATCTCTATAACGCACTGCTAGCGGGTAGATAGTAATATCCCTCCCCTGGCCCCTCTGTTTTCCCTTGATAGCTGACAAGCTAACGGGTGAAGTAGCGAGGCCTGCTAGCAGCTAGCCTACAACCCCTAGCCAGAAATGGCTAACGCTGAGGCTAGCGGACCTAGCACAGCCGAGACTAGCCGGAAGACCTGCTCGTGCAGCAAGTCAATGGCTAGCTGGGACACTCACTCTAAGTGTGCAGCGTGTCTGGGATTAACCCACGCCCAGGCCACTGTTATCTCTACCGATGAGTGTATCCACTGTGCAGTGTTCCCCAAGAAACTTCTCCGCCGACGGCTAAGTCGCATGGCTAGCCTGTCGGGAGAAGATCCGCTTCTGTGTAAGGCAGCCGAAACGCTGCCATCACAGTCTAACGCAGACATGTCTCCAGGTTTACCGACACCATGCTGGGCGGACTTAGTGCCACATAGCCCTGACATCGGTTTCCCGGTACTGGATGACAAGGGGATTGACAGCTTTACCGCTGCTCGCTATGAGAGAGACTCGGACAATGATGAGGGAGGGTCGCGTGACTCAGACCTCATTTTGTCCACCGATGATGAGGAGGACTCCTCATTATCAATCGGTAGGCGCGGAGCTGAAAAGCCCCCCACGCCTGACGGAGGTAACCAACCCTCCGCCCCGTCTCTCATGGACTGCGACATGCAATATATGTTGAGAACAACAATTCTTTCAGTTTCACACATTATAAAGTGTGCACACTGTGTAATGTATAAAACCTACCAATAGCTACTATACATCTTGTTTTTGCTTACCTCCTGTTAGTAACAGTAGCAGTAGGACTGCCAGTGCTTGCAGGCTTGGCACCCTTCCCCCTCCCCCTCCCCCTCCCAGTGCTTGTAGAAGGCTCATTGTCAGGCTCACTGAAGTTGAATGAAGAATCACTGTGAAGATAGACAGGAAAATACAAGGTTACAAGTCAGACAACAGACATATTTCTGACATACACACATCAGCAATTCAAAAGCAACAAAAAGCAACTATACTCAGCACAACTCGACCATGGCATTGTAAGTGTATCTAGCTAAGTAAACAAACACGTGTCTTTCTTACCTATGACGAGGGTCAAAATCTGGGTCATCCGATTCATCTTCATCTACCGGTAGATCATGTTGTTCATCCTCACTTTCAGACTCGGACAGTAAAACATCCATTTGAACCTCTTGGACGCAGAACTGGAGCGCTCGAGGGACACATAGTGTTCGACGCGGACGGACATCACCGTCCTCCATTTTTCAAGTGCTAACGTTACCAACGCTACAAACTAAACAAAACGATTCCAAAACACAAATATATAATCAAAACTAACCTAGCTAGAATAAAATTATAACTATTATCTCTCCTACTCTCTCTATATCTCTCTCTATCTCTCGTCTCCTCGTGTCTCTTCAGCCGCATGTATCCAGCGCGTCAGATTTCAAACAGTTTCTGGTCACGTCACGCTGTATTCGTTCTCCCATTGGCTCAGGTGGGACACAGTCGATTCTAGCATTTTTTACCGCATCAAAATAGGACGAAATATGCCATTAGTGCAGTAGGGCATGAGTGTCCGTCGGCTTGAAGAACACCCTCGTTCCCAACCTCCGAGCCCCCTCCTCTTTATAGACCTCTGTATCTAAAAACTCAATTTCTTCTTTTTGTAAGTTATATTTAACTGTAATGGATTCATGATGGCCATTAAGCACAGTTATAAAATCTTTAAAATCCGCCTCAGAGTGTGACCAAACTCCCAAAATATCATCCAAATATCTGAGGTAGACATCTGGAAGTTTTGGGGAAGACAGTCTGCCCCCAATCTGCCATGTAGATGTTTGCATAGGCTGGAGCAAACTTCTTCCAGATAGCGGTCCCATGCACCTGCAGATAAAATTTGGAGGTAAACTCAAAGTCGTTCCTTGTGAGACCCAACTCTAATAATATGAGACAGGCCTCATCTGGTCTCCTCGGGTGCGGATTTCTTTTGAAGGATTCCCTGACTGCATTAAGGCCTAACCGAGTGTCGATATTCGTATATAAGGAGTCGATATCAATCGATAACACGGTTTCCCTTGGTCTATTGACGTCACACAAAAGTATGTTAGAGACTCATGCCTGGAGCTTCGGGAACAGTTGCCCGAGCACTTAAGGTGCGTACGTTTCGATTCTATGGACTCTGGAAAATAGGCACGTGATCGCCCGCGCCACCGCGGGCGTGGTCTGGCAAGGGTGTTTGCTTCCCCGGTAGTGAAGGAGGCGGAGTGAACTTGGTGGAGAGATCCTGCAGAAACTAAGACTACATTTACCAGCCGGCTGATCGATTCCCGAAAGGGGAAAGCGAGAGAGAGAGACGTGAAGCCGAGGGCTGTCTCTGCCGGCTGAGCGTTATTATTATTATTACTGTTATTATTTTTGAACGTGAATTGACTTTACGCCAGCACACCCAAGTTGGGGTGCTGAGCCGTTGTGATAATAAAAATCAGGTCATTCACGTGAATAAAAATCACGTCAATGGGTGGCACGTCGAGGATGGGGAGTTAACAATGACCTGAATTACTACAAATCCAGGCCCTGATAGTGTGTTGCAGGTAGTCCACTGCAGTTGAAAACTAGGCAAATGTGAGACAGGAAGATGTTCCTGTGTGTTGCAAAACTGTCATGTACAGATCTGTGTTAATGCCAAAACTGTTCAAATGTGTCTAAGGAAACTGAGGATGAAATCCACATGAACTAGGCCTAGTAGAGTATCATCAAGAGTTAGTGGTAGATTATCATCAAGAGGGTTTTCGTCATCTTCTCTGCTGAAAGGAAATTTTCTTCAATCCAAGTTTGACTTCCACCAGCTGTGGAAGCAGCTCCAAGCAGAGAAGCAGCAGCAGAGGGTGTTCTAGGTGTAGAAGCAGCAGCAGAGGGTGTTCTAGGTGTTGAATGAGCAAGAGACGGTGTTCTAGGTGTTGAATGAGCAAGAGACGGTGTTCTAGGTGTTGAATGAGCAAGAGACGGTGTTCTAGGTGTAGAAGCAGCAACAGAGGGTGTTCTAGGTGTAGAAGCAGCAGCAGAGGGTGTTCTAGGTGTAGAAGCAGCAACAGAGGGTGTTCTAGGTGTAGAAGCAGCAGCAGACTGTGTTCTAGTGTCAGTCCTTGTACAAGATAGGTAGAGTCTCATCAGTTTTACTTTTCGATTTTCATAATGTTGACCCAGTGTCAGCAACGGATCAAGCTCTTCGGTGAAGTCCCTCATTGTGGAATCAAATTCTTTCAAATCACCAAGCTTACATTTTCCATTGGGAAAAAACAAGTCCTTTCCGACTTCCTTCAACTCTGCCATTGTGGTAGTCTTTTCTGCTTGTAGGTGTCAGGTGCCGCCTCCTCTTTTCACTTGAACTTGAATGAAAGAGTCCCTAACTTCTTCGAACAACCCCATTTGATAAGTGCGCTTCTTTTTTTACAGCATTTGTGTTCTGAAGCAGTTTTACAGAGCGATCATCCCCTCGAGTGTTTTTGAAGGCCCGTCTTTGTTTTAGTTTTGTCATCAAGCTTTCTGTAGCTTTGGAGACAGTTGTGCGTGTTCCTTCTTCGAGTGCAGCTACTTCTCTTCTGCTGTAATGCGGAATAGCTATCCGGTCTCCAACCTTGGGGACTAATTAGCTGGTCATCTGTCATCCCATTAACAGCATAGCAGTCAATCTGAAACACTTGAATGGGTATGAAACATTTAGTCATTGCTGAGTATGTACAATTATGTGGAATAAGCATGTAATTTAATGGTTATGTCTGCACTCTCTCCCTCCCTCTGTCTCTCTCACACCCCAACCTTGGCTGATATATTGCTAGAAAGGAGACGTTTATGCAAAGGATATCTTCTTAATGAATCAGAGTAAAAGTGCCTAACAATAAAAACAAAAATAATTGCAATAAGAAAGTAGCTGGGTGGAACAATTTGCTTCTACTGTTTAATAAAACATCCAAAACCACTGTGACATTTGACATCACCTGCTACCGGTTTTGCATCAGAGCCGAAATAATTTGTAATAGTACTTGCTATAATAATATTCAGAATGCTTCTCCCAAACACACATATGGCATACTGTATATGGCATATAGCCACAACTCTCTTTGACTCCTTCTAATACCTGTAGGTGTAATAACTCTGAGGATCCATAGTGACCTCTACAGGTCGATGATATATATAGCCGTGCTAAAGACCATCCATCTCCTTTCATAAACTATGTTATTCTAACATAAAGACAACTTTCAATATAAAACATTTGTCTAACACACAACCTTTCAATAAAAAATAAACTACATTCATCTTTAAGGTTATACTTCCTCTATCAGTCTCTCTGGTGGTCTCCGAGGTCTAGCTGACCTTCTCACAGCTGGTGTGTCAGTCTTTGTGGTTGGTGGAGGAGAATCATCAGTGTGTTGGTCAGGACTTACACTGAGTTCTCCTGAGTCCTAAGCAAACTCCTGTGGTTCATCCTGAGCACTTGTCCATCTTCACATTTGAATATGAATGTGAATGATCTGGGACTCACGTCCTTCAGGACAGTCGCCTTTCTGTTCCAGGTATCATGATCCTCAATTCACTGCATCTTTTTCCAAAAGAGCTTCCACTCTCCTGGCTGTTTTTGTCATAGTTCTCTTTCTGTTCCAGTTTGAGCTGTTGCTGTTTCTTAATCACTCTTTTGTTGTCCTTTCCCGATGGAATGTGTGGCAGTGTGGTACGCAACTTGCGGCCCATGAGGAGCACAGCAGGAGAGGCCCTGCACACCAATTGTGCAGCACGGTAGCTCAGTAGAGCCAGTTCCATTGTCCCTTTAAAGATATCTGGAAAACGGTCATCTGTCAGTGGGGTTGTCAGCTAACTCTCAGGAAACAAACTTACAGGGCTGACATGTTTAAATTGCTAAATAATAATAATAATAATAATAATAATTCAAGATTTATGATTTGATTTCATTACCATGTGTGTCAAAGGTTTATTACATCCCATTATACAAGTACACGAGAGTGCAATTATTAGGCTTCAGTTTCAGTCGATATTGCAGCTGCAAGAGAAAACAAAATGGTAAAAGGAAACAATAATAATGTGTCTGTGTGTATGCATTTATCATTTAGTCCATAAAGCATCTAGTGGGACTTGTGTAGTTCCTTCCCATCCCATCTGGGCATAAAAGCTGTAATAGAAATAGAAGACAGTATTTAAAATGATTGCCCACTTGCACACCATTTTTACAAAATACTACTATGTTCATAAAATAGAATTGCTAATACAATGACTGACAAATACCTGAAGTAGTGGTGACTCACATCAAGGTCTCATCTCTCAGAACCTCTCACCTCGTCATTCTGTAAGACACATTTCAGGTCAGAGGTGTGGACACTTCTATAGTGTAGGGTTGCATGCTTTCCATAGACTCTCATGAACATAGTGTACTGTACTTGTTGAAGTCATCCTAGATACTTTTACTGAAAGAAATAGGCTAGTGAAATAATTGCAATCCACATTATTCTACAGCAAACCTACAGACATGAGTGATGTGCAGTTTGTGAATTAATCATTATTTTTGATTCCACACAACATTATCAATTACAAAAGCATTTACCTTTTCTATAATATCTCTAACAAAGCTAGCTAGCTAACAAGCTAACAGTTGTTTGGCTAGCGTAGTATACACACACACAAAATAACTTGTGTACCATACCACGCCAATTCAGCTAACGAAAAACAAACAAACAAGCTTCTAACAAAGCTAGCTAACTAACAAGCTAACACCTGTGTGGCTAGCCTAGTAAACCCTGACACAGCTTAGCATGTATCTAATCCCACTACACTAGTTAACAAAGTAACACGTTTGGCTATGGCATGTAACTCACTACATACACAGCTTAGTAAACAATGCATGTAACTCACTTACCCAAAAACAGAGCAGAAGATGTACCGACAGACCACTGTCCCATGCATAGTATGTTGATTGACAAAACTTTCTCTGTGGATAAAGTACTTGAAGGCAACTTCCGTCTTGTCAACAAACACACACGCGCACATGGCTATTTATGAGGATGTGGGTTGGGAGTATCGAAAGGGAAACGCCAGACAAATACGAATACTACCCACCACCCAAGTTGCTAACAAACTGTAGGTATTTAGTGAATGTAAAACTGCTGGTTAAGATATTGCGTGGGTTCTTCATCACTTATATTAGCCCTATGCCAAAAAAATTGATTGCGAGGTTTCAAAATTACTGACATGCGGACCTTTTCACCAAGCTGTGACACATGAACAACTGTGTACAACTTACAGTAATGTGTGTGGTGCTATTTGCTCCCTCATCTTCCAAAATATGACGGAAACCGATCCAAATGTTCTGACTTTTACTCACTGAATACACTGCATTGCAATATTTTGGCTTGACAAGCAAGTGTGTAGTTGATTTTTTTAACGCCAGAGTAATGAACACCAAAGTACTGAAACACAAAGTGAAGCACAGCTGAAATAAACTGCCATGTTCCTCAGTGTTAGAGACAATGCCATCTCAGACAGGAATACCACCATTGTCATGAATAATAGCCAGGACACATCTAAGGCTGTTCTATCCTGAATGTCTGCTGCTGTAGAGATGTTATCACTCACGCACACGCACACACACACACAGTGTGCACAGACACACGCACCCTTAATTTCATACAGTGACAGCAGACCAATCTGTGTTTCAGATACATGAAAATACAGAAAGGCAGATTGCTGCAGTCGACTACTGCATGAACGAATACAAGTTAAACAGCAGGAACATGAACCACACTACCAACAAAAGAGCCCTGTACAATAGACCCTACACCCTCATTGTCTCAGTCCACACGCACACACACACACACACACACACACACACACACATACAGCTGTATGACAGAGATCACTATTGAATAGCCTATTGTAAACCCATGTCTAATTTCACAGATGCTGAACTTGTTGTCCTCCACCAAAAACACAATTGTATTGTATGGTGATGGTATAATTGCAGTGTGTGTGTGTGTGTGTGTGTGTGTGTGTGTGTGTGTTCCTCGCCTTGTATTCAGACAATGAGTGAAAGTCAGAGAGCCGTGACGAGAGCAGAGGAGCAGTGAGAATATCTATGTGATTGCGTCTGTGTGTACATCTGCCAGAGAGAGCTGAGTGTGTGTGTGTGTGTGTGTGTGTGTGTGTGTGTGTTGGGGGGGGGGGGGGGGGCGGACAGACATAGGGGGAGCGGAGGTACGTGTTCATGCCTCTAGATGTGCATCTGTAGACACAGAGAACATGAATGTGATTTCTTTCATGATCGTGAAAGGTAAAAAAATAAATAAACCTATGTTCAAACCGCTGCTCAGGACGGACCGAGGAGACAGGATTCATTAGAGCACCGAAATGAAACTCATTTCGCATCCAGAAGTCTCCTTCACCTCCTCTTTCAACCTCTCCCGGTACCTTGAGTGCCATGTCAAAGTGAACGCAATTCCATCTGGTTCCATCCACACAGCCGCGGCAGAGGTGCAGCAGGTCAGGGCCGGGGCCTTTCATGATGCCCTCTCCATGGCTGTGTTTCTTTATCCAGGTCTCGGGGGTGGATCACCTGTCATCGGCTAACACTACAGACGCGATGTACTCGTCCGGGCGCAAAGTGACAGTATTGAAAAATAATAATCATTAAAAAGCAAATGTTTCGGTCATTCCAGCTTGTGAAAGCTGCTATGTTGTGAACACGATGTGACTTGCGGTAAACAAAAACAAAAAAACACTGTATAGTAGGTGGAACGCAGGGTTAAAATGAGCATTTTAAACGACTGGGCAGTTCTTGCATCTATAGCTCCGTCTCTGGATTTGAGAGTCCTTATACTCCTGCAGCATATCAATCATAACAAATGGTATCCCTATAACCAGAACCCCCCAGAAACAACATCCTGGTCATCGTCTCATCAGCCACTCCCTCCTCTTGAGCACCTCCTGGATGCCTTTTACACAGTCAGTCTGTGTGTGTGTGTTGTGTGTGTGTGTGTGTGCCCGCGTGCACGTGCGTGTTTGTGTGTGTGCCGTTCACTATTCCAGACACCACATACATCAATCTCTCTCTCCATAAATGGGCTGTCAAACCTTTGGGCTCAGACAGAGAAATGGGGGAGGAGGGGAAGTAGAGGGGGATGAGAGGGGAGGGAGAGGATGAGAGAGAGAATGACAAGGTGTACTTGGGTGTTACTGGGGGGAATCATTCACACACAAACAAGTGAAATGAGAGAGGTAGACAGACAGGCAGGCACACACACACACAGACAGAAAGATAGACAGAGAGGCAGAGAGACAGACAGGCAGATAGATAGACAGGCAGACATGCACAAAGACAGGCAGACAGACGGATGGATAGGTGTGTGTGAGAGAAAGAGATGTATGTATATCAGAATCAGAGTTGCTTTTATTACATTAATGTACGGATACAAGGAGTACAATTATTGGGTACAGGTTCAATTAGACATTGGCTTTGCAGCAGAATACAAAATCAATAATAAATTAAGCAGGATATAAACAACAATCAATAAAAGAATAAGCAGGATATAGACAACAATCAACAATAGCTGTATATACAATAGCATCAGAGCGTCAATAATTGAATAGGTGACAGCAGCAGAATGTGAATCAGCATTCTTAAGGCCAATGCACACGGCGTGCGATTTTGTCGCACGACAACATTCGATACTCAATTCACACCACCGAAGTTCTTCTTTGTATCAATCCGAATTGACAGATGCTGTAGACATTGATACATTCTTTAACAACCTGGATATCCCAAGGGTTACCAGGGAAACTGCAAGTGCACTTGATTCACCAATCAGCCTGGAGGAGATAGCTCAAGCCATTAAGACCATGCAAAGCACCCGGCCCAGATGGGTACCCCACTGAGTTTTTTAAGACATTTTATGGAAATGTGGCCCCCCTTCTTCTAAATGTTTTTGATGAATCCATGGAGCGTGGTTCTTTGCCAGCCACTCTAAGACAAGCTTCAATTTCTTTGTTGCTTAAAAAGGATAAAGACCACACCAACTGCGGCTCCTATCGCCCAATATCTTTGCTTAATGTTGATGTGAAAATATTGGCAAAAGCACTGGCAACCCGCTTGGAAACTGTTCTCCCAAATATCATCTCAGAAGATCAAACAGGGAGACACTCCTTTTCTAACATTCGATCACTTTTGAATATAATTTACTCTAAACAGACATCAAAAATGCCTGAAGCGGTCATCTCCTTAGATGCCAAAAAAGCATTTGACATAGTTGAATGGAAGTATTTATTCACAACACTACAAAAGTTTGGTTTTGGTGATGGGTTCTGCAAATGGATACGTCTTTTGTACTCTTCCCCGCAAGCATGTGTTAGCACCAATAGCAATCGATCTACATATTTCCCACTATCACGAGGAACACGCCAGGGGTGTCCTTTATCTCCCCTTCTTTTTGCCCTAGCTATCGAACCTCTGTCCATTGCACTTAAGGCTTCTCCTGCTTTTTGTGGTATTAGACGAGAAGGTACAGAATATAGGGTGTCCCTATATGCAGATGACCTTATTATGTATGTAACCGACCCTGTGGTAAGCATTCCAGGGATCCTCTCCATTTTGCAAAGCTTTGGCTCTATTTCGGGCTACAAGCTTAACATCCAAAAGAGCATATGTTTTCCTGTTAACACTCCTGCCCTACAGATCCAGTCAACTGAAATACCATTTAATCTGACCAAACCCGGCTTCAAATATCTTGGCATTAACATAACCCGCTCTTTGGACTTACTTCTTAAAGCCAATTTGACCCCCCTAGTGTCCCAAATGAAGCTTGACTTCCAAAGATGGAATAACCTACCTCTTTCATTGGTCGGTAAAATACAATGTGTTAAAATGAATATCTTGCCTAAGTTTCTCTATGTCTTTCAATGCCTTCCAATTTTCATCCCCAAATCATTTTTTGGTTCTATAAATCAAGCCATCACATCATTTATATGGGGTGGTAAGGTCCCCAGGATCAGCAGAACGGTGCTTCAGGGGAACCGGCGGCTAGGTGGGCTCAGCCTTCCTAATTTCTTATACTATTACTGGGCAGCCAATATACATAAACTGACATTTTGGATGCATGCACCCCAGACTAATTGGTGTTTGTTAGAAGCCAGATCTTGCCGGTCGACATCACTCCGAGCTTTGCTGTGCTCTTCTCTGCCGCTGTCCCTATCCAAACATTCGTCCAACCCAATTGTACTTTCCACCCTAAAAATTTGGTTTCAATTTCGGCAACACTTCAAATGTAAATCTCCGTCCATTCTGACCCCACTATCAAACAATCATATGTTTCCTCCCTCGGTGATTGATAATGCGTTTCTCGTGTGGGGGAGAAAGGGAATTGACTCTGTCAAAGATCTGTACCAATCTGATGTGTTTTCTAGCTTTCAGAACTTGAAAGACAGATATGCCTTATCTGGAATTGACCAGTTTCGATACTTTCAAGTGAGACATTTTGTTCAGGCCCGGTTCCCAGCTTTCCCACATTTACCCCCCAGACTACCTTGGGACAAGTGTCTGGAAACCTTGCCCAACCAAAGGGGTATAATTTCACAAATGTACAATCACCTCATGTCATTAGATACTCACACTCTTTTGAAAACTAAATTAGCCTGGGAGGCTGAGTTGGGGTCGGAACTCACAGACGAGTCTTGGGATGCAGCTGTTGATAGGATACAATCTTCGACATCATGTGCACGCCTCGGGCTGATACAATTTAAGGTCCTGCACCGTATCCACTTTAGCAAGGCCAGGCTGGCTGAGATATACCCAAATGTTGACAACAGATGTGACCGCTGCAACAACACTCCTGCTGATCTATCTCACATGTTTTATTTTTGCCCCAAATTAAATAATTACTGGACCTCTGTTTTTAAAACCCTGTCTGATATTTTAGGAAAAGATTTGCAACCCTCTACCTTAATTTCACTATTTGGAATCCCGGAAGACCGCGCCACTCTGACTAGTAAACAAGCTGATATTGTGGCCTATGCCTCACTATTGGCTCGTCGCAGGATACTGTTAGATTGGAAGTCCCCTAATCCTCCATCATTTAAGGTCTGGCTTAAAGACCTTGTCTTTTTCCTCAAACTTGAAAAAATAAAATTTACTCTCAGGAGCTCCGTAGACCAGTTTTATAAGAAATGGCAATGCTTGATAAATTATTTTACCGACCTTCAAACACTCCCCCCTGATTGAGAGAAGAATTTAGTGCTAAGTTTTCCTTAATATTGATATGGCCAAGTCTTTTCCCCATTTTTAAAATCGTATTATAATTTACTGTACTGCATTGCATTGTACCTCTTTGTATTTGTATTATTTATTTATTTATTTTATTTTCTATTTTCTTATCCTTTACAATGGTGTATATGCATACATTTTGCCGCTGTGATTCATTGCTGTATTTTTCATTCTGGAATCAAAATTGAATGTGCACAGAACCTGTATTTGTTAGGCTTTTCAAAGTAGGGGTGGGAGGGAACGGGAGGGGGGAGGGAAAGGGTATCATTTGTTTAAAAAAAAGAAAAAAACCTGAAGGGAAGAATTGTTGATGATTACTCATGTCTGTCTTGTCTACCCTTCAATAAAAATCATAAAAAATAAAATAAAAAAAAGGATTCCATCAGAATCCATTACTCAGAAAGGCTTCAAACACCATTGTAATCGTGTCAGTTCTTGTAAATTAGCCTGCACCATCATTTTATAGCCTATATCAGGGGTCGGCAACAGGCAGCCCGTGGGCCATTGCTGGCCCATCACCAATAATATTTGGCCCAGCAGATTATTTTGAGAATCCACTTTTTTTCTTTTTTACAATATCGGACCGACAGTCCCACATATAGCGCCTATAATGTCTGAATAGAGAATCGACCTCCACCTGAATAATGCTTATTGTACTTTTATCCATGTTGAGAGTGAATGACACAGGGACAGACAATCAGGCAGCGAAGCGCACTGACGCTGAACCCCTCATGGTGAATCATAAGTAGGTGGACAACACGTGGTGCTGAAATAGCCGACATGCGGTGTGTGGTTTGAAAGAAATAACACAAGCTCAGTAAACCATTCAAACGTAATGTTTACGTATATGTGACTGCAACACACATATGAACAGTAACAAAGCAAATTCAGTTTAATTTTCTGAAAAACATTGACAACAAAATCGGCGCAAACAAAAAGCAGAATCTGCTTGATCTTGGAGGGCGAGGGGTGGTGGTGCATAGGCCTACTATACGCTCCTGAAACGACAGAGCAAACACGCTATTAGGGATAATAATTACAATGAGCCATTCATTCAAAATATACAAAATACAATTAGGTTATTAAATACAATAACGACAGGCTTGGTACTCACTTAATGTGAAAAGTGGCATCTCCCATCGGTTTTTGCCGATATCTTGCTTGATATCTGGTGATATGGACGTCACTTTAATCCGCAGGCAGTTCTCAAGGTTTTTATGCATCAATCGATTCCTCTCGTGCGTCTTTATCACATTCATCGAAAAGGAAGTACGCCTACGCAGACGACCTCGCAGTGGTGTACTCTGCTGGAAATTGGCAGTCTGTGGAGGGGATTCTGAGCCAGGACATGCAGACACTAGTGGCATACTTCCGGAAATGGAGATTGAAGCTTAGCGAGGCAAAGACGGTGTCGGCTGCCTTCCACCTTAACAACAGGGAGGCTAAACGTGAGCTTAGAGTACACCTAGATGGAACTCCCCTGCCATGTTCCGCTGAGCCAATCTATCTCGGCGTGACATTGGACAGGACGCTCACGTTTCGCCGACACCTCGAGTCACTGCGCAAGACGTTAACAGCTCATGTGGCGTTGATGAGGCGACTGGTTGGCTCGGGCTGGGGCGCCGGCGCAAGGACCTTGCGCACGGCAGCCCTAGCCCTCGTTTATTCAACTAGTGAATACTGCGCCCCAGTATGGTGTCGCAGTGCCCACACCCGCCTCATCGACTCGCCTATAAACGAAGCCTTGCGCATTGTGACAGGATGCCTGCGTCCTACCCCCGTGGACAACCTTCCCATCCTAGCAGGCATCCAGCCCGCAGGCCTCCGCCGCATGGGAGCCACAGCACGTCTCGCCTGCCGGGCCGTGGAGCTTAATAACCATCTGCTCCATGATAGGCTCACTATAACAGCGGAGCCCTCCCGGCGTCTCAAGTCGAGACACCCATTTGTGCCTGCCGCACAGGATCTCAGGCAGCAATGCAGAGATCTCAACATCAGTGCGGCAGGATGGGCGGATTATATGTGGCGCGCGGAGTGGGAGGCTAACACCTCCAAACTCCGCGACCACATCCCAGTCGCCGGCGCTGAGCCCCTCGGGATGGACTTGCCAAGGCTATCCTGGGTGAGGCTCAATCGTCTCCGGACCGGCGTCGGGCGTTTCCGCTCATCAATGCACAGATGGGGCTTGGCCCCAAATGCGTCGTGCGAGTGTGGCGCAGAGGACCAAACCGCAGACCATATTATCCTGGATTGCCCGGTGTACCACCCACCCAACGGGATGCATGGTCTGTCGGTATTAGATGACGAGACGATGACGTGGCTTCTGGAGGGGTGTCCAGAAATATAGCCCGGGTGAGCCCCTCAACCAGGTCTCGGGGTGGTAAAAGGGTAGCCCCTCGGCCCCGAGCCTGGTGGAGTGGAGAGGAAAAACAACTACCCATACGCCGAAGAAGAAGATCGAAAAGGACGACTCGCATGTATAGAAAGGGAACATTGTGAGCACGTAAAATGTGAGTCTCACAACGGCTTTGCATTGATGAAACCAGGTAGGATGAACGTATAGTTCACTGTCCATTCCTCTTTAAATGCCCTGTTTTCACCGTCAACTTTCCTCTTTAGACCTTTGAAGAGTGACATTATGTTTATCTTGCTAGCTAGCAGGTTAAATGTTTAGCTAACTTCACCAGACACGCAAACAACCAATCCAATAATAATGTGACCTTGTCTGGGAGGAGGGGGGAATAATTATCAGAACAAAAGTATGTTAAATAATCATTAGAATAAGTTAGGCTGCGCTACATCGTCAGTCCACACATTTATTATTCAAAAATATGGAAAAGGGTGAAACTACGTTTCAACGTTGTTGAGAATCATAACACAAACTCACTAGTCAAGCCAAAATACTGCAACGTAATGGATTGGACTGCTACCTAGTTAACTATAACACTACTTTACATTGTTAGCAGGCTCACAAAACAAGCTGTGTTAGTTGACTAGCGATGTGTACATTTTTCGAAAGAAAAGTCAAAGCATTAGAACGTCACATTTTTTAACAATCAATTACTTAACTTAGCCTTTGATTATGTTCGGGCCCGCCATCTAGTGGCTACATTTTTGGGGGGCCCGAGGCCAAACTTAGTTGCCGACCCCTGGCCTATATACTTGTTTAGATGAGATTTTAGATTAGATTCAGACAACGAAATGCAATAAAAAGTGTGTCTGGAGGGATTTGAACCACCGTCTTAAAATGACGAATAAATACCATGGCAGCGGTCAATACCACTAGGCCATCGTGACGATATGACAGTTTGTAGCCTGCTGCTGATATCACTACAGTAGTAGATATTATTTTATTAAAATATGAACATATAACAATAACTGGGGCTAGTATGACCTACGCATTTAATCGGTCAGCAATTTCTTGCCAAACCATTTCCCTCGCCTTGTTAATTGCGGCAGTATTACACTATTTTACATCTTATTTTTCGTCTTCATAAAGATCAATCTTCATTTCGACAGTTCGACTCTTCGGGGCTCTTTATGCCTGCGTGCACGCGCCCATATCGAGGATTTCTAAGCCGGTGTTCTATGAACACTCATGACAAGTCAAGAGGGGGTGGGATCATAATATCGACGAAGGATAGCTGGTGCTTAAACACGAAAACTGTAAGTAGCCACTGCTCCCCAGACCTGGAATACTTGACTGTTAAATGCCGACCCACATACCTCCCGAGGGAGTTTAACGCGGTGTTCATTACATATGTTTACATTGCGCCTAGCGCGGACGGTAGCCTAGCATTGGCGCGGCTATATGACGTCATCAGTGGTCAACAAAGCACAGATCCACAGGCTATTCACATCATAGCAGGAGATTTCAATCATGTCGACCTGAAGGCAGTACTACCCAAGTTCTATCAGCATGTGAAATGTGTAACAAGAGGAGAAAAAACACTGGACAAGGTATACACCAACATCAAACGTGCTTACAAGGCTAGTCCGCTAGCTCATCTAGGCATGTCTGACCATGTGTCAATCCTCCTGATCCCAGCATACACTACCATGGGGAAAAGTGCTCCCATCACCACTAAGACTGTCAGAACCTGGCCAGAAGGGTCCGCTCCACTGCAGATCTGCCTAAATGACACCCCATGGCAGGAATATGAGCATGAGGACCTGGAACAGTACACGTCGTCGGTTCTGAACCACATAGTGAACTGCACCAACTCAGTCACCGTGGACAAACGGGTCCGGGTCTATCCCAACACGAAGCCATGGATGACTGGGAAGGTCCAAAAACTGATCAACGAGAGGGACAACGCCTTCTTCGCAGGGAAGAGCACACCGCTGTACAGCTCCACCAGGGCTAACCTAAAGCGCGGAATCAAAGCGGCCAAGGCAGACCACAGAGAGAAGATTGAGGAATGCCTCCTGAGCAACGACTCCAGGCGGATGTAGCAGGGGGTTCAGCAGATGACAAACTTCAGAGCCAACAGGCTCACAGCCGCAGAGGACGACCCCCTGCTGGCGGGAAAGCTGAACACCTTCTACGCCCGGTTCGACGAGGGGCGAACGGAGGTAACCGCAACACAAACACCACTCTCTCCAGCTCTCAGCAGCCTCACCCTCACAGAGCATGAAATGAGACGCGTACTGAAGGCGGTGGACCCCAGGAAAGCCTCGGGGCCGGATGGCGTCCTGGGACGGGTGCTGAGGGACTGCGCCGACCAGCTGGCCGGGGTTTTCACCAACATCTTCAACCAGTCCCTGTCCCAGGCCACCATCCCACCCTGCCTGAAAACCTCAACTATCATCCCAGTCCCGAAGAAAAGCACGGTGAGCTGCCTAAACGACTACCGCCCGGTGGCACTCACACCAATCATCATGAAGTGCTTCGAGAAACTAGTCCGGGCCCACATACTCACACGCCTCCCGCCCAACCTGGATCCATACCAGTTCGCCTACAGAGCCCACAGGTCCACAGAGGACGCCATCGCAATGACTCTCCATGCCACTCTATCCCACCTGGAGAGGGGAAACAGCTACGCGAGACTGCTCTTCGTGGACTTCAGCTCCGCCTTCAACACCATCCTTCCAGACAGGCTAGTGACCAAACTACTAGACCTGGGTCTATCACACTCTATATGTGCGTGGATCAAGGACTTCCTGACCGACCGCCCCCAGAGGGTGCGGGTGGGCCCCCACACCTCCACAGCCCTCAGACTCAGCACTGGGTCCCCCCAGGGCTGCGTGCTAAGCCCCATCCTCTACAACCTCTACACCTACGACCAGTGTGCGAATTAAATCACGGTGTGCGGGGGAGCCCAGGGATTAAAGCAAAAAAAAAAAAAAAAACTCCTGACGGAAAAAAAAATTCAGGCCAGATCGGGGCCGGTGGCTTTCCGTGCGCAAAGCGCGCGTGCGATTTTCCGTTCTACGTTCTAATGCTTTGACTTTTCTTTCGAAAAATGTGAATACATTTCCGCGTTGTCGAAAATCAATGACACATCGCTAGTCAACTAACACGGCTTGTTTTATAAGCCTGCTAACAATGTAAAGTAGTGTTGTAGTTAACTAGGTAGCAGTCCAATCCATTACGTTGCAGTATTTTGGCTTGACTAGCAAGTTTGTGTTGTGATTCTCAACAACGTTGAAACGTAGTTTCACCCTTTTCCATATTTTTGAATAATAAATGTGTGGACTGACGATGTAGCGCAGCCTAACTTATTCTAATAATTATTTAACATAGTTTTATTGTGATAATTATTCCCCCCTCCTCCCAGACTTACAAGGTCACATTATTATTGGATTGGTGCATAAAAACCTTGAGAACTGCCGGATTAAAGTGACGTCCATAATAATAATAAATAATAATAATACATTAGACTTATAGCGCTTTTCTAGACACTCAAAGACGTCCATATCACCAGATAGCCAACAAATAGTGACCGATGGGAGATGCCAGTTTTTTTTATTATTTTGCGCCGATTTAGTTGTCAATGTTTTTCATAAAATTAAACTGCATTTGCTTTGTTACTGTTCACATGTGTGGTGCAGTCACATTCACATAGCCTATAAGTAAACATTAAGTTTGAATTATTTACTGAGCTGGCGTTACTTTTTTTAAACCACACACCGCATGTCGGCTATTTCAGCAGCACGCACCATGTCCACCTACTTATCACTATGAGGGGTTCAGCGTCAGTGCACCCCGCTCTGTTACCTTCGCATAGTTGTAGCCAATAAAGGCCTATATGTAGGCTATATAGGCTATTATATATCATTTATATACCTAATACCAACATCAAAATAGATTGTATGCCTCTACAAATCATATTACAGCAGGTAAAATCCGTCACAACTTGGAATAAATCCATCGCAATTTGGAATATTTTAGAGCTCCCCCAAAATTTCACAAACCATGTTTCCAGGGGAGCTCATGTCACCACTAGGGGAGCTATAGCTCCCCGAGCTCCCCCTTATTTCGCACCCTGCCTACGACTTCACCCCCGTCCACCCCAGCAACTCCATCGTAAAGTTTGCAGACGACACCACCGTGGTGGGATGCATCTCGGGGGGGGACGAGGCGGCGTACAGGGATGAGGTAGAGCAACTGAGCAAGCTGTGCAAGGTTAACAACCTGCTGCTGAACAAGTCAAAGACCCAGGAAATCATTGTAGACTTCAGGAGGAAAAAGTCCGAGATCCAGCCCCTGCTCATCGACGGAGAGAGCGTGGAGAGAGTCTCAACCCTCCGATTCCTGGGGATGCACATGCGGGATGACCTGACCTGGAAGGACAACACAAAAGCCACCATCAAGAGGGCACAACAGCGGCTATACACCCTGAGAGTCCTCAGGAAGGAACACAGCAAGCAGGAGATACTGGTGACCTTCTACCGCGGCGCAGTGGAGAGCATCCTCACCTACGGCATCTGCAACTGGTTCTCCAGCTGCACAACAGCGGAGAGAAATGCGCTACAGAGAGTCGTGAGAACAGCACAGAAGATCACCGGCGCCCCCCTCCCCTCTCTGGAAGAGCTGTACAACACACGCTGTCTCAGGAAGGCCTCCAAGATCTCCAGGGACCCGACCCACCCTGGGTACGAACACTTTACCAGGCTGCCCTCGAAAAGGCGGTTCAGGACCCTGGCCGCAAGGACAAACAGACTGAAGAACAGCTTCTACCACAGGGCCGTCCAGGCCCTGAACACAGCAAAGACCTAAGTTCTGGGCCCTGGACAGTCTGGACGGATTGATGGCAGCTGCTGGACTGAAAAAATCAGGTGTAGTGCTGAGGCACAAACATGTACATTTCAAGCCTGCAAACTGTGACACTTTAAATAAATGTGAAATAATACTATTGTGCAATATGACAACCCTAGTCGTCTATCTGTACAGTATAGTACAGTGGATAGTGTACATAGCCTTTATTTATGTAAACCAGCTCCTTCCCTTCTTGTGATTTTTTTTTAAAGTTTTTTTTTTCCCTTTCCTAACACCAGGGGAGCCACCCCTCCTAAATTTCGTTGTTTGGTACCTGTACTGTAGCAATGACAATAAAGTCCATTCATTCATTCATTCATTCACAAGCCTGATCCTCGTTCGAGGAATCACCTGAGGCTTGAATTCCAATCTCGAGTTGCCTGATCGCGGCATTTATTTTTATCGCCGATATACTAATCAACGTTCGTGGAATACCCCCCTGGCCGATAGCTAATAATGCAATAATAAAGAGCAAGACTTGCATGAACCTTACACACACACACATATACAGTGGGGGAAATAAGTATTTGATCCCCTGCTGATTTTGTACGTTTGCACACTTACAAAGAAATGAACAATCTATCATTTTAATGGTAGGTTTACTTTAACAGTGAAAGTCTGAATACCAACAAATCCCGAAAAAAAATAAAATATGTTTTATATAAAAGTCGTTTCTTGTAGTTGGTCACCAGGTTTGTGCACATCTCAGGAGAGATGTTGGTGGGGAGAGGGACGGAGGAGAGAGAGAGAGGGACGGAGGGGAGAGAGAGAGGGACGGAGGGGAGAGAGAGAGAGAGAATGTGTAGCCATCATTTAACTGCCCCCCACACACAATCCACTAACCTACCCGTGTGCATTTGTGTGTCTATGACTGAGTGTGTAGGGGAGTGTGTGTGTTTGTGTGTGTGTGTGTGTGTGTGTGTGAGAGAGAGAGTGTGAGAGTGTGAGAGAGAGAATGACAGTGTGGGATAACTGTGTGTTTTTGTGCGTGTGATACTTTGTTGGTCTGTGGTGAGCCTCATGTGAGGGAGAGAATGACAGTATGAGGAAGAGTGTGTTTGTTTTAGTGTGAGACTGTGTTGGTTTGTGTGTGTATATCTCTCGCACACTCTGCATATCAAACCAACTAACCATAACCTACCAATTAACAACCATAACATACCAACTAACAACCATAACACCAATTAACAAAGCTGAGGTCAAGTTTCCTACTCTCGTGTGTCTCCACCTCCCTTCCTCTCTGGTGCATGCTTGGTGCTCTGAAGCGTAGTCTGACTGTGGGGAGCATGGCGCGTTCTGGCCTGTAGAGGGAGCCAGACTTTTGGTGGAGAGGGTTGACGGTCTGATTACGGACAGGTGTCAGTGATCAGACTCGTTCTCTTTCATATGGGAACGCCCCCTGCGTGACCTCATCAGAAGCTGAATTACACTGCGCCAGCCCATTGGCTGGCCCAGGCGACGCTTGTGTCACGAGGGACGGGACCCTCCGCCTATATAAAGCGTCCGGTAGTAGGAGGAGGCAGAGACACGCGGACACTGAGAGAGGAAGAGAGAGATAGAGATAGAGATAGAGAATAACTGTTATTATTTAGGAACCTCTTCAGCCCGTCAGTGGCGGGGCTGAATCTGTCAGGACAATACAAACTCATTGAGTACACCGGTCCTCTGTGCCTAGAGACCTTTACACTGCCTTTCTCCTCAATTGTCCGCCTATATAAGGCTTACACACGGCGTCTGTCGTCATTCAAAAACCTCTTCTCGCTTCTCCACTTCCCCCGGTAGTAGGAGGAGGCAGAGACAGAGACACGCGGCCACTGAGAGAGGAAGAGAGAGAGATAGAATAACTGTTATTATTTAGGAACCTCTTCAGCCTGTCAGTGGCGGGGCTGAATCTGTCAGGACAATACAAACTCATTATTTAGGAACCTCTTCAGCCCGTCAGTGGCGGGGCTGAATCTGTCAGGATACAAACTCATTGAGTACACCGTTCCTCTGTGCCTTTCTCCTCAGTTGCGTCTGTGCTCCATTTCATTACTGCAGCTGCAAGACTCGAAAAGGACAAAAATAATGATGAATGTTCAAAGCCCCTCGGCTGTCTACCTCCTACCTTCCTAGCTGACCACTCGCCCACAATAAACGTACCCCTGCAAGTTTTTTTTCCCCACACCGAGCTGTCTGCAAGGCACGCACACCTTTCAATCTAGTTTTGACTCCATAAGTGATCAGGCAGAATATTATAATTTGGCCTGACTCTAAAATATGACTTGCACTGTACTGGGTTACATGGTGTTATACAACACAGCTAGTTCTGTTTAATTATAACACTCTACTGCACAAATCAATCTAGCTACTGTGAAGCTTGCTATCAATTGGTAGCTAGTTAATAATGTGGCTGCATTTTCTAGACGGCAGTGTCCTCATAAAACTCATCTGCTACATTGCAAACATTTGCTTGCTAGCTAACATAGGACCACACTGTAGCTAGCTAGTCCTCTGCTTGCTAGCTAACCCACGCCGTAGCTAGCTAACACCACACTGTAGCTAGCTAGCCCAGCTTGCTAGCTAACACGTAGGCTTACTTGCGTTATGGCAAATGACACATTTCTCTCTATATAGCTATACCCTTTGAAAATACATAACTTTGTTAAGTTACTGATTTTCATTCATCTTGTTGCGGTCATATTTTGTGCTTGGTTACCCAGTTTACCTAACACTTTGTTTTGAATTTACAATTTAGAGTGTTAAACTATCAGCTTTAGAATCGTTTGGATGCTGTCAAAACGTTAAAATAAAAGGCGCTCTACAAAGTTTTATTAAGTCCACCAAATATGCGAGCTTTAACAAGTTTGTTCACTAAACAGCGCATTGTCTCACCCAAAGCAGTTACATTTAAGAAACGTGACGATAAAGACACAAACTATTCACTGAAAATAAAAGAAAACGAACAAATCATTTGAGGATATATTTGCGACAGTGGTGAAAGTGTATTCCTAGCCTTGAATGTCCACTTTGATAAAGGTTTAACCAAACAATTCAACAATAGAGTACTTTTACTGCACAGCTGAGCCAGTGCGCCACACACGTCATCTCTACATCTCTTGCAACCTGCAACAGAAGCATAAAACATGTATTTTTTATATATTTGTCATTTTAATTACATATATATTAGCAGAAATAAAATGACAAAAATATATACAAATAAAAGATAAAATGCTTTGTACTCACCAAAACAACTGAATATTTGAACACAAAATCCATCCTCCTTTCTTTCCTCGAGACTTCAATTACTCTGTTGTACAGTTAATCTGTGCATTTCAGTTCCACCAATATGTCCTTTTCAATAGACATGGAGGCGAAAGCTGAAAGCCAAGTCTGTCCAGTAGCATTTCTGGCATACATTTTAATTTGCTTTAAGGCCGAGAATGACCGCCTGATGGTCACTGCCACACATGCCAATGTTTTAAGCTGCCCCATGCTCTCACTCAGATGTTTCTGCTTCAGTGGGACTTCAGGGAGGAGATCAGTGGGACTTTCCCTTCCAAATCAGTCATGGCATTCATTACAGTTAGTTCTGTTTTTAGCCGGGACAGATCGAACAGTGTTCTGTGACTCTGTGTTAAGCTGGAGAAGGCTGTTTGAGGGAATTTCTTCCGGTAGGTCTGAAAGTGCTGGGGGTCGAGGAGGGAAAGAAACATGCATTTTTCGTGGTCTTGAAACCTATTCCGTATCTGGCAAATAATGATGTCCAGAATATTGCTGTAGAGTTGTTGGTAGTGTGCGCGACGGTCTCCTTGTGCTGTACGTGGGCCTCCGCGTGTGCTCGGACCACTTGAGATTTACATTTACATTTTTGGCATTTAGCAGACGCCTTATTCCAAAGCGACTTACAGTCAATACATTTGAATACTAAGCATGTGAATCGTCAGTCCACCATTCGTGGCAGGAAGAGTAATCTAGCTCAGGCCCGGGGCCATTGATACAAGGAAAAACCTTCTTCAATCACCTTCTTCTAAAACTTTTTTTTTTTTTTCCATACTGGAGGAACAGAGAAACAGTACAAGGGGTGCAATAGAAGTTCTTAGGGACACAGTAGAGGGGAAAGCGGGTGTCTTTAGGAGACGTAGTGCTGAGGGGCAGAAGATGTCTCAGGAGGAGCAGTTAAGGTGTAACCTGAAGAGATGGAGGTCTTCAGTCTACGACGGAAGATGGGTAGTGACTCTGCCGTTCTGACAGCCGTGGGGAGCTCATTCCACCAGCGGGGAGCCAGTGTTGTGAAGAGACGTGATCGGGCAGCACGACTGCTGTGCAGAGGTGGTGAGGCCAGTCGGTCAGCCGAGGTGGAGGAGCGGAGTGAGCGGGCTGGAGTTTGGGGGGTTACCATTTCCTTCACCATTTCCCTGTCTCCCTATTAGTGAGTGTAGCTGATGGGTCTCCCTGTATCTCTATTAGAGCAGTGTTGCATCAGTACAGGTACAAGCGTGTCCAGCCTAAGATGCCTTTTGTAATACAGGTTTTCATGCTGCATCAGAACTGTGCCTCTAATGTCACACCAACGATGCGTTCATAAAACTCCATGTTCAACAAACTTGGTCAAGCAAATGTTCATTTTATGCATTTCTTCTCCTTTGGCGCACTCACAGGGTATATACAGGAATCTTGAGGTTCATTTCAATACCTTTCAAATACCAAAGACCTTGACAATATTTTTCCAGACCTCACCGCCACTTCGAGCTGTAACCGTTTACATCAGTGACACCTTTAACTTAACAGTCTTAGTTTGCTATTCATAGCTTTCAGTCACGTGGTTTCTTCCCTAGCAACCACCAACCTGACGGGCAAAAAGGATCATAGCAACATCGCGCAACATGGCGAGTGGACGCAATTTACCCATATTTAGCCCCCGCGGCTGTGTTTGAACCACTAAATGCAGCGAAGTCCCTGCCTGATCTCGTGTTCGGTGACATCTGGATATATCTGGTGGAGAATCCATCCCCATATACCGCAGCCAGGATGAAGGCTTTTAAAAGCACCGAAAGCTACAAATATTTCCACTCTGGTTGGGTAACTAATGCTGGCATGTGGAAAGTGAAGAATTTCTTCATCGTCAAAGCCAAGGTGAGTGACGTTAAATTAGCCAATGCTATCGGTATGTATGCTAGCTAACGTTACGTTACGGTCAGTGGTAAGCTAGCTCTAGCCTCTTGTCAAAGCGAAGGTACCTAACGTTTGCCTTTGGTTATGCTACGTTGTCTAATCTAACGTTACACAGCTAAATTACTCTCTTGTGCTAGATAGCTCTAATTTTGGTAGATAGTTACGTTGATCACAGATGTTTACAGCTGGTGACAGGGCTGACATTGATGAAATGAAATCTAAACAAAACCTCTGTCCGTGTCAGGTGAACCATTCCTACTGCCTCAATGATCCACCACTGACAGCATGGGTTGCTGTGGAAAAGGACGGATTAATCCGATTTGGTCACTGTGTCTGCATGGCAGGATTAGGAGAAGTTTGCTCCCACATAGGTGCCATAACCTATGCCCTGCTTGCAGCTGTGAACAGGTATGATTTGATTTGATTCAACAAATGCATTATACATCACAGTAAAGTCATTTGTTAGGGACGTCACGACAAAGTTCGGGACTTATTTCCAGTGTGGTTCGCTTTACTACATCCAACAGCTAGATGGCACTGCATGCACTGAAAAGGCCTGCAGCTGGATTGAGCCCAGTATGGCATCCTTGAAACCAGCTGACTTGTATGCTGAAGCGAGCCAGATAAGGTTTACAAAGGTCCAGCGAAAGAGAGAAGCTGCTGGCTGGGGTGACCTCCCCCCAGCAAAGATACCACCTCCAACCCCTGATGAATGTACAGCATTCTACGGCATGCTGCATGCAACTGAAGACAGGGAGAAAAAACCAGTGAAAAGCTGCATCCTGTCTGTTGTCCCTGGCCATGCAAAGAGGTTAACACTAAATAATAATGATTGGTTTCCCCAAAAATAACTAACATGCCATGCCATCTTTATGATAGTAATTCATTGCATTTATATGGCAACTTTTCTCAGCACCAATAACAATTTACAATGGTCTTTTCATTCACACTCAGGTTCATACCAAGGGCAGTGCAGCTGAACATCCCTGCACCTTTAAGCCAACTGTACATGCCCCAGTATCGAGCTTTATCAGACAAAGAACTACAGGCAAAGAGTGAAGAGATCTTTACAGGGTTGAGTTTGACAGAAGAACAGGTAGGCTACATTTAGGCCACATCAGTCAGTACATTTGGTCATATCCACATGTCACAAACTTGTTACGAAACCTTATTTATTTCAAATAGTGCCACGTGATGGAGAAGGAGACACAACTTCAAGCAAAATGTGCCATGTGGTTTGAGCAGAAGGCAGGAAGGGTGACTGCTTCCAACATACGAGCAGTCTGCCACACTGACCCAGTCAAACCATCAGTCTCCCTGCTGAAGAAAGTGTGCTATCCTGTCGCCTACAAGGATACAAAGAAAACACCACATTCCCTCAGGTATTCACAGCCACTTAGGTACTCACATCGACAGCGATCTAGGGGATGTAAGAGAAAATTATCATATGCAATACTTGACTTGGGCTAGAACAATAGACACATTTAAATGACTACAAAGACTTGATTGCACAGTTTCTGCCTTTCTGTGTTCCATAAGATACATTTGAATATATGCAATTACCCTTTTGTATTCCATGCCTGTCGTTGACCCTAGAAACTCAAAACAATGCTGAGTCACTCTAGAGTGATGGCCCTGCATTGTTCATTCCAGGCCACCACTCCACCATTCCCCCTAAATCTTCATCCCCCATCACCTTTCTCGATGTACAATGAGTATATGATGATCCCTCAGTAATGTTACTGTGATAAGAGCTGTGTTCATTGCTGTCACATTAGCTGTGCACTTTGTTGTGGTAAACATGTAAGCTATTACCATAAATTGCTAAGACACACTGTTTGTGTTGTTTTTAGATGGGGTGTTGAACATGAAGAAGAGGTTGTTAAGAAATACACCAAGCTCACGGAGAGCCAACACACCAACCTCACTGTTAACAAAGCAGGGCTGTTCATCACCCCCAAATATCCTTGGTTAGGGGCATCACCTGATGGTGTCCTAACATGTGACTGCCATGACATGGGTGTGTTGGAGGTTAAGGCACCCAGCAGCCTTCAGGGTACCACAATGGTGGAGAAAAGCAGAGACAGCACGTTTTGTCTACAACTGACTGAGGGCAAACTATCACTAAAGAGGGACCATCAGTACTATTATCAGGTGATTTTTAAAAAATCAATCTGTTTTTATATTTGCTGGTGTAAAGCATCGCAATTGTTACTTTCATTTCAAGTTGACTAAATATAATGCATTATTTATTATTAGGTCCAGACCCAAATTCACCTGACAGAAGCAAGCTACTGTGACTTCGCTGTTTGGGGACCAGGGACAGCAGACACAGAAGAAATGTACATTGAGAGAGTTCTGCCTGATTCAGACTTCTTTGACATTATCTGCGAGAAGGTCCACACATTTGTCAGGACCTGTGTAATTCCAGAGCTAGTAGGTAAAGTCTTCACAGCTCCTGTTCTAGCATCACATGCCACCAAACCAGCTGAAGGCAAGAGTTGTTACTGTGGAATGCCTGTCCTGCCTACTGATGACATACTTGAGTGTACATCAGGGATCTGTGAAACACTACATTCACAGCGCTTGCTTAAAGATAGACACCACTAACATAAAACGATCATGTTGGAAATGCAGTGACTGTAAAAGAGAACTAGCTAAACAGAAGAGGGAGCAGAAAAAACTGAACAAACCTTGACATGTCTTCATTCATTCTATGGTATACACAGCAAAAAGGACAAAAATGTTCAGATGTTAATATTTAATAAAACAATAACAATTAAAATAAAACAAACTTTCAGTACATGTTCAGTTTTTTTATTTCATTAAATGTACATAAGAATATGCAGTTTTTCCAAATGAAATGTACACATTTGTGATGAGGCATACAAAGAAATCTTCTACGGTGTGCGGGACATCCTATTTCCTAGTTTATTCTATTCACCCAGCACCCGTCGATGTGCGTACCATATACAGCTTTATCCATGTAGGTACTAACCCAAAGGAACAATAGAGGGAGCAACATTTATCAGAGCGCAGCACACTCGCACTATCTTGTCTAGAGGTGTAAGAGCATGAGGATGTTCAGCTTCACACATTTGAATTCCAATTCTACTCTGAAGGATGGTGTATCTATTTCGGGCCTCACCAATGACCCTCTCCACGTGGATTCTGACAGATGCAAGCCCTCGTGTGGACTCCAACTCTACTGGACTCAGTTGCTTTTTGCCCCTTGTAAATGCTGGGATCTTAAGTTGTGCATTGAAAAGACCAACTGAATCTGCTACATCAAATCCTCGATCTGCCAATATAACATCCCCTGGGTTAAGTTTATCCAAAAACCCACATCTTTCAGTCAGGTGTTTGTATAAAAGAAACAGTTCCTTGTGGTGTGATACCAATAAGATATTTTATGGTATGGTTGTGTTTGTAATTTGAATATGTCTGTGCTCTTGCTTTTGGGTCTCCAGGCTTTTCAATAAATATCTCGAAGCAGTCAATTATACAAGCACATCTACGAAAGACCTGTCTAAATACCATAGGCATTGACAGCAATAGTTCATCTCTATTTGGCCAAAACACAAGTGCTGGAACAAGCTTGGCATTCAATGCATCAATGGTGTTTCTAAATGTTCTGCTAGCAGTTGGAACGGAGACTCTAAAGATGCAGCTAAGCAATGCAAGGGGCAGGTTCATTTTGAGTCTCATAAGGGTTAAGACAAGTTGTTGGAAAGGAGAGAGGATTGTACCAGTTGGTAACAGGGAGAAGACAAACATATAAACAACGTGTAATTTGGCATAGGTGGGCATTCCAGTCATTGTTATCACTTTTTCATCATCATTTTCTAAGGTGGCTTCATCAAATGTACTTAATTTGATCATGTCCTTCAGCCGACGGTTCTCTTCCCTAAGGTAGTTGCATTCCCTCTCTAGTCTTGCAACATTATCCTTGCACCTGTTGTTGTTACACTGCTCAGCCTCAGGAGCAGGTAGCTCTGGCTCCATGTCAGGTAGGCTTTGATCTGGCAGTGCTGGGGCAGCTGCATCTTGCTGCTTCTCCTCACGCTTTTTCATAATTTTGTTGTGCTGCTCGTACCTGTCCATTGCTTTCTCCCTTTTCCTCTTCTTGTTGGGTGATGTGTGCGAGAACACTGATGGAACCCAGTCAGGAGACAAAGGGTCGTCAGATTTGAAACCTATGAATCAAGGCGATAATAACGTTACGGCATTAGTAGCTAGTGCTAACGTTAGCAACCTTTTGGCAAGCCACCTAAACAAACCATGCAGAAATGATTAACGTTAGCTATGTACAGATAATGGCTAAATGCTTTGCAATTGTAGCTAATTATATTAACATTACTTTAGCTAACTTACCTTTGATGAAATGTTCGCTGCACAGACGTGTGTGCTTTGATGGCATCCATTATTTCTGTCCCGCTCCTGGTACACTTCGTTTGATGGCATTAATCCACACATTTCTCCTCTCTTTATTTTCTTTTGTTATTATTATTATTGTTGAAGTATATATCGCCTCCTCTTGCTGTGTACTCAAGGATCCTAGCATAACCTGTACGGCTACAATTTTGGCTGTAAAGGCCTTCATGACCTCTGTGGCCCCCTGCAACTCCCTGTGTCTCCTCTCCAAATCTCTCTCCTGCTCTGCCAGTTGCTGTGCTAGCTTTCCAGAAGCTTCCATCACCCTTAGGGAGTGGTCGTAATCCTCCTGGCTCGCCTGGCCACCCTGGATCCTTTCGGAGATGCTCATCATGTCGTTGATGAAGGCAGAGAAGATGGACTGTGTACATCCAGCCTCGTTACACCTCTTCCAGAAGATGGCGGAGTCAGAGCTGGGCTCCCCAGGTGTCCCCTTGGAAGAGGAGGGATGGGCCACATGGGAGGGAGGGGGGGTGATGGAAAGGGGGGGGGAGGTGGGGGGACAGGTGTTTTGCAGAGCTCTGTGGGGAGGGCAGGTGAAACAGGTGAAAGGACTGGACCGGCAGGGTCATCAGTGGGGACAGGAGAGACAGGGTCATCAGTGGGTCCTGGTGAGTGAGAGCCAGCATGTTGACTAGAGGCCAAAGGTGAATCATGTTGCTCTGGATCACAGCCCTGAGAGGAACCAGGACTAGTAGCAGAATCCAGTGTAGAACTGAACTCTTTCCTGGAGGCTCCAGGGGTCTCAGCATCGGTTCTGTCAGGTTCATATCCAGACACCCTTTGTTCTGAGTTTCCACTGCTGTCTAGATCTGTGTCTAGAGGAGCCAACTCCATGTCAATGACATTTTCACCTCCCTCTTAATCTGAGGCATTCAATATCCTTCTGAACTTTGGTTTGGATAAGCTCTCATCCTGCCGGTACCTTCTTGGAGGACTCAATGGTCTCTTAGAAGGCGTTTCTCTGTTGTGGTGTTCAGATGTGTCTGAATCCCCTTGGTATGGTAATAATAATAATAATAACTTGTATTTGTATAGCACTTTTCCTGCAAACGTTGCAGCTCAAAGTGCTTTACATTATTATTGAATTATTTTTCAATATAGTGGAGAAGCCAGCATTTAAAGACATGCGGTACTCTTTTGATGGCCCATACAAGTTGCCTAGTAAGACTTTCATCTCCAAAACTGCCATTCCAAATTTGTACAAGAAAGTGAAGGGAGACAAAATAAAGAGACATGGTTTACTTCATAGGTTGCTCTGTTATTACATTACCTGGGTCACATAACAGTGAAACGGTAAATGGATTACATTTATATAGCGCCTTATTCCAAAGAGCTTTACAATAGCCTCTCATTCACCCATTCACACACACCAATGGTGGCAAGCTACCATGCAAGGCGCCGGCCCGCTCATTGGGAGCAATTTGGGGGTCAGTGACAATTATAATTGTATATAATTGTATAATTATACAATTGTATACAAGCTACCATGCAAGGCGCCGGCCCGCTCATTGGGAGCAATTTGGGGGTCAGTGACAATTATAATTGTATATAATTGTATAATTATTAATTTCTGCCAGTGTGGCGGGGGCTGCTGCTGGGGGGCCGTTGCTGGCCGGCGTGCTGGCGGGGGTGCTGGGGGAGGTGGGCGCCGTGGGGCTGGCTGTGCTGGCGTTGTACATGGGCGTCCTCTGTTTGAACTGAACGCCTTGCCCGGCGTGGCCGACTCCTCGGGCTGGCGACCGGACTGGAGGGCGTCTCGCCCCAAACCACCCGCGTTTGCTGTTTGAGGTGGCCGACACGTCCCGCTCCGACTTGGCCGGCTTGCAGTACTGCTCCAACCGGTTCAGGTCGCAGCTGCGGAAGCAGCACTCCTCCACGATCCCACGGAGGAGTGGAGAGCGCCGACTGCTGGACCTGCTGGTAGGCCTACTGAAATTATGAAATTATGGTGACAGTCTACCCACTGCAACGATGGCTTCTCCTGGAACATGTTCTTGCGGAAGGCCAGCTCCTCCTCTAGGCTCTGGCTGCGGTTCTCCAGGTCGACGCGCTGCAGCGTCTCCTCCCCCAGCTGCTGCTTGGCCTGGGCCAGGCCCGCCTCCAGCTTTTAACTGAGGATCATGCTTCTTACAGTACAACATAAAGGTCCCCTTTTCAGTGTCCACTCTGTTGATGGCCCCGTCTTCTACTGCACAGGGGTAGTGGTAGGACCTCTTACAGATTTTCAGCTCACACCCCACAGTGGCACCAGATCTCCTACACCTGTAGCACTTCAGTTTAGCTCCCCTCTTCATCTTCTTCTTGACATCTTCCACAGAGAAACCAAATAAGTCATCACACTCTGGTGAGTTCTCGCAATAAAGTCCAGATGAAAACAGCAGACAGTTGTGATGGGCTTTTACAGAACCTTTCGTCGATAGTGGTCCAGTTATAACGTTCTCCACAGACATCGGACATAGTACGCATGGCGCTGTTTCCACCTGTCGTTCGGGGCGCATTTTCCAGCTGTGCTCTCTTACGGGTTACTAATGGCAAATAAAGTGTTGCGAATCCGCAGAACAGTCCAAAACTACAGCGATTGTTAAATTGCACGGAACTGCCGACAACGCCAAAATTGTAGCCGTACAGGTTATGCTAGGATCCTTGAGTACACAGCAAGAGGAGGCGATATATACTTCAACAATAAGTTTATTAACAATTTATTTAAAAACACATGCACCAGGATCAGTAATATAAAAAGTATAAAATTAGTCCCTAAGGCAGAGTGGTCGGGCGGCACTAGTCACAGCTACCATACTTAATAAGCTAGGCCCAGTTGGGCTCCCCCTGGTGGAGAGTCCGAATAGTGCTGCTCTAAAATGTACACGGCACGTAATAAACCCACACTGTACCACTATAAACACACTGCAAAATCAAGTACCACTGCAACTACACGGCAACCATAACACTGCAAAATCAAGTATGGGGTAAGCTATACCCAATAAGGCACGCGAAAGAACTACACACTGCAGCTGGCTACTGGTCCTGAAACTACACTTATCTCTAAGCGGGCAGCCGAGACTATGCTTCCAACCGGAACTCTGTCACAACTACTATCACCGCTAAAAACGACTGAACCTGGTGGTGAGGAAAGTTTAAAGGGCCCAACCCACAGTCTCGTCCAATCGGGGGAGGAGTGAGAGGGAATCCCAGTCCGTCAGTGTTAGTGGCTCAATCTCGGGGGAAATCCAGGAGGCGGGGCGTTCGTGGTAGGCGTCGGTCGATCGATTGGCTGGTCCGGTGTGCTGCGGGTAGGGGAGAGGGGGAGGCAGAATCAGCCGCCAGACACATACAATAAGCGGCAAACCCTGGTGTTGCTCAAATCACACAAGCAAATGGTAGTAAGACTTTCCTTTGTTGTGGTGATTTGAGGGCGTTGTATATTAGGTCTCTCGCCGATCTCCACACTGCATGGTCGGCTGGTCCGGTGCGCGCGTCGTTCAAGCCCTCCGATGTCGCCGTTGCGTGGAAGGAACGTCGGGTCTCTCGTGGAACGGAAGCACCGGCATTTATACTCACAATCATGGGAGTGATTGTGATTGGGAACACCTGTGGAGAAGCAGATGGACGTACACACAACCACTCATTCGCACCACTACGTTCTGACACGCCCACTCATTCATACCAGTCATTCCACCCCGCTTCATATAAAGAAAGCTCATTATTAAAGACACCAGCCACCCTGCCTATGCACTATTCACACTCCTCCCATCCCAAAAACGCTATCTGTATCAACTCACACACCACCACCCGCCTCAGAAATAGTTTCTTCCCACAGGCAGTCAGGTTGCTGAACAGCTGAACCATGCGCACTGCACTTGGCACTTTACACCCTGCACTAAGACCTTGTACTGTATTGTTGTTTTGTGGACTATGTTGTTGTGTGTGATACTAGAGAGAGACGAGGCTGAAGAATGGCATTGTATTAATACATATCACAATAAACTTGAACTAGATAACTTATTAGCCACACGACCAGAGCCTGTGGAATTTGTTCTCGGTACAGCATATTAATCACTGCAAAAACAAGGAAGTGCCCAATAGACAACAGACAAAGTACCTTTCACACAAGAAATGCAGCTCAAAGTGCTTTACAACAGGGATAAAAACATAAAGTGAATATAAAAACATATACAAGCATAACATTTATATAACAGCAGGGGAACTAGATAAAATGGAATAAAAGAAGAGAAACAAATGTAAGAAATAAATAGATAAAACATTTAATAACAGTCACAAAAGTGAGGTTCTATCCCCTAAAACGAAATGAAGGTTCCACTGCCTTAATAAAATGCTGAAGGACTTTGTACCACTGAGTCCCTTGCCTTGAAAATATTTAAGACTTCACTTGGCTTTAAAATATTTAAGACTTGGCTTTATTAACATATTTAAGACTTGATATTAAACCTCACAGGTTGGTGAGAAAATATAACATTTATCCGTTTATTTCTTAAAAATGTAAACATACAACACCAGTGCCCCGTTTGCCAGGTAAATCACAGGTGCTGCTACTAGTGAGCTAAACGTCACCTGTAACGTATCCGTTTCCGCCTCCTACGACGTGGACGAGGGGTTGGATTTTAGGAGGCAACTTTATTAGGCAGATATCAAAAACATACAATTACATACATTTTTCAACAACATTACAACAACTCGGAATCGCGCCATATAACCAAACCGGTCATGCTGGATGATGTTGCAGGCAGCATAACATTCGCCACTGCGTCTCCAGACTCCGTCACGTCCGCTCAGCCTGAACCCGCTCTCTTCTGCGAAGTGAACGGGGCGCGAATGACGAACCTGCAAATCCTGGTGTTCTCCGGCAAATGCCAACCGAGCTGCACGACTGTCCCAGGGTCCCCACTGTTCTCCCTCTATGCCAAGTGTCCCGGCTCGGCAATCAACCCACATGGGTCCTCCCACCACAGCTTGGCAGGTGGCACTCAACTCTTCCTGACTAGACCGGCACCTCTCTCGCTCAATTTTGTCACAAAACTCGTTCACCCTTGTCAGACAGAATTGTACATCCAATGTTTGTTTCTGTAGTATTCCAAAGAGCACATCTGAATGCTTAACAATCCCATTGAATGTTTCAAGCAGAAAGCAAAACTCAAAATCATCCAGACCTGCATTAAATCCTTCAGTGCTAGGCACAGTATCCCCATCATACTCCTCATGATTTTCCGGTATGTGGTCAAACAGTTCCTTTAGGGCAACTCTCTTCTCAAAGACTGCATTTGACCAACCTCGATGTATATTGCCACCGCGTTGGTGCAACATTAGGAAGACGGCGCTTGCAAATGTCATCCAGCAGAAGAAGGATTTGAACCACGGTCTTAAAATGACGAATAAATACTATGGCAGCGGTCAATACCACTATGCCATCATGACAATATGATTGTTTGTAGCCTGCTGCTGATATCACCACAGTAGTAAATATTCATTTATTAACTCTTTGACTGCCAGCCATGTTCAGAGCGGAGAGCTCCATACTGCCAGACTTTTGGGGCATTTTCGCTGAACTTTGAAGACCCACCAAATATTGACTTTTCGGACTACATAAACATTGAACATATCTACCAAGACTTTAGACTCTTCTTTCATCAGAAAAAGAAAGTTTGTTTCTAGCCTCTTTGAGTGTTTAGAAATCGGCCGTAGAACATAGGGTGGTTTCAGCAAAAACACCTGATTTTGACCAATAAACAGAGAAAACGAGCTTTTTCTGCAGAGAAGCAAATTCAAGCAAAACGGTGACTGACGTCCACATATTTTAGTTTTAGTGACACCTCAAACATCTGAAAAGTTGTTTACTTCTATGAAACACAGGAAAAAAGGCTTTTGATGACAAAATAACTACATTTATTCACAGATTTAGAACATTTAGAATCATCATCACTCAATAATAATTTTTTTCTGTGTGGTAGGCTTTGAAGCACTCTCCTGAGTGCAGGGATACATGGCAGGACCTGCACCACATTCTGGTCTCTCTCCTTTTACCCCTTCGAATGCAGACCCTACATTTTCTTGCTGGCTGTGTGTTATTGCTGGTGGGCCTTAAGCGTTCCAACTCATGCCTGGCCATCCGGCCATCCAGCCTGCTGTCTGGGTCTCTCTGTCTTGCTGCCCTGGTTTGTCGGACCTCCTATTTCCTCTCCTCCTCCACCCCCCCCCTCCTCCTCTCTCCCCATCCTCCTCCTCTCCTCTCTCTCTCCTCCTCCTCCTCCTCCTCCTCCTCCGCTACATAGGTTTTTTCAGTCCACGACCTCGCCACCCTCCTCATGAACTCCAAGTGTGTTTTGCACTTCCCCGGGTTCCTGGCCTTGTACAGCACATAGGCATTGAACACACAAAGCTGAAACAAGTACGCCACAAACTTTTTTGACCAGTTGAGTGTTTTCCTAATGAATGGGTAGTATGCAATGTTCTGGTCAAGTTTGTCCACCCCATTCATGCAGGCATTGTATGCCACAACACACTCCGGTTTGAGCTGACCCACCTTCTCCTTCTTCCCCTTCTGCCACACCTCCACCCTCTGCATGCTGTCATGGTGGCAGGTTGTCACCATCCTCACCAGACGCTTGTCCTGCCATGCCATAACCAGCACCCTGCCATTGTGCCGCACCAGCCTCCCCTCCACACCCAAGTCGGCCTTTGTCGGCTCCCTTATGATCTGCGGTTCCCCCCTGTTTTTTCGCAGTGTTCCGCAGACGTTGGTGTTGGCTTTGATCAACTGCTCACACAGTTGAACAGAGTTGTAGAAGTTGTCCATGTACAGTGTGTATCCGTGTCCTGTGAGACAGTCAAGGAGGGAGAACACTGTGTCTGGGAGTGTGTTATGCTGGCCAACATAAGGCTTCATGTTAAAACAATACCCAGTATAAGAGTCACACAGTATGTAGGATTTAATTCCATACTTCACCGGCTTCTGAGGGTTATACACTTTGAATGATAGGCGGCCACGCCACTGCATCATTCCTTCATCAATGCAGATACTTTCAAAGGGCTGATACAGCTCTTTGAATTTGGCTACAACATGATCTAAAACAGGACGCACTTTATACATTTTATCTGTGGCGTCCTGTGATGCATTATTGTTGTAGTGGAGGAACTTCCAGATGAGCTGGAACCTGTTCCTGGGCATGGTTTTATTGAAGTATGGAGTGGCGTCCTGTTGATCCACACTCCAATACATTTCTAGATTTGGCTTTTTTATGTAACCGGTGATGAAAGTGAGTCCAAAGAATTGTTTCAGTTCTGGGACTGTCATCGGTTTCCATAACCTCCCTCTGGAGTGTGGCAGAGTGTCGGGATGTGCCTGTAAAAACTGCTGGGCATACAGGTTGGTTTGATCTGCAATGTGCTGCAGCAGCTCATCAGTAATAAGCAGCTCCAGGAAATCAACCGGCAGGTCAGATTCCAGCTCTGCAGCAGCATTCTGGGGTCCAGGGGTTGCCGTGAATGGAACCTTTGTGGGTTGCCACTCACCCTGACCCCAACCAGCATCTTTCTCTGAAGACAGCCGTCTCCTTGCAGCACACCCTCTGGTTGAGGCACGTCCTCTGCTCGATTCAGGGACTGTAAAATATTGAAATATATACCATTTTATACAAAATATATACAAAAGGCATGTTTTATTGCTTTGTAATGATGTAGTGTAATTGTAATAGTGTAATAGTGTAGTGTAATAGCGTAGTGTAGTGTAATGATATTTCTATATGTTTACCTTTGCTTTTCACACTCGCATTTTTGTCTTGGATCGTGGATCCGCGCTGATCTGGAGAGGATTCCCTGCTGCTAGCCGATCCGGATGGCAACCACTCGTTTGAAGAGTCGCGGCGATGTGGCTCCGATGGTCCAGCAATGCTACCACGAGTGTAGCATTGCGCGTTGCTCCGGTTCTCACCATCTGCAACATTTGGTGCATCTCCTGCATCTGCTTGCAGATCTGCTTGCAGTTGACCTGATCGGCACCACACTCCTTGCAGATCCACTGCCAGACAAGCTCTGTGCCAGTGTCAACTGCTTATAATGCTTGTCTCCTCTCGTCTTCGCTATTCGTTTCGCCATTTTCTACAACCCACAACACGCCACTTCTGTCTCCAGCTTTTTATATCTGAGCTAAATCGAACTGCTGCCCCCATCTGGGGCAGAAATACATTACACCCAAGTCTGAAATTCACACACCAGGTGTATAAGACGTCAATAAAGCCATCCCCGAAAAAAAAAGAAAAAAAAAGCCAAATAGCGTCTTTGGCAGTCAACGTTACTATTTTGCAGTAAGGTTTTCTTTTTCAACTGAGTACCATGCAGGAAGAAGGGTATTGGACAGAGCATCCCTGGATGGCGGTTTGTAGCGAGGATTGAGGACAGTGGTCATCTCTCTGTAAACATATTTGAGGATATTTATTATTAGTCATTTTAACTTTTTTTTTGGTGACATAATTGTCTAATGGCACAGATTTATAAACATAAAGTAAACCAATATTGTTTTCACGTCACTTTACCTGAAACAGGGAGATTCCACAGTGGAAAAGGAATGCAGTCCCTTGACCACAAACCTGGTCACAGCCCTGTGAATTTCCTCCACCTTGTCTTTGGTCAAAGTTGCCTTCTTTGCCAAGGTGAATGGGGTCTCTGATGCTGTAGCTGGAGAGCTACAACAATATAAACATAGGTTAAATAATGTCACTGTAGCTAAATATTTGCTGCTGCCTGTCTTGGATAGGACCCTCTTGAATAAGATGTGTTTAATCTCTCAATCCCACCCCCCCCCCTTTCCTGGTTAAATAAAACAAAACAAGAAATCATTTAATAGAGGGCAAATAGCCTACTTAATAAATGCAGGATTATCATTCGCGTGCAAAGCAGGGAACACATCTAATTTGATGAATCGCATCAATCGCTGAGTTGATGGTAGTTTTAGATAGCAGAGTGATGAGGGAACCTCTGCCTCTTGATCCTCCTGTTGATGTGTGCAATTTTTTGCTCTTCTCTACCACATTGCTGAGCTGCTCTTTCAATCACACATCATATTTCCCCAGTAAAATGATCATTTCAAAAAATAAATGCCATGATCAATGCTGTCATCACACAGGGTATATGCAGCCTCATTATCCACCTGCCTGTAGCTTAGGCCTCTCTTTCCTATAACTTTGAGAACTTCAACTACCCGTTCCAAAACCTGACGCCTTTTCTTGACTTGATCCCTGTGTGCTGTCATCTGTTGGCCCCAGTTGCCCGTTTTTTTTATTTTTTGCTGATTTGCTCAATGTCAGCTTTTTTTTTTTTTTTTTAATACTTCCAACATTTATTCAACACATCTACCAAACATAAAACACAGAGTGAATAGTACAGTATCAAAAACGTTTTGTTCTTTTAAGTGGCTTGTTGTATCATGTGAAAATATGATAAACCTGTTTCTGAGAGTTTTTTATTCAAAAAGACATTTTAAGTTAACTCTTGTATTAACTGTCCCGGTGTACTAATGTAAGGAGATTTCGGAGATGGTGTGGTACATGTAAATAAATGACATTGATTACCTTTGGGGATTTAGGTCCTAAGCTTGGGCAAGATATACTTGTTTGTTTTCCCTTCTAATGCAATACTTCAAACTAAATCTTCAGACTTTTTTTTTTTTTTTTAATGATTTTTATTGAAGGGTAGACAAGACAGACATGAGTAATCATCAACAATTCTTCCCTTCAGGTTTTTTTTCTTTTTTTAAACAAATGATACCCTTTCCCTCCCCCCTCCCGTTCCATGAGAATCTATAGTCTTTTTTATGCACTCCAGGGAGGACATGATTGGGACAAGGGCTGTGGTCAGAGCTTCTTTGATTAGATTGGAAATGGTTGCGCCCAAATCCGTGACAAGCACGGAGCGAAGTTTCTCCAAGTCCGCGGGCAGGTTGGGGTCGGAATTGTCGGTCATGGCGGCGCCCTGTTTGGTAGCGTGGTCAGATTTGGCAATAGTTGTTTTGTTGCTTCGTAGCTCGTATCCCGGCATTTGACTAAAAACAACAACAACAAAAACAAGGATAAACTGTCCCGAGATGTTAAACAATACTGAGAAGTATTTAAAAAGTGTCTTTAGAAGGATATCTCGAGTTAAAGATAAAAAAAAGTACGGAGCCACCGTCTCGAGCTTGCTTTCTCCTCACATGCTAAACCGGAAGTCGCTCAATGTCAGCTTTTGAGCAATTAAACAAAATAAGCTTCTGCACAATTTCTGTGTGCAGAGCTTTTTTCGTGCTCTTCAATTCTCTGGTGGACATGGCGCCAGTCGGACATTCCACTTGTAAAAATGCCATGGTCAGTTGGCTTGCTGAAGGCCAGGCATACAAAACAAAACAAACTGTGACCTCCCTCACTGTACGTCAGCCACTTCCTGCATCTTCCATCTCTGGTGAACACCTTCCTCACCACAGGGTTTTTAGCCTCTTGTTTGGGATGGTAGTTTAAAAAAGCCTGCATCAATGAAGGGTCAGGACGGGCAAAGTAATCTACACCCTGTTCCTCCTCGTTGTTTCTATCCTCCACTGCTCTGCCTCTAGCCTCCACTCCAACTTCAGCTTGACTTGCCTTGACATACGGAGTCAAGGAGAGATAATGCTAGCCTCCAAGTCCAACAGTTAGTTAATTTAAGCAATATCACACAAGAGATGAATGAGGACGAAAATATCAGCTTAAAAAAATATCCATATAGGTGTAGTCCAGGCCGTCGGTGCATTTGAGCGCATTGCCGCTGCACTGGTTGGCCAATAGATGTGGATTTTTTTTATGTTACTTCAGCCAAAGGCTATTGGGGCCGTGACTTTTTCCTCAGTAGGAATTGGCAGCTTTGTTCATATGTTGTTAAATAAATGATAACAGTGCAAAAATAAGATTTATGGAAACAAACAAAGAACACCTTAAAATGTACATTCATAACTGAAGGAACTTTGAACTACACCAAAGCAAAATGCCTCAAGGTGAACAACTTTATATTTCTCAGCTCAATAATTGATAATTAAACAAAGAGAATGTAAAATAAATAACAACACATTTAATGTATGTAATACCTGTAACAAAATAAATCATTTAAAAAAAACATTGAGGGCGAGTTGCACTCTGAACAGCAGAACATCATTAGCCTTATTTCTCAAGGGAAACTGTCACTGCAACACGAACATGCAGCCTCCTGCCATTTCACAGGTTGTCAAACAAACTGCCCTGCAATCAGGAGCAAACGGGACAAAACAAAACATCTCTTAGATAGAATCGTATTAGATAGATTCATGGCAGTGCATTTGAAACATGAATAATCCATATTATCTGATGAATAAACAGCGGTACTCGGGGGAAAACTGTATTCAAAGCCCATTTGAGACCGACATTTCTACTCAAATGAGTGGCTGGCGTAGGAGAACTGCGGGTAGCTGCTGGCTGTGGACACGGAGCCGCTGCTGGGGCTCATAGGCTGGGTCATACCACCGTGAGACCATCCGCTGTTGGTGGGGGGGTCGATGCACCCTCGATGCACCCTCCTCCGCCGTCTGAAGTCCCCCTCCTCGAACATATCCTCAAACGCAGGGTTTATCTCTAGACATTGCTTGAAAGAACACCAAATATTGATATGTCCTTATTTCTTTAAAAAATAACTAAATATTTCATGGGATGTTCTATATTTTTTTCGCATGACTGTATATGCCATTTAGTTCACACTTTTATCCAAAGCCACTTACTTTGCAGTGAGTGGATACATCGTTTTCTGATAAAGATTGTATTATTTTCCTCCTTCCTCATTGTTCATTGTGTCTTTCAGGTCAGGGCTGAAAAACATAAACGGCGTTCCTGTGGGAAGTGTGATGCTTGTCTCTGTAGGAAGGACTGTGGCATTTGTGATTTCTGCATAGACAAGCCCAAGTGTGGGGGCAGCAATAAGAAGAGACAGAAGTGTCGTCTACATCAGTGTCTGAGACAAGCCATGGTGAGGGTTGAGAAAGCACCGTTGTTGAAATGATTGTAGTAGAAACAAAAAAACAAAAGGAGCACTTGAAGACAAAGGACTGCAACAGAGAATTTTATTTCATTTTTTGTAAAAAATTGTAAACATACATCATAATAACAATAAATGAATAAGAATAAATACATTTATACATTTTAATAAAAATAAAATAATGAAATACAACAGATCAGCAAACGAGATAAATAATCCACTGTTCATTCAGAGTTAATTGTATCAAGTGCTCTTTTATTGTTTTCTTGAAAGTGCATCTAGAATTAGTTTTACTAACATGCTTGGGTTAAGAGTTCCATCCTGTTATGGCTCTGTGAATTACAGTAGATTTGTCCTAGGTAGTGTTGTTCCGATACCATTTTTCGATCCCGATACCGATACCGATACCTGACCGTGCAGTACTTGCCGATACCGAGTACCGATCCGATACCACGGCGTTTGAAAAAAAAAAAAAAAAAAAATGTTTTTTGAGCCGCATACTCACCTCGATGTAAAATTATTGCTAACACTTAGTCTGGCACTGCTCAAAACCTTTTTAAAACAGGAAAAAATACCAACAGAGAGTGAATGCTATAGAACTTTTTTTTATTGTCTACCTGGTATGGTGACAAGAAAATCAACCCCTTATAAAACCTGAAATGTGGCTCTCACAGATGCCAATCAGTGCAATATCCATTTAAGATATAAAACAGTCGTAGTAGTAGTGCAACAGCAAGTGAACATTTACAAACAAAATAACTTTAAGATATAAAACAGTCGTAGTAGTAGTGCAACAGCAAGTAAACATTTACCGCGTGAGTACCGCATTTACACATTTACCGCGTGAGTACCGCGTGAGCCATAAAAAGGCGGAATCCCACATTGTCAACAAAGGAGAGGGGCAGGTCACAGAGCACAATCATTTCAGACATTTTCTCAGTCATCTTTCTTGCCATTTCACTCGTCGCGTCCCACTGGTCCTTTTTATGGAATGCGCTACTCAGCATTTGTTGTTTTGGTCCACCGTTCTCTTGCTCGCTGTCGCTGCAGTAGATGACAGAAACTCTTCGTGCTCTTTAATATGTTTTAGCTTTAAATGCTTAATTAAGTTGCTAGTATTGAAACTGGCAGCTTTAGTGCCACCCCTCGACACATTGAGACCGCAAATTGTGCATTTAGCCGTTGTACACACCGGACTATCCACCTTGAAATATCTCCAAACCGCCGACATGTTTTCCTCACTACACCTCTACAGCATGCGTGTTTGTTTTTCCGCGATAGTGAAAAGTGAAAACGAAAGCTGCCACGCCATTGGTTGAGAGCAGCTGCTCTGGGAGGAGCATGCCTGGGCATGTCTGCGCATGTCTGTGTTAGGAAGGCGGTGTCAGGTTACAGACAAGCTGAGAAAAACGCAACGTGGTATCGGGAGTTATTATTTGTTAGTACTCGCCGATACCGATACCAGCATTTTTGTAAGTATCGGTGGCCATGCCGATACTAGTATCGGTATCGGAACAACACTAGTCCTAGGTCTAGGAGGTAAGAGATGTCCTGAAATGGCCTGTCTGGTCAGATAGTTATTTTATACACACTACTTGGTCAGAAAAGTACTGTGGTTTCTGTGCCCCCTCGTTAATCCTTCAAGCAGTAAACATCGTTGTGCATGTGAGCACATTTGGACAGCATATATGAGGGTACATCAGGGCAAGCTGCCATTTGAATCTAAACAGTGGCAATGTTAAAGTGGGTCCGGAGTCTGGCGTCTCCTTCTCAGCCAGGTCTCTGCGGCTCGTCGGGTCCAGGCTATGGTTCCACAAAGCTTTGACAAGGAACTGAATTGTTGAGGCTCCACAAGGCGCACCAGTCCAATGCCCCAGGGTCTTTTCTGTTTGCCTGCCACTGTCGTTGGACCTGGGCCATATACAAGAATCAGAACAAGAATCAGAACAAGAATCATATAAAAGAATCAGAACAAGAATCAGAACAAGAATCAGAACAAGAATCATATACAAGAATCAGAACAAGAATCATATACAAGAATCAGAACAAGAATCAGAACAAGAATCATATACAAGAATCATATACAAGAATCATAACAAGAATCATATACAAGAATCATAACAAGAATCATATACAAGAATCATAACAAGAATCATAACAAGAATCATAACAAGAATCATATACAAGAATCATATACAAGAATCATATACAAGAATCATAACAAGAATCATAACAAGAATCATATACAAGAATCATATACAAGAATCATATACAAGAATCATAACAAGAATCATGGGGTTCGTAGAGAACTTTTGACTGGGCCCTGGTGACAACTGCTGAGAACCCTTTCCGTTGTAGTTTACTGATGTCTTCAGCAACTGGGGATGATATCTCGCTGGCCATCTTCATAGGCCAGTCAGTCACCAGCCACCTCAGGAACTTAGGGCCTTCCTGCCACTCTGACCCCTCGCTGAGGTCCTCGGGGGTGGCTCCCCTTGTGAGTATGTCGGCAATGTTTTGGTTGCCTTCGATCCATCTCCAATCATCCACTTGTCCACCTTTCTGAATTTCACCAATTCGGTTAGCGAAAAACGTCTGGTAGCCGTAACTGTCTTTCTGGATGGCTGCTAGGATTGTCTGACTGTCCACAAAGTGGATCCAGTGCTCAACTTTGATGTGGCAGTGCTTTTCAAAATAAATCTTCAAGCGGGCAGCGAAAACCGCACCACATTGCTCTGCTTTGATCACATCCCCCTTTTGGTCAAGGGGTGTGAGTTTAGCTTTGGACTCCACAAGCTTCACGACAACTTCATCTTCGGTTCTCCACCGGAGGTAGAGCACGGCTCCGTAGGAGGATTCACTTCCGTCCGAGAATGTGATACCGGTTGGTGGGCCTACGGCTCCAGGCGGTGTAAGGCTCCTCTCGAATCTAACCTGGCCAAGTCTCACATACTCTTCGAATAGTGTTATCGCGGCTTCCCGGAGTCTTGGCGAGAGTGGTTCGTCCCACGTGTCTTTGGACGGGTTGTCCTTGCCAGTTTCCTGAAAAGATTCTCGCACTAGCATCACTCCCTTCTGTTTGGCTGGTGTAGCGAGACCAATTGGGTCATAAAATCCGGCAATCTGGCTTAGTAGTATGCGCCGGGTCAGGGGGTTTGGTGTCCCTTTTCTGACCTCCTCCATGCTCAGATCAAGACCCATCCTCATTTTCCCTCTTTTCCTCGAGAAGTTGATAGACGTCATCACCCGAAGCTTGTCTGTCTCAAGTTCGTAGCCAACTCCCAGTGCCTTGTTCTCTTCATCCTTCATCTGGTTGGGCAGCACCAGGGTCCTGGGAGCAGTTGTTTTCGCCCTGGAGTCAGCAGGTGCCACACTCCTCCCACTTTGGCGTGACAAGACCCATGGTTTGAGGAAGAAACCTCCCGCTTTCAGGATTTCCTCCACCCCTTTGATGATTTTCTCCAGGGATTCGGGGTTATTGTGCGATGTTAAAATGTCGTCCACGTAAACATCCTCGGTCAGAGCTCGACGTTCCTCAACCATGTCTGTGAACTGGGGAAGGTTGGCCGTCTCCCTCATGGCGATTTGGGCAATACACCCTGCAGGTTTGTCGCCGATATTGACTCTGACAACCGCGAAGACCTCAATCTCGTCCTCGGGGTTATCTCTCCAGACAAAGCGGTGGAGGTGAACTTCGTTATCCTTCAGCCACACTGAATTGTACATTTTCTTTACATCGCCCAGTGCGGCATGCAGACCGCTCCTGAACCTCAGAAGGATTCCTCTTATTTGGTTGAGGACATCGGGACCCTTGTAAAGGAGATCGTTGAGACTCATCCCTCTGAACTCTTGGCTGCTGTTCCACACGATTCTCACAGGGGTTGAGGTGGAATGAGGGTAAGGCACAACCAGATGACTTATGTACCATTTTGGTCCTATCCAGCTGTCGATCTCCTCCTTTGTGAGCTTTACGGCAGCTCCTCGTGTGACCATTTCATGGATTTGTTCTCTATATGCTGCTTTCCACACAGGTTCCTTCTCCAGACGTCTCTCAGTGCTCCTGAAGGTTGCTTCAACTGCTCGCCGATTGTCCGGCAGTGTTGCGGGGTCACCTTTCCAGGGATACGCTGCGTCCCAATGAGGGGAATCACTGTGTTTGTCCGCCAGCACATAGGTGAGACATTCTTTTATCTTCTCCAGGTCTCTCTCTTCCCTGAGGGTCATTTCTTTCCATCCGGGGGGGCACCTGCCACACTTGCAGCCGCCACATTGGGGACTGCAGGCCGCTCCAATGCTGTCCCACCTGAACCACTCGAGGACCTCTTTGTTGGTGGTCGCGGAGCTCCGGGTAAGTATATTTTCCTCCTCCACTTGAGCCAGGAGAGTCTCTTTGTATGCCATTGATGCTGACCTCATGCTCCTTGCGAGGTGAGTGTCAGAGCGGTAGACAGCCAGGTCGACTACCTCCATGAGGTTGGGATGGGTTCCGCCAACGGTTTTGCCCAGTGGGCCGTCCCAGAGGACGAGGTCTCCCACAATCTTGGTTGGCTGGGGAACAAGACGACCTTCATGGTGACTGATAAGGAGGTCTATCTTCTCAGGACGGACCAGTTCTTCAGTGGCAACGTCAGGGAAGAATTTCTGCAATTGCCTGGGCGAGACCGGCTGGTTCACCTCTGCGATGCTCTCCAGTCCACTAGAGCTGGATCAGGAGACAACACTCTAAAGTATTCATGATTACTCTATGACATGTTTTCTCATAAAGGGTAAAGCTCTAAACACATGTCGGACTGCACCAATGCATTATAAATTAGCTTTAATTGACTACAGGTTATTTAAGGAAGGCACCAGAAATCCAGAGGACGGCCTCTACCACCCCCACCTCACTACCACCCCCACCTCACTACCACCACCCCCACCACACTACCACCACCACCTCACTACCACCACCACCTCACTACCACCCCCACCTCACTACCACCACCACCTCACTACCACCACCACCTCACTACCACCACCACCTCACTACCACCACCACCTCACTACCACCACCACCTCACTACCACCACCCCCACCACACTACCACCACCACCTCACTACCACCACCACCTCACTACCACCACCACCTCACTACCACCACCACCTCACCACCACCCCCACCTCACTACCACCATATGAACAGTGTATGGTAGTAGCCTCTTATATGAACAGTGTATGGTAGTAGCCTCTTATATGAACAGTGTATGGTAGTAGCCTCTTATATGAACAGTGTATGGTAGTAGCCTAACAAATAGTTGTTCTCTTTGGTCTCAGTAGGTGACTGCACCAAGAGAAAAGCCCTCCCTGTGCAATCAGGCGAAGTTCCTGGGCTCCCGCCAGTGGATCGGGTCCATCGAGGTCCAGATGGTCCTCAGCCAGCTGCTGGACGTCTCCTCCAAGATCCTCTTCCTCAGGTCACCTTCAAACCCAACTTTATTGATATACTTCAAACTCAACTTTATTGATATACAACACTTAAAACCCAACTTTATTGATATAGCACATTTTGGACATGGGTGCAATACAATGCACTTAACAGAAGAAAAAAATTGCAATCCGTAGCAGAGGATTTTATGCTCTGCCACCTTTCCTTTGGGGGTTTTCATCCTCAGTCGCAGAGGGTACCTTTTTGTCACAACTGTCTTGTTACCCCCGATACCATGAACAATCAGCTTGATATCCTCGCCGCATAGACCAAGACGACCGGCTGCTTCGTTGGTAATGTAGTTCGTATCGGAGGCGAGGTCGATCAGAGTGCCGATGAGGCAGCCAGAATTTGTTGTCACTTTCAGCAGCATCATCACTACAGGGTGTTCCTTCTGTCCAACTCCATCTCCAGCATTGGTGCATACAGTCGACGAGACTTTGTTCGAAAATATTTGAATATCAACATGTTATTATAGCCTACCGCCTTTAATTTGAAGAACACAAGTATGTTCTCCCTTTTGTAACTGCGCATGCGCGAGAGAGTTAGAACGGAGTAAGAACGGAGAAGAAAGAAAGACGGTTAAATTGTCTATATAAAAATACGGATTTGTGAAGAAATATCGTCTCATTATCATTATATAGCAACTAGCTGGAAGGCGAAGAGGTATGTTTGTATTGACTGTCAATTTAACTTATTGTTGTGTATGATTTGAATGTATTGATGAATGCTAGCGGATGGATGCTGATTGTAGCTGTGTGTAATTCTGCTTTCAGCTCTTACGGTGTGTCTATGGTGCTTTTGGTGCGTGTAAATAAAAGGTTAAACTGCATCATTTACCATCAGTTATTAATAAGGAGTCACCGTCTATACAAAGTCTGGCTGGAATGCTACAGTAAGAGCTAGTCCCCCTCATCTATCCCGCCGCCACGCTGCATCAAGAGTGTCTACGACGACGGGCAACGTTGCTACTACAGTACAGTACGGCGCCATCTTGTGGGTCTAGACAAGGACTACGGTCAACGGGCAGCTGGTCAAAGGATTTGATGCAACGGTCAGATACGGTGGACATTCACTCGAAAGGAACAATTCATCTTCATCAAGAACATTAATGTCTTCATCTTCATTTACGGTTTAAGAAAAAACGAACGTCAACAACTGGACATCAAACGGTATCTTTTATTTTCTTAACCCTTGTGTGGTGTTCGGGTCAACACGTCTGCTCTGCCTTTCCCACGCCAAGTACCGTCTGCTCTCACACTCTTTACTCTTTGAAGTGCAACATTGTAATTTTTTTTTAATGTTCTTGCTCTGTACAGAAAGTATGCAGCAACTTCAAAAAGTACATTTGAGGTACACACACTGTCACATTCTGTGCTTCATGTGTTGAGTAGACAGGCATACCCATGCACACACAATTGTAGCCAGTGTTATTTCAGAATTATTTGATATTTTTCAGACATAATACTGTATTTCGACAGTGACAGTGAAAACAGTGTACATTCCGTGTTTTGGGATTCAGTATTTGCAGACATTTTTATGAGGTGATAACCACTAATAAGCTGCCAAACCAAAGTCTATCACATCAAAACATAATCTAGGGATGTATAGGAATAAAAAAAATCACATCTAGAATTTGCCCACCCAGATGGTAATGAAAAATGGTTTGGCCCAAGGACTATAAAGCAGGTTTCCCAACGGACCATAAGGTTATAGAGCAAGGAAGGTGTAAGCTAGAGCTAATAAGAAAAACTATTTGTAGACCAGAAATTGTACAACATGCTGCTCCTTAATAAGGTGATTCTTCAGTGAGCTGCATGAAGTTTCAATGAAAGGTAGCCTACCTACAGGGTTGCAAATGTGACACCGTTAGGTGAAAATAGCTCTGTTTTTAATCCAAGATAGCTCAGTTGTTTGATTTATGTATCAGTTGCATCTTTGTCACATTTTTCACCCATGATGGGTTTACACCCCTGTACCTAGGCTATTGATAGCTAGTGTTAGCTAACGTAAATTAACCATGCACTGGACAGTGTTTGAATAGGACCAAAATATGCGTGGCGTTAAAGACAGATGCACATCCAACGATTTTTTTAATAGGAATGAGAGCAGGGAGGCAACTGGCCATGATTTAACAATACATTGGAGAGGATTTGGGTAATGTTAGGCTAGGACCAGATCGCCTTGTCAGGGGAAGTGTCTGATCGGTCAAAACTGGATGTGTAGAAAATGAATGTGGTAAATAATTAAGGCCTCGTAGTAACGTAAACGACAGTGACTGTAGTGTGTAGCCAATCTATTGGATTAGTGAAGCAGCTGTGCATAGACTACGTGCATAGCTAGCAAAGAGGGTCTCCAAGTTCGCATATGTCATTCGGTCGCGTGGTTGTTACCCCTGGTTTCCACGGACACGCCCACTCAAGACTTTTGGCAGTGTTATTTCAAATGTCTAGTGGTTGCCTATTCACCTTTATTTTTAGGACCATGCTTAGCCTCTCTTTACTTAGCTTGTGTACGAGGGAACTATACATTGTAGCTAACGTTAATTTATTACCAGCAGCAACTTTTTCTGGGAGTGGCACCGGAACTCCAGCGCCAGGAACTCCAGCAGTGCTAGAAACTCCAGTGCCAGGAACAAGCACCCCACGACACCCTGTTGATGGTAGGAAATAATTTTTTTACTCAAACTGCATTTACATGCATCTACATCAGTTTCAAATTAATATAAGCTGTGCGGGCCTGTGTAGTAGTGGCTCTGTGCACAGCAGCCTTGTCAGACACTAGTCTGCACTAATCTGGACTCAAATGCCTCAAATCATGGTGAACGGGGCAGAGGTAATCTAAATACCTGGAAATCCAGGAATTGAACAACATGACCTTGGATTAACTGTCAACTTTTCTTTTGTTAGCAGAAGTTGCGAGACTGTTCCTTCCTTACAATGCAGCCTCCCGGGGAAACAATACAGCCTCCAGGGGAAGGCGCCTCCAGAGAAGCCCAGCTCAGGGATTGGGGGTAACCACCTACACCCACAATTTCTGCTGCCTGGAGAAGAAAGATACGAGGATGGTCCCTACAAGGGTTGTGAAAGACAACCTGCTGGGCATGGGTTTGGGGGACGGTCGCCTGACCTTTCGAGGTATGTCACCTGACAGTCTGTACTGTGTGTAGCCAGTTGTACACTGTAGTGTGTAGCCAGACAGTCTGTAGTGTGTAGCCAGTTTCTGTCATCTCAACCCAGCACCTGATCTGTGCATTATTTGTTTTGTCTGTCCCTCTCAATTTCACAGGAAACCAACAGTGCAGAGGAATTGGCAGAATTGCTCTTCTCAGCCTACCCTAAACTGGGTGAGGGGGGTGGGTTTGAGCTAATGAAAGTTGCGGGGTCTACACGGACCCGCAATTTGGAAGTGATTCCATGCCCAAATGAGGGGTACACGGTTCAGTATCTGAAGGAGATACTGAACCATGCAACGGTTTATATCCGGCCTTTGCAACGCAGTCTGACCTCTGTGAATGTAAGATTCGATATCAGTTTGTGTTGTGTCCCAAATATTAATAAAATACTGAATGAATGTTCCTGAAGTTGAACTAATTTATATTTAAATGTGATTTGTCTCCACAAATAGGTTGTGAATAACAGACAGGCCCAGTGTGGACCCTCGGTCCAGTGTGTAAATTGTGGGGAGGAGTTTGCCTTCTCCACTATAAGGGCACACAATGCAGTGTGTTCCAGGTAATACTGAATGTAAAGCAATTTAGAAAAGTATCTTCTAACATGCTAAATGTAATTACTTACCCCTGATTCCGCATTGTGAATTGGATACAACAGTGTTTGTTCAGGAAATACTGTCTGCTCATTATTACAAGTACTGCAATACTCTGGTAGGAAAATAATGATTTACTGTTGTAAATAAATAGTTATTGTGTGTAGACAAGTATAAGTATGTGATAAATCCCTGATGTTATTAACTGTTTTAACGCCCTCTTAAGTATACTGCAGGGTGAGAGAAGGAGAGCTGACAGTGCCACACAGCAGGATCTTAAAGGTTAGTCAGTGTAGACCGAGGGTTTCTGACATTTTTAGTGCTTTAAGACATGGCTCAAATGTGAATTAATTTCTGTGAAAATGGCGAACTGCTTTTGTACTAGGAAAAAAACGGAACTTTTACTGTTCACGTTTAGATTAAGAATCTGAACTTTTATTGTTTACCTAGATGATCAAAACATTTACAGTTTCCTGGTGACTAAGCTGTGGACTGTGCTAACTGCTTTTACTTATTATTTCTTTATTAATTGAACCAGCAGGATCCTCCACAGCCTCTCTCCTGTCTGCTGCAGCCGGGTCCTCTGCAGCCTCTCTCCTGTCTGCTGCAGCTGGGTCCTCTGCAGCCTCTCTCCCGTCTGCTGCAGCTGGGTCCTCTGCAGCCTCTCTCCTGTCTGCTGCAGCTGGGTCCTCTGCAGCCTCTCTCCTGTCTGCTGCAGCTGGGTCCTCTGCAGCCTCTCTCCCGTCTGCTGCAGCTGGGTCCTCTGCAGCCTCTCTCCTGTCTGCTGCAGCTGGGTCCTCTGCAGCCTCTCTCCTGTCTGCTGCAGCTGGGTCCTCTGCAGCCTCTCTCCTGTCTGCTGCAGCTGGGTCCTCTGCAGCCTCTCTCCTGTCTGCTGCAGCTGGGTCCTCTGCAGCCTCTCTCCCGTCTGCTGCAGCTGGGTCCTCTGCAGCCTCTCTCCTGTCTGCTGCAGCTGGGTCCTCTGCAGCCTCTCTCCCGTCTGCTGCAGCTGGGTCCTCTGCAGCCTCTCTCCTGTCTGCTGCAGCTGGGTCCTCTGCAGCCTCTCTCCTGTCTGCTGCAGCTGGGTCCTCTGCAGCCTCTCTCCTGTCTGCTGCAGCTGGGTCCTCTGCAGCCTCTCTCCCGTCTGCTGCCGCAGGTTCTGCCGTGGCAGCAGGTTCCTCTGGCACCCTACAGTCAGAGGATCACATCATGGATGGTAAGCACATGTACAGTGTTAAAGCTGGTTGCTAGGAAAATCAGCTAATGGCAGGGACATGCCGTCCATATAAGCAGAGGTAAGCAGTGCTTACCCAACGAAAAAAGGAAAGGAAAGAAAATATTAAAATAAAAGTGCATGTAAACCGTTTGTTTGTTTTCATTAAAAGAGTCGTATTTTAGGTCCCAGGGCAGCAGGAGTCATTCATTTTGACGTTGCATTTTTAGCGCCACCTGCAGGAGTAAGCACTTCCTACTCTGCATTGCGTTGCATATAAGCAGGGGTGCACATAACTTTTTGGGGCCAGTGCTCAGAGGAGCACCTAGGGATGCTGCTTGGTGCTCCCCGAGCTCGCGAGTCACGACCCCGTCCCACAGGATGGATAAAAAAGGGATACATGGATAACTTATATTAGCAAAACGACATTTATTCATAAATAAAGATGAACTAACAAATGATTGTGTGCAAAACAAAAGAAACAAATGCAAAATCAAATGACTGCTCTTTAAGCATGAAAGTCTGTCAGACTCCTTTAAACACAATGAACACAATTAAACTTTTCAACAAAAAGTTACAGCCTAAGCATTTATTTATGCTACAAGCTTAATCATCATCGTCACTGCTCCCTTGACTGCTGTTATCACTGTCCTCTACCTGTACCATGGTAGAGGATGTTGTAGGCTTACTCCTCCCCCCCTGGTTGAGCCTGCGATCAGCTGTTTGCATCCAAAGGTCAACAGCTGGCTTTGGGTCAAACATCTCTGTTGTCATCTCAGACAGGCGGATGTGCATCAGGGATGAGAGGCGAGAGTCTGACAGGCAGGATCTGTACTTGTTTTTTATGATATTGAGGTGTGAAAATCCCCTCTCACATGCAGCACTGCTCAAGGGCAGTGTAAGGGACAACAGAATGACTTTCCAAATGTTGGAGTAAGTCTCTGGGTTGCTTGTCTTCACTATGTTGACCAAGTCATACTACACTGAGGAGGCTGCTAACCGTTTTTCTGACTGCTTTAACCTCATCCATTCTCTTAGAGTGGAGTCTTTGTCAACAGACATGATGGCCTCATAATTCTGGAGGATGCCATCAAGCACTGGCGGACTCAGGGGGGGGGCAGGGGGGGCGACCGGCCGACCGCCCCTCCTGGTGCCCCCACGGTTGAAAAACGTCTCGCTTAAGTGCCCTTTTGAGTTGCAAAAATGCCCTTTTGAGTGGCAACAATTAGAGGGCGTGCCCTATTGGTGCCCCTCCAATGGTCTAAATTTGACCATGTGCCCCCCACAGTTGGAAAAACGTTGCACTAAAGTGCCCTTTTGAGTGGCGAAATGAGAGGATGTGCCCTTCCAATGGTCTAAACTTGACCATGTGCACTGATGGGGTCCCATGTTGTGCAGTAGGTGCCCTTTTTTTCTTTTCGCCCCTGCCCTTCAAACAGCCTGGGTCCGCCACTGCCATCAAGTGTGGTGTTGCCAACCCGTCCCGCGGCTGTGATGCAGAAAGCGGCCCGACCGCGCACAGCGGGGGGGGCGCCAACAACTCGCATGTGACGGTGTGGCCAGTCAGCCCGCTTTCCACGCATCAGCGGGAATGGGCAGACTGCACACAGTCAGACTGGGTGTTGAGGACACTACGAAGGGGCTACAGGCTCCAATTCTGTGTCGCTCCACCCCCATTCAGAGAAATACTGTACTCTCGAGCTCAGGGCGAACGAGCCAATATTCTCCTGGAGGAAATCTCCATTCTAAGGGAGAAAGGAGCTATAACAGTTGTACCTCTCGAGGTGACCCACAGAGGTTTCTACTCAAAGTATTTTCTGGTCCCAAAGAAAGGGGGGGGCATGAGGGCTATTCTAGACCTCCGCGTCTTGAATCAGCATCTCAGAAAATGTGGAGGCCTTTCATTTCCTGAGGCCAAGTTGAAGGATCAAAAATTAGAAATTGATCACATGACTTGAGGGATTCATATCGGGTTTCAAACTCTTCAATTAGACCTCTCAGTACATGAATCTTGTCCTTGTCAGCATCTGCATTTGCAACAGCCTCTTTCCTGTACTTGCCATCACTGTCAAGCAGAAGTGTCAGCTGTCCAATAGCTACCATGAGCTCATCTTTGCATTCACCAATACTCAACTTATTTTGCTGGAACTTGAGGGAGAGGAACTGTAAGATTCCTCCAGTGTCAACCATGTTGGCTAGGAAACAGTGAAAGTGCTGAGTGCAGACATGTTTCAGGTCACTGTCATCACTTGTAGCCAGTTGAATTTTGATGGCAGGTAATAGTCTCCATATTTTCAAGAGAGATGCAGACCATTCCATGCAGACCATCTAATATTGTGGAACTTTCCTAGTTTTAGGAAGGCAATGCCATTCTCATCACACAGTTTCTGTAGTTGTGCTGTTCTTTTTGCACCCCCCTTCTGCAAATAAAAGCTAAGCAACTTGACAACAGAACGATTGAATGACTCACAGTATGGTACCATACGATCAGTTGACTTCGCGGTGTTCTCCAGGGTGTGGGCCGTGCACATTATGTGCACCAGGGAATCCCCGATGACCACGTTCTGACGTAATTTGGGATTGACGCCGTTGTATACTCCCACGTTGACAGCCGCTCCGTCGGTGCACACAGAGACTAACTTCGTCTGCCACTCCTCCGCGAGAACACATTCCTGGAATAGTTGCACAAGTCCATCCACTATGTCCTGATCGCTTCACCCCCAGATTAATTAATCCAAGGAAATCTGAGCTAACCTCTCCGTTGCTCGACAGTCGACACCGACACAATGTACACGATTTCCCGCTCGGTTTTGTTGATGTCTTCTGATCCGTCAAAGAGCAGACCCCAGAATTCTGCTGCTTTTAATTTCTTAAACAGTTCCGAGCTGATTGTCTGTGCGATAGTCTGCACGATGCGGGACCCTGCTTCTCGTGTATGATATGCACTCCCGACATTAACTCCAAGCCTCTCCAATAGAGGAATGTCCTCTTCAAATGAACGCATTGGGCGTGCATGTTTCGCTTTGTGAAAGGCCAGGAGAAATATATTACACAGTCCTTGACGCTGTTCTTCACTCATGTTGTCCTGCCACCTGTCAAGCGGGCGTCTGCGATCCTGGCTGCTCCTGTTATCAATAGTTTCAACTATCTTAACATGCTCTTTGCTTTTCTCATGCTTATCAAACGGTGGATGACTGAACTTCTTTGTCCCCAAATAAAAAGCGTTGCTTTTATCGGCCAGATTGGGATGCTCACGGCATATTTTGCACCACATCACGGTGCGCTCATCATTAGCCATTAGCCAGCAGACATCCTGCAGCCACTTTTCAACAAATGCACGTTTTCTGTGCGGCTCAGGTAATGGCTCAGTCTGGTGTTTTTTTTTAGGAGGTGGCGGAACACCAAAATAATTACTTAGTGGGGCTTGCTTCTTGGACATTTTGACGGCTCGTCGGGTGCCTCAGTGGTGCAGCAGTCAGCAGTCAGAAGTTGGATTTTGAGGAAATAAATTCCTCTACCAGCGGTTCCAGCTGTTGGTGCGCAAGAGCGCCTTCATGCGGCTGATCTGCCGCGCAGCATGCATTTTGGCGACGCATGCGCACTGGCGCACCAGTTATGTGCACCCCTGCATATAAGCACTTCTCTCTCTGCTTTCCCTCGCGTACATTCGAATGCGTGAAAATGTCTTTTTAATTTTTTTCCGATGCCTCAGCCTGCTGTTTAATGTGGCCAGGGGAAGCATGCTTACAGCCAATCAGTAGGTCTTTCATTCCGATAAGAGCTACTGATTGGCTATCATTTTCAAGTTCACATGACATTTCACACTACTTTCTCTCGCCCGGCAGAATAGTTTATGCTACCTAGCTCAAACGATCTAATCAATAAGGATAACTTGCTTTTTAAATTTTGTGAATATGGACATTACTGTCAGTGTCATCACTGGCCCTGATCTCAATTGAAAAAGAGAGTCTTTCCAAACTGCAACAGGCGAGTGACTTCTACACTAAAGTGACAGAGGTGTTCCTTCGCAAGGAGAGGCGCATGGACCTCGTTTTCAAGTAAAGGTAAGATATCATTTTTAAATGTACGTCATGGCTTCTTTGCTGGTTTATATGATTCGCGAGGCTGGTGGCGATCTGTGCTTGTTTATATGGTTTGAGTACTGCTGTCCTGCTGGTTATGGCTCCTAATTTAAGACTTCTTCTGCTTTTACCTTTGAATGTCGGCCTGTGCCATTGTGTTTGGAGAGAGAGCTGCTTAATCAATCGCTGAGATAGGCCTAATGTCGCTGTCCGTGCCAGTGGTTCTGGACCAAAAGTGTTTGAGAGAGATAGAGAGGGAGGGTTTGTGATGTGATGTCAAGTGCCTGTGTGACGAAGTGTGAAAAGAAAGTGTGTTGTGAGTTTACTATGGAGGATGGAAACGGTGTGTGTCTGTGTTGTGCGTGTGTGCGTTTGCGATGTTGAAACTGGACTTGTAGATTTCAACAGGCTGGCTACTTGAAAAGATCTTGGTTCAAAAAAGATTGAACAATGAGCACCCCTGATATAGTCGAAACTGGCAACTGTTTTTTTGGTTTTTGGTAATCTGATCACAAAGTGACACTTCCGTTTATTAGCGGGTTCTAGGGCATCAAAATTGCATTTCCTTGAAACTGCGTTCACTGATAGCGTGTGTGTAATTACGTGTATTTCTATATCTTATGCTTACCCAATCTAAAAGCTCACGGCACGTGCCTGGCTAATGGGGATCCTTAATAAAATGCAATAAAATACTGGTGACAACTGTGGACTTATACTGGTGACAACTGTGGACTGTGGACTTAATTGATTATCTTTTCTTTATCGATAACAGACCTTGATCCATCTGAGTCGTTGGACTCCATTGCTGGTAAGCACAAGATGTGAATAAGAAAAACAAAGGTTCTACGTTTAAGTGTGTGTACACCATGGATGGGGTTGAATCCTACAATCACATTCAGGCTACATGTCTGACTAAGTTATATACATTTAGAACTGTGTACAGTGAATGCAATCTTGTGTGTAGTGTAATTTGAGTTTATTTCTGTTAAAGCGTGGATAATGGAAGCAGACTCTGCAAAGGCTGCCAAGTTCTTCTGCGCGTCGGCCCTCGCATATATGAATACTCAGTCGCCGCTCAACTTCACTCTCAGTTTGAGAGGTTCTCTGGAGGAACGAACACGAGCGATCGTTTCGTTCTACAAAAGGCCGAAGGTGAACTGGGGGAGTCCTCTCACCTGCAAACTGATTGGTAATGATCTTAATAATTTATCTTGTTTTTAAATATATTTTTGGGGCATTTTATGCTTTATTGTAGAGAGATAGTAGAGACAATGACAGGAAAGGGGGATAGAGAGATTGGAGAGGACATTTGGGGAAGCAAAAAACCAGTTACCCATGGGCCAATCAGGATAATCTATAGATCTGTACTGTACAGTACCACCATTATTACACTAATGGTTTTCAATTACTTGTTAAGCTAAACTTGTTATTTAAAAATTACTGATTATTTCATTTTTACAAGGGGACCCCGCCGTCGGTGAGGGTGTGGCCAGATTTGTCCTCGCCACCGCAACGGAGAGCCTCCAATATGGCTTCCACCTTGATGAAGAGAAAGGTAATTAAGTCTTGTTACTCGTACATATGTGATTTTTATTTTTTTAATGCATAGGCTATATTTTCCTAGCCTGGTGGTCATGTTAATATTTTCCAGATGTCTAAAATAAATGTTTTACCTTTTTATTCTTTTAAGGGAAAACCTTACTTTTCCACGGGGAGACGGACCATCTGGTTCCGTCTACTGACCAGACCCTCCTCGACAGCGACTTCTTCATTGTCGCGGGCCGCATGATGGGGCACAGTTTCCTGCATGGTGGACCATGCTTGACCGGCCTGAGCCCAGCCATTGCACATGTCCTGTGTGGGGGGGCGCAGAACATGACAATTGTGTCCCCATTGGATTGTGTGGACATGGATGTTCGGGAGGCGCTGGAACTGGTTAGAAATAGCTTTTTAATTGCTAGTATTGTCAGTATTTCATGATGTTATATTGCTCTCTATTTACAATGTGTTAAGTAATTGTTTTTTACATTTGTTACATTTCACAATTACATTTCTTGTCAGCTGAACAATGGTCATGACAACAAAGAGAAGGTCCTCTCCCTATGCCAGGCATGGGATTTCCCAGGGCCTACATCAGCAAACAGGATGTGGCTGGCGGAGAAACTATTGGTGCATGCTGTAAGTTTGTCTTTCTTAAGTCTTTGAATTTAAACGAAACCACTGGTTCTCATTGAATTCACTGTTGCCTTAATATAACCATGACACGTTTTTTGGGGGGTTTATTTGTTTTACAGGTGCTGGAAAGGACGACCAAGCAGGTCAAACACCTGAGGAGGGGGCTAAAAGACACCGGTGTCTGGGAGCTATTAAGTTCCAGGCCAGACACTGTGCCAGTCTTATGCCAAGAGCCGCAGAAACCAGGATCACGCCACAGGTAATGCAAATGAAAACATTAAAGCTACATGTGACAGCATTTTTATTGCTAAATATTCACTAGTTTTTTTACAGGCCGGGTTCCGACGCGGGAGGTCGACCGTAGATCAAGTCACCCTTATGACTCAAGACATCGAGGATTGCTTTTCGGCAAAAAGAAGGCCGGGGCCGTCTTTATAGACCTGACGGCTGCCTACGATACCGTATGGCATCGCGGCCTCTCCTGCAAGCTGCTCCGCCTGCTGCCGGACAGGCACATGGTCAGAATGATCATGGAGCTCATCCGTAACCGCAGCTTTACCCTCACCACCGGTCGCGGACAGCTAAGCAGGCTTCGACGCCTTAAGAATGGCGTCCCTCAGGGATCGGTCCTGGCCCCCCTCCTCTATAATATCTACACCTATGACCTGCCCAACACACTCTCGCGGAAGTACGCCTACGCAGACGACCTCGCAGTGGTGTACTCTGCTGGAAATTGGCAGTCTGTGGAGGGGATTCTGAGCCAGGACATGCAGACACTAGTGGCATACTTCCGGAAATGGAGATTGAAGCTTAGCGAGGCAAAGACGGTGTCGGCTGCCTTCCACCTTAACAACAGGGAGGCTAAACGTGAGCTTAGAGTACACCTAGATGGAACTCCCCTGCCATGTTCCGCTGAGCCAATCTATCTCGGCGTGACATTGGACAGGACGCTCACGTTTCGCCGACACCTCGAGTCACTGCGCAAGAAGTTAACAGCTCGTGTGGCGTTAATGAGGCGACTGGTTGGCTCGGGCTGGGGCGCCGGCGCAAGGGCCTTGCGCACGGCAGCCCTAGCCCTCGTTTATTCAACTAGTGAATACTGCGCCCCAGTATGGTGTCGCAGTGCCCACACCCGCCTCATCGACTCGCCTATAAACGAAGCCTTGCGCATTGTGACAGGATGCCTGCGTCCTACCCCCGTGGACAACCTTCCCATCCTAGCAGGCATCCAGCCCGCAGGCCTCCGCCGCATGGGAGCCACAGCACGTCTCGCCTGCCGGGCCGTGGAGCTTAATAACCATCTGCTCCATGATAGGCTCACTATAACAGCGGAGCCCTCCCGGCGTCTCAAGTCGAGACACCCATTTGTGCCTGCCGCACAGGATCTCAGGCAGCAATGCAGAGATCTCAACATCAGTGCGGCAGGATGGGCGGATTATATGTGGCGCGCGGAGTGGGAGGCTAACACCTCCAAACTCCGCGGCCACATCCCAGTCGCCGGCGCTGAGCCCCTCGGGATGGACTTGCCAAGGCTATCCTGGGTGAGGCTCAATCGTCTCCGGACCGGCGTCGGGCGTTTCCGCTCATCAATGCACAGATGGGGCTTGGCCCCAAATGCGTCGTGCGAGTGTGGCGCCGAGGACCAAACCGCAGACCATATTATCCTGGATTGCCCGGTGTACCACCCACCCAACGGGATGCATGGTCTGTCAGTATTAGATGACGAGACGATGACGTGGCTTCTGGAGGGGTGTCCAGAAATATAGCCCGGGTGAGCCCCTCAACCAGGTCTCGGGGTGGTAAAAGGGTAGCCTGGTGGAGTGGAGAGGAAAAACAACAACCCATACGCCGAAGAAGAAGAAGCAAGATCCCCAAAATATTTTTCGTGACATGAGACCCTGTGAATTTCAGATTTTAGACATAGGTGTCTAGGCTAGATACCGTGGGAAATATTGCCAGAAGTGACTTTTTAAGCATGCAACGACATCAACACTCCCCCCTCAGAATCCACAAAGCAGTGTCACAGCAAGAGAGGAGGGAATTGTAGGAGATATGGTTCTTAAAACACATGATCATTTTTATCATGACCAGTGGGGTCGCCAAAGTGCGAACTTATCACATGTAGCTTTGCATTAAATGTGTTTTGATAATTTTTTTTAAAGATTGTGTATTGAAACGGCTTTTGTAATTGAAAAAGCATAAAGGGGGAGCACATTTTAACCGGTGCATTTATATTAGATGATTCTGGAGAAAATTGAATGGCCGGAGGCAGATTCGAACATTGAAGATGGCGATGAGGAGGGCCAGGAGAGGATGCTGGGATTCCTGAGGACCTTCATCGAAACAAGTATGGCTATTTTTTTTCATTATTCGATACTGATGCCCTTACATGGATGTGTATACAGAACAAGCACCAAGCGCATTAGACCACAGCACTCTCTAGGGCACTTGCAATTAATTACTTTATTCTGCCAAAATCTGCCACCTATTGCTCTAGGATAGGTCTCCTAGGGCGGAGACATTCGGCCCTTGTTGAAATGGATTGTTTCTGAATTGATATCCTATCCACTACCTAGGTTCGTCTGAAGGTCTGAAAATACTTCTGGCTTTTTGGACTGGGTGGGATGTCCCTCCAGAATACCTGGAAGTGGAAGTGGTTGACTGTGTTCTACCACAGTCATCCACTTGCTTCCTGAAGCTGAAATTGTCCAAACATCAACGGACTTCCACCGCGACCTGATGGCCAGCATTTCGGCCGCTTCCTATGGCTTTGGTCAGTATTAAAAGGTAAATAACATTGAATAAAAGAAATAATAAAGTATACTTTCATGACATGCAGGCACACACATATACACACACACAGACGTACATCTGGAGATACTTACACTATCATTACATCCATCTATCATTTATACAGAGCGATTAAGACCCCAGTCATGTAGCTCTATACCATGGATCTGACATGATCACCTTTTCCTTCCCTCACAGGTGCCTGATCGCCCTCTGTGTTGTTATTGTTGTTGTTCCTGGAGATGGTGTCAAGTGTTGAATAGGACGTCCTGCTTCCTGCTGCAGCAGTGGGTGTGGCAGAGGCCCTGGAGGGCGCGTGCGACAGCAGGATGGCCGCCATGCTGAGCGGCTCGGGCACGGAGGAGGAGATGGATATGACACAGGAGGAGGATCTGGAGGACACAAATGTGGAGGAAGATTATGCCGATAACGACAATACGGCAGAGCTCTCTATAACAGAGGAGGACATTGCTGACAATACCAAATACAGGCAAACAAGACCAGGACTCAAGACATTCCACATTCACATAGAAAAAAACAAATGGAAAGACATTAAGCCGCTGCCTGGCACCAACCAGCTCCGAAAACCTTGGACTGACATATTCTATAAGAACTTCCGGAAGACAAATCCTAGCTGCACCCTGACATTCCAGTATCAACATGTTAAGGTGAAGCAGGGCCGAAAGAAGAAGTGTCCCTACCTCAAAGTGAAGGCGGCTTGTACTTTCAAGGCCTGTGAAGCGCGCTACAGCTTTACCATAGAAAAAAAAACATCCAAAAAGAGTGAAATGGTTCAAATCAGTGTAACACGTCATGGATGTATAAAACATGAGAAAGTGGAAGTAAGGTCACGGCCTGCCACATATCTAAAGAGGGGAAAGATAGCCAGAGCCCTTCACAAAGGTGTCAGCAACACATAATACTTTTAATTAATAATAATTTTTAGTTCCTGACATTGCAGAAGTCCCACCAGCAGCAGCCTCCGCCGCGCCGGCCAAGGCCCCCAAGAAGATGGCAGCAGGCAGGCCCAAGAAAGCAGATGGCCCCAACGTTGGCGAGCTCATCGTGACGGCCGTTTTTGGCGGGCTTCTCGGTCTTCTTGGGGAGCAGCACTGCCTGGATGTTGGGCAGCACACCACCCTGAGCGATGGTCACACCGCCCAGCAGTTTGTTCAGCTCCTCGTCGTTACGGACGGCCAGCTGCAGGTGACGGGGGATGATACGAGACTTATTGTTGTCGCGGGCGGCGTTACCGGCCAACTCCAGGATCTCAGCAGTCAGGTACTCTGAGTACTTGGTAAGATTATCATTTATTCAATCAAAAGAATGAAACACAAGTACTGTCCTCCATTAAAACCTTGTAACGATACGCATAGCAACACGTTTACTGAACAAGAGAAAAACGAGAAACGCAAGTTCAAGAATAACCACTGTTCCACTCCAAGCGCGTCTGTTCGGGCTGGGCCGGGTGATAGTCCATTGTCATTGACAAACAGAGAACATCAAGTCCTATTGATGTATGATGTGTTTTTGATGCACCGTTTCACTGTAATTACTGTCAGAGTTTGACAGGTCCTGGATGTAGTGGTCGCATATGGTGACTGTCATTGGAGCGTTCTGGGGCACAATAATACCTCCTCCAATACCTGGGGGAGGGGGTGGTGGGGGAGGGGGGCCCATGGGCAGGGGAGGGGGAGGTGGGGGGCCCATACCAGGCAGGGGAGGGGGAGGTGGGGGGCCCATACCAGGCAGGGGAGGGGGAGGAGGTGGCATCCCAGGTAAAGGAGGAGGTGGTGGGGGAAGTGGTGCCTGGCATGGGTGGGGGTGGGGGAGGAGGAGGGTTTGGGGTAGCAGCAGGAAGTGGAGGGGGAGTTACGGAAGCCATGAGCTGCCGTGGGGGCGTGTTTGAAGCGGTCGTGGGCCCTGGTCTTGCTGAGCAGCGTGAGCCCCATGCTGTCCACGGTCTCCTCCAGGTTAGCTGTGCCAGTTCCTCCCTCAGGAGAAGGTCGGGGGTGCCCTTGGTGGAGCAGAGCTTCTCGCCTTACCTGTTGAACGAGTGTTTCTGGCCGGGCCTGCGGTGCTCTGCGGGCGGACTGAGCCTTGTTCTTAAAAGAGCCTTTGGGGTTTGTGGAGCAGACAAACAATGCTGCTTAGCCTACTTGTACTGGTGTACTGCTGTTGATGTTTGAGTTATTTTGTTTTGTACATGACAAGACATGAGTACTGGGTTTTAAATAGAAAGATGTGTGACCGTACATCACCATGTTTACGTCACATTGAAATTAAGGATTTGGGTCCTAAAAGTGTTGTTTTTTTATTTTGGGATTGCCTGTTTTTCTTTTTATATATTCTGTACAGCATGTGTGAGAGATCTCTTTATAAATAAATTTTAATACATCGCTTGTGCTATAGTACTGGTCTAAGGCTATCTGGCCATTTTGGAAAGGCTAATACCTGAAATAAGATCTAAGCTACACCTAATTCAGCATCATTTCCAAAATGTACTGCTTTTGTTTTCATTTCGGGTGTTTATCCCAAGTGCTTGTAGCTTCAGGAAATGTCAGAAGGGACAACTTTTTTAATATTATTTTTGCGCTCACTAGTTGTGAAATGAACATTACTTCACAGAAGACAGGACTGTATGTGAGTAAACTACACTAATATTCCTTATCCCAGCGCTGTATCACGACCAAAGTCAAACAAAGTGCATGCAAATAAAGTATAATTTACTGAAAGACTAATTTATTTTCTATAATCAAATACAACAAGCCTTCAGCGTCACATGAATCTGAGGAAAGGTAACAAGTTGCAAGCAACTCATCTTCTGTTTAAAGCACTTTGAGCTGCAACGTTTGATGGAAAAGTGCTATACAAATAAAGCTGTTGTTACTTCACAGCCTTGGTGCCCTCGGACACGGCGTGCTTGGCCAGTTCACAAAGGAATGTACCAAGATTAATTCATCAAGCAACTGGAATGCCCTTACAAACCTTCCACTACAGACACACTTGACGTCAATTTTACCTTCATCTTTCGTGACAAACCTGCGTGTCTGTTTGTTTGCCTCGGAGTTGTCGTCAATTCAATTACGGAATACTCTTTCGTCTGTTGCCATAGTAGTGGCCCATCTGATTGACTACGAGACGACTTTTGATTGATTGAAAACTTTATTAGAAGATTTGCAGAAGTAGGTACATGAAAGTACATATTACATACAAGGTCAACTAACAGGATAAAAACCCAAGAAAGCCACTGGCTTATTTCAATTGGGGTCCTTGATACTCAATTAATCGTTACATGTAAGACAGACAAAAAACTAGTACTATCTACAAGATAATACAGACAAATAACTAGTACTATCTGCAAGATAAACATACATCCAACATGGGAAGAACAATACAACAAAACATAAGGTATGTACAGCGGGTAGGACAGGTGGGGACATACACCACAGGTGGGGGCGGGGGACGAAACACAAAGTATGTGCAGTGGGTAGTTCGGGCAGGGGGACAGACATATAATATGTACAATGGGTAGTTCGGGCGGGGGGACAAAACAACAAGTATGTACAGTGTGTGGTCATGGTGGGGGGGGGGGGGGTACAAAAACACCAGTAGATTTAGGCGGGGGGGAGGGGGGCGACATAATAACATTGCGTTTGCTCAGAGTGTAGACCAGGTAGGGGGGTGAGGATTGGGGGATGGGGGGGGTTTTCCATTGTTCCACGGTTTCGGTAGAGAGTCTCCGGGTGGTGGGGGAGGGGGGGTCGTCGCCGGGTGGGGGAGGGAGGGGTGAGGGGGGGTCGTCGCCGGGTGGGGGAGGGAGGGTAACGACCTTTGGTCGTGTAAGCCTGTCTAACCTCGCTGCAGCTGCGGACTGAGACCCAAAACGCGGCACATAAACAGCCTTGAATTGACTACTTGACATTTTCTTATCTGAGGTATCAGTCAAAGAAAAACATTCTAATTATATGATTCCCAGGTCGTGTCCAACATAGATATCTAATCTATTCTACAATGTTGAGACAGACGTACGTATTATCTATGCTATGGTGTGTCCAACGGCAAGCCATCGTCGCACGAGACACCAGCTACGTCACGCCAGCAGGTGGCGCTACTGGCCAGTAAATCTGAGTTGAATGACTCGTTCATATTAACTGGAGCATGATCATCTCTCAATAATCCGGCGAGCAGTAAATGTTGACATTGTGACAGGTCCAAGAACGTGATGTCTGTGTATCCTTGGAAAGTTGTTAGTAAGAGTTCATTTGTTGTCTGTAGTTGTTTTTCCAACATTTCGAAGTGGTTGATCTTCTGTGAAAACGAATAGAATAGAATAGAAATGATGTCTGGTCGTAGCCACCGCCTTCTTGAGCGCGGACAGAGAAACACCGCTCCTCATTGGAAGTCCATATGGCCAAGAAGTGTCAGGTTGGGGATCGCTCTACCTTGGAGCGACCCGTTGGCGCCCCCTATGTTGTGTACTGTTTCTCTGTCTGTCCTAATTGTCTGTGATTGTGAACAGCTGTGAGTGATTGTCTGGTCTATTTAGTTCCCCCTGTGTTTTCCCTCTGTGTCGATTGTTCACTTTATGTTGCGTCGTGTGTGTGCGTATTGTCTTAGTCTTGTCGCAGCCTTATTGCTCCTCGTATGCCCAGGAGATAAGTATCGTATGACTATTGCTAATCCTTTGTTTTGCCTTGTTAGGAGACTTGCTTTCTCCCCGTTTATTTCATCGCTTACTGTGCGGTTTATTATTTCCTGTTTACTCAAATAAAGAGTACCTTTATTTTGGAATAATATCCTGCATCGTTTCCATTCTGTTCTGCTCTGCATCTGGGTCCAAACACATTGACTAACCGTAACAAAGAAGGCCACCAAGAGCCCTAAGAAGGCCACACCGGTCAAGAAGGCTCCGGCTAAGAGCCCCAAAAAGGCCGTCAAGGCAGCCAAGCCCAAGGCAAAGAAGGCAGCCCCAAAGAAGGAGTAAACATTCAAAGTGTGACACCACTTAAACCACAAAAAGGCTCTTTTAACACTAGAACAGCCATGGGATCGCCATTCATTCCACCGCAATCAGGTGTGAAACAGCACCAGCAGATTTTAACATGGAGAAGAGTGTACTGACGGACAAGGATCGCTGGAGGGCGATGTCACACAAGGCCGTCTGCCAGGCTCTTGACACGATGACGTTTCACATTAGGGTTAGCTGTACGTCTGTACGTGCCCCCCGGAAGCAGGGGCTGAATTTAATCCGCCAACGAAACGATAGATTGAGACTGCGGGAGCTTTACTAACGAATTAAAGTTTATTATAAAAAAATAATAGTAATAAATATTGCAATATTGTGATAATGTATTATTTCACTGCCTCAGAAAGTCTACTTTTTACTTGGAAGAATTGACGTGAACATTGCAAGTAAATAAAAATGTTACTTGAATTATCTGTCTCTCTGTCTGTGTTCGTTTGTAGTAGAAATATCACATCTGATCACATCTATGTAAAGACATTTCACTGCAACATGAACACACTATATTTTCACTTTTCACAACAGCTATTTTCATTTCATTTATAATGTGCAGTAAACAAACAAAATAATTTATACTCTCTGCAATTGGCTACTATACAATGGTGCCAAAATCAACTATCCAAATATGACGGGGTGACACAGACGGGGTGAATTGTATGAATGAAAGTCACGTCCTACACCACTGAAATAAACAAGAATAACTAGTTTCTAAAGAGAGTTCCATTCACTTGATGTAATGGATCATGCGAGGGGGAGCGTAATCGTATTCATGATGATTGCTTGCCGATCAGCAAACAAAGCATTCTACCATCCCCCCCTCACTTCCCACCAGAAAGGCTGTACTCAGCCTGGTGAGGCAGATCTAGTGAAGACAGTGAAGACAGACAGGAAAGGCCACCAGTATATCATGTATTGATAATGTATTATTTCACTGCCTCAGAAAGTCATTCGTCGTGTGAAATGACGTGCGTTGTGCATTGAATGACACTATTTACAACGCTGTACATTTTCAAATAATGCAATAGGATATATATATGAATTTACAGAAACACCATCATGAATGGAAATACGCAAGAGTGTGTAATTGACAAATAAAGTTTGTGTGTTGTGGTGACACCACGTAAATACACATCACCCAGGCAGGAGAGAGAAAGAGTTGGGGGCACAATATCATTCAGTTGAATGATTGTACAGTTGTCTATAGGCAAGAAGGGGCTTTAGTTGGCGAGCGGACATGCCACATATCATCCCCGTACCGCCATCCCACATGTATTCATCATCATTTTCAATATATGTTGTATTGTCTGAACGAACATTTATAATTGTACATAGGCTACACATGGCCCACGGGGGTTCGTTCGTTTTGTTTTGATTGCATAATGTGGCTGTACACTTGTAGTGTAATGTAATGTTATTGGTTTATATATATAAACAATATTATTATATACAATATTATTTTGTAATAATATTGTCAGCCAGCCCCTGCAACTGCTCACGGGGGTTCGTTCGTTTTGTTTTGATTGCATAATGTGGCTGTACACTTGTAGTGTAATGTAGTGTAATGTAGTGACAAATAAACTTGAGGCTTGAGTGATCTCACAGGAGCGCGTATAGCCTCTGACTAGCAGGTCTGACTATAGGAAGAAGATTTTGTGTGCAGGAAGAAGGTCTTTCTTGTGATTACATATTCATAGAACAGAATATTCTGGGAATTTTTGAAGATGAGTGGAAATTATCCAGGCATACTACGGACGAACACGGAGAGACAGATATTTCAAGGAACATTTTTATTTACTTGCAATGTTCACGTCAATTATTCCAAATAAAAAGTATGGTAACAAATAAACACCAATATATAAAAAAGGGGACACACACTGTGTAAATATAGGACAGTCTGCGTAAATATAGAACAGTCAGCACTTCCAGCACACCATTGCTGGCTGTGTGCATGTACCACAGACAAATCTTCCACACGACTGGCAGATCTTGATCGCTTTGTTCCCATGACACCTGGCGCCTTGACACTTTTTTTTTTTCACCTGTGGGGGTGTAGGTGGCCTGTCGAGTTGCAGTCGCCTTCTCGCTGCTGGTGTAGAAGGAAGCCTTGTCATTACCAGTGGCTCACACAGCTCCCCTGCTAGCTTATGAATGAATTGCTTCCTGGTTATACTGATGCCCATGCACTGGCTGTACAGAATGTGTGCATTAATTGCAGCCATGTCCAAAATGTTGTAAAACACAGCTACAGGCCAACGGCGGGTCCCTCCTTTTACTGTATATTTCCTCGTCATCTGGTCCAGAACATCAACACCGCACTTAGTGCTGTTGTAGTAGGCAACCGTTTCAGGCAGTTTCTTTGGGCCATCATTAGTAGAAAGTGTCTGATGCAGTGTGCTGAGGAGGCAAACATTTTTTTTAGGTTTCGCCTGGTAAACTGTGAGTGTGGCTTCTCCAGCCCTCAGCACCTTGCTGGAAAATCTTTCAGTCTGTGCCCGTGTACATGGGGGCAACTCCCGTCTGATTTTATTAATTGTGCCAACAATTGTGGTTTGTTGGGCCAAAAGGGTGTTTGCCAGTGGCAAGGAGGTGAAATAATTGTCTGTCGTGACATTTCTTCCTTTGCCCACGAACGGCTCCATCAGACGCAGCACAACATTGTCTGATAACCGCTGACCGGCCGGCCTGCTTGCATCTTTCCCTAGGTAGGGATGTGCGTTCAACATGTATTTGGTGTCCACGTCCGCTGCAACCCAGAACTTTATGCCAAATTTGTCAGGTTTATTGGCCATGTATTGTGTGAAACGACATCTTGCTTTGGTCGGGAACAACTGTTCATCCACGGTGATGTTGTCACCAGGTGTGTATGATGCAATGCTGTTTTTCACAAATGTATCAAATTTCTGAAATCATGGCAAATCTATCCACCGGAACGCGGGCGGCTCGTGTGTTCTTGTCGTCAAAGCGTAGATAGCGCATGATATCTCGGAACTTCTGGCGACTCATTGTGTCCTTGAAGAAATCGACTCCGAGATGTGATGACCAGCAGTCATCCATCCTCACGGACTTGGCATAATAAACTCCTTTGAAGTAAAGGAGACCGACGAATGCCTTTAGTTCGTCCATTGTCAAATTGAACTTCTCAGCATTACTCCGGTCAGCTTCTGCCTGAGTGTACTTTAGAATCTGTTGCCACATTTCCGTGTCAATCAGACACAGTAGACTGCTCAACGGACTTGTAATGTTCGATTTGGCATAACGAGTCGGGCCTGGAGCTGTCTTTATGATATTGGCCTGTCGTTCTCTGCCTCTCCGAGCGCCTGGGTTGCGCTGTGTTGGGCCTGGTTGCTCAGTCCACACTGTGCCGTCTCGGCCCTTCTCTTTCGTGGCTTCACATGCGTCCTCAGTGTCACAGTCGCATTCGGAAGCATCTGCGTCTGATTCAATGACATGATCGCCTGCTGCCTGTAAGACACAAGAAACTATTAGTTGAACGAATGAATGGTCTTTATTGTAATTTATACAGTAACAAGTACCGTACAATCTACTATAGAAACACTTGATGTACGCTATGCTATAAATAAGGAATAACTTTTCCTGTAAACATATAAATATCCTATCTTTTCCTATCATAAACCAGTTCACTATGCTGTAAATACCCTAACTTTTCCTAAACCTTATGTAAACATATAAATATCCTAACTTTTCCTATATAAACCTTATGTAAACATGGGTTGTCCTATTGCACATAAATATCTTGACTTTTCCTAGATAAGCCTTATGTAAAAACATTTCACATTGTTTTAATGTAATTATGCACAGAAAAACAATAGCCTATATGATGCAATTTGGGACAGTGTTGTTATCTTACCATGATAATTCGCTCATCATCTCCTGATCCTCCATCTGACTGATCCGCTTGCACGTCATGTATGAATGCTAAAACCTCATCAGGTTGCCAATGGCGTCTCTGGAACTCTGGACGACTCATCACAGCAAAAATAACGAGGAGGTGTGCTCTCTAGACTGTAATGCAGGCTAATTTATAGGAATAGGTGTGTTCATATGCAAACATACAATGGAGTTTATTTGTCATGTTGATAGGCTATAGGGGACGGTTGATCATTTCTCGATCGGTTCGCCTATGTATATCACCATATTTTTCAATATAAAACGGAGGTCCGATATATGCCAGACATACTCGAAAGTAATGCATTGTATTTTACAAGGCGGGAAGCTACATGATGGCTTTGCGATCGTTACCATCAACGACCAATTCAAAAACCCATCAACATTGGAATGTGTCCATTCACATTTGAATCAACGTCGGTCAAAATGGGTGTGTGTCACATCATAATGTGATCCTACTACCATAAGCATTGAACTACAAGTCAAAATGTAATATTATTAACTCTGTGACTGCCAAACCTGGAAAATTCCGTGTTTTATGATGTATGCAATATTATCATACAGTAACGTTGGATCAATGTTATATACGTTATCTGTCTGGAGTCTGCAAGACCGGAGGAGTCTCTCTTTTAGGGTCGAATTCAGCTCTACATACTACCGTAAATAGTATGCGAGATTCCTCGAGAGAACTCTCATGTTCTGACGTTAGTAACAATATTACTAAAACGATATTTTTTGCTATTTAGATGTTGGATGTATTTTGTCAACAGTACATAGCCAAGAGTTTGCTGCACAACTTAGTCACCGTCGCGGGGGGCACACGTTGTGCTCGGGTTCGGGCTTCGGCGCTGTGTGGGACTCATGTTTGTGGCATGGCGGTGGGGATGCATAAGATATGTATATGTCTGAATGATGGTTGATTGCTATTATTGAAAAGGAAGGTGATGGGTGTTGCAGCATTGTGTTGCCGTGGTCATCCGTGTTCCCGCTGTGGGGGGTGGCAGCGTTCTGTGGATGATTGTGGTAACGCAGTGTTGCAACAGGCATAATCATTGTGACATCATTTGACATCACCGCTAAGCAGCATGGGTAATGTAGTATAATGTTCGAAACGATTATTATAAAAAAATTGTTCACTGCACACTATAAAATGAACACACTGAGGATTGAAACAAACACAATTATTAATACACTCTGCAATTGGCTACTACAATGTTGCCAAAATCAACTATCTAATGTTCGAAAACGAGTGTACAAATATTAATCTGTGTATATATCTATGTAGGCTACAACCATCTTGCCTGTTGTGTATTACAGTTATTATTATTATACACAACAGTGTTGTGTTATGTGTTGTGTATATGTGAGTGAGACTGTGGTCTACAGTGATATACAAAAAAGACATTATATACAATATTATAAATATATATATTTTTATAATATACGTTGATGAGTACAGGCAGCACTATAGACAGGCAGCACTTCAAACGTCTGAAGGGATTGGGAGACATACTGTACAGTTTATAATTTTCATAACTGTCTGTACATATACATATCTTATGTATCCCTATTGCTTTATTTAGCCTATATATGTTTACAAATATCAGTCTTATCCACTGAAGCCCCTTGTGTGTGTCCCCTTGTGTGTGTGTGTGTGTGTGTGTGTGTGTCCTTGCTCCCTCTGCTGATATAAAAGAGAATTGCAGCCTTGGAGAAAAAGATGGCAGCTGAATTCCAATGCAAATACACAGACACACACAGAAATACTGCAAAATCGCTTTATACTAATCGATTTTGAAAATGTAAAGATGCTGGGTGGTAGAACGCACATATCTAGGAAAAGTCATGAAAGGAGGGTCCTGAAATTTGATCGAGTGCAAAGGTAGATTTTTTTTTTGTACTCACTGGTGCTGTTTAACACCTCACGGCTGCTCTAGTGTTAAGAGCCACCCACCTTTCCCTGAAAAAGCGCATTTTCATCCATGACAACAGAAAAAGTCCAGTGTGTGTTTTAGAAATTGCTTAACACCAGTGTCAACCACTGACCCATACACACAATAATGATTTTACTTCAGATTGAAATGAAATTTGACAACTAGGCCTAGTTTACACATACCTTTATTGCACGCTATAAAGTGTCTCACTCGGTAGATGTGTGCGGAAGAGGGTCCACAAAATTGCTTATAATATCAACATATCCAGAGTAGTTCCTCTTTGTTCCCCTTATGTTTATTTGAATCGAAATACGTGGGAGTAGTGCACTACAGAGAACTGGGATAGCCTCATGCACTTCACAACTTAGTATAGCCTTAAAGCCTACTCCTATAATAACTACCGTAAACTCAGTAAGACACCAGTGGATGAGTTGGTGGCTGGAAACATGACAAAAATCATTTAAAAAAATGTGCTTAAAGAGATCGGCTCAGAATTCCATCGCAGCACACGTCTACACAATGACAATCTTGGAATTAATCCTTACTCAAAGGATCCAACGAGAGTCAGACACCTTCACCTTCTGTCCTGGATATATCCAGCACCTGCAGGTAGATCCCTTTGCTGTCCATCTGTACACAGAGTGTGGCTTGGGAATTGCCATCCAGCACTTAGAGCAGAAAACCTGTGACCCTGTTCTTAGATGCTACTGGAGAGATAGTGAGCAAAATGCCCGACCAAAACAAAAGGGCATTTTACTACTGCCTTACCCTGCCTGGAGGAGGAAGAGACAGACCACCTCTGCCTGTGACAGAAATGATCACAAATGACCACGCCGTCCCAAATCTGTCATTCTGGTTGATGCAGACCCTCTTGAGGATCTCCAAAGTGACAGTCATCCGAGTCCACCAGGTGGAGCTTGATTACAGTTGGGCCTTAATCCAGAGTGCCCTTCTGGCCTTCAATAAGGAGAATGTCATCATTTACCTCGAGAAGGCACACCTTCTTATTGAGGGGAGATTTACCAGGAGACAAATGAGGAAGATGACTGTTGTCCACCTCTGCTCTGCTCATATCATCAAGGCTGTGAGTGGGGCGTTCAGCAGGAAGGCTCTGAGAGAGTTTGCAACTTACTGCGTTGCACAGCTGTTGAATAGCACATGCATGCTGGCTGCTCTCACAGTCTTTCGTCACATGTGTGTTGTGTTCACGGCAAAGTACTCATCAGAGGTGATAAAGAAGAGTATCACTGTCTTGCAAGGGCTCATAGCCAAAACTGGCACACTACATGGTGATACACAAACAAAGCCTCTCCTCCAACAGAATGAGCTTCCAACAGATGCTGAAACCATCTTTGCAAGGTCACCTTTTACAAAGGAGTTCAAGGGAGTGTTTGAGGAGGTCTCTGGTGAAATCCGGATGGAGAGTAACCATCAAGCACTTCCAAACCACTACTACTGTCCTGAGCTACTAGATGTGCTGTTCAGTGACTACTTGGGAATCTTCCCATTGTGGAGTGGAATCCTCCTTGGTGACCTCTGCCGATATGCTGTGGATGGAGACCACATAAAGGATGGCACAGAGGAAACAAGGCAGACAAACACTTATGTAGAGCAGTGGTTCGGAATTGTGAAGAACTCCATCCTGAAAAAAGAGAGAGCTCTCCGCCCTGCAGCCTTTATAAATAGGCAGTATGCCTCCCTACAAGGCAGATATAGGGAGCACATCATAAAAAATGGCATGCCTATGGAAATGCTAACGAGGCCAATCAGACCAATAAAGCCGAAAACGTGCCATCCTGAGGTCCCAGAGAACCCAGAAGAACAGTGGGCCAAAAAATGTCAGACCACCACACAGTCCCGCCAAAGAAGCAAATATTTTGACCCACCATCGGACATGCCATCGCCAAAGCACAAAACTACTCCTCTGAAGGTATCATGAACTACTACTACAGTACTATTTTGTGCCAAATATAGGCTACATTATTGTTGTAACAATAATATTTCTTCTTTATATGCTTTGCAGGTTAAAAAGTCCAGGAAAAAGAAGATACACTCCTGTGACAAAGACCAAGGGATGACACAGGAGAAAGAGGAGGATGTGAGGAAGGTGGATATGACACAGGAGGAGGAGGAGGAGGAGAAGGTGGATATGGCACAGGAGGTATCATGAACTACTACTACTACAGTACTATTTTGTGCCAAATATATTCTACATTATTGTTGTTGTAATTAACAATAATATTTCTTCTTTATATGCATTGCAGGTTAAAAAGCCCCCCCAAAAAAACAAGATCAACCAAGATCAACCAGCCAAAACCATGGTACCTTGCATAGATTATTTATTTAATTTACATTACATTACATCCATCTGTCATGTTGTCAGCCACCAACTCCAAGTTTAGAGTAGACATCCATCAAGCATTACAATGATTTGAACCATTTCACTCTTTTTGGCTTTTTTTTTGCTATGGTAAAGATGTAGCACGCTTCACATTACATTACTGTCATTTAGCAGATGCTTTTGCCCAAAGCAACTTACAATGAGTCCATTTAACGTTGGTAGTCAAGAGGACTGTTAGTGATCAGGAATAATAAGTACACAAGTTCCAAGTGCAAAAGCAAGGTATTGAATGGGCAGTACAAGAATAAATAATGCCAAATACAATAACAATCTAATGTTTTGATAGAAGGCTACCAAAAGCTCCGAAGCCCACTGGTGGTGCTCTGAGGCCCACCAGGAGACCACGGCCCACTCGGTGAGAATAGCTGCTCTACAAATTTGTCAAAGTGTACATACAGTATGACACATATTGATATGTAGTATGATGTTGTCTAAGAGGGTCTGAAATCATATTTAACAATTTCAACTAATGTGTTTCAGATCAACTCTCTCTGGGGGAAGGAAGACAGTGGGGTGGTAGTGGCATTGATTAATTCCAAAGAAAACAGGAACGTGTCCTACACCCTCCGCCATGCTGAGTTCCTGACACTGAGGCCACAACAGTGGCTGGCAGGGGAGGTAACCAAGACTACACTGTTTTCATAATTGTAAACATCATACAGGATAGATAAAGTTAAAATATTTCAAACGAAATACTGAACATTGAATTATTAAACATTTGTCATTTTCAGGTAATGGAAACATACCTCCAGATACTTATAAATCAGAGTGGCAAGGGGCAAAACAAATTTTGCTCAACCACTATACTGGAGGTATGATTCTCCATGGGACGAGGGAGGCAATGGCACGTCAATCCCTACGAAAGGTACTATGTTCACACTGCAAGGCTTACTGCTAACATCTGATTTACTGCCCAGATCTGATTTGTTTGTTTGGCTGTTCCTATTGCCCTTTGAAATGTGACCTATATCAGATTCCAGTGTGAACTGGTCACAGTCCAAAGTACTGACCTGTGTGCAAATGAATAAACATGTCCTAATCTATCCTACTATACTGTCTGTCAAGGTACTGTATGAAATGATTAGTTGTTCTAAATATCTCATACTAGTTAGTGCATTGTATAGGTTACAAGTTTGTACATTTTTTGATTCTATAGGTGCTGAAACCATTTTTGTAAACATGCTAGAGTTAAAATCATTAGATGCTTTAATCTTGCAGCCCTCTAGGAGTGACACAGTCACAGTCATAGAGGAATACTTGACTTTATTCATTGGCTGACAGTGGCACTTCAGCCCGTCCATACACACACACACGCGCGCACACACACACATTTTAAATACTTTATTTATGTCCACATACAAAGTACAATTATAAAGGACATAAATAATAAAAGTGCATTTTGACATCGTTTGTTTGTTTGACACAATTTGTTACGTAATGCTGAGCCAACAACCAGTTCTGCCACACACAGGATGTTATTCGCACAAAAGTGGGTTGATCAATACTCAGGAGGGGGAAGCCGAGCGGGTGTCCACAGTGGTTCTCAGGTGCAAACACGCCGTTCCCGAAGAATATTCCATTCAAGAGGGAAATGAGACGGAGCCAGCTTCTCGGATCTCCCGATGAAACGTAGGTGTCAGCATGGCGGCTCCGGTCTGCCAAACTGCTCCGGTAAGCTCTCTCCTGGACTTGGAAGTCCGACCACTGTTGCTCGTTCAGGGGCTGCACCCAGTCAGAGAAGTCCTCTCGAGTCTCCCTGCTGCCCAACAGGTGTTCTGTGGTTGGGTAGGAGGGACGCCATTGCTGGCGGTAGACTCTTACACTTTGGAGTGCTTGTTTGAAGGCAACTTTGATTGTTGAAACCAGACACATTGTCCAAACTAATCGCCACAATATCATTCTGCACTTTACTGCATTTACGGCGGCAGTTACGACGGGTGTGCGCTTAGATGTTTAGAATGGTGCGCTCCGGCAGAGGAGCTACGTCCGCACACGTCCGCACGACATCCACACACACACACACACACAGGGATGGCACGCCATTAATTAGATCCAGTCTTGTTTCTCAATCACTCCACCACACAAAATTGTGCTGCTATGTTAAACTAAGTGTATGATGAATGATGTATGGTTTGTTACAGTTCTGTCAAGCTGCATCAGGCAGTGTGTTTTTAATCGACCCATCTGGAGGACAAGAGCTGGCGCATTCTGAGGATGTGGCCACAAGATTAAGGTAAATATGTACATCATTTACAAATATTTATGCATCAATAAGTCTACATGTAGGGCACAGTCATGTATGTATGGCACAACAATGAATCTGTTAGATAACAGAATTTGTTTTCCATACAGGGAATACTTGTAGTTGAAGGGGGCAACTATCAACCACACCAAACAACAAGATGGCTTCAGCTGTGGCGTGTTTGTTATGGAGGTGAACATAACATGATGGTTGCATATTCTGTACTCTTTGATATATTTAACTTTCAATTTTAGGATACTGTAGTTTAACAAGTTTAAATTATGTTCATATTTAGTTTGCAAGACAGATCATTGCAGAATTTCCAATCATCCCAACACACATGGTCTTAGACCCCTCCAAGAAGGGTATGACGTGGAAAAGAAAGGTGTTTGCTGAGGCCATTCTGGATGCATCAGGTGTGCACAATTAATTAACAGGGGCATATAAAATATTAATGCTATTACCCAGAGTATGACATTTTACAGCATACTTTCTTACAGACTTCAGAATCGAGAACTGTTGCTCCATGTGTGCATCTCAATCTGTTCCTGGAGGAGCCACACCTGTAATTCATTGGGTTAGTACCTGTTTCACTTAAAATTCTGTACTGTATATATATATATATATATATATATATATATATCTGTTTGGCAGATAATGCAGTATTTTGGTGTAATTTAGCAGATGTTTATAGAATGTGCCAATATTGTGAGATAGTATTGTGTTTCTGTGCTCGTGGGCACAATGTTGTTAGCTTTAGGCAATTACCATCAAGTGGCAAGGCCCTTTTGGTCTCTGCTCCAATGGTCTAACCGTTGGGCTACACACCGTCCAGTATTCAATTTTCATGAGCATGTGATTTGGTAAAACTTAAATTACTATAAATGTAACAAAATACCATAAGTTAACTGTTAATTCATTCTCATTACTGTATTAACTAATACCTTAGTTGACATGGACATTAGTAAAAACAAAAGGGCGACATTGGATAATCTCCTGTTTTGTGCTATATGTCTGGAGATCTACACTTTAGCTTTTCCTATTCCACTCACTAACTCTACATGACGATAACATGCATCATGAGGGTGTAAGACATTATGTAACCGTTTCTAGGTTCAGTAGTTGAACCTAGTAGTTGAATCTGAAGTAGTTTGAATCTAGTATCATGTGCTACTGTCAGTGATAGTTTTGTTTTCAATTCTACAGATTGCCTGCTCTGTGTGCATGAGGTGGTTCCACTCAGAGTGTCTGAGTATGACTCAGGAGGAATTCAATGAGGCCAAGCGAGCTCCAGTCTGGAAGTGCCGTCTTTGCTGTGACAGTAAAAAGGGTAAACTCAGGTACATAGGAATGTATCACCTTAAAGCCCATTGACACAAGGAAAAACACCTTACTATCAATGACTGAATTGTAACACATTTCCATCCCAAATAAGACTATCACCACCCATTCTATGGACTGGTGGCATTGTTTTCTGAACATCACAGCCTAATGTGTCAGAATATATGGAGAAGTAAAGAGAGAATTGCAGGGTGGAGTGTACTCCCGACCGCTAGGGGGCGATAGTATCGGGTTATGTGTTTAGTACTCTCTGTTAAGAGGTTAGAGTTAGGAGAAGAAGTTGGCTGCCATTGTGGATGCCAGGTGGTCCGAGGATACACGGTGTTTCTCCTCTCTCGTTAGGACGTGTTTGCCTGTTATACGTAAGTCTGTTATTAGTTATATGTATCTTGTTATCCGATTTTGGTGAACAGTAATCGTTCTTGTTTGTTTATATCTTGTTATGTATGTCTTGTTATGGTAATTGTATTTACTCATACACTGTATTCTCACCCACAGGGTGTTGACATCTTTGTCTAAATAAATATTATAAACAGACATTGAGGAGTCTTCTTCATGTCAACACCCTGACAAGAAGCTCTCAGTCGTAAATGGCGCCTAAACTCTCCCTCGGGCTCGGCTAGCGGCCTCTCCCTGGAACCGCCAGGCGTGCCTGACACTGTCGAGTTGGCACTCATGGCTTCCATCTGCATCGATGCTCAGGAGCTCGGCGCCGTCTCCTGGCCCCTCCTCGCGCAAGAGACAGCGGCTGACGCATGCCTCGGCCGCCTGCTGGACATGATTGAGCACGGGGACGGAGTGGACGCGCATGACCCTGCCGTGGTGAGTTTGTCGCCGGTCTGTGACTCCATCTATGCGCAGGACGGGGTCTTGCTGTATCAGGATCGCGTCGTGATTCCCCTATCCCTCCGCGAGAGAGTCCTTCGACACCTTCATGCTGCCCACCAGGGGGTTTCGGCGATGGAGCAGCACGTCCGGGCCATAGTCTACTGGCCTGGGATGTCTGGGGATATCCGCACTGTCAGGACCGGGTGCGCGGACTGCAACCGCAATGCTCCATCACAGGCAGCTACGCCCCCTCTGTCATCTCCGCCACCGTCCACCCCGTTCGAGGCAGTGTTTGCTGACTTCTTTGATTACGGGGGCCGCCACTACCTGGTCGTCGGGGATCGGCTCTCAGGCTGGGTGGAGGTCCTGGGCGCTGCGGCCGGGACTGATGCTGGAGGCGCAGCTGGCCTTGTTCGCCACCTCCGCTCATTCTTTCGGACCTTTGGGGTGCCTGAGGAGCTTTCAAGCGATGGCGGCCCGGAATTTATGGCAAGCCACACTCAGGACTTCCTCCGCCTATGGCAGATCAGGCATCGTGTGTCCTCCGTCAGTTTCCCACAGTCTAACGGGAGAGCGGAGGTCGCTGTTAAGACTGCGAAGCGGCTTCTGATGTCCAACAGTGGCCCGGCGGGCAGTCTCGACCAGGATCGCTTCTTGCGCGCGATGATACAGTTGCGTAATACACCCGACCCAGACTGCAACCTCTCACCAGCACAGATCATTTTCGGTCACCCCCTTCGAGGTTCGCTCTCCTTCGTTAACAGGCTGGAGAAGTTTTCGAACCCGCATATCCGTCCTCTCTGGCGTCAGGCATGGGCTGTGAAGGAGGATGCCCTTCGTACGCAGATGTCCCGTACCACCGAGTCTCTGGGGGTTCATTCAAGACCACTTCGCCCTCTGGCACTCGGTGAGAGGGTGTTTATCCAGAATCAGCAGGGCCCGAGCCCCAATAAGTGGGACAGGTCTGGGGTGGTGGTGGAGTCGCTTGGCCACGATCAGTATCGGGTGAGAGTTGATGGCTCAGGACGCCTGACGCTGCGCAACCGGCGGTTCCTCCGAGACTACACGCCAGTCGCCCCATGTACCCAGCGGCTGCCGTCGCCGCCTCCCCTGCCTCCTCCCTCCCTGGACTATCTGCCCCTAGCTACCCCCTCTGGTCCAGTGGTGCCCCAGGGTGACGCCCGGCTGGGGACGGATGGGCCCCGTGTTGCTGTTCTGGGCCCCTCTCTGCTAGGGCCTTCAGGCGGGGCGTCGTCTCTCCCCGCGCCCCTAGTTCCCGCTGGTGTGGCTCCCGCTACACCTCTTCCTGCGCCGTCGCCACTGCGGCCCGCCCGGCCGGCCCGTGCTAGGAGGCCACCTAAGCGATATGAAGCTGAGTCTGGCCCATGGATTTGAGCCCGTGGACCCACGTGGATTCGTGGCTCCCCGGTCTGGGGGGGATGCAGGGTGGAGTGTACTCCCGACCGCTAGGGGGCGATAGTATCGGGTTGTGTTTAGTACTCTCTGTTAAGAGGTTAGAGTTAGGAGAAGAAGTTGGCTGCCATTGTGGATGCCAGGTGGTCCGAGGATACACGGTGTTTCTCCTCTCTCGTTAGGACGTGTTTGCCTGTTATACGTAAGTCTGTTATTAGTTATATGTATCTTGTTATCCGATTTTGGTGAACAGTAATCGTTCTTGTTTGTTTATATCTTGTTATGTATGTCTTGTTATGGTAATTGTATTTACTCATACACTGTATTCTCACCCACAAGGTGTTGACATCTTTGTCTAAATAAATATTATAAACAGACATTGAGGAGTCTTCTTCAAGAATGTCTTTGAATTATATGTCAGTAAATATTATGTAGAAAGAAAGAGAGAATGGGTTTGAATTAAATGCGAGGAAATGTCCCAGTCCAAAAGCGTTACGCCAGGGTTCAGGCTATGTGGCCTGTCTACGCATTTACCCTTCTCTCCCTCTCTCTCGCTCTTCCTCCATTCCACAGGGCCCATTGAGCAGCTCAGTGACTACACCAGAATGCGCAGTGCCCTGTTCTAACTAACGACTTCGACGCCTCACCCCTCCCCACCAGTGTTGTTCTGTGCGTCATATCAGCTGTTTGTTCTCCTCCTCTCCATCACTCCTCCATCACTCCTCCCTCTCTCCTCTCTGTTCCAGCTGGTTAGGAGAGATAGTTTATTTTTTGTGCCAATATTTTTTTTAAATAAAAAATGTGTGTCCATTTTGCTGAGTCTGAGAAAATCTGCTCCTCGACTGAAATAAGTACACCTACTGATAGCCTAAGCCTTGTATTGTTGTGCTACAGTGATTACAGCAGATTCTGCTGTCACCTCCCCGATAGTAATCTGCAATTGGTTTGAGCTGCTTTGGCCCAATATTGGCAGTTATTGATCAGGACAGCCAAATCTCCATAGGGTTTTTGAGTTCTTGAATTTTAATAAATTCCTAATCAATTGATTGCGAAATCCAAAGGTTGCCATTTTTGGATGAGCACTGCCAGAACAATTTACAATTGGTTTGAGGTGTTTTGACCCAATATTGGCAGAGTTATTGATCAGGAAAGCCAAATCTCCATAGGGTTTTTGAGTTCTTGAATTTTAATACATTCCTAATCAATTGATTGGGAAAAATAAAGGTTGCCATTTTTGGAGGGCCACTCCCAGAACAATCTACAATTGGTTTGAGGTGCATTGGCCCAATATTGACAGAGTTATTGATCAGGACAGCCATATCTCCATTGGGTTTTCCACTACTTTTACCACGGTCCCTAAAAAGCCGAATGTCAATGTCTGTTGAATGTCGAATATAAAAACAACTTTACCACGGTCTAATAACACTGTAGCTAGCTAACGTTACTGTAGCTACAAAAACCCGACCTGCCGTGGTTATTAACGCCGTATTGTTGTTTCAAGGGACTGATGAAGACACCGAGCGCATGATTCGGTGGAGGGGGAAGAATGATGACATATTTACCGGGAAGAGGAATGCTGCCATGATTGGCTTTCAGTAAGAACATCACGTTTTATGTGTTGTCATTTTCATGTGCATACGGGTGGGAAAGTAGCACCAGCCATCAGCCAGATGCAGTAAAATGTTAAAGCGCTTTGAGTTGAGTTTGCATTTCATGTACGAAAGGCGGTATATAAATGAAGCTTTACTTACTTACTAAAGTCGTTGGTAGATTTGATTTACCATTTAGTGACTGGTGAATTTTTAACAAATCTATAATCTGTGGGTGGTAGATTTTCACATACGTGCTTATCCCCTGTCAAAGGTTTATGCCAATGTTTGACCAATGTTATGGTTGTATAGGACATTCATCAAGGAGCATGGCCTGGAGGGCAGGGTGGAGGCTTCTTGGGTCAAGAAGTGGGAAAATTTAAAGCAGAAATATAAGGTAAGTTGAAATATCAAAATGAAATGTTTAACTAAATAATGATCAATCGGTCCGGTTCCAGGCTGAGGAAGTCAGGCAAAGAGTACTCGAGAAGGAGACGCATGAGATAATTTTTGGCAAAGATGTGTTGAAACTGAACGTCCGACTACCACCAGACAAGACTGGTGCACAGGAAACACAGACAGCTGTCACCTCAGTTGAGACATCCCAGCTACCAGCTGTTCCAGCTACCAGCTACCACCAGGCCCAGGCTACAGCTCACTCATTGCATGTCCAAGAGTACAGTATACTCACTATGTCCCATGTTATGGAAGTGTACATGTATGACAGTTTTAACTGGTCCTATAATCCAAATATTTTGAGTAAAATCGTCTTATTTTCATAGATGATTCTAGGGCGAATTGTGTGGCCAACAGCAGAGAGCGAAGACTCGGACGACGACTACTCCACCAATATCTCGCTACTTGAATGCCGGTGTCGTGTGACTGGGTTCTTGAGGGAATATATTGAGAAAGATAAGTAATCGATTTGTATTGCTATTTATTCTAGACCGTTGTGTACGTGAATGTTCTGTTGTCTGACTTGCAGGTAAATTGAAATGTCCAATTGTATTCGACAGAACGTTTCAGGGAATGTAGTTACATTTTACAGCACTGTGGATGTCCAGTTGTCAAATAGTCATTTTGTTAAACGCGTGTCTTTTTTTCTGCAGCCACATCAGAAGAACTGAACCAGCTTTTGAAGTTCTGGGTAGGGTGGAGTGTTCTGCCAGAAGTACTTCATGTTGAAGTTTGCTCGGTCCAGATGCCCACTTCAGCCACATGCTCAGAACTGTTAAAGCTACCTGGTCGCTACACATCCTTCCAGGATTTTTCAAATGATCTTGTGGCTTCTGTGTCCACAACTGACACTGGATTTGGACTTCTCTAGTCACTCCGCCTGCTTGACCCCCAGCCTGTCTGCCGACCACTCCACCTGCCTGACCCCCAGCCTGTCTGCCGACCACTCCGCCTGCCTGACCCCCAGCCTGTCTGCCGACCACTCCGCCTGCCTGACCCCCAGCCTGTCTGCCGACCACTCCGCCTGCCTGACCCCCTGCCTGTCTGCCGACCACTCCGCCTGCCTGACCCCCAGCCTGTCTGCCGACCACTCCGCCTGCCTGACCCCCAGCCTGTCTGCCTACCACTCCGCCTGCCTGACCCCCTGCCTGTCTGCCGACCACTCCGCCTGCCTGACCCCCAGCCTGTCTGCCAACCACTCCGCCTGCCTGATCCCCTGCCTGTCTGACTACCTGCCTGCCTGACCCCCTGCCTGTTTTACCTACCTCCAGCCTGCTTCCCCGGACACCCCAACCCTTACAATAAATCACTATTATTGTTGTACTACCTGTTCTCCGTTGTCTGCTTCTGGGTTCCGCCCTCTGGTCCTGACAGGTCTGAATACACTTACAAATGTACTGTATATATATGAATCTGTATGTAATATTAACTGTTTATTAGTGTATACTACTTTCATTTAGATGTGGCATTAGTGATTACTGTTTAGTTTCACATTGCCACTGTGTAGATGTAAATGGCAGCTTGCCCTGATGTACCCTCATGTATGCTGTCCAAATGCGCTCACATGCACAACGATGTTTACTGCTTGAAGGATTAACGAGGGGGCACAGAAACCACAGTACTTTTCTGACCAGACAGGCCATTTCAGGACATCTCTTACCTCCTAGACCTAGGACAAATCTACTGTAATTCACAGAGCCATAACAGGATGGAACTCTTAACCCAAGCATGTTAGTAAAACTAATTCTAGATGCACTTTCAAGAAAACAATAAAAGAGCACTTGATACAATTAACTCTGAATGAACAGTGGATTATTTATCTCGTTTGCTGATCTGTTGTATTTCATTATTTTATTTTTATTAAAATGTATAAATGTATTTATTCTTATTCATTTATTGTTATTATGATGTATGTTTACAATTTTTTACAAAAAATGAAATAAAATTCTCTGTTGCAGTCCTTTGTCTTCAAGTGCTCCTTTTGTTTTTTTGTTTCTACTACAATCATTTCAACAACGGTGCTTTCTCAACCCTCACCATGGCTTGTCTCCGACACTGACGTAGACGACACTTCTGTCTCTTCTTATTGCTGCCCCCACACTTGGGCTTGTCTATGCAGAAATCACAAGTGCCACAGTCCTTCCTACAGAGACAAGCATCACACTTCCCACAGGAACGCCGTTTCCGTTTTTTAGCCCAGACCTGAAAGACACAATGAACAATGAGGAAGGAGGAAAATAATACAATCTTTATCAGAAAACGATGTATCCACTCACTGCAAAGTAAGTGGCTTTGGATAAAAGTGTGAACAAAATGGCATATACAGTCATGCGGAAAAAAAATAGGACATCCCATGAAATATTTAGTTATTTTTTAAAGAAATAAGGACATATCAATATTTGGTGTTCTTTCAAGCAATGTCTAGAGATAAAGGTGATGTATACTGTTATCATTTATTTAACAACATATGAAGAAAGCTGCCAATTCCTACTGAGGAAAAAGTCACGGCCCCAATAGCCTTTGGCTGAAGTAACATAAAAAAAATCCACATCTTTTGGCCAACCAGTGCAGCGGCAATGCGCTCAAATGCACCGACGGCCTGGACTACACCTATATGGATATTTTTTTAAGCTGATATTTTCGTCCTCATTCATCTCTTGTGTGATATTGCTTAAATTAACTAACTGTTGGACTTGGAGGCTAGCATTATCTCTCCTTGACTCCGTATGTCAAGGCAAGTCAAGCTGAAGTTGGAGTGAAGGCTAGAGGCAGAGCAGTGGAGGATAGAAACAACGAGGAGGAACAGGGTGTAGATTACTTTGCCCGTCCTGACCCTTCATTGATGCAGGCTTTTTTAAACTACCATCCCAAACAAGAGGCTAAAAACCCTGTGGTGAGGAAGGTGTTCACCAGAGATGGAAGATGCAGGAAGTGGCTGACGTACAGTGAGGGAGGTCACAGTTTGTTTTGTTTTGTATGCCTGGCCTTCAGCAAGCCAACTGACCATGGCATTTTTACAAGTGGAATGTCCGACTGATTCTCATGGAACGGGAGGGGGGAGGGAAAGGGTATCATTTGTTTAAAAAAAGAAAAAAAACCTGAAGGGAAGAATTGTTGATGGTTACTCATGTCTGTCTTGTCTACCATTTAAAAAAAAAAAAAAAAGTCTGAAGATTTAGTTTGAAGTATTGCATTAGAAGGGAAAACAAACAAGTATATCTTGCCCAAGCTTAGGACCTAAATCCCCAAAGGTAATCAATGTCATTTATTTACATGTACCACACCATCTCCGAAATCTCCTTACATTAGTACACCGGGACAGTTAATACAAGAGTTAACTTAAAATGTATTTTTGAATAAAAAACTCAGAAACAGGTTTATCATATTTTCACATGATACAAGCCACTTAAAAGAACAAAACTTTTTTGATACTGTACTATTCACTCTGTGTTTTATGTTTGGTAGATGTGTTGAATAAATGTTGGAAGTATTAAAAAAAAAAAAAAAAAGCTGACATTGAGCAACTCAGCAAAAAAAAAAAATCCGGGCAACTGGGGCCAACAGATGACAGCACACAGGGATCAAGTCAAGAAAAGGCGTCAGGTTTTGGAACGGGTAGTTGAAGTTCTCAAAGTTATAGGAAAGAGAGGCCTAAGCTACAGGCAGGTGGATAATGAGGCTGCATATACCCTGTGTGATGAGAGCATTGATCATGGCATTTATTTTTTGAAATGATCATTTTACTGGGGAAATATGATGTGTGCTTGAAAGAGCAGCTCAGCAATGTGGTAGAGAAGAGCAAAGAATTGCACACATCAACAGGAGGATCAAGAGGCAGAGGTCCCCTCATCACTCTGCTATCTAAAACTACCATCAACTCAGCGATTGATGCGATTCATCAAATTAGATGTGTTCCCTGCTTTACACGCGAATGATAATCCTGCGTTTAATAAGTAGGCTATTTGCCCTCTATTAAATGATTTCTTGTTTTGTTTTATTTAACCAGGAAAGGGGGGGGGGGGGGGAGGGATTGAGAGATTAAACACATCTTATTCAAGAGGGTCCTATCCAAGACAGGCAGCAGCAAATATTTAGCTACAGTGACATTATTTAACCTATGTTTATATTGTTGTAGCTCTCCAGCTACAGCATCAGAGACCCCATTCACCTTGGCAAAGAAGGCAACTTTGACCAAAGACAAGGTGGAGGAAATTCACAGGGCTGTGACCAGGTTTGTGGTCAAGGGACTGCATTCCTTTTCCACTGTGGAATCTCCCTGTTTCAGGTAAAGTGACGTGAAAACAATATTTGTTTACTTTATGTTTATAAATCTGTGCCATTAGACAATTATATCACAAAAAAAAAAGTTAAAATGACTAATAATAAATATCCTCAAATATGTTTACAGAGAGATGACCACTGTCCTCAATCCTCGCTACAAACCGCCATCCAGGGATGCTCTGTCCAATACCCTTCTTCCTGCATGGTACTCAGTTGAAAAAGAAAACCTTACTGCAAAATAGTAACGTTGACTGCCAAAGACGCCATTTGGCGTTTTTTTTTTTTTTTCCCCGGGGATGGCTTTATTGACGTCTTATACAACTGGTGTGTGAATTTCAGACTTGGGTGTAATGTATTTCTGCCCCAGATGGGGGCAGCAGTTCGATTTAGCTCAGATATAAAAAGCTGGAGACGGAAGTGGCGTGTTGTGGGTTGTAGAAAATGGCGAAACGAATAGCGAAGACGAGAGGAGACAAGCATTATAAGCAGTTGACACTGGCACAGAGCTTGTCTGGCAGTGGATCTGCAAGGAGTGTGGTGCCGATCAGGTCAACTGCAAGCAGATCTAGTGCAGGAGATGCGCTAAATGTTGCAGATGGTGAGAACCGGAGCAACGCGCAATGCTACACTCGTGGTAGCATTGCTGGACCATCGGAGCCACATCGCCGCGACTCTTCAAACGAGTGGTTGCCATCCGGATCGGCTAGCAGCAGGGAATCCTCTCCAGATCAGCGCGGATCCACGATCCAAGACAAAAATGCGAGTGTGAAAAGCAAAGGTAAACATATAGAAATATCATTACACTACACTACACTATTACACTACACTATTACAATTACACTACATCATTACAAAGCAATAAAACATGCCTTTTGTATATATTTTGTATAAAATGGTATATATTTCAATATTTTACAGTCCCTGAATCGAGCAGAGGACGTGCCTCAACCAGAGGGTGTGCTGCAAGGAGACGGCTGTCTTCAGAGAAAGATGCTGGTTGGGGTCAGGGTGAGTGGCAACCCACAAAGGTTCCATTCACGGCAACCCCTGGACCCCAGAATGCTGCTGCAGAGCTGGAATCTGACCTGCCGGTTGATTTCCTGGAGCTGCTTATTACTGATGAGCTGCTGCAGCACATTGCAGATCAAACCAACCTGTATGCCCAGCAGTTTTTACAGGCACATCCCGACACTCTGCCACACTCCAGAGGGAGGTTATGGAAACCGGTGACAGTCCCAGAACTGAAACAATTCTTTGGACTCACTTTCATCACCGGTTACATAAAAAAGCCAAATCTAGAAATGTATTGGAGTGTGGATCAACAGGACGCCACTCCATACTTCAATAAAACCATGCCCAGGAACAGGTTCCAGCTCATCTGGAAGTTCCTCCACTACAACAATAATGCATCACAGGACGCCACAGATAAAATGTATAAAGTGCGTCCTGTTTTAGATCATGTTGTAGCCAAATTCAAAGAGCTGTATCAGCCCTTTGAAAGTATCTGCATTGATGAAGGAATGATGCAGTGGCGTGGCCGCCTATCATTCAAAGTGTATAACCCTCAGAAGCCGGTGAAGTATGGAATTAAATCCTACATACTGTGTGACTCTTATACTGGGTATTGTTTTAACATGAAGCCTTATGTTGGCCAGCATAACACACTCCCAGACACAGTGTTCTCCCTCCTTGACCGTCTCACAGGACACGGATACACACTGTACATGGACAACTTCTACAACTCTGTTCAACTGTGTGAGCAGTTGATCAAAGCCAACACCAACGTCTGCGGAACACTGCGAAAAAACAGGGGGGAACCGCAGATCATAAGGGAGCCGACAAAGGCCGACTTGGGTGTGGAGGGGAGGCTGGTGCGGCACAATGGCAGGGTGCTGGTTATGGCATGGCAGGACAAGCGTCTGGTGAGGATGGTGACAACCTGCCACCATGACAGCATGCAGAGGGTAGAGGTGTGGCAGAAGGGGAAGAAGGAGAAGGTGGTTCAGCTCAAACCGAAGTGTGTTGTTTCATACAATGCCTGCATGAATGGGGTGGACAAACTTGACCAGAACATTGCATACTACCCATTCATTAGGAAAACACTCAACTGGTCAAAACAGTTTGTGGCGTACTTGTTTCAGCTTTGTGTGTTCAATGCCTATGTGCTGTACAAGGCCAGGAACCCGGGGAAGTGCAAAACACACTTGGAGTTCATGAGGAGGGTGGCGAGGTCGTGGACTGAAAAAACCTATGTAGCGGAGGAGGAGGAGGAGAGAGGAGGAGGGGGAGAGAGGAGGAGGGGGGGGAGGAGGAGGAGAAAAGGAGGTCCGACAAACCAGGGCAGCAAGACAGAGAGACCCAGACAGCAGGCTGGATGGCCAGGCATGAGTTGGAACGCTTAAGGCCCACCAGCAATAACACACAGCCAGCAAGAAAATGTAGGGTCTGCATTCGAAAGGGTAAAAGGAGAGAGACCAGAATGTGGTGCAGGTCCTGCCATGTATCCCTGCACTCAGGAGAGTGCTTCAAAGCCTACCACAGAAAAAAAATATTATTGAGTGATGATGATTCTAAATGTTCTAAATCTGTGAATAAATGTAGTTATTTTGTCATCAAAAGCCTTTTTTCCTGTGTTGTTTTTATTGTTTCATAGAAGTAAACAACTTTTCAGATGTTTGAGGTGTCACTAAAACTAAAATATGTGGACGTCAGTCACCGTTTTGCTTGAATTTGCTTCTCTGCAGAAAAAGCTCGTTTTCTCTGTTTATTGGTCAAAATCTGGTGTTTTTGCTGAAATCACCCTATGTTCTACGGCCGATTTCTAAACACTCAAAGAGGCTAGAAACAAACTTTCTTTTTCTGATGAAAGAAGAGTCTAAAGTCTTGGTAGATATGTTCAATGTTTATGTAGTCCGAAAAGTCAATATTTGGTGGGTCTTCAAAGTTCAGCGAAAATGCCCCAAAAGTCTGGCAGTATGGAGCTCTCCGCTCTGAACATGGCTGGCAGTCAAAGAGTTAATAAATGAATATTTACTACTGTGGTGATATCAGCAGCAGGCTACAAACAATCATATTGTCATGATGGCATAGTGGTATTGACCGCTGCCATAGTATTTATTCGTCATTTTAAGACCGTGGTTCAAATCCTTCTTCTGCTGGATGACATTTGCAAGCGCCGTCTTCCTAATGTTGCACCAACGCGGTGGCAATATACATCGAGGTTGGTCAATGCAGTCTTTGAGAAGAGAGTTGCCCTAAAGGAACTGTTTGACCACATACCGGAAAATCATGAGGAGTATGATGGGGATACTGTGCCTAGCACTGAAGGATTTAATGCAGGTCTGGATGATTTTGAGTTTTGCTTTCTGCTTGAAACATTCAATGGGATTGTTAAGCATTCAGATGTGCTCTTTGGAATACTACAGAAACAAACATTGGATGTACAATTCTGTCTGACAAGGGTGAACGAGTTTTGTGACAAAATTGAGCGAGAGAGGTGCCGGTCTAGTCAGGAAGAGTTGAGTGCCACCTGCCAAGCTGTGGTGGGAGGACCCATGTGGGTTGATTGCCGAGCCGGGACACTTGGCATAGAGGGAGAACAGTGGGGACCCTGGGACAGTCGTGCAGCTCGGTTGGCATTTGCCGGAGAACACCAGGATTTGCAGGTTCGTCATTCGCGCCCCGTTCACTTCGCAGAAGAGAGCGAGTTCAGGCTGAGCACACGTGACGGAGTCTGGAGACGCAGTGGCGAATGTTATGCTGCCTGCAACATCATCCAGCATGACCGGTTTGGTTATATGGCGCGATTCCGAGTTGTTGTAATGTTGTTGAAAAATGTATGTAATTGTATGTTTTTGATATCTGCCTAATAAAGTTGCCTCCTAAAATCCAACCCCTCGTCCACGTCGTAGGAGGCGGAAACGGATACGTTACAGGTGACGTTTAGCTCACTAGTAGCAGCACCTGTGATTTACCTGGCAAACGGGGCACTGGTGTTGTTTGTTTACATTTTAAAGAAATAAACTAAAAGGATAAATGTTATATTTTCTCACCAACCTGTGAGGTTTAATATCAAGTCTTAAATATGTTAATAAAGCCAAGTCTTAAATATTTTAAAGCCAAGTGAAGTCTTAAATATTTTCAAGGCAAGGGACTCAGTGGTACAAAGTCCTTCAGCATTTTATTAAGGCAGTGGAACCTTCATTTCGTTTTAGGGGATAGAACCTCACTTTTGTGACTGTTACTAAATGTTTTATCTATTTATTTCTTACATTTGTTTCTCTTCTTTTATTCCATTTTATCTTTACTTCTTTTTACTGTTTTATCTAGTTCCCCTGCTGTTATATAAATGTTATGCTTGTATATGTTTTTATATTCACTTTATGTTTTTATCCCTGTTGTAAAGCACTTTGAGCTGCATTTCTTGTGTGAAAGGTACTTATTTTATTTATTTTTGTCTGTTGTCTATTGGGCACTTCCTTGTTTTTGCAGTGATTAATATGCTGTACCGAGAACAAATTCCACAGGCTCTGGTCGTGTGGCTAATAAGTTATCTAGTTCAAGTTTATTGTGATATGTATTAATACAATGCCATTCTTCAGCCTCGTCTCTCTCTAGTATCACACACAACAACATAGTCCACAAAACAACAATACAGTACAAGGTCTTAGTGCAGGGTGTAAAGTGCCAAGTGCAGTGCGCATGGTTCAGCTGTTCAGCAACCTGACTGCCTGTGGGAAGAAACTATTTCTGAGGCGGGTGGTGGTGTGTGAGTTGATACAGATAGCGTTTTTGGGATGGGAGGAGTGTGAATAGTGCATAGGCAGGGTGGCTGGTGTCTTTAATAATGAGCTTTCTTTATACAGTGGGTGCTGTAGATGTTATTGAGTTGTGGCAGTTCTGTCTTTCATTATTTTGACTGCAGTCTTCACTGTCCTCTGTAAGCGTCTTCAGTCCTGGGCAGTCAGGTTGCCGAACCACACGGTGATGCATCCTGTCAGAACAGATTATGGTGCTGCGATAGAAGTTCACAAGAGATTTGGTTCTCTCTCTCTCTCTCTCTCTATTCTCTCTCTGTATTATGTTCTTATGTCACTATTTACACTTTTTTGAGTTGTATACAGAACACGCTAATAAAGATGGAAAGTGCTTGAATTGAAGTGTTATCCTAATAAAGACATTTAAATAAAAATAACAAACTGTGTGGAGGTGTGTTTTTGCTGCTCTGTGACTGCTGTCGATAAGAGGGAGAGGGAGGGGGGATGGGGAGGGAGGGAGGGAGGGGGGGAGGGAGGGAGGGAGGGAGGGAGGGAGGAAGGGAGGGAGGGAGAGAGAGAGAGAGAGAGAAAGCTCCCAGTGCTGCTGATGCCCCCTGCTGAACTTCAGTCACTGTTGTGCGCAAAATACTAACGCATACTCATTGAAATCAACGTGGCACTCAGAATATGCATGAGATGGGGCCCGGTGTCTTGAAAAGTATTAAAAGTTGATATATACATTTTGGGAAAATGAAGACCCTTAACTATTAAAACGTCTTATCAAGATTTTATGAGGTCTTGAATTTTGTAGGTATTTTTCTGAATTAGACTGTCCAAAGAGTTGAGTCCTAAAAACTTTTAGTAAAAGTTCGTGAATTTATTAGTTTTATTAAAAAACAAAGATGAACCGGAAATTCTGTTGTATGATCGTGGTCTAGTCTATTGCAAACTAAGACTGTTAAGTTAAAGGTGTCACTGATGTAAACGGTTACAGCTCGAAGTGGCGGTGAGGTCTGGAAAAATATTGTCAAGGTCTTTAAAAAGTATTTGAAAGGTATTGAAATGAACCTCAAGATTCCTGTATATACCCTGTGAGTGCGCCAAAGGAGAAGAAATGCATAAAATGAACATTTGCTTGACCAAGTTTGTTGAACATGGAGTTTTATGAACGCATCGTTGGTGTGACATTAAAGGCACAGTTCTGATGCAGCATGAAAACCTGTATTACAAGGCATCTTAGGCTGGACACGCTTGTACCTGTACTGATGCAACACTGCTCTAATAGAGATACAGGGAGACCCATCAGCTACACTCACTAATAGGGAGACAGGGAAATGGTGAAGGAAATGGTAACCCCCCAAACTCCAGCCCGCTCACTCCGCTCCTCCACCTCGGCTGGCCGACTGGCCTCACCACCTCTGCACAGCAGTCGTGCTGCCCGATCACGTCTCTTCACAACACTGGCTCCCCGCTGGTGGAATGAGCTCCCCACAGCTGTCAGAACGGCAGAGTCACTACCCATCTTCCATCGTAGACTGAAGACCTCCATCTCTTCAGGTTACACCTTAACTGCTCCTCCTGAGACATCTTCTGCCCCTCAGCACTACGTCTCCTAAAGACACCCGCTTTCCCCTCTACTGTGTCCCTAAGAACTTCTATTGCCCCCCTTGTACTGTTTCTCTGTTCCTCCAGTATATAAAAAAAAAAAGGTTTTAGAAGAAGGTGATTGAAGAAGGTTTTTCCTTCTATCAATGGCCCCGGGCCTGAGCTAGATTACTCTTCCTGCCACGAATGGTGGACTGACGATTCACATGCATTGACTGTAAGTCGCTTTGGAATAAGGCGTCTGCTAAATGCCAAAACTGTAAATGTATATATTTTTGTCATTTTATTTCTGCTAATATATATGTAATTAAAATGACAAATATATAAAAAATACATGTTTTATGCTTCTGTTGCAGGTTGCAAGAGATGTAGAGATGACGTGTGTGGCGCACTGGCTCAGCTGTGCAGTAAAAGTACTCCATTGTTGAATTGTTTGGTTTAACCTTTATCAAAGTGGACATTCAAGGCTAGGAATACACTTTCACCACTGTCGCAAATATATCCTCAAATGATTTGTTCGTTTTCTTTTATTTTCAGTGAATAGTTTGTGTCTTTATCGTCACGTTTCTTAAATGTAACTGCTTTGGGTGAGACAATGCGCTGTTTAGTGAACAAACTTGTTAAAGCTCGCATATTTGGTGGAAAACTTTGTAGAGCACCTTTTATTTGAACGTTTTGACAGTATCCAAACGATTCTAAAGCTGATAGTTTAACACTCTAAATTGTAAATGCAAAACTAAGTGTTAGGTAAACTGGGTAACCAAGCACAAAATATGACCGCAACAAGATGAATGAAAATCAGTAACTTTACAAAGTTATGTATTTTCAAAGGGTATAGCTATATAGAGAGAAATGTGTCATTTGCCATAACGCAAGTAAGCCTACGTGTTAGCTAGCAAGCTGTGCTAGCTAGCTACAGTGTGGTGTTAGCTAGCTACGGCGTGGGTTAGCTAGCAAGCAGAGGACTAGCTAGCTACAATGTGGTCCTATGTTAGCTAGCAAGCAAATGTTTGCAATGTAGCAGATGAGTTTTATGAGGACACTGCCGTCTAGAAAATGCAGCCACATTATTAACTAGCTACCAATTGATAGCAAGCTTCACAGTAGCTAGATTGATTTGTGCAGTAGAGTGATATAATTAAACAGAACTAGCTGTGTTGTATAACACCATGTAACCCAGTACAGTGCAAGTCATATTTTAGAGTCAGGCCAAATTATAATATTCTGCCTGATCACTTATGGAGTCAAAACTAGATTGAAAGGTGTGCGTGCCTTGCAGACAGCTCCATGTGGGGAAAAAAAACTTGCAGGGGTACGTTTATTGTGGGCGAGTGGTCAGCTAGGAAGGTAGGAGGTAGACAGCCGAGGGGCTTTGAACATTCATCATTATTTTTGTCCTTTTCGAGTCTTGCAGCTGCAGTAATGAAATGGAGCACAGACGCAACTGAGGAGAAAGGCACAGAGGAACGGTGTACTCAATGAGTTTGTATTGTCCTGACAGATTCAGCCCCGCCACTGACGGGCTGAAGAGGTTCCTAAATAATGAGTTTGTATTGTCCTGACAGATTCAGCCCCGCCACTGACGGGCTGAAGAGGTTCCTAAATAATAACAGTTATTCTATCTCTCTCTCTTCCTCTCTCAGTGGCCGCGTGTCTCTGTCTCTGCCTCTGCCTCGTGTCTCTGCCTCCTCCTACTACCGGGGGAAGTGGAGAAGCGAGAAGAGGTTTTTGAATGACGACAGACGCCGTGTGTAAGCCTTATATAGGCGGACAATTGAGGAGAAAGGCAGTGTAAAGGTCTCTAGGCACAGAGGAACGGTGTACTCAATGAGTTTGTATTGTCCTGACAGATTCAGCCCCGCCACTGACGGGCTGAAGAGGTTCCTAAATAATAACAGTTATTCTATCTCTCTCTTCCTCTCTCAGTGTCCGCGTGTCTCTGCCTCCTCCTACTACCGGACGCTTTATATAGGCGGAGGGTCCCGTCCCTCGTGACACAAGCGTCGCCTGGGCCAGCCAATGGGCTGGCGCAGTGTAATTCAGCTTCTGATGAGGTCACGCAGGGGGCGTTCCCATATGAAAGAGAACGAGTCTGATCACTGACACCTGTCCGTAATCAGACCGTCAACCCTCTCCACCAAAAGTCTGGCTCCCTCTACAGGCCAGAACGCGCCATGCTCCCCACAGTCAGACTACGCTTCAGAGCACCTCAAGCATGCACCAGAGAGGAAGGGAGGTGGAGACACACGAGAGTAGGAAACTTGACCTCAGCTTTGTTAATTGGTGTTATGGTTGTTAGTTGGTATGTTATGGTTGTTAATTGGTAGGTTATGGTTAGTTGGTTTGTTATGCAGAGTGTGCGAGAGATATACACACACAAACCAACACAGTCTCACACTAAAACAAACACACTCTTCCTCATACTGTCATTCTCTCCCTCACATGAGGCTCACCACAGACCAACAAAGTATCACACGCACAAAAACACACAGTTATCCCACACTGTCATTCTCTCTCTCACACACACACAAAAACGCACACACTCCCCTACACACTCAGTCATAGACACACAAATGCACACGGGTAGGTTAGTGGATTGTGTGTGGGGGGCAGTTAAATAATGGCTACACATTCTCTCTCTCTCTCCCCTCCGTCCCTCTCTCTCTTCCCTCCGTCCCTCTCTCTCTCTCCTCCGTCCCTCTCCCCTCCGGATCTGCAAAGAGGAGTGGACCAACATCTCTCCCGAGATGTGCACAAACCTGGTGACCAACTACAAGAAACGACTTTTATATAATGTGTTTTTTCGGGATTTGTTGGTATTCAGACTTTCACTGTTAAAGTAAACCTACCATTAAAATGATAGATTGTTCATTTCTTTGTAAGTGTGCAAACGTACAAAATCAGCAGGGGATCAAATACTTATTTCCCCCACTGTATATGTGTGTGTGTGTGTGTAAGGTTCATGCAAGTCTTGCTCTTTATTATTGCATTATTAGCTATCGGCCAGGGGGGTATTCCACGAACGTTGATTAGTATATCGGTGATAAAAATAAATGCCGCGATCAGGCAACTCGAGATTGGAATTCAAGCCTCAGGTGATTCCTCGAACGAGGATCAGGCTTGTGTCATGAGTGTTCATAGAACACCGGCTTAGAAATCCTCGATATGGGCGCGTGCACGCAGGCATAAAGAGCCCCGAAGAGTCGAACTGTCGAAATGAAGATTGATCTTTATGAAGACGAAAAATAAGATGTAAAATAGTGTAATACTGCCGCAATTAACAAGGCGAGGGAAATGGTTTGGCAAGAAATTGCTGACCGATTAAATGCGTAGGTCATACTAGCCCCAGTTATTGTTATATGTTCATATTTTAATAAAATAATATTTACTACTGTAGTGATATCAGCAGCAGGCTACAAACCGTCATATCGTCATGATGGCCTAGTGGTATTGACCGCTGCCATGGTATTTATTCGTCATTTTAAGACGGTGGTTCAAATCCCTCCAGATACACTTTTTATTGCATTTCGTTGTCTGAATCTAATCTAAAATCTCATCTAAACAAGTATATAGGCCAGGGGTCGGCAACTAAGTTTGGCCTCGGGCCCCCCAAAAATGTAGCCACTAGATAGCGGGCCCGAACATAATCAAAGGCTAAGTCAAGTAATTGATTGTTAAAAAATGTGACGTTCTAATGCTTTGACTTTTCTTTTGAAAAATGTACACATCGCTAGTCAACTAACACAGCTTGTTTTGTGAGCCTGCTAACAATGTAAAGTAGTGTTATAGTTAACTAGGTAGCAGTCCAATCCATTACGTTGCAGTATTTTGGCTTGACTAGCGAGTTTGTGTTATGATTCTCAACAACGTTGAAACGTAGCTTCACCCTTTTCCATATTTTTGAATAATAAATGTGTGGACTGACGATGTAGCGCAGCCTAACTTATTCTAATGATTATTTAACATACTTTTGTTCTGATAATTATTCCCCCCTCCTCCCAGACAAGGTCACATTATTATTGGATTGGTTGTTTGCGTGTCTGGTGAAGTTAGCTAAACATTTAACCTGCTAGCTAGCAAGATAAACATAATGTCACTCTTCAAAGGTCTAAAGAGGAAAGTTGACGGTGAAAACAGGGCATTTAAAGAGGAATGGACAGTGAACTATACGTTCATCCTACCTGGTTTCATCAATGCAAAGCCGTTGTGAGACTCACATTTTACGTGCTCACAATGTTCCCTTTCTATACATGCGAGTCGTCCTTTTCGATGAATGTGGCACGGTGGCAGAGTGGTTAAGATCACTGCCTCACAGTCTCAAGGTACTGGGTTCGAATCCCGGTCTCGGAAGGTGCTGGGTTCGATTCCTGGTAATCACTGTGGGAGTTTGCATGTTCTCCCCGTGCCGCGTGGGTTTCCTCCGGCCACTCCGGTTTCCTCCCACATGAATGAAACATGCAGTATGAATGCGAGTGAATGTGAATGCGAGTGAGCATTCCCAGGGCTCCTTCGAAAATAAGACTCGTCTCAAAGGAATTCCCTGGTAAAATAAATGTTCATTTCATTTCATTTCAATGTGATAAAGACGCACGAGAGGAATCGATTGATGCATAAAAACCTTGAGAACTGCCTGCGGATTAAAGTGACGTCCATATCACCAGATATCAAGCAAGATATCGGCAAAAACCGATGGGAGATGCCACTTTTCACATTAAGTGAGTACCAAGCCTGTCGTTATTGTATTTAAAAACCTAATTGTATTTTGTATATTTTGAATGAATGGCTCATTGTAATTATTATCCCTAATAGCGTGTTTGCTCTGTCGTTTCAGGAGCGTATAGTAGGCCTATGCACCACCACCCCTCGCCCTCCAAGATCAAGCAGATTCTGCTTTTTGTTTGCGCCGATTTTGTTGTCAATGTTTTTCAGAAAATTAAACTGAATTTGCTTTGTTACTGTTCATATGTGTGTTGCAGTCACATATACGTAAACGTTATGTTTGAATGGTTTACTGAGCTTGTGTTATTTCTTTCAAACCACACACCGCATGTCGGCTATTTCAGCACCACGTGTTGTCCACCTACTTATGATTCACCATGAGGGGTTCAGCGTCAGTGCGCTTCGCTGCCTGATTGTCTGTCCCTGTGTCATTCACTCTCAACATGGATAAAAGTACAATAAGCATTATTCAGGTGGAGGTCGATTCTCTATTCGGACATTATAGGCGCTATATGTGGGACTGTCGGTCCGATATTGTAAAAAAGAAAAAAAGTGGATTCTCAAAATAATCTGCTGAGCGCTTTGGGGGGAACGTGTCCTCGATCTCCAAAAAGGTTGAAGAGGATGAGGTGTAGAAGAGGAAAGAGAGATTTGGAATCCTCACCGGCGTGGTGTCGGCAGGGGCAGCAGATAGCGAGGCAAAGAAGCGGAAACGAGCCGAACGATTTGGAAATGTTTGATTCATATGGACAATTATTATTATTTTGTAACGTTTTTTAAAGGATCTCTTTTGTATATTTTTATAAACTTGTTACTCTGGTTTCACAGTTAGAACACTGCACTACTACATCTGCACTATTAATTAAATAATATTTTCAGCATGTAACAGTTTGTATATTAAAGGTCTTCTCTAAATTAAGTTAAGTTAAGTGTAATATAAGTAATATAAGTGTAACTTATAGTTAAGTGTAATTTATAGTTAAAAGTACAACTGAAAGAGTTCCTTTGGAGTGAAATCCACATGAAGGTCTACCTGGGGTCGTGGATTCCTTCTGTGCCTCCATTGTGGGTGCTGTGGGGTGATGTCAGGATCCTCCTCAGTTCTCTTTCATAGTATTCGTTTCGTATCTCACTATGGGAACGCCCCCTGCGTGACCTCATCAGAAACTGAATTACACTGCGCCAGCCCATTGGCTGGCCCAGGCGACGCTTGTGTCACGAGGGACGGGGACCCTCCGCCTATATAAGGCGTACACACGGCGTCTCTCGTCATTCAAAAACCTCTTCTCGCTTCTCACTGGAGCTGACAACAACTGTGCGGGTGGCTAGAGCTAAACAGTCCACAGATACGAGCGACCAAACTCGTGCCGACGGGCGCTCTGCTGCTAAACTGCACTTCGTTGACGTTCACAGGAGTAGAAATACTTCTGTTGAAGAGTAGGAATACTCTGACTCGGGGTAGCGATACCCCGTGTTACGATTCGAGTAGCAATACTCGCCTTGCTCGGAACGAAAAAAGTAGCGATACTCCTCGTTCTGAACGACGCGAGTAGCAATACTCCCTGTTCTGCGAGTAGGAATACTCCGAACGGTTACGGGTAGCAATACCCAGTGTGAGAGACAAAAAGTAGAAATAACTTTATCTCTATAACGCACTGCTAGCGGGTAGATAGTAATATCCCTCCCCTGGCCCCTCTGTTTTCCTTTGATAGCTGACAAGCTAACGGGTGAAGTAGCGAGGCCTGCTAGCAGCTAGCCTACAACCCCTAGCCAGAAATGGCTAACGTTGAGGCTAGCGGACCTAGCACAGCCGAGACTAGCCGGAAGACCTGCTCGTGCAGCAAGTCAATGGCTAGCTGGGACACTCACTCTAAGTGTGCAGCGTGTCTGGGATTAACCCACGCCCAGGCCGCTGTTATCTCTACCGATGAGTGTATCCACTGTGCAGTGTTCCCCAAGAAACTTCTCCGCCGACGGCTAAGTCGCATGGCTAGCCTGTCGGGAGAAGATCCGCTTCTGTGTAAGGCAGCCGAAACGCTGCCATCACAGTCTAACGCGGACATGTCTCCAGTTTTACCAACACCATGCTGGGCGGACTTAGTGCCACATAGCCCTGACATCGGTTTCCCGGTACTGGATGACAAGGGGATTGACAGCTTTACCGCTGCTCGCTATGAGAGAGACTCGGACAATGATGAGGGAGGGTCGCGTGACTCAGACCTCATTTTGTCCACCGATGATGAGGAGGACTCCTCATTATCAATCGGTAGGCGTGGAGCTGAAAAGCCCCCCACGACTGACGGAGGTAACCAACCCTCCGCCCCGTCTCTCATGGACTGCGACATGCAGGAAATGTGCAAGCGAGCAGCGGAAAGGCTGAATATCCCCTGGCCCGTCGCCCAAACCGAAACTGCTATGTCACGCTTTGACGGCAAAAGACTGCAGATGGCGGCTAAGACGGGGAAACAAGTTATGCCGTTCTTCCCCGAGCTACTCGATGAGATACGTGGAAAGAACGGCCATTCAGCGAGAAACACCCAATAATCGGGGGTTCTCGACTGGATTGTGAGGGGATGGACTCCCTCGGCCTCCGCCACATCCCACCGGTCGAGCCGGTGGTGGCGCGCCACCTGCACCCGAAGACCCCCGTATCTTCGGCTGCCCCGTGTGATCTGACAGCCTCTCCTCGGGAGGAGAGCGAGTCCAGTCGGCCCCCCTCGCTGACCGCTCTGTACACAGCAAAAATGGCAGTGTTAAAATTACAGTGTTAGCACTTTTCAGTGTAAAGTGTTATGATTTCAGTGTTCCTTCAAGCATGTTAACGGCACTTGTTGTTAATACCCTATTGAGCACAGAGTTGGATTATGGTGTTGATCATAATTAACACTGAACACCACATCCGGGACATTTACGTGCTGTGCGTGAGCTGAGCGCTAATTGTCTCGATCTCCGCCATCTTTCTCTCTCTTGACTTGATGCAGCGAGGTGAGGTACTCAACATCGCGTCGCTCGACATTACCTTTATCAAGGTAAATTTCATCGACATGTATGTTATCATTTTTGTTAATTCGTTATATTATATATGCTTGTGTCGAAAACAGTGTATTTGTGTGGTATGAAACTTAGTTTGAGAAAGTTTAGCAAGCGTGGGGGGCTTTAGCTTGTTAGAGTTGACGCTGCCATGCCAAATTGTTTCACGGTGATGGAATCGGAATCCTCTTGCGCTGGGAAACTTTGGCTAACGTTAGCTAGTTTACTATCAAGGTAACGATAGCTGGGTAGCTTGCCGCCACTGCGATGAGGAACAGTGATATTCCGACATCGCCCAGACAGTATTTGACTTGGCAGTGTTATGACACGGGGGCGAGGGGGCTCAAGGACACGACAATGGAGGCAGAATACTGTGAAGCCCCGTAGGGTATTTGATGGTTGATTGGGAGTGGAGACAGGTGTGCCGGTTTGGCTGAAGAACCTAACCCTAACCCTAACCCTAACCCTAACCCCTGGCTACATAGGAAGTGTCCCAAAAGTGAGCCTCAAGTTCAGGAGGTCGCCAATGTTAAACGGCTGAGTGGGGAGGGGTAGTGAGTGACTAAATTGAGCACTGTTTGGTGATACATTGGGCTAGAGACTTGAAATTACTTTTGGCTGAAAGCTGGCATCCCAGTGATGGTGTGTGTCTTTTTCTGTTCCCCTGGCTACATAGGAAGTGTCCCAAAAGTGAGCCTAAAGTTCAGGAGGTCGCCAATGTTAAACGGCTGAGTGGGGAGGTTAGTAGTTAGCTGATGTTAGTAGTTAGCTGATGTTAGTAGTTAGCTGATGTTAGTAGTTAGCTGATGTTAGTAGTTAGCTGAAGAGAGGTGAGTGACTAAATTGAAGAGAGGTGAGTGACTAAATTGAGTGCTGTTTGGTGATACATTGGGCTAGAGACTTGAAATCACTTTTGGCTGAAAGCTGGCATCCCAGTGATGCTGTGTGTCTTTTTCTGTTCCCCTGGCTACATAGGAAGTGTCCCAAAAGTGAGCCTAAAGTTCCGGAGGTCGCCAATGTTAAACGGCTGAGTGGGGAGGGGTAGTGAGTGACTAAATTGAGCACTGTTTGGTGATACATTGGGCTAGAGACTTGAAATCACTTTTGGCTGAAAGCTGGCATCCCAGTGATGCTGTGTGTCTTTTTCTGTTCCCCTGGCTACATAGGAAGTGTCCCAAAAGTGAGCCTAAAGTTCCGGAGGTTGCCAATGTTAAACGGCTGAGTGGAGAGGGGTAGTGAGTGACTAAATTGAGTGCTGTTTGGTGAAGTGCCGCCAAATCCACGTCAAGTAGCTCCACTGTAATTTTAGAGAGCACCAAAACATGGAAAAGGAAACTGGTAGAAGGACCACCTGACAGCAAGGTGGCAAAAGATGTGAGTTCATAGGTTGCTGGTTGATGTCAGGCATTTTCAAAATGTGTGGTAGGTTTACATGTGATATCTGTATTGCAGACGGTCTACGTAGCTTTGCACCAAAAACCAGGGGGTGAGGATGTATTCAAAGAGTACAACAAAACCAAAAGCCGTTCTGATCAAACAAGAAGGAAACTCGTAAACATCTTGGTGGCAGATATGGTCGAGACTCATGGGTAAGTGACCAATACAATATACTCTACTTCCTTAACTGAAATACTTACTAATTTTGGTTATGTTAAACTCATCCATCCTCTTCTCAACCGTTTACACCGTTAAAAATAGCTTGAACTGTATTTCAAACTGACCTTGTTATCTCTCTCGCTATATTGCAGGAAATTCCCACCGGTCAATGTCCGTGTTACCTATGCCCTTGGAATAGTCACCCTTTTCCCCAATTTGAAGGATCTGTCTTCACCAACTGGTTATGTGAGTTACAGTATATAGCAGGAACCTAATTTAATTAGTATGTTAGGAATTCCTAACTTGGTATCAGGATCCTGATACAGACACACCCATAGCTTCACAATGAACTACACTGAGAGGAGTTCTGCTGAACTCTAGGATTTTCCCATTTTTGCTTTGATGGATTTTAAGTATCCAATAAGGACTAGATCCTTTCTCTACTAATTTGGCAGGGGATATTGTTGTCCTCATCACATTTAGCTCAGGTCTACATTTTTGGACTAACTTTAGAATTTCAAAACAAAAATCATTTCACACCTTTCTTCCCTGTGTAGCACACATTGTTAACATATTGAGACAAAAACGAAAAAAATAGATATATTGAAAGATATATTCATATTTTTGGTCTGATGTTGCCTTGTTTTACAGGAACAGTTCTATGATCTTGCCAGTGGACAGGGTTACCTGGGCTACAGATTGAAAACAGTGCAGCGCAACATGAGAAGTGCCTCCAAAGAAACCCGGAGGAGCTCCAAGTCTTCTCATCAAGATGGCCCCAAGAGTCAGCGTGAGACATCTACACCCGCACAGCTGTCAGGTGATGAATGCAGAGAAGCAACATCCATGATGAAGCATTCAGCCGACCAATCAGTTGTCAAGGAGAAAATGAAGGCAACGTTCAAGCACCGACAGAGTATGCTACACGATCAAGACCAGTCTGCACTCGTCCTAGATCACTTCTCCCGATTCTTGGATACACCAGGCTTGGTGAGCACAATGGAGACTAGCTAGATGTACTAATAATTACATGTCATGAATTGTGCGTAATGTTTGGACATTGTTTCTGTGTGCTAGATTGACCAAGACTTCAGAATGATCTTTGGAGAAGACATATCCCGCAAGTTTATCGAGAAATGGCCAACCTTCTACAAATCTAGGGTCTTTACTGCATGCAAAGACCTTCGCCCTGGTACTCATGTGGACGATCTTTTGACTGCTCAGGAGGAATCAAATGATTCTGGTAAGTGTACATTTAATGTGGGTGTTTGTTTACCAGTCCTCATCTGCACCTATGAGCTTTGACTGTACTCATGGGATGTGGGTGTGGCCCTTCTAATCCACTAGGATGGGACAGTGACGTGCAGCGCTCCTCCTGCTTGTTCATCTCTTGCCTCCAACTGCAAAAGGAAGGAAGACTGGAAAAGTCAGTGCCAGTGATGCTGCTGGTCATGTGATCAAGTTTGTGAAGGTATGTTCTACACGTGGATGAAGAATGATTGTTGATTTAACCTCTGATTTGATACTCTAGGTCTGCCTAGAGTATCTCCCCTTCACAGCTCTTGAAAAGAAGCATCTCTGGGCGATAGATAAACAATTTGGTACTGTATATTTTATTCACTGTAATTCTAGGAAGAGACCAATATTGTACCAGATTGATCATTTAAAATGTTTTTTTTTAACCAAGCAAAAAACTGCTGCTTCAGTTTTAATGTACTTCTAAATGGTTGAATAGACATGATCATCCATGCTAAGAGCTTACGTCAGCCCTCCATACGCCAAAAAACTACCTTTAACATACATGCATGTAATTTTGAGATGATGCCTGTCCAGGGAAGGTGGAAAATGTTTTCTGTCTCTTGGGTGTGAGCACACACAAACACAAGAACAATTTCTTCTTCATCGCTCTATAGGTCGGGACGAGCATTGACGCGTTCCTCAGCAAAGTTGGATCAACACAGCCCTTTCTCCTCGCGGTCGGAGAAAAGCAGAGCAGTATCCAGAAGTTTTACATCGTCCTGGACCAGAAGGCCATTCCGTGCATGGTACAAACATCTGTCGCTGCCTTTGACGAACTGTTTAAGGCACACTTTGTGTTTGCTGTGTCCTACGACGAGGCCTTGACCAGCTTCTTCACCTTCCTTCAAACTACCGTGTATGGCATTGATGTGGGAACTGCCAAGGAGAGTCCAAGAGTCAAAGAAATCAGGGTGCGACTTCACAACATTGAGGTTTAGGGAGAACATTGAAAGATGTTTACATGCTACATTTGTAAGTTAGAGCACACTTACATACAGACCTACATACAAACCTACATACAGGCCTACATACAGGCCTACATACAGACCTACATACAGGCTACATACAGACCTACATACAGACCTACATACAGACCTACATACAGGCCTACATACAGGCTACATACAGGCCTACATAAAGACCTACATACAGGCCTACATACAGGCCTACATACAGACCTACATACAGGAGTACATACAGACCTACATACAGACCTACATACAGGCCTACATACAGGCCTACATACAGACCTACATACAGACCTACATACAGACCTACATACAGACCTACATACAGGCCTACATACAGGCCTACATACAGACCTACATACAGGCTACATACAGACCTACATACAGGCCTACATACAGGCTACATACAGGCCTACATACAGACCTACATACAGGCCTACATACAGGCTACATACATACCTACATACAGACCTACATACAGACCTACATACAGGCTACATACAGACCTACATACAGACCTACATACATACCTACATACAGGCCTACATACAGACCTACATACAGGGCTACATACAGACCTACATACAGACCTACATACAGACCTACATACATGCCTACATACAGGCCTACATACAGGCCTACATACAGACCTACATACAGACCTACATACAGGCCTACATACAGGCCTACATACAGGCCTACATACAGGCTACATACAGGCCTACATACAGGCCTACATACAGACCTACATACAGGCTACATACAGACCTACATACAGGCTACATACAGGCCTACATACAGGCCTACATACAGACCTACATACAGGCTACATACAGACCTACATACAGACATACATACAGGCTACATACAGACCTATATGCAGGCTACATACAGGCCTACATACAGACCTATATGCAGGCTACATACAGGCCTACATACAGACCTACATACAGGCTACATACAGGCTACATACAGACCTACATACAGGCTACATACAGGCCTACATACAGACCTATATGCAGGCTACATACAGGCCTACATACAGACCTATATGCAGGCTACATACAGGCCTACATACAGACCTACATACAGGCTACATACAGGCCTACATACAGACCTACATACAGGCTACATACAGGCCTACATACAGACCTACATACAGACCTACATACATGCCTACACACAGACCTACATACAGACCTACATACAGACCTACATACAGGCCTACATACAGACCTACATACAGACCTACATACAGACCTACATACAGACCTACATACAGACCTACATACAGGCTACATACAGACCTACATACAGACCTACATACAGACCTACATACAGGCTACATACATACCTACATACAGGCTACATACGGGCCTATACACTTTGTTCCAACATTTGAAGTTTACTCATGCTTTGTACCCAGGCCGTACGTTGCGTTTAAAATGCGGTGAACATGGGTGTTCATCTGTTTTTTACACTTATTGTGGATTCAAGAAACATTTATTGAGAGTACATGGAGACTGTGTAGCCTCTGGATCTACTGATCATTTTGACTCTGTTGATACTCCTGCTGTTACTACTCCTACTGATACCACTACAAATGTTGACGTAGTTGGTCATTCACTGCCAAATGCAGCTCCTATTGAAAAAAGGCACTTATTGGATATGTGTAGCTCTATTATGGCTCAAGTACAAGCATCTGGAGTCCCTGAAAGTACTGTGCAATGTTTAGCTAGTTCAATGGAGGAGCTTGTCAAAGATGTCCATGTTCAAGCACAGGAGGCCGTTCTTAAGTGCCTTTCATCTGAAGTAACTGAACACGCCCTAGATAAAGTTAGAAACTGTTTTGAGCAGCTTGAACATCCATTCTCACTCCTCAATACTGAAACTAAAAAAGTTTCAGAGACACAGGGACTCCAGACGCCCTTTTCAGATACACCGTTGAAGGGGTCTGTTATTCAGGTTACTGGTGATAATTTGGCTATACATGGCCTTTTTGGCATGGTTGAGTTGTTCAGTGCAACTTACTGTTTCCGATTTTGTTTAACCGACAAAGCAAGCTTGCAGTCAGTCTTTATTGAGGATGACCCAGATTTAATTCTTCGCACAAGGGAGCTCTATTCAGAACATTGTGAAGCTATGGCACAAAACCCTTCTCTAGTCCACTCATTTGGCGTTAAGAAAACCTGTCCTCTCAATGAACTGCAGTTTTTCCATTGCTCTGACAATTTTGCAGTGGATATTATGCATGACCTACTAGAAGGTGTTGTACAGTATGAGTTGAAGCTGGTTTTTCAGTACTTAGTGAAGGATTCTGTTTGTACTGTACATTCAATTTCAGAAAGGATTCAGAGCTTTAACTATGGATACAGTAAGAGAAAGAACAGACCTAGTACACTCAAAGTTGACGATGGTAGCAACGACCTTGGTCTCAATGCCATTCAGTCATGGTGCCTCCTGCGTAATACTCCCTTGATTTTTGGAGATCTAGTTGACCAGGACAGCAGTTTTTGGAACGTGATTCTACTTTTGATTCAGATCGTTAACATTGTATTTTCACCTATCATAACAAAAGGAATGACTTATTTTTTGAAGCACTTAATTTCTGACCATCACAAACTGTTCAAATCTGTATTTACAGATAAGAGGCTGATCCCAAAGCATCATCTGATGATTCATTATCCCAGATGTATCAGGAAAATAGGTCCACTTATACACATGTGGTGTATGAGGTTCGAGGGGAAATACAATTTCTTTAAGAGGTCTGTGAAGAACTTTAAAAACATAACCAAAACACTAGTAAAGAAACATCAGAATCAATTGGCTTTTCATTGGGAGAATTTTTATTTCCAAAGATTTACATTTGGTCCGCTTAAGTATGTATTAATTAGTGAGCTAGAGGGCGGTGAGGTCTTGGAGGCTTGTGTAACTTTGAATGCATCTAGTGTCCCCACTACTTCCTGGGTGAAAAATTATGGAACAGAGTACCACATTGGAATGTATGTTTGCACTCATGTTGAAAATGAAATGCCTATTTTCAATAAGATTGTCAATGTCATTATTAAGGATGAAGAAGCATTGTTTTTGACCACTAAGGTCATTACGATGTATTTTGACGATCACTTGAATGCTTTCAGTATTGGTGAGGTGGATGATGTGTTCACTGTCATTAGTGTGTCTCAGTTGGTGTATTATAGACCGTATGACAGGCAGTTTTCAACTGAGAATGATGAGAGGACATACATTGTGCCCTATTGCAGTTTTGTCTGATCCCAAGTGCAGAACTTTTATTTTTATGGAATGTGCCATTTTATTATTTCATGTACAAAGTACATGGCTGGGTCAATAAAGATGACTTAACAACCATTTCTGCAATTTGTCTTGTATGTATTTAGGCTAAGTGGGAAAACTGTTTTGTTGTATCCACACTACACAGGGTTGTTCTTAACACTGTATTTTAACACCCAACACCAGTGTAGTGTGAATACAACATTTTTGGTGTTAATTGTTACATTGTGGAGTGTTGAATCACTGCAAATGTGGTGTTAAATCAACAAAAAATTGGTGTTGAATCAACACAAATTTGGTTTTTAATCAACAAAAATTTGGTGTTGAATCAACACAAATTTGGTGTTGAATCAACAAAGATTTGGTGTTTAATCAACACAAATTTGGTGTTTAATCAACACAAATTTGGTGTTGAATCAACACAAATTTGGTGTTGGATCAACACAAATTTGGTGTTGGATCAACATAAATTTGGTGTTGAATCAACACAGATTTGGTGTTGAATCAACAAAAATGTGGTGTTGAATCAACAAAAATGTGGTGTTGAATCGACACAAATTTGGTGTTGAATCAACAAAAATTTGGTGTAAAATTTTTAACACCATCAAAAGTGTTACTTTAACACTCAATAAAGTGGATGCATATACACACTTTGCTGGTGTTAAAATTAACACTGTGGGTGTTAATTTAACACTAGTGATTTTGCAGTGTACCCTCCCAGCTCCGTTCCAGAGCAAGTTCGGTACGACATGTTCCATACAAAGTGCAAGACCACGGTCGGCGTCCGTGTTCACACGCCTTCCGGGGGAAAGCTGAGAGACTGTTCATACTACAAAGTTGTTTGTCACTCAAGCACGTTAATGCATAATGTATTAAAAATGTCCCGATAAGCGCATCCAGGCAGAGTGCCAAGGGCGTTGTTAACAATGTTGAAAAACATAAAAATAAAAGAGATGTTGAAAAACAAATCTTTCTCTGCCATAACGCAGACCGTGGGACTAGCCCGTCCCGCGGCTGTGATGCAGAAAGCGGCCTGACCGCGCACAGCGGGGGGGCGCCAACAACTCGCATGTGACGGTGTGGCCAGCCAGCCCGCTTTCCACGCATCAGCGGGAATGGGCAGACTGCACACAGTCAGACTGGGTGTTGAGGACACTACGAAGGGGCTACAGGCTCCAATTCTGTGTCGCTCCACCCCCATTCAGAGAAATACTGTACTCTCGAGCTCAGGGCGAACGAGCCAATATTCTCCTGGAGGAAATCTCCATTCTAAGGGAGAAAGGAGCTATAACAGTTGTACCTCTCGAGGAGACCCACAGAGGTTTCTACTCAAAGTATTTTCTGGTCCCAAAGAAAGGGGGGGGCATGAGGGCTATTCTAGACCTCCGCGTCTTGAATCAGCATCTCAGAAAATACAAATTCAGGATGTTGACACACTCTTCCCTGCTAAGTTTCATACAAGCAGGGGATTGGTTCACATCAATCGACCTGAAGGACGCTTATTTCCACATTCCGATATATCCTCCACACAGGAAATATCTGAGATTCGCTTTCCAAGAGATAGCGTACGAATATGTGGTCCTTCCCTTCGCTTCGGCCTGTCACTAAGCCCAAGGGTGTTTGTAAAATGCACCGAGGCAGCAGTGGCCCCTCTCAGACAGAGGGGTATCAGAGTGGCCACATATATCGACGACTGGTTAGTGGCAGCCACCAACCGCGAGGAGGCGGCGCGTCACACAGCGGTCATTTCGGAACACCTAACGAGTCTGGGGTTCCGAATAAACATGGAAAAGAGCATGGTGACACCCTCCCAACGCATCGCGTTTATAGGGCTCGCACTGGACTCTATCCGAGCCAAGGCGTTTTTGTCTCCAGAAAGAGTGGAGACGATGCGCGCGACTATAGCGCTGTTTCGCAGGGGCAACGTAGTTACCCTCAAACAATGCCAGAGGTTGTTAGGCTTAATGACCTCCGCTGTGGTGGCCATACCCCTGGGGCGCCTGTACATGAGAGGCATCCAGCGCTGGGTGGCCTCTCTGGGCCTGGACCCCCACCGCGACGGTCACGATTTTATAGGTTGGATGTTACGGCTCCAACGCTATCACACTCAGTCCTCAGTTTGGGTTCCTCTTAGGACGTAGTTCCTAGAGTGTGAGGGTCCATTCTGGGACAGTTGTCGTTTTACAGGCAGGTCTGTTAATACGGGAGTAAGTATATTCCCATAGTGAGATACGAAACGAATACTATGAAAGAGAACTTTAGGTTATTTACATAACCCTGGTTCTCTGAGTAGTATTCGTGAGTATCTCACCGGACCACCCTCCTTGCTTTAGAAGCGAGGAAGAGGTTGCTTGTTTTGAATGACGACAGACGCCGTGTGTACGCCTTATATAGGCGGAGGGTCCCCGTCCCTCGTGACACAAGCGTCGCCTGGGCCAGCCAATGGGCTGGCGCAGTGTAATTCAGTTTCTGATGAGGTCACGCAGGGGGCGTTCCCATAGTGAGATACTCACGAATACTACTCAGAGAACCAGGGTTATGTAAATAACCTAAAGTTCTCCAGGGCTCTGGCTCTCCTGCTGCGGCTTGGCCTTGCGGAGACACTGCCCTGTCTGTCTGGCGCTTGCGCTTCCCCTTTGCAGCTGTTGAAGGTGTGCTGTTTGACAAAAAAAGAGAAAGGAGAATTTACAACATTTGCAAACGGAGTAAAACTGGCTCACCGTATGACTCAGAGCTGCAGATAGAAAGTGACATGAAAATAAATATGTACTGTATATGTTGAGAACAACAATTCTTTCAGTTTCACACATTATAAAGTGTGCACACTGTGTAATGTATAAAACCTACCAATAGCTACTTAAATACATCTTGTTTTTGCTTACCTCCTGTTAGTAACAGTAGCAGTAGGACTGCCAGTGCTTGCAGGCTTGGCACCCTTCCCCCTCCCCCTCTCCCTCCCAGTGCTTGTAGAAGGCTCATTGTCAGGCTCACTGAAGTTGAATGAAGAATCACTGTGAAGATAGACAGGAAAATACAAGGTTACAAGTCAGACAACAGACATATTTCTGACATACACACATCAGCAATTCAAAAGCAACAAAAAGCAGGCTCAGGTGGGACACAGTCGATTCTAGCATTTTTTACCGCATCAAAATAGGACGAAATATGCCATTAGTGCAGTAGGGCATGAGTGTCCGTCGGCTTGAAGAACACCCTCGTTCCCAACCTCCGAGCCCCCTCCTCTTTATAGACCTCTGTATCTAAAAACTCAATTTCTTCTTTTTGTAAGTTATATTTAACTGTAATGGATTCATGATGGCCATTAAGCACAGTTATAAAATCTTTAAAATCCGCCTCAGAGTGTGACCAAACTCCAAAAATATCATCCAAATATCTGAGGTAGACATCTGGAAGTTTTACGCATTTGGGGAAGACATTCTGCCCCCAATTTGCCATGTAGATGTTTGCATAGGCTGGAGCAAACTTCTTCCAGATAGCGGTTCCATGCACCTGCAGATAAAATTTGGAGTTAAACTCAAAGTCGTTCCTTGTGAGACCCAACTCTAATAATATGAGACAGGCCTCATCTGGTCTCCTCGGGTGCGGATTTCTTTTGAAGGATTCCCTGACTGCATTAAGGCCTAACCGAGTGTCGATATTCGTATATAAGGAGTCGATATCAATCGATAACACGGTTTCCCTTGGTCTATTGACGTCACACAAAAGTATGTTAGAGACTCATGCCTGGAGCTTCGGGAACAGTTGCCCGAGCACTTAAGGTGCGTACGTTTCGATTCTATGGACTCTGGAAAATAGGCACGTGATCGCCCGCGCCACCGCGGGCGTGGTCTGGCAAGGGTGTTTGCTTCCCCGGTAGTGAAGGAGGCGGAGTGAACTTGGTGGAGAGATCCTGCAGAAACTAAGACTACATTTACCAGCCGGCTGATCGATTCCCGAAAGGGGAAAGCGAGAGAGAGAGACGTGAAGCCGAGGGCTGTCTCTGCCGGCTGAGCGTTATTATTATTATTACTGTTATTATTTTTGAACGTGAATTGACTTTACGCCAGCACACCCAAGTCGGGGTGCTGAGCCGTTGTGCTAATAAAAATCACGTCATTCACGTGAATAAAAATCACGTCAATGGGTGGCACGTCGAGGATGGGGAGTTAACAATGACCTGAATTACTACAAATTCAGGCCCTGATAGTGTGTTGCAGGTAGTCCACTGCAGTTGAAAACTAGGCAAATGTGAGACAGGAAGATGTTCCTGTGTGTTGCAAAACTGTCATGTACAGATCTGTGTTAATGCCAAAACTGTTCAAATGTGTCTAAGGAAACTGAGGATGAAATCCACATGAACTAGGCCTAGTAGAGTATCATCAAGAGTTAGTGGTAGATTATCATCAAGAGGGTTTTCGTCATCTTCTCTGCTGAAAGGAAATTTTCTTCAACCCAAGTTTGACTTCCACCAGCTGTGGAAGCAGCTCCAAGCAGAGAAGCAGCAGCAGAGGGTGTTCTAGGTGTAGAATGAGCAAGAGACGGTGTTCTAGGTGTTGAATGAGCAAGAGACTGTGTTCTAGGTGTTGAATGAGCAAGAGACTGTGTTCTAGGTGTAGAAGCAGCAACAGAGGGTGTTCTAGGTGTAGAAGCAGCAGCAGAGGGTGTTCTAGGTGTTGAATGAGCAGCAGAGGGTGTTCTAGTGTCAGTCCTTGTACAAGATAGGTAGAGTCTCATCAGTTTTACTTTTCGATTTTCATAATGTTGACCCAGTGTCAGCAACGGATCAAGCTCCTCTTCGGTGAAGTCCCTCATTGTGGAATCAAATTCTTTCAAATCACCAAGCTTACATTTTCCATTGGGAAAAAATAAGTCCTTTCCGACTTCCTTCAACTCTGCCATTGTGGTAGTCTTTTCTGCTTGTAGGTGTCAGGTGCCGCCTCCTCTTTTCACTTGAACTTGAATGAAAGAGTCCCTAACTTCTTCGAACAACCCCATTTGATAAGGGCGCTTCTTTTTTTACAGCATTTGTGTTCTGAAGCAGTTTTACAGAGCGATCATCCCCTCGAGTGTTTTTGAAGGCCCGTCTTTGTTTTAGTTTTGTCATCAAGCTTTCTGTAGCTTTGGAGACAGTTGTGGGTGTTCCTTCTTCGAGTGCAGCTACTTCTCTTCTGCTGTAATGCGGAATAGCTATCCGGTCTCCAATCTTGGGGACTAATTAGCTGGTCATCTGTCATCCCATTAACAGCATAGCAGTCAATCTGAAACACTTGAATGGGTATGAAACATTTAGTCATTGCTGAGTATGTACAATTATGTGGAATAAGCATGTAATTTAATGGTTATGCCTGCACTCTCTCCCTCCCTCTGTCTCTCTCACACCCCAACCTTGGCTGATATATTGCTAGAAAGGAGACGTTTATGCAAAGGATATCTTCTTAATGAATCAGAGTAAAAGTGCCTAACAATAAAAACAAAAATAATTGCAGTAAGAAAGTAGCTGGGTGGAACAATTTGCTTCTACTGTTTAATAAAACATCCAAAACCACTGTGACATTTGACATCACCTGCTACCGATTTTGCATCAGAGCCGAAATAATTTGTAATAGTACTTGCTATAATAATATTCAGAATGCTTCTCCCAAACACACATATGGCATACTGTATATTAATATGGCATATAGCCACAACTCTCTTTGACTCCTTCTAATACCTGTAGGTGTAATAACTCTGAGGATCCATAGTGACCTCTACAGGTCGATGATATATATAGCCGTGCTAAAGACCATCCATCTCCTTTCATAAACTATGTTATTCTAACATAAAGACAACTTTCAATATAAAACATTTGTCTAACACACAACCTTTCAATAAAAAATAAACTACATTCATCTTTAAGGTTATACTTCCTCTATCAGTCTCTCTGGTGGTCTCCGAGGTCTAGCTGACCTTCTCACAGCTGGTGTGTCAGTCTTTGTGGTTGGTGGAGGAGAATCATCAGTGTGTTGGTCAGGACTTACACTGAGCTCAGGACCTTCTTCCTGAAAGTTCTCCTGAGTCCTAAGTAAACTCCTGTGGTTCATCCTGAGCACTTGTCCATCTTCACATTTGAATATGAATGTGAATGATCTGGGACTCACTTCCTTCAGGACAGTCGCCTTTCTGTTCCAGGTATCATGATCCTCAATTCACTGCATCTTTTTCCAAAAGAGCTTCCACTCTCCTGGCTGTTTTTGTCATAGTTCTCTTTCTGTTCCAGTTTGAGCTGTTGCTGTTTCTTAATCACTCTTTTGTTGTCCTTTCCCGATGGAATGTGTGGCAGTGTGGTACGCAACTTGCGGCCCATGAGGAGCACAGCAGGAGAGGCCCCGCACACCAATTGTGCAGCACGGTAGCTCAGTAGAGCCAGTTCCATTGTCCCTTTAAAGATATCTGGAAAACTGTCATCTGTCAGTGGGGTTGTCAGCTAACTCTCAGGAAACAAACTTACAGGGCTGACATGTTTAAATTGCTAAATAATAATAATAATAATAATTCAAGATTTATGATTTCATTTCATTACCATGTGTGCCAAAGGTTTATTACATCCCATTATACAAGTACACGAGAGTGCAATTATTAGGCTTCAGTTTCAGTCGATATTGCAGCTGCAAGAGAAAACAAAATGGTAAAAGGAAACAATAATAATGTGTCTGTGTGTATGCATTTATCATTTAGTCCATAAAGCATCTAGTGGGACGTGTGTAGTTCCTTCCCATCCCATCTGGGCATAAAAGCTGTAATAGAAATAGAAGACAGTATTTAAAATGATTGCCCACTTGCACACCATTTTAACAAAATACTACTATGTTCATAAAATAGAATTGCTAATACAATGACTGACAAATACCTGAAGTAGTGGTGACTCACATCAAGGTCTCATCTCTCAGAACCTCTCACCTCGTCATTCTGTAAGACACATTTCAGGTCAGAGGTGTGGACACTTCTATAGTGTAGGGTTGCATGCTTTCCATAGACTCTCATGAACATAGTGTACTGTACTTGTTGAAGTCATCCTAGATACTTTCACTGAAAGAAATAGGCTAGTGAAATAATTGCAATCCACATTATTCTACAGCAAACCTACAGACATGAGTGATGTGCAGTTCGTGAATTAATCATTATTTTTGATTCCACACAACATTATCAATTACAAAAGCATTTACCTTTTCTATAATATCTCTAACAAAGCTAGCTAGCTAGCTAACAAGCTAACAGTTGTTTGGCTAGCGTAGTATACACACACAAAATAACTTGTGTACCATACCACGCCAATTCAGCTAACGAAAAACAAACAAACAAGCTTCTAACAAAGCTAGCTAACTAACAAGCTAACACCTGTGTGGCTAGCCTAGTAAACCCTGACACAGCTTAGCATGTATCTAATCCCACTACACTAGTTAACAAAGTAACACGTTTGGCTATGGCATGTAACTCACTACATACACAGCTTAGTAAACAATGCATGTAACTCACTTACCCAAAAACAGAGCAGAAGATGTACCGACAGACCACTGTCCCATGCATAGTATGTTGATTGACAAAACTTTCTCTGTGGATAAAGTACTTGAAGGCGACTTCCGTCTTGTCAACAAACACACACACGCACATGGCTATTTATGAGGATGTGGGTTGGGAGTATCGAAAGGGAAACGCCAGACACATACGAATACTACCCACCACCCAAGTTGCTAACAAACTGTAGGTATTTAGTGAATGTAAAACTGCTGGTTAAGATATTGCGTGGGTTCTTCATCACTTATATTAGCCCTATGCCCAAAAAATTGATTGCGAGGTTTCAAAATTATTGACATGCGGACCTTTTCACCAAGCTGTGACACATGAACAACTGTGTACAACTTACAGTAATGTGTGTGGTGCTATTTGCTCCCTCATCTTCCAAAATATGACGGCAACCGATCCAAATGTTCTGACTTTTACTCACTGAATACACTGCATTGCAATATTTTGGCTTGACAAGCAAGTGTGTAGTTGATTTTTTAACGCCAGAGTAATGAACACCAAAGTACTGAAACACAAAGTGAAGCACAGCTGAAATAAACTGCCATGTTCCTCAATGTTAGAGACAATGCCATCTCAGACAGGAATACCACCATTGTCATGAATAATAGCCAGGACACATCTAAGGCTGTTCTATCCTGAATGTCTGCTGCTGTAGAGATGTTATCACTCACGCACACGCACACACACACACACACACACACACACACACACGCACACACACACACACACACACACACACACACACACACACACACAGTGTGCACAGACACACGCACCCTTAATTTCATACAGTGACAGCAGACCAATCTGTGTTTCAGATACATGAAAATACAGAAAGGCAGATTGCTGCAGTCGACTACTGCATGAACGAATACAAGTTAAACAGCAGGAACATGAACCACACTACCAACAAAAGAGCCCTGTACAATAGACCCTACACCCTCATTGTCTCAGTCCACACGCACACGCACACACACACACACACACACACACACACACACACACACACACACACACACACACACACACACACATACAGCTGTATGACAGAGATCACTATTGAATAGCCTATTGTAAACCCATGTCTAATTTCACAGATGCTGAACCTCCACCAAAAACACAATTGTATTGTATGGTGATGGTATAATTGCAGTGTGTGTGTGTGTGCGTGTGTGTTCCTCGCCTTGTATTCAGACAATGAGGGAAAGTCAGAGAGGCGTGACGAGAGCAGAGGAGCAGTGAGAATATCTATGTGATTGCGTCTGTGTGTACATCTGCCAGAGAGAGCTGAGTGTGTGTGTGTGTGTGTGTGTGTTGGGGGGGGGGGAGAGACATAGGGGGAGCGGAGGTACGTGTTCATGCCTCTAGATGTGCATCTGTAGACACAGAGAACATGAATGTGATTTCTTTCATGATCGTGAAAGGTAAAAAAAATAATAAACCTATGTTCAAACCGCTGCTCAGGACGGACCGAGGAGACAGGATTCATTAGAGCACCGAAATGAAACTCATTTCGTATCCAGAAGTCTCCTTCACCTCCTCTTTCAACCTCTCCCGGTACCTTGAGTGCCATGTCAAAGTGAACGCAATTCCATCTGGTTCCATCCACACAGCCGCGGCAGAGGTGCAGCAGGTCAGGGCTGGGGCCTTTCATGATGCCCTCTCCATGGCTGTGTTTCTTTATCCAGGTCTCGGGGGTGGATCACCTGTCATCGGCTAACACTACAGACGCGATGTACTCGTCCGGGCGCAAAGTGACAGTATTGAAAAAAAATAATAATTAAAAAGCAAATGTTTCGGTCATTCCAGCTTGTGAAAGCTGCTATGTTGTGAACACGATGTGACTTGCGGTAAACAAAAACAAAAAAAACACTGTATAGTAGGTGGAACGCAGGGTTAAAATGAGCATTTTAAACGACTGGGCAGTTCTTGCATCTATAGCTCCGTCTCTGGATTTGAGAGTCCTTATACTCCTGCAGCATATCAATCATAACAAATGGTATCCCTATAACCAGAACCCCCCAGAAACAACATCCTGGTCATCGTCTCATCAGCCACTCCCTCCTCTTGAGCACCTCCTGGATGCCTTTTACACAGTCAGTCTGTGTGTGTGTGTGTGTGTGTGTGTGTGTGTGTGTGTGTGTGTGTGTGTTGGCAGACAGACAGGCAGGCACACACACACACAGACAGAAAGATAGACAGAGAGGCAGAGAGACAGACAGGCAGATAGATAGACAGGCAGACATGCACAAAGACAGGCAGACAGACGGATGGATAGGTGTGTGTGAGAGAAAGAGATGTATGTATATCAGAATCAGATTTGCTTTTATTACATTAATGTACGGATACAAGGAGTACAATTATTGGGTACAGGTTCAATTAGACATTGGCTTTGCAGCAGAATACAAAATCAATAATAAATTAAGCAGGATATAAACAACAATCAATAAAAGAATAAGCAGGATATAGACAACAATCAACAATAGCTGTATATACAATAGCATCAGAGCGTCAATAATTGAATAGGTGACAGCAGCAGAATGTGAATCAGCATTCTTAAGGCCAATGCACACGGTGTGCGATTTTGTCGCACGACAACATTCGATACTCAATTCACACCACCAAAGTTCTTCTTTGTATCAATCCGAATTGACAGATGCTGTAGACATTGATACATTCTTTAACAACCTGGATATCCCAAGGGTTACCAGGGAAACTGCAAGTGCACTTGATTCACCAATCAGCCTGGAGGAGATAGCTCAAGCCATTAAGACCATGCAAAGTGGCAAAGCACCCGGCCCAGATGGGTACCCCACTGAGTTTTTAAAGACATTTTATGGAAATTTGGCCCCCCTTCTTCTAAATGTTTTTGATGAATCCATGGAGCGTGGTTCTTTGCCAGCCACTCTAAGACACGCTTCAATTTCTTTGTTGCTTAAAAAGGATAAAGACCCCACCAACTGCGGCTCCTATCGCCCAATATCTTTGCTTAATGTTGATGTGAAAATATTGGCAAAAGCACTGGCAACCCGCTTGGAAACTGTTCTCCCAAATATCATCTCAGAAGATCAAACAGGGAGACACTCCTTTTCTAACATTCGATCACTTTTGAATATAATTTACTCTAAACAGACATCAAAAATGCCTGAAGCGGTCATCTCCTTAGATGCCGAAAAAGCATTTGACAGAGTTGAATGGAGGTATTTATTCACAACACTACAAAAGTTTGGTTTTGGTGATGGGTTCTGCAAATGGATACGTCTTTTGTACTCTTCCCCGGAAGCATGTGTTAGCACCAATAGCAATCGATCTACATATTTCCCACTATCACGAGGAACACGCCAGGGGTGTCCTTTATCTCCCCTTCTTTTTGCCCTAGCTATCGAACCTCTGTCCATTGCACTTAAGGCTTCCCCTGCTTTTTGTGGTATTAGACAAGAAGGTACAGAATATAGGGTGTCCCTATATGCAGATGACCTTATTATGTATGTAACCGACCCTGTGGTAAGCATTCCAGGGATCCTCTCCATTTTGCAAAGCTTTGGCTCTATTTCGGGCTACAAGCTTAACATCCAAAAGAGCATATGTTTTCCTGTTAACACTCCTGCCCTACAGATCCAGTCAACTGAAATACCATTTAATCTGACCAAACCCGGCTTCAAATATCTTGGCATTAACATAACCCGCTCTTTGGACTTACTTCTTAAAGCCAATTTGACCCCCCTAGTGTCCCAAATGAAGCTTGACTTCCAAAGATGGAATAACCTACCTCTTTCATTGGTCGATAAAATACAATGTGTTAAAATGAATATCTTGCCTAAGTTTCTCTATGTCTTTCAATGCCTTCCAATTTTCATCCCCAAATCATTTTTTTGTTCTATAAATCAAGCCATCACATAATTTATATGGGGTGGTAAGGTCCCCAGGATCAGCAGAACGGTGCTTCAGGGGAACCGGCGGCTAGGTGGGCTCAGCCTTCCTAATTTCTTATACTATTACTGGGCAGCCAATATACATAAACTGACATTTTGGATGCATGCACCCCAGACTAATTGGTGTTTGTTAGAAGCCGGATCTTGCCGGTCGACATCACTCCGAGCTTTGCTGTGCTCTTCTCTGCCGCTGTCCCTATCCAAACATTCGTCCAACCCAATTGTACTTTCCACCCTAATTTTTTTTTTTCAATTTCGGCGACACTTCAAATGTAAATCTCCATCCATTCTGACCCCACTATCAAACAATCATATGTTTCCTCCCTCGGTGATTGATAATGCGTTTCTCGTGTGGGGGAGAAGGGGAATTGACTCTGTCAAAGATCTGTACCAATCTGATGTGTTTTCTAGCTTTCAGAACTTGAAAGACAGATATGCCTTATCTGGAATTGACCAGTTTCGATACTTTCAAGTGAGACATTTTGTTCAGGCCCGGTTCCCAGCTTTCCCACATTTACCCCCCAGACTACCTTGGGACAAGTGTCTGGAAACCTTGCCCAACCAAAGGGGTATAATTTCACAAATGTACAATCACCTCATGTCATTAGATACTCACACTCTTTTGAAAACTAAATTAGCCTGGGAGGCTGAGTTGGGGTCGGAACTCACAGACGAGTCTTGGGATGCAGCTGTTGATAGGATACAATCTTCGACATCATGTGCACGCCTCGGGCTGATACAATTTAAGGTCCTGCACCGTATCCACTTTAGCAAGGCCAGGCTGGCTGAGATATACCCAAATGTTGACAACAGATGTGACCGCTGCAACAACACTCCTGCTGATCTATCTCACATGTTTTATTTTTGCCCCAAATTAAATAATTACTGGACCTCTGTTTTTAAAACCCTGTCTGACATTTTAGGAAAAGATTTGCAACCCTCTACCTTAATTTCACTATTTGGAATCCCGGAAGACCGCGCCACTCTGACTAGTAAACAAGCTGATATTGTGGCCTATGCCTCACTATTGGCTCGTCGCAGGATACTGTTAGATTGGAAGTCCCCTAATCCTCCATCATTTAAGGTCTGGCTTAAAGACCTTGTCTTTTTCCTCAAACTTGAAAAAATAAAATTTACTCTCAGGAGCTCCGTAGACCAGTTTTATAAGAAATGGCAATGCTTGATAAATTATTTTACCGACCTTCAAACACTCCCCCCTGATTGAGAGAAGAATTTAGTGCTAAGTTTTCCTTAATATTGATATGGCCAAGTCTTTTCCCCATTTTTTAAATCGTATTATAATTTACTGTACTGCATTGCATTGTACCTCTTTGTATTTTTATTATTTATTTATTTATTTTATTTTCTATTTTCTTATCCTTTACAATGGTGTATATATATGTATGCATACATTTTGCCGCTGTGATTCATTGCTGTATTTTTCATTCTGGAATCAAAATTGAATGTGCACAGAACCTGTATTTGTTAGGCTTTTCAAAGTAGGGGTGGGAGGGAACGGGAGGGGGGAGGGAAAGGGTATCATTTGTTTAAAAAAAAGAAAAAAACCTGAAGGGAAGAATTGTTGATGATTACTCATGTCTGTCTTGTCTACCCTTCAATAAAAATCATAAAAAATAAAATAAAAAAAAGGATTCCATCAGAATCCATTACTCAGAAAGGCTTCAAACACCATTGTAATCGTGTCAGTTCTTGTAAATTAGCCTGCACCATCATTTTATAGCCTATATCAGGGGTCGGCAACAGGCAGCCCGTGGGCCATTGCTGGCCCATCACCAATAATATTTGGCCCAGCAGATTATTTTGAGAATCCACTTTTTTTCTTTTTTACAATATCGGACCGACAGTCCCACATATAGCGCCTATAATGTCCGAATAGAGAATCGACCTCCACCTGAATAATGCTTATTGTACTTTTATCCATGTTGAGAGTGAATGACACAGGGACAGACAATCAGGCAGCGAAGCGCACTGACGCTGAACCCCTCATGGTGAATCATAAGTAGGTGGACAACACGTGGTGCTGAAATAGCCGACATGCGGTGTGTGGTTTGAAAGAAATAACACAAGCTCAGTAAACCATTCAAACGTAATGTTTACGTATATGTGACTGCAACACACATATGAACAGTAACAAAGCAAATTCAGTTTAATTTTCTGAAAAACATTGACAACAAAATCGGCGCAAACAAAAAGCAGAATCTGCTTGATCTTGGAGGGCGAGGGGTGGTGGTGCATAGGCCTACTATACGCTCCTGAAACGACAGAGCAAACACGCTATTAGGGATAATAATTACAATGAGCCATTCATTCAAAATATACAAAATACAATTAGGTTATTAAATACAATAACGACAGGCTTGGTACTCACTTAATGTGAAAAGTGGCATCTCCCATCGGTTTTTGCCGATATCTTGCTTGATATCTGGTGATATGGACGTCACTTTAATCCGCAGGCAGTTCTCAAGGTTTTTATGCATCAATCGATTCCTCTCGTGCGTCTTTATCACATTCATAGAAAAGGACGACTCGCATGTATAGAAAGGGAACATTGTGAGCACGTAAAATGTGAGTCTCACAACGGCTTTGCATTGATGAAACCAGGTAGGATGAACGTATAGTTCACTGTCCATTCCTCTTTAAATGCCCTGTTTTCACCGTCAACTTTCCTCTTTAGACCTTTGAAGAGTGACATTATGTTTATCTTGCTAGCTAGCAGGTTAAATGTTTAGCTAACTTCACCAGACACGCAAACAACCAATCCAATAATAATGTGACCTTGTCTGGGAGGAGGGGGGAATAATTATCAGAACAAAAGTATGTTAAATAATCATTAGAATAAGTTAGGCTGCGCTACATCGTCAGTCCACACATTTATTATTCAAAAATATGAAAAAGGGTGAAACTACGTTTCAACGTTGTTGAGAATCATAACACAAACTCGCTAGTCAAGCCAAAATACTGCAACGTAATGGATTGGACTGCTACCTAGTTAACTATAACACTACTTTACATTGTTAGCAGGCTCACAAAACAAGCTGTGTTAGTTGACTAGCGATGTGTACATTTTTCGAAAGAAAAGTCAAAGCATTAGAACGTCATATTTTTTTAACAATCAATTACTTAACTTAGCCTTTGATTATGTTCGGGCCCGCCATCTAGTGGCTCAATTTTTTGGGGGCCCGAGGCCAAACTTAGTTGCCGACCCCTGGCCTATATACTTGTTTAGATTAGATTTTAGATTAGATTCAGACAACGAAATGCAATAAAAAGTGTGTCTGAAGGGATTTGAACCACCGTCTTAAAATGACGAATAAATACCATGGCAGCGGTCAATACCACTAGGCCATCGTGACGATATGACGGTTTGTAGCCTGCTGCTGATATCACCACAGTAGTAAATATTATTTAATTAAAATATGAACATATAACAATAACTGGGGCTAGTATGACCTACGCATTTAATCGGTGAGCAATTTCTTGCCAAACCATTTCCCTCGCCTTGTTAATTGCGGCAGTATTACACTATTTTACATCTTATTTTTCGTCTTCATAAAGATCAATCTTCATTTCGACAGTTCGACTCTTCGGGGCTCTTTATGCCTGCGTGCACGCGCCCATATCGAGGATTTCTAAGCCGGTGTTCTATGAACACTCATGACACAAGCCTGATCCTCGTTCGAGGAATCACCTGAGGCTTGAATTCCAATCTCGAGTTGCCTGATCGCAGCATTTATTTTTATCGCCGATATACTAATCAACGTTCGTGGAATACCCCCCTGGCCGATAGCTAATAATGCAATAATAAAGAGCAAGACTTGCATGAACCTTACACACACACACACACATATACAGTGGGGGAAATAGGTATTTGATCCCCTGCTGATTTTGTACGTTTGCACACTTACAAAGAAATGAACAATCTGAACGAATGAATGAATGAATGAATGAATGAATGAATGAATGAATGAATGAATGAATGTGTTGTGAAGGCCCACAGTTTAGAGCCAGTTTAGTTTCCCCAAACCAGCCCTATTTTGCCCCTGTTATTTACTTTATTATTTTCTATACTATTCCTGTACGTTTATGAAGGTGTATGTATTGTTATTGTAATGTTTATGTATATGTTTAATGACGTGGTATATCCGGGGTGTGTCCGTGACCCGGATGCTAGGTTCGGTGGTGTATATATAGAGACGGAAGTGCTCTGTGAGTCAGTGTGTGACGAGAATCAGAGAGAGAGAGTAACGAGAGAGAAGTAACGAGAAGTCAATCTAAGATGGCGGATTCAGTAACACGCACACCGTGCTGAAGCTGAAGACCAAGAGTGATTATCGAGTTCAGAACTGTGATAGCCCGTTTAGTTGTGTCCCCGTTAGACAGCCTTGCCAGCAGCCGGCTGTTAACGTTGGACCAAGCGAGACGCCAAACTGGACAGAACCGCCGCCTCCACGAGCGGACTGCGACCGAACGCTGACTCCATCGGAGTTTACCGTGAACCACCCGGACCTGAGCCCTTCACACCTCGGCGCGGACTACGAAGAAGGCCCTTTCCCTTCGCGTTGCTACGTCACCCCCCCCCTTTGTCTGCTGTTTCCTCGAAGCACATGCGAGCTCCAACAAGGCCTCAACGCGCTCCTTGCAGCGCCAGACTCTAAGCCTTTCCAGGCTAGGTACTGTGAGTGAGTGATTGAGTGTGTGTGTGGCCGGCGGGGAGGGAGTGTATATATCTGGGGATGTATACATCAGTTGTGTAAATAAATGTGTTTGTTCATATGGGATACCGTTACCGTGTGTTTAGTTGTTTGTATGCTAAGGCTAATGCTAATTCCAATGCTAATGCTAATGCTAATTCCAATGCTAATGCTAACGATGGTAATGCTAGTCTAAAGGTTTGCTGGCGCCCCCTACCTCTATCCTCCTACACTGCCTATTTAGCTCAGAGTTAGTTAGATAACCAGCCCTTCCTAAATTCTACAGTCCTTTTAGCTACTCCCTGGTTACAATTGGTCCTTCGAGCCGGATAGGTAGTGTAGTGATAGCATGGCTGAGCGCAGCCAACCAGACCAGACAGTTACCCCCCCTTCTCCGCCCCCTGAGCCAGAGCCACGACCACAGAGAGTCCCGCGGTTGCCTCCGAGGTTACAGGAGTATGAGCTTGAGCTCGAAAGCTCACTGAGTGGTAGTGAGGAGCGCACTCCACGGGATACAGTGGTCGGAGAGGCCGAGGTGTCCGCCGGCGCGCGGGTGGCTAGCACCGAGACAGCCATCAACGAGCACCAGCCTGAGGATGAGATGGCAGAACAGCAGGGTTTTGCCGTAGAAACGGAAGAGCAGGAAGGAGAGGCCCGGTCCGACAGCGCCTGCGGGCGGAAGAGGGAGGGCCTCAGCCTTAACGATCTGCCTCCCAGTACGGCGCGCTCGAGACCTAGTTCCTGCCGTTCAGTGGCTTCCTCCCGGTCCAGGGTTTCCGTGGGCAGTTCTGCCTCTGGGGCGGATAGCATACACTCCAGAGGGAGTAGTGCCGCGCTGTCAGAATATATGCGCCAACAGGCCGAGATGGCGTTCGAGCGGGAACGCCTCCAGTTCGAGCGTGAACGCCTCCAGCGCCAGGAGGCGCTAGAACGCGAACGCCTCCAGATGGACGGAGCGGAACGCGCGGCGGAGAGGCAGCGCCAGGAGGCGCTAGAACGTGAACGCCTCCAGATGAACGGAGCGGAACGTGCGGCGGAGAGACAGCGCCAGGAGGCGTTAGAGAGGGAACGCATCCAGTTCGAGCGCGAGCGCCTCCAGATGGAGAGGGCGGAACGCGCGGCGGAGAGGCAGATGGCGAGAGAGCAACTGTACGCGGAGAAGATGGAGAGAGAGCAACTGCACGCGGAGAAGATGGAGGAAATGCTGCAGACCATGCGCGACGTGTGCATCAGCAGAGCTCCGTCGGCCCGTAGCTCCAGAGCATCCTCCGCACGGCCCTCTCGAGTGCCATCTCCTGAACCCCCCGCCGATGGCTCCATGACCCCCGCCATGACTGTCCAACTACAGGCCCAGCTGACCACCTGGAAGGAAGAGGACCAGGGACCCGACCGCTATGCGGCCCAGAGGGAGCCAGCGTCGCTGCCCGGGAGGGGAGCCATTCACCAAGAGCGTAGCACACCCCTAGGTCCTCCAGGGAACCAAAATGCATGCAGGCCGGACACCCAGACCGTCACTCCAGCCCCGATCATCCACTACAGGATGTTTCCCCAGGTGGAGGGACCCAAGTTCCCCTTCTTCAAGGACGAGGACAGGAGCCAGTATGTGGAACTACGCATCTGCCTAGACACGCTCTTGGACGACTCCTGCTCAGAGTCCTACAAATATGCGATTCTCCTTCAGCATGTGAGGAACCCCAGAGCCCACAACATGGTTCTGGCCCATGCCTCCGCACCGACACCTTACACCAGAGCGCTCGCCGACTTGGATGCCCGCTACGGTCGTCCCTGGAACCACGCCCTTGCTGAACTGCAAGCCCTCGAACAGCAGGCCCCCATCAAGGATGACCGGGCGCTGGATGACTTCGCGCTCCGCGTGCACACCTTGGTTGGAATGCTGAAGACGCAGGGCCCAGCTGGCGCCAGCGAGATCAACAGCACCTCCAACGTAGAGCGGCTGCTCCGCAAGATCCCACGCTTCCGGCAGGAGAGGTTCCGGCGACAGCAGCGCGTTCGTAACCCCGGGAAGTTGGGTCTGAGCATGGCTGCCTTCGCGGAGTTCCTACTGGAGGAAGTGCATGACACCAACGTAGACGCCATGGGTTACGCTGAGCCGAAGAAGGAGAGGGAGAAGGGAGACCGCTGGGACGGGCCGAGCTCGAACAGAGGACGCCCAGTAGGAGTGCTGCACACGGAGGAGGAGCCTCGGAGAGAGAGGAAAGCCCGACCTGAGGGAAAGGATTCCTCTCAACCCCATCAAAAGGGACGGAGAGGTCCACCGCCATGTCCGTACTGCACCAGCGAGCACTGGTTCAATGAGTGCAGTGACTTCAACAACCTGAGTACCGAGGCCAAGCAGAGGTGGCTCGAGGAGAACAAGAGGTGCTGGAACTGTGGGCGCGACCATCTGGCTAAGAACTGCACCTTGAGGAGAAAGTGCAACCGCTGTGAGGAGGTCCACCTCAACATCCTACACGAGGTCTCCCTCGCCAGGTCCACGGAGGGCACCAGAAGCCCTAGGTCCGGTAGCGCACCGGAAGAGGCAACACCTGTCTACTACCTAGACCCAGCCCGGAGCAGCGGCTCCAAGGTCCTACTGAAGGTGGTGAAGGTCCGACTTCACCACAACAACGCTGTGTACGACACGTACGCCGTTCTAGACGACGGGTCGGAACGGACCATCCTTCTCCAGGGGGCAGTGCGCCAGTTGGGGCTCCAAGGGACTGCGGAGAAGCTGACTCTGCGCACGATACGTCGCGACCTTAAAGAGGTCACCGGGGCGAGAATCAACTTCTCTATCTCCCCGGCGGGGCGGCCGTCGGACAGATATCGGCTTCGGAATGTCTTCACCGCAGACCAGCTAGCGCTCTCCCGCTACGACTACCCCCTGGAGAGATTACGCGCAAGATATTCCCACCTACGGCGAGTAGACCTACATCCGATAGAAGGAGCGGAGCCAACCCTTCTCATCGGCTCGGACAACGCTGAACTGATCGTGTCGCTCCGTCCTCCGCTGAGAGGACCACGAGGCTGCCCGATGGCTGTTAAGACTGCGCTTGGGTGGGCCCTCCAAGGCGCTACCGAGGGGAGAGATAGAGACGGGAGAGCTACGTCATCCCTCCATGTCCGAACCGAAGAAGCAAACCAACCAACCGGACCGCCTGGAGTGGAATCTATTGCTGCCAGTGCACCTGGAACAGTTAGTACCACAAATGGTTCACCACAGGATGACCAACCAAAGAAGAAGTCTCTGTGGACAGAGCATAAGTCTCTGGATGGGAAGACCTACTTCTACAACACAGAGACTAAACAGTCCTCAGGGGAGAAACCAGACGACCTGAAATCTCCTGCTGAGCAAATGTTGTCTAAGTGCCCGTGGAAGGAGTACAAGTCTGACACGGGAAAGCCTTACTACTACAACTCCCAGACTAAGGAGTCCCGGTGGACCAAGCCCAAAGAGCTGGAAGATCTTGAAGCGATGATCAAAGCGGAGGAGAATGGGACGGTAGAAGCTGCAGCTCCTGGCACCGCCCCCGTCCCCACTCTTCAGGTTGATCCTGCTGCTACCATGGCGACCATGATGGACATGGAGGCCATGGCGGCAACAGCTGTTGCCGAGGAACACCTGCAGGTGGCCATGCACCCTCACGTGGCCGAGGTCAGCATTGACGCACCCGTCAACTCCGTCGAGTACACGTCAGCCATGGAAGTCTCAGCCAGTATTGTAGACGCCTCCAAGGAGGAAAGGCCGGAGTTGGCGAAGAAAACGTACAAGTGGAACCCAAAAGAGGAGGCCAAGCAGGCCTTCAAAGAGCTTCTGAAGGAGAAGGGTGTTTCATCCAACGCGTCATGGGAGCAAGCCATGAGAATGATCATCAACGACCCACGCTACAGCGCCCTGCCCAAGCTGAGTGAGAAGAAGCAAGCGTTTAAGGCCTACAAGGCTAAGAAGGAGAAGGAACAAGCCAAGCAGCTCAGGAAGAGGAACTGGGAGGCGCTGAAGAACATTCTGGACAACATGGCCAACGTCACCTACCGCACCACCTGGTCCGAGGCCCAGCAGTACCTGCTGGACAACCCCACCTTCGCTGAGTACGAGGAGCTGCAGAACATGGACAAGGAAGACGCTCTGATCTGCTTCGAGGAGCACATCCGCGCCCTGGAGAAGGAGGAGAAGCAGAAGACTCTGCTGAGGGAGAGAGACAACTTGTCCGAAGGTGCCGTGGTACTGGTGATCGATCAGTCCCTTCCACGCGCCGCCTGGCAGACAGGCAGAGTGACCAAGGTCCTGCAGGGTCCGGATGGAAGGGTGCGGACGGCCATCGTGGACGTTGGTGGTCGCACTTACACCCGACCTGTGGCACGCCTGATTGAGCTCCCTCCAATTACGAAGGACACTATCACCTCCTACCTCACGCTGCTAGAGCAGCCTAGCCAGTGTGCCTTCCCTAGTTAACTGAAACCGAGGGTTTCATGGGGCGGCTGTTGTGAAGGCCCACAGTTTAGAGCCAGTTTAGTTTCCCCAAACCAGCCCTATTTTGCCCCTGTTATTTACTTTATTATTTTCTATACTATTCCTGTACGTTTATGAAGGTGTATGTATTGTTATTGTAATGTTTATGTATATGTTTAATGACGTGGTATATCCGGGGTGTGTCCGTGACCCGGATGCTAGGTTCGGTGGTGTATATATAGAGACGGAAGTGCTCTGTGAGTCAGTGTGTGACGAGAATCAGAGAGAGAGAGTAACGAGAGAGAAGTAACGAGAAGTCAATCTAAGATGGCGGATTCAGTAACACGCACACCGTGCTGAAGCTGAAGACCAAGAGTGATTATCGAGTTCAGAACTGTGATAGCCCGTTTAGTTGTGTCCCCGTTAGACAGCCTTGCCAGCAGCCGGCTGTTAACGTTGGACCAAGCGAGACGCCAAACTGGACAGAACCGCCGCCTCCACGAGCGGACTGCGACCGAACGCTGACTCCATCGGAGTTTACCGTGAACCACCCGGACCTGAGCCCTTCACACCTCGGCGCGGACTACGAAGAAGGCCCTTTCCCTTCGCGTTGCTACGTCACCCCCCCCCTTTGTCTGCTGTTTCCTCGAAGCACATGCGAGCTCCAACAAGGCCTCAACGCGCTCCTTGCAGCGCCAGACTCTAAGCCTTTCCAGGCTAGGTACTGTGAGTGAGTGATTGAGTGTGTGTGTGGCCGGCGGGGAGGGAGTGTATATATCTGGGGATGTATACATCAGTTGTGTAAATAAATGTGTTTGTTCATATGGGATACCGTTACCGTGTGTTTAGTTGTTTGTATGCTAAGGCTAATGCTAATTCCAATGCTAATGCTAATGCTAATTCCAATGCTAATGCTAACGATGGTAATGCTAGTCTAAAGGTTTGCTGGCGCCCCCTACCTCTATCCTCCTACACTGCCTATTTAGCTCAGAGTTAGTTAGATAACCAGCCCTTCCTAAATTCTACAGTCCTTTTAGCTACTCCCTGGTTACAGAATGAATGGTCTTTATTGTCATTGATATAGTACAGGTACCAAACAACAACATTTGGGAGGGGGGGCTCCCCTGGTGCTAGGAAAGAAAAAAAAACTAAAAAACTTACAAAGAAATGAACAATCTATCATTTTAATGGTAGGTTTACTTTAACAGTGAAAGTCTGAATACCAACAAATCCCGAAAAATAAAATAAAAATATTTTTTTTAAATATAAAAGTCGTTTCTTGTAGTTGGTCACCAGGTTTGTGCACATCTCAGGAGAGATGTTGGTCCACTCCTCTTTGCAGATCCGGAGGGGAGAGGGACGGAGGAGAGAGAGAGAGAGGGACGGAGGGGAGAGAGAGAGAGAATGTGTAGCCATTATTTAACTGCCCCCCACACACAATCCACTAACCTACCCGTGTGCATTTGTGTGTCTATGACTGAGTGTGTAGGGCAGTGTGTGCGTTTTTGTGTGTGTGTGTGTGTGTGTGTGTGTGTGAGAGAGAGAGTGTGAGAGTGTGAGAGAGAGAATGACAGTGTGGGATAACTGTGTGTTTTTGGAGTAGGGTCCATCTGCGCTCAACAAATCCATCACCCGGAAATGTGATATGCAAATATGCAGGCGCGGTATGATGACGTATGGTACATCACATTTCCGGGTGATGGATTTGATGCGCGCGCAGATGGATACACTAGGAGTAAACCATGAATCGCCTTACTACGGCCTTACTACAGTGAAAACTACGGAAAAAACTAATATGTAGAGTACAGTCCTATCAATTGTTCGAAAAGGAGTAGGAAGAAGCCTGTCCTACCCCTGTTTATACTTAACAATTATGCTTACATTATATAATCCAATTAATTAATACATATATTTCAGTATCATCCGTTCTAATACTTTTTCATTAAAAATAATTTAAACCTTTTTTTAAATAGAGCAATAGAGCAATATTTCTGCTTTCCTTCATATTTTCTTCATATTTTTGACATTAGGAACAAGTTATTAGTGTGATCACGATATCCGACCTCATGTACAATCCTCATAGCTTTTTTCTGTAGTGTAATCAATGGGTTTAAAGTGCTTTTATATTCATTTCCCCATATCTCCACACAGTAACTCAAATAGGGTAAGACAAGACAACAATATAGAGTGTACAACATCCTCTGTTCCAGAATATGTTTTGCCCTGCACAATACTGCAATACTCCTTGATACTTTGGATCTAACGTATCTTATATGAGATTTCCAACAGAATTTACTGGGCTTAAAGTGCAGACTCTCAGCTTTAGGTTAAGGGTATTCACATCCAAATTGAAGGAAGGGTTTATGAATTATAGCTCTTATGTATAATAACCAAAAGTAATTAGACAATTGACTCAAAAGCTGTTTCATGGGCCAGTGTGGGCTATTTATTCCTTCATTATTTCTTTATCAATTAAGCAGATAAAAGGTCTGAGTTGATTCCAAGTGTGGCATTTGCATTTGGAGGCTGTTGCTGTATACGCACAACATGCAGTCAACAGAGCTCTCAATGCAACTGAAACAGGCCATCCTTAGGCTGTAAAAACAAAACAAAAATCCATCAGAGAGATAGTAGGAACATTAATACTGGCCAAATTAACTGTTTGGTACATTCTGAGAAAAAAAGAATGCACTGGTGAGTGTGATGACATGGACATGCATGGCTTCCAATGGCACTGGGTCACTAGTGTTTATTGATGATGTGAAGACAGAAGCAGACAGATGAATTCTGAAGTGTTTAGGGATATTCTGTCTGCTCAGATTCAGACAAATTCAGCAAAGTTGATTGGATGGTGCTTCACAATACAGATGGACAATGACCCAAAATATAGTGTGTAAGCAACCCGGGACTTTTTTAAGGCAAAGAAGTGGAATATTCTGCAATGGCCAGAGTCAATCACCTGATCTCAACCCAATCAAGCATGCATTTCACTTGCTGAAGACAAAACTAAAGGCAGAAAGACCCACGAACAAACAACTGAAGACTGCTGCAGTAAAGGCCTGACAAAGCATCACAAAGGAGGAAACCCAGCATTTGGTGATGTCCATGTGTTCCAGACTTCAGGCAGTCATTGCCTGCAAAGGATTCTCGACTAAGTATTAAAAATGAACATTTTACTTACTGTATGATTGTTAATTTGTCCAATTACTTTTGAGCTCCTGAAAATAGGAGACTGTGTATAAAAATAGTTGCAATTCCTAAATGTTTCATACAATATTTTTGTTCAACCCCTTGAATTAAAGCTGAAAGTATGCACTTCAATTACATCTTGATTGTTTCATTTCAAATCCTTTGTGGTGGCATACAGAGACAAAATTATGGAAATTGTGTCACTGTCCAAATACTTCCAGACCTAACTGTATATAAATAAAAGAATGTCAATGACCCCAGGTGTGGGACTTTATTAGGTCAAACACAATGTATACGTGTGTTGCAACACAAATGCCCAAAAAAGTGTACAAGGGATCAAATCAATTGTATATACAAGTTTTATTTGTATAGCGCATTTCTTACAAGATGCGACTCAATGCGCTTCACGTAATGACAGATGTTCAGTGTCCAGTGTAGTGTTCAGTGTTGTGTCCAGTGTCCAGTGTAGTGTTCAGTGTTGTGTCCAGTGTCCAGTGTAGTGTAGTGTTCAGTGTTGTGTCCAGTGTAGTGTAGTGTTCAGTGTTGTATCCAGTGTCCAGTGTAGTGTAGTGTTCAGTGTTGTGTCCAGTGTAGTGTTCAGTGTTGTGTCCAGTGTCCAGTGTAGTGTAGTGTTCAGTGTTGTGTCCAGTGTCCAGTGTAGTGTAGTGTTCAGTGTTGTGTCCAGTGTAGTGTAGTGTTCAGTGTTGTGTCCAGTGTCCAGTGTAGTGTTCAGTGTTGTGTCCAGTGTAGTGTTCAGTGTTGTGTCCAGTGTCCAGTGTAGTGTTCAGTGTTGTGTCCAGTGTCCAGTGTAGTGTTCAGTGTTGTGTCCAGTGTAGTGTAGTGTTCAGTGTTGTGTCCAGTGTCCAGTGTAGTGTAGTGTTCAGTGTTGTGTCCAGTGTAGTGTTCAGTGTTGTGTCCAGTGTCCAGTGTAGTGTTCAGTGTTGTGTCCAGTGTAGTGTTCAGTGTTGTGTCCAGTGTCCAGTGTAGTGTAGTGTTCAGTGTTGTGTCCAACCCCCAGTGGTCAGACACGGACAGCTCTGTTGGTGGCCAGTCGTCCCTCTGCTCGGGACCACAGCTCGGCGCCTGCAAAAAGTCAGCTCTCAAAAACAAGAAAACAAGCAATAAAAATAGGGGGATAAGTAATCGGTAGACATCTGAGAATGTAGCTATTGTGAACTTTTAAATTACATTAAGTGGTTGAAGACAACGCAGCGTTTTTTAGCCCTGCCAGCTGTACATCTTATATGCATAACTGCATTTTGTTGTTGGTACTTGTACTCAGCAATGACAATAAAGTTGAATCTAATCTAATATCTCTCTAATATCTCTGATAACGCTAAACCACATAGGATTACCCAATTAGCCAAGCCAGATGAACAAAACTACGTGCGAAACAGCCGCGTAACACATGCAACAACCTAAATAATAAATACACATCTGAAAACTATAACATGTTCATTAATAATATTTCGAAATTCTCACCTGAGCTGCATTTGCCATTGTATTTGTAATTCTTCTTCTTCTTCTTCTTCTTATCAATTGCGTGTTCAAATTATTGTTCGTTAAATGTCCTATACAATGTCGCCGTGTTTTTAAAATCCATTTAAGATCCTTCAAAATCTCGCGGTTTCTCGCGGTTTCTTTTACCGACGCGCTTACGATGACGTGGTCCAAAACCCGGAAATCACATTTCCGGGTGATGGATTTGATGCGCGCAGATGGATACTATAGTGTTTTTGTGCGTGTGATACTTTGTTGGTCTGTGGTGAGCCTCATGTGAGGGAGAGAATGACAGTATGAGGAAGAGTGTGTTTGTTTTAGTGTGAGACTGTGTTGGTTTGTGTGTGTATATCTCTCGCACACTCTGCATAACAAACCAACTAACCATAACCTACCAATTAACAACCATAACATACCAACTAATGTAAGGTGATCAACTTCTCCAGAATTGATTTAATTGAGTCGTCACTTACAAGCGAGTCCGTTTAATCTCAACGAGACGTCCTTGATATAACTTCTAAGATAAAATGATCCAATCAAATATTCGGCACCACTACTGAACTGTTCTTTAAGAGAATATTTATTCGAGCACATCGGCAAACAATAATATCAGCATACAATAGCATTTCATTCCATGGAAAGGGGTCTTATCTAGCTTCACCTCCGCAGACCAGAATTGCTGGTTCACTGCCGAAGCTTCACCGGACAAGCCCCCCTTCGCCTGGGACCACAGTCTATATCTATTTTTCTTTAACATTTTGGGATGGGCTGTCCCTCTCGTAGGTTTTATGGTAAACGTCTGTTTTATGTCTGAATGTGGCGTTCGACTCCTTTCGATGTCCGTGCGAGTGTGTTATCTTCTTCTTCTGACCCCCCGGTCGTTTGTCATGGTGGGAGTGTTTGGACACTCTGTCTGCAACGGTGTCCTGAACAGCCTAACACGACCTTAGACACACACACACATTCTAATGTTTTTTTAAGGAACCAGTAAGCATATGCACACAGTTATGTTTTTAGAATGCACAGATATTTTGATAGTTATTTTGGGTGTATTCTACATACGTTCTAAAGCACTAATTGGCCAGTTAGTTAATCTTCAAACACATTCCTTCCATGACCAGGTCTGTATGGTTCTATGTCCTTATCAGGATCGCTTGTGTAAACATCACTGTTGCCAGGCCCACAGATTCCCATGACTTGGGATTCGATTAACAAGTTTAAAATACAATATTGAAGAATAGACTTATCATTAATCATTAGTTATGATAGTATAAAATGAGTATAGGAAAATAGGATATCATAACAGCAGGTACAAAATTGTTGTTAGTACATAGGTAAAAATAAGCAATCTACAGGCGGTTTGAACCACAATACTTTCTCCCAGTCAGGAGCCCCTTCCCCCCACGTCGCTCAAAAGCAGAGCCTCTCTTCCATGACTCTGTGAGACTTCAACTGATCCCAGTCACATATTATTTAAATGAACACACAGTATTTAATACAAATCCCTAACAAATCCCCCCTTGGTCATAAACAAAATTATGACCATCACAAAGAATTTGTAGCCGGAGTGGTGAGATGGGTCTAAGACAGACCGCAAATGCCTTTATTTACACCATTCCATCACAAACCTCCATAATCACAACATCTCTTCAACCCCTACGTCACGATACATGATCTCCTCCCCCTCTAACAGCGACTGCTGCTGTTCAGCAATAAGCATTTGTAATTGTCTCTGTGTTCCAGCATCATCACCATCTACCCAAATTTCTCATTATCAGCGCCCAAGTGTCTCGCACCGACTCACTTTGTTGGCACCAATAACATTCATGCGCTCACAACCCGTAGCCCTTTTCAGAGGACCAGCTTTGCGTCACCCCCCTTGTTACCCACACTGACCTTTCTTGGGGGGAGGCGGCCCCCTGTATGTCATCTATAGTCTGTACAGAGCATTTAGGTTTGTCTAGCTGGATTGAAACCAGCTGATGTTCTCTGGGGACATATTAATGGACTGCACTTACATAGCGCCCTTATCCAAAGCGCTTTTCAATGGCTTCTCATCCACCCATTCACACACCAATGGTGGCAAGCTGCCATACAAGGCGCCGGCCCTGGGAGCAATTCGGGGTTCAGTGTCTTGCCCAAGGACACTCTGACATGTGGCCTGCCGGGGCTCGAACCGCCGATCTGCCAACCTTGCGATCATTAGATGGCGGCTCTACCTCCTGCATCACAGCCACCCCCTCCTGATTTAGCGGCTGCATCTGCAGCATCATTTCCTTTATCTTTGTCTGTGTCGGCTTTCGAGTGTCCCTTCAGCGGTGCCTCCAATCTAAAGGCAGATATCTATACAACTGTGATCCCCCACCTTTCCAAAACATGTCTGCTACAGGTTGTGTCTGATTCCCTGTCCCCTGATGTCAGAGTCAAATACGCAGAATACTAAACATAACTGTCCCAGAGTGATAAGGAACAGCGCTTCTTCTCCTCCGAAGCCCTCTGCTTATCAGTAGTCGTAAAACCTTTGTTTATCACATCGGAGTATCCTGCTCTGCATTCTTGTCATTCACACAGTTTTCAGTATTCACACAGTTTTCAGTAAACATTGTCACATTGTTATTGTTTTAAAGACATTTTTTTCCACACCTGAAAAGTCAGAATGCCGTAACCCATTAAAAGTACAAGTAGTGCTGTTATCGCACTAGGAGTCCTATATAGCGCGTAGCATTAAGACGTCACACGTCGCCCCCCTTGCCCGTCCTGTTAAGGCAATCATAGCCTTTTTCTAAATGTGAGGGGTGATGACCCTCATATATCATGGGGCCTTTAGTTCTATCCATACCAGGGCAGTTTTTCCTGTTCTCCCCCTCGTCCCATCCCTACTGGAGAATTTGAACAATTATGAGGCTTGTAGGGGGAGGGAAACAGTGTACTAGGTTGTTTCAAGCAGACTAAACATGTCACCTTAGAAATGGTGGATCTCTCCATTCATCTCGATCATTTCAACCACAAAAACACACACATCTGCAACAACAAAAAACAACAAAAGCAAACCCCAAAAAATAAATACAAATATAAATAAAATACAAATAAAATAAGATATAAATTGAAATAAAATATATCTTCCTCGACATGGAAGCAACAGTCGGCAATGGCCCTGTTCTAGAAGAGACAGACAGAAGCAAAGCCCATCTGGTCCTGCCCCTTTCCCACAATATCATACCATTATGCAATAGATTATCTATCAATATCAATAATAATATACCTATCTACTATAGCAAAAGACAATCCCCTGCCTACCCAAAAGGACTCCAAAAATCCCAGTTCATCTCAATAGTATTACTTGTTTTCATTGTTACATCAAGGCCATTCCAAATGGACACCCCACAAACTGAGATGCACCTGCCCCTGAGCGCTGCACGGACAACAGGCTGTTCTACATTCAACTTCCCTCCTAGACTACACAACCCCCGTCTCTGCTCATGAACATTATTATTATTATTATTATTTAAGTTGCCAGTGTTACTTTAAACATGAATCGTGCAGCCTTGAATTTACACTTCTCCAGACTTCAGTTTGACTTTCTTTTATTTGTATATAATTGGTATGATCTCTATGAAGTACAATCCTTATAGCTCTTTTTGCAATGTGCATATCTTTTCTAGGTTTGTTTTATATGTATTTCCCCAAACTTCAACACAATATGACAGATAGGGTACAATGAGTGTGCAATATAGAGTGTATAGTGATTTCTGATTTAAGATGTATTTAATTTTACCCAGAACTCCCAAGCTTCTCGCAATCTTTGAGCACAGATATTTTCACTTTGTTTCCAGCAGAGTTTGTGGTCTATTTAAGACACCCAAAAACTTGATTTCATATATTCTATTGATTTAGACATTTTCAATTTCCAGATGGAGTTCTGTATTTATATTGCAATTTCCAAATAGCATGAATTTGGCTTTATTCAGATTTAATGATAGCTTGTTTGTCTCAACCCAGCATTTTAATTTGTACAATTCCTTCTTTGCCACCTTTAAAAGCTGCTGCAGATCTTCCCCATAACATAACATATTTCTGTCATCTGCCAAGACAACCAATTCGACCCCTGTGGGTCACCACAGGTAATATTTAAGCACCTTGATTTGTTCTGGCCTATTTGAACAAATTGCTGTCTATTACTAATATAGCTTTTAAGCCATTCAAGTGCGACCCCTCTGACACCATACCTGTCCATTTAAAAAAGAAAAAGTAGAATCTCATGATCTATTGTGTCGAATGCTTTTTTAAGGTCAATGAATATACCCAATGCATATTTCTTTCTCTCTGTACAAGTTGTTATTTGCTTCTACTAGCTCCTTTAATGCCATGGCAGTAGATCTAGCTGTTCTAAAACCATACTGACTATCCATTAATAGTTGATGTTTTTTAATGAAATTGTCCAGTCCTTCATCATATAGTTTCTCAAGTTTCTCAGTCTTTCATCATATAGTTTCTCTAACCCTAACCCTAACTGTTATAATAAAGATACCGGTCTGTAATTGGTGAAGAAGTGTTTATCTGTTGAAGTTTTGTTCATACATTTGGTTCACTTTGTTCCTTTAACATTATTTTTTATTCTCATCTAATAATTTGTTATACTACTCCTTCTTACATATTCTCATAATACTAATTAGTTTGTTTTTGTATTTCTTATATTGAACCCCTGCCACGTTGTTTTAGTGCATGGGCCGTTTTTTTCATATAGAACTTTAAATGTTTCTAGGAATAACCCATACGCTTTGTCCACATCTGATTCTTCATATATACTCTTCTAATTCCATTTTAATAACTCATTTCTAAAAGCAGATATGGATTCCTCAATTCTTATTCTCTTGTATGTTATTTCCTCCCTCTTCTTTCTATAATTACATTCATAAAATGAAAAGACAGGCAGGTGATCGCTAATATCATGGATTAATAGTCCACTTGTTGTGTTACTTTCCACATTATTTGAGGCTAAGTGCATGCTGACAGAGTCGCCAGGAATTTGAATGTTATAATGTTGACGTTGAAATGTTATACATGTGGTGGGTCTGCTTTGGTACAGTGTGACAGGAGAGGCCATTCTGTACCCGGTTTACCTTCGACTGACAGCGTGTGAGGTGGTCAATATACCTCCCACGGTCTTGTCCACCACGTCGCCTGGGTCTAAAATAGGAGTCTGTTTTGCGCCGTTGTCTGCTTTCTCCGCAGCATTCAGTTCCTGTGAAGAGAAAACTCGATTGAGATTAGTTAGAGTTTTGACATATTCATTTTCATGGAGAGGAGGTCGAAGCCACCTCCCTCTGTCTCTGTATCATGTCGGCAAGCTTTCTTTTAATACATTAGGGAAACTAAACCGTGTTATGAATTCCTTTAAGAGGCACTTTATTACAGACTGCAGCATCCTCCCGTTTACACGGATATGCTTCAGGCCACCTTGAAAATCTATCAATCACTCCCATGTCCGTGGTCAAGTCAATAATCACTTGGAATGGACAGGGCATCGGATATGTGTACATTTAATTACTGTTTTAACGGGTTGTGTTTGTTACACACATCACAGTCTGAGATGAAATTCTTAACCATCTCCAAACCATAAGGGGTCCACCAATCTTATTATTGCCCCCAAAATACTACTATTACATACGGCGAGACACAAATCACCGTGCGTCAATAGAGACACTCCTTCTAGCGGAGCCACTTCTCCTTCTCTTGTCCGCGCTCAAATGGTGTGACACACTCGCTCCACAACACTTTTTTTTCTTTTTCTTTTTCTCCTCAATCGAGGCATAACATTATTTTACAACGTTTGCAAGTGATATTTGAGCGATATCAAGCCAGGGAGCACTCAGTCTAGACCAGGGGGGCCCCCCATCAACGCCGCCAAAGGAAAAAACCCGGCCCACCTCCGACAACTCCCGCGAGACCCAGAATATGCCTGGATATTTTTAGGAACTCTCGCGAGACCCGTCAGACCAAACCCGGACTCTCCCCCAGCGACGCCGATGGACACCCCCCAGTTGCTCCAGGGCGCCTCATTCAACTATCCCATTTAATAGTAATAATTACAATAATAATAACAATTCCAACTATGATTTACATACAATATTACGTAACACCTTTGCATGAGTTTAGAATTATAAGGTTCTATCTCCGTTTAGGGTAGTTCAGAGACACTGAGCGTCAAAGTTTTTACATTCCATTATGTTTTGTGAGATGGAACCTTTGTATTTTATGAATTACCCACTCAAAATGTCAACATTTAAAAAATACCACCACACATTAATAAACCACTTAATGGATCAGATTATGCAAAAAACTCAATTTTGACTAAAATGATGATAGAACCTTATAATCCTAACGCCACAATTATTTTAGCGCCCGCTGTGAGGAGAGGCACGCTAAATAGGACCTCTACCGGACTGCAGTCCTGTCGTAGACGCTACCCTATCCGCAATGTCCTACACTCCTCACTTGGTTTGCAAGGTATTTCAACCTTCGGGGCCTGGGCCTGATTACCCCTGGGGCCTGGGCCTGCATGTTTACCCCTGGTTACCCCTGGGGCCTGGGCCTGATTACCCCTGGTTACCCCTGGGGCCTGGGCCTGCATGGTTACCCCTGGTTACCCCTTAATAGGACTATAGTGTCCTTTCCTGGGGCCTGGGCCTGTCTACCCCTGGTTACCCCTTAATATGGACTTAGCTACTGTCCCTTCCTTAGACCTCGGCGGGTCTATTACACGTTAATACAAGATGTGCTTAAATATCAGACAGTGGTGTTCAATAATGTATAGAATGTCAATTTAATTAATGATTATCCTTACTTTGTGACGGATCTTCAAAGACACAGTTCAGAATGGGTTTGACGATTCAGGCCAAGCACTTCCACCTAGAATACTATTGTCTACCTAAGCAGATTTCATTAAATGGCTCTGCTCACCTCTTTTGTGTTGGTACCGTGGAAGTGCTTAGTCCGAACCCAGCCTCGCCCACTCCTCCTTGCATCCCGTTGAAAATCACGTCGGGGTCACCAATTTTGTAAGGTGATCAACTTCTCCAGAATTGATTTAATTGAGTCGTCACTTACAAGCGAGTCCGTTTAATCTCAACGAGACGTCCTTGATATAACTTCTAAGATAAAATGATCCAATCAAATATTCGGCACCACTACTGAACTGTTCTTTAAGAGAATATTTATTCGAGCGCATCGGCAAACAATAATATCAGCATACAATAGCATTTCATTCCATGGAAAGGGGTCTTATCTAGCTTCACCTCCGCAGACCAGAATTGCTGGTTCACTGCCGAAGCTTCACCGGACAAGCCCCCCTTCGCCTGGGACCACAGTCTATATCTATTTTTCTTTAACATTTTGGGATGGGCTGTCCCTCTCGTAGGTTTTATGGTAAACGTCTGTTTTATGTCTGAATGTGGCGTTCGACTCCTTTCGATGTCCGTGCGAGTGTGTTATCTTCTTCTTCTGACCCCCCGGTCGTTTGTCATGGTGGGAGTGTTTGGACACTCTGTCTGCAACGGTGTCCTGAACAGCCTAACACGATCTTATAGACACACACACACATTCTAATGTTTTTTTAAGGAACCAGTAAGCATATGCACACAGTTATGTTTTTAGAATGCACAGATATTTTGATAGTTATTTTGGGTGTATTCTACATACGTTCTAAAGCACTAATTGGCCAGTTATTTAATCTTCAAACACATTCCTTCCATGACCAGGTCTGTATGGTTCTATGTCCTTATCAGGATCGCTTGTGTAAACATCACTGTTGCCAGGCCCACAGATTCCCATGACTTGGGATTCGATTAACAAGTTTAAAATACAATATTGAAGAATAGACTTATCATTAATCATTAGTTATGATAGTATAAAATGAGTATAGGAAAATAGGATATCATAACAGCAGGTACAAAATGGTTGTTAGTACATAGGTAAAAATAAGCAATCTACAGGCGGTTTGAACCACAATACTTTCTCCCAGTCAGGAGCCCCTTCCCCCCACGTCGCTCAAAAGCAGAGCCTCTCTTCCATGACTCTGTGAGACTTCAACTGATCCCAGTCACATATTATTTAAATGAACACACAGTATTTAATACAAATCCCTAACACTAACAACCATAACACCAATTAACAAAGCTGAGGTCAAGTTTCCTACTCTCGTGTGTCTCCACCTCCCTTCCTCTCTGGTGCATGCTTGGTGCTCTGAAGCGTAGTCTGACTGTGGGGAGCATGGCGCGTTCTGGCCTGTAGAGGGAGCCAGACTTTTGGTGGAGAGGGTTGACGGTCTGATTACGGACAGGTGTCAGTGATCAGACTCGTTCTCTTTCATATGGGAACGCCCCCTGCGTGACCTCATCAGAAGCTGAATTACACTGCGCCAGCCCATTGGCTGGCCCAGGCGACGCTTGTGTCACGAGGGACGGGACCCTCCGCCTATATAAAGCGTCCGGTAGTAGGAGGAGGCAGAGACACGCGGACAGTGAGAGAGGAAGAGAGAGAGAGATAGAATAACTGTTCTATATCGTGGAGCTCCGCCCCATAGGGGAGCTCTGCTCCTATTGGTTTACCCGCTACCTAAAGTAGCCAATGACTGAATTTTTCAATGCCTGCGCCCGCCTGGGGTGCTATATAAAGGGGTGTACTTCGCTACCTCATTCTCCCAAAAAGTTCAGCACGGGTTTATATCTGAAGACTGAGAAGGACGACTACTAAGACTGGAGAACCCGCCAGACTTTTCCCTTCAAGATATGGATCGTCCGCCGCCTATGGAGAAGTTCCTCCGGGACGCCTGCCGCTGCGACTTCCGAGCAGCGGAGGACACTTTTCAGCGGAGGAGACTTTTCCCTTCAGCGATGGATCGTCCGCCGCCGACCACGAAGAAGTTCCTCCGGGACACCTGCCGCTGCGATTTCCTAGCAGCGGAGGACAAGCACGACTTCTGCCACGTCTGCCTCGGCCCCGAACATGCCGAGGCGGCGTTGGTCGCCTCCCCCAGCTGCCTCCCCTTCCACCTCCTTTCCGTCGCGGAAAGGCGAAAGGGGATGGCCTGGATCAAGGAGAGCGTTTTCCCCTGGCGGGCGCTATCTCGGGGATGCTATCCGACTCGAATAGCTCTGCCGATGATGCGTCCGGACAGGCCCCAGAGCGGCGTTCTGGGCAGGCACCTCCCCAAGTAGGGATGGTCCCGCCCGCTCAGCCGGCCCTGACACCACGCCGCCCTCACCCAGCTGAGTGGTCGGTGCCGGTGTCAGAATCAGAAAGCTCTGATGAGCTCGGTGCGCAGGCGGCGGCGAATAACATCGCCATGTTTAACGCCGCCATTGCGAAGATCACCACAGACCGACCCAACGGTCTGTCTGCAGCGGAGGCGGAGTTTCTGAGCAAACTCAGTGCCGCGACGACACGAGGCGTTATTACATCAAAAACCCCTCCATGTCTATCAAGACCTGGCCCAGCTCATGAGCGTGCGGCCGGTTCTTTGATTATCAGGCATAATAAACCTGCGTCAATAAAGAGCATTGTTACACATAACAAACACTCTTTACAGATGGTAAGTCAGACGGTAAATCCCTAAGGAGGATTTCCCATGGTATCTACCGGAGCGGAGACCCACCTGCCTTGTCAGAGTGTGGTCGAATCGCTACCGGTTAGAAACGAAGCGGAGACTAGCCCAGCTTACCGGCGTGTGGCCAGCTCTCTGCCTAGCGGACTTACCCCTATCACGACACGAGGCGGTATTTACATCAAAAACCCCTCCATGTCTATTCAAGACCTGGCCCAGCTCATGAGCGTGCGGCCGGTTCTTTGATTATCAGGCATAATAAACCTGCGTCAATAAAGAGCATTGTTTCACATAACAAACACTCTTTACAGACGGTAAGTCAGACGGTAAATCCCTAAGGAGGATTTTCCATGGTATCTACCGGAGCGGAGACCCACCTGCCTTGTCAGAGTGTGGTCGAATCGCTACCGGTTAGAAACGAAGCGGAGACTAGCCCAGCTTACCGGCGTGTGGCCAGCTCTCTGCCTAGCAGACTTACCCCTATCACGACACGAGGCGGTATTTACATCAAAAACCCCTCCATGTCTATTCAAGACCTGGCCCAGCTCATGAGCGTGCGGCCGGTTCTTTGATTATCAGGCATAATAAACCTGCGTCAATAAAGAGCATTGTTACACATAACAAACACTCTTTACAGACGGTAAGTCAGACGGTAAATCCCTAAGGAGGATTTTCCATGGTATCTACCGGAGCGGAGACCCACCTGCCTTGTCAGAGTGTGGTCGAATCGCTACCAGTTAGAAACGAAGCGGAGACTAGCCCAGCTTACCGGCGTGTGGCCAGCTCTCTGCCTAGCGGACTTACCCCTATCACGACACGAGGCGTTATTTACATCAAAAACCCCTCCATGTCTATCAAGACCTGGCCCAGCTCATGAGCGTGCGGCCGGTTCTTTGATTATCAGGCATAATAAACCTGCGTCAATAAAGAGCATTGTTACACATAACAAACACTCTTTACAGACGGCAGCCCATCCTTTTTCGAAATGACCCCACCTTGGGCTGTGCCATCTCCTCGGTGGGCAGCGACGGCTGGGGTCATACAGAAATTCAAGCTTTTTCTGTCGACTGCACCACAACAGACGGCCCAGCCGCTGTCGTTGCTTTATGCAGAATGACTAGAAGGGACAGGTATTCTGTCGGGCTGGATTGACAGGACATTGAGGAGGGGATATGCACTACAGTTCATTCAGCCTCCTCCGCCCTTCAGGGGCGTGAGAGAGACTGTTTTTTGTCCTGCCCGATTAAAGACACGTGCGCTCCGGGAGGAGATTACGAATCTCCTAACAAAGGGCGCAGTGACATTGGTTCCGAGGGACCAGTGGGACATGAGATGGTACTCCCCGTATTTCCTTGTCCCAAAGAATTCGGGAGACATGAGACCCATACTAGATTTCAGGGTCCTCAACGAGAGAGTGGCGAAACGCCCCTTTCGTAGATACCTGAGGGTCGCGTATTTCGTGTGCCAATCACAGAGTGGCACAGGAAATTCCTACGTTTTGTTTTCCAAGGGAAGGTTTACGAGTACACGCGCCTGCCCTTCGGGTACGCGCTTGCTCCTCGTTTTTTCTCCAAATGCGTGCAGACAGCACTCGAACCACTGAGGCGTAACGAGATACGCATAATATGCGGATCTCGACGACCTACTGGTCTTGGCCCAATGCCCAAATCGAGCCATTCGGGACGCAACCTCACTGGTGCAGCGCCTCACTCAGCTGGGGTTAGCTGTAAACTGGACAGAGAGTGCTCCGTGGCCGGCTCAACAGTTTTCCTATCTAGGCATTCAGTTGGATACTGCCGAGATGAGGGCCAGTTTATCGGCACCACGGAGAGCGACACTGACGTCAGCTCCCTGGGTGTGTCGAGTGACAAATACAATCACCGCTCTGTCAAGGATGTCCTTACTAGGACTGAGGTCTGCAGCCCATGTAGTGGTCCCCTTAGGCCTGTTACACATGCGCAGACTGCAGAGGCGGTTCGCACGACTGCGACGGGTTCCAGTGAGAACGCCGTCGCAAGTTGATTGTAATACAGAGATCGGTCAAAACCGACCTGAGCTACTGGAGAGACCCGCGCGTCATCGCGCGCGGAGTCGCCTGAGTTCGCTGAAAGCTCTCCACATTCCAGGTCTGCTCAACGAAGGAGCAGATCTGTTATCACGGGGAGGCCCGAGGGACGACGACTGGAGGTTAGCACCCTCCATTGTGTCGCTGATTTGGGCACGGTTCGGGCAAGCAGAAGTGGTTCTGTTTGCGTCACGGACGAATGCGCAGTGTCGCCTTTGGTTCTTCCTGCGCGAACAGGACAACCCGCCATTGGGAGTCGATACATTCGCACACCACCCATGGCCGAGGGTCCTGTTATACGCGTTCCCACCCCTGACATCTATCCTCCCACTGTTGGCACGAGTGAGGTCAGAGAGGCTAGAGTTAATTCTTGTAGCCCCGGACCGTCCCGGAGCCCCGTGGTTTCCGGAACTGATGGAGATGTTGGTAGAGGGCCCATGGCCCATACCTCATCGACAAGATGCACTCTCTCAAGCCAGAGGCTTGGTGAGGGGGCCGCCTATGATGGGGGGCCCCCTCATGGCCTGGTTACTGAGAGGGATTTGTTAGAACGCAGGGGTCTGACAGACGCGGTCATTCAGACCATTCAGAGTGCGCGCGCGCAATCCACTGCAAAGGGATATGCGGCGCGCTGGCGAGTGTTTACACAGTGTGAGGGACAGGACGTTGACCCAGTCTGCTGTCGGGTCGAAACGTTCTTGTGCTTCTTACAGTCGCTGTTTGACAAGGGATTGGCGGCGAGAACTATTAAAGTTTACGCGGCTGCCATCTCAGCTTGTCATGAGGGTTTTGCGACAACGACACTGTTCAGTCATTCGCTGGTTAAGCGTTTTTTGACTGGAGTGTGTAGGCTTAGACGCCCTCATAGGACTCTAATGCCAAAATGGGACCTGTCGATTGTGCTAGAGGCGCTGTGCGTGCCCCATTCGAACCCATTGACACTGTGTCGTTGCGTTTATTGTCTCTCAAGACGAGTCAGCTCCTCGCCTTGACTACGGCTAAGCGAGTGAGTGATTTATGTGCTCTCTCGACACGGGCAGATTGTTTGATCATATCTGATGACAAAACAAAAGCTGTGTTACGCCCTAACCCGGCTTTTATCCCTAAGGTTAATCGTGGGTTTAGGGTTCAGAGCTGTGCTCTGAGCGCCTTTTTTTCCTCCTCCTCACGACGGAGAGAGGGAGAGGCGTTTACATTGTCTATGTCCGGTGCGCGCGTTGGCACAATATGTGAAGCGCACGGCAGGACTGAGATCTTCTCCCCAGCTTCTGATCTGCTACGGCGGACAGAAAGCCGGGGCACCACTCTCGAAGCAGAGGCTGTCCCATTGGATGTGCGAGGCTATTAGCCTCGCATACGAATCGAAGGGGGCAGCCCGTGCCGACTGGCATTCGGGCTCATTCCACCAGGGGCATGGCCACATCAGTGGCCATTCTCAGGGGAGTGAGAGTGGAGGAGATATGTGAGGCGGCGTCTTGGTCATCGCCATCACTTTTTGTACGGTATTACTTGAAAGATATTCTTCCTCATCCTTTTCTCATTCTGTCCTCAGTTTTGCTGATGACTGATGTAGTGGGAAGGCACTTGGATTACCCTGGTCATGGGGATTCTATTCAAGTGTTGTCAGGATGAATACGGATGTGCCTGGGGAGGGGACCCTCCTCCAGGACATGTTCCGTTAGATCAACAACCCTACGTGCTCACGTAAGGGTTAGATCAGTGATATTTCTTCCGCATCCTTTTCTCATTCTGTCCTCAGTTTTGCTGATGACTGATGTAGTGGGGAAAGCACTTGGATCACCCTGGTTGGGGATTCTATTCAAGTGCTGTCAGGATGATTACGGATGTGCCTGGGGAGGGGACCCTCCTCCAGGACATGTTCCGTTAGATCTACAACCCTACGTGCTCACGTAAGGGTTAGGTCAGTGATATTCTTCCTCAATCCTTTCTCATTCTGTCCTCAGTTTTGCTGATGACTGATGTTGTGGGAAGGGCACTTGGATTACCCTGGTCATGGGGATTCTATTCAAGTGCTGTCAGGATGAATACGGATGTGCCTGGGGAGGGGACCCTCCTCCAGGACATGTCTGTTAGATCAACAACCCAACGTAAGGGTTAGGTAAGTGATATTTCTTCCTCATCCTTTTCTCACTCTGTCCTCAGTTTGCTGAGGACTGATGTAGTGGGGATGGCACTTGGATTACCCTGGTTGGGGATGCTATTCAAGTGCTGTCAGGATGATTACGGATGTGCCTGGGGAGGGGACCCTCCTCCAGGACATGTTCCGTTAGATCTACAACCCTGCGTGCTCACGTAAGGGCTAGATCAGTGGAGCAGACTCGTGTGGGTTGGGCCAACTTTTTAAGGTTGTCTTGAACCAACATCAGTGGTCAGCTCCGGGTGCCGCTGAGATTGTTTTACGGATTAATAGTCTCAGTGGGGGTACATTTGGCCTCGTTCGCTCCGCCTAAACCAATAGGAGCAGAGCTCCCCTATGGGGCGGAGCTCCACGATATAGAACGATAGTTATGGAGATAGACTCCAGTTCTATGAGTGGAGCGGAGCCCCATAGGGCTGCTGGCCCACTTCGACTCGTTCAAACCCGGCTGTTTTTGTATGTTTGGGAGAATGAGGTAGCGAAGTACACCCCTTTATATAGCACCCCAGGCGGGCGCAGGCATTGAAAAATTCAGTCATTGGCTACTTTAGGTAGCGGGTAAACCAATAGGAGCAGAGCTCCCCTATGGGGCTCCGCTCCACTCATAGAACTGGAGTCTATCTCCATAACTATCGTTATTATTTAGGAACCTCTTCAGCCCGTCAGTGGCGGGGCTGAATCTGTCAGGACAATACAAACTCATTGAGTACACCGTTCCTCTGTGCCTAGAGACCTTTACACTGCCTTTCTCCTCAATTGTCCGCCTATGTAAGGCTTACACACGGCGTTTGTCGTCATTCAAAAACCTCTTCTCGCTTCTCCACTTCCCCCGGTAGTAGGAGGAGGCAGAGACACGAGGCAGAGGCAGAGACAGAGACACGCGGCCATTGAGAGAGGAAGAGAGAGAGAGAGATAGAATAACTGTTATTATTTAGGAACCTCTTCAGCCCGTCAGTGGCGGGGCTGAATCTGTCAGGACAATACAAACTCATTATTTAGGAACCTCTTCAGCCCGTCAGTGGCGGGGCTGAATCTGTCAGGACAATACAAACTCATTGAGTACACCGTTCCTCTGTGCCTTTCTCCTCAGTTGCGTCTGTGCTCCATTTCATTACTGCAGCTGCAAGACTCGAAAAGGACAAAAATAATGATGAATGTTCAAAGCCCCTCGGCTGTCTACCTCCTACCTTCCTAGCTGACCACTCGCCCACAATAAACGTACCCCTGCAAGTTTTTTTTTCCACATGGAGCTGTCTGCAAGGCACGCACACCTTTCAATCTAGTTTTTACTCCATAAGTGATCAGGCAGAATATTATAATTTGGCCTGACTCTAAAATATGACTTGCACTGTACTGGGTTACATGGTGTTATACAACACAGCTAGTTCTGTTTAATTATATCACTCTACTGCACAAATCAATCTAGCTACTGTGAAGCTTGCTATCAATTGGTAGCTAGTTAATAATGTGGCTGCATTTTCTAGATGGCAGTGTCCTCATAAAACTCATCTGCTACATTGCAAACATTTGCTTGCTAGCTAACATAGGACCACACTGTAGCTAGCTAGTCCTCTGCTTGCTAGCTAACCCACGCCGTAGCTAGCTAACACCACACTGTAGCTAGCTAGCCCAGCTTGCTAGCTAACACGTAGGCTTACTTGCGTTACGGCAAATGACACATTTCTCTCTATATAGCTATACCCTTTGAAAATACATAACTTTGTAAAGTTACTGATTTTCATTCATCTTGTTGCGGTCATATTTTGTGCTTGGTTACCCAGTTTACCTAACACTTTGTTTTGCATTTACAATTTTAGAATCGTTTGGATGCTGTCAAAACGTTAAAATAAAAGGCGCTCTACAAAGTTGTATTAAGTCCACCAAATATGCGAGCTTTAACAAGTTTGTTCACTAAACAGCGCATTGTCTCACCCAAAGCAGTTACATTTAAGAAACGTGACGATAAAGATACAAACTATTCACTGAAAATAAAAGAAAACGAACAAATAATTTGAGGATATATTTGCGACAGTGGTGAAAGTGTATTCCTAGCCTTGAATGTCCACTTTGATAAAGGTTAAACCAAACAATTCAACAATAGAGTACTTTTACTGCACAGCTGAGCCAGTGCGCCACACACGTCATCTCTACATCTCTTGCAACCTGCAACAGAAGCATAAAACATGTATTTTTAATATATTTGTCATTTTAATTACATATATATTAGCAGAAATAAAATGACAAAGATATATACAAATAAAAGATAAAATGCTTTGTACTCACCAAAACAACTGAATATTTGAACACAAAATCCATCCTCCTTTCTTTCCTCGAGACTTCAATTACTCTGTTGTACAGTTAATCTGTGCATTTCAGTTCCACCAATATGTCCTTTTCAATAGACATGGAGGCTAATGCTGAAAGCCAAGTCTGTCCAGTAGCATTTCTGGCATACATTTTAATTTGCTTTAAGGCCGAGAATGACCGCCTGATGGTCACTGCCACACATGCCAATGTTTTAAGCTGCCCCATGCTCTCACTCAGATGTTTCTGCTTCAGTGGGACTTCAGGGAGGAGATCAGTGGGACTTTCCCTTCAAAATCAGTCATGGCATTCATTACAGTTAGTTCTGTTTTTAGCCGGGACAGATCGAACAGTGTTCTGTGACTCTGTGTTAAGCTGGAGAAGGCTGTTTGAGGGAATTTCTTCCGGTAGGTCTGAAAGTGCTGGGGGTCGAGGAGGGAAAGAAACATGCATTTTTCGTGGTCTTGAAACCTATTCCGTATCTGGCAAATAATGATGTCCAGAATATTGCTGTAGAGTTGTTGGTAGTGTGCGCGACGGTCTCCTTGTGCTGTACGTGGGCCTCCGCGTGTGCTCGGACCACTTGAGATTTACATTTACATTTTTGGCATTTAGCAGACGCCTTATTCCAAAGCGACTTACAGTCAATACATTTGAATACTAAGCATGTGAATCGTCAGTCCACCATTCGTGGCAGGAAGAGTAATCTAGCTCAGGCCCGGGGCCATTGATAGAAGGAAAAACCTTCTTCAATCACCTTCTTCTAAAACCATTTTTTAATTTTTTATACTGGAGGAACAGAGAAACAGTACAAGGGGGGCAATAGAAGTTCTTAGGGACACAGTAGAGGGGAAAGCGGGTGTCTTTAGGAGACACTACGTAGTGCTGAGGGGCAGAAGATGTCTCAGGAGGAGCAGTTAAGGTGTAACCTGAAGAGGTGGAGGTCTTCAGTCTACGACGGAAGATGGGTAGTGACTCTGCCGTTCTGACAGCCGTGGGGAGCTCATTCCACCAGCGGGGAGCCAGTGTTGTGAAGAGACGTGATCGGGCAGCACGACTGCTGTGCAGAGGTGGTGAGGCCAGTCGGCCAGCCGAGGTGGAGGAGCGGAGTGAGCGGGCTGGAGTTTGGGGGGTTACCATTTCCTTCACCATTTCCCTGTCTCCCTATTAGTGAGTGTAGCTGATGGGTCTCCCTGTATCTCTATTAGAGCAGTGTTGCATCAGTACAGGTACAAGCGTGTCCAGCCTAAGATGCCTTTTGTAATACAGGTTTTCATGCTGCATCAGAACTGTGCCTCTAATGTCACACCAACGATGCGTTCATAAAACTCCATGTTCAACAAACTTGGTCAAGCAAATGTTCATTTTATGCATTTCTTCTCCTTTGGCGCACTCACAGGGTATATACAGGAATCTTGAGGTTCATTTCAATACCTTTCAAATACTTTTTAAAGACCTTGACAATATTTTTCCAGACCTCACCGCCACTTCGAGCTGTAACCGTTTACATCAGTGACACCTTTAACTTAACAGTCTTAGTTTGCAATAGACTAGACCACGATCATACAACAGAATTTCCGGTTCATCTTTGTTTTTTAATAAAACTAATACATTCACAAACTTTTACTAATAGTTTTTAGGACTCAAACTCTTTGGACAGTCTAATTCAGAAAAATGCCTACAAAATTCAAGACCTCATAAAATCTTGATAAGACGTTTTAATACTTAAGGGTCTTGATTTTCCCAAAATGTATATATCAACTTTTAATACTTTTCAAGACACCGGGGATACCCTGATTCAGCCCTATCCCATGCATATTCTGAGTGCCACGTTGATTTCAATGAGTATGCGTTAGTATTTTGCGCACAACAGTGACTGAAGTTCAGCAGGGGGCATCAGCAGCACTGGGAGCTTCCTCCCTCCCTCTCTCTCTCCCTCCCTCCCTCTCTCTCTCCCTCCCTTCCTCCCTTCCCATCCCCCCTCCCTCTCTCCCTCTCCCTCTTATCGACAGCATCCCCCCTCCCTCTCTCCCTCTTATCGACAGCAGTCACAGAGCAGCAAAAACACACCTCCACACAGTTTGTTATTTTTATTTAAATGTCTTTATTAGGATAAAACTTCAATTCAAGCACTTTCCATCTTTATTAGCGTGTTCTGTATACAACTCAAAAAAGTGTAAATAGTGACATAAGAACATAATACAGAGAGAGAGAATACAGAGAGAGAGAATGCAGAGAGAGAGAGAATAGAGAGCGAGAGAGAGAGAGAACCAAATCTCTCGTGAACTTCTATTGCAGCACCATAATCTGTTCTGACAGGATGCATCACAGTGTGGTTCGGCAACCTGACTGCCCAGGACAGAAGACGCTTACAGAGGACAGTGAAGACTGCAGTCAAAATAATGAAAGACAGAACTGCCACAACTCAATAACATCTACAGCACCCACTGTATAAAGAAAGCTCATTATTAAAGACACCAGCCACCCTGCCTATGCACTATTCACACTCCTCCCATCCCAAAAACGCTATCTGTATCAACTCACACACCACCACCCGCCTCAGAAATAGTTTCTTCCCACAGGCAGTCAGGTTGCTGAACAGCTGAACCATGCGCACTGCACTTGGCACTTTACACCCTGCACTAAGACCTTGTACTGTATTGTTGTTTTGTGGACTATGTTGTTGTGTGTGATACTAGAGAGAGACGAGGCTGAAGAATGGCATTGTATTAATACATATCACAATAAACTTGAACTAGATAACTTATTAGCCACACGACCAGAGCCTGTGGAATTTGTTCTTGGTACAGCATATTAATCACTGCAAAAACAAGGAAGTGCCCAATAGACAACAGACAAACATAAATAAATAATACCTTTCACACAAGAAATGCAGCTCAAAGTGCTTTACAACAGGGATAAAAACATATACAAGCATAACATTTATATAACAGCAGGGGAACTAGATAAAACAGTAAAAAGAAGTAAAGATAAAATGGAATAAAAGAAGAGAAACAAATGTAAGAAATAAATAGATAAAACATTTAATAACAGTCACAAAAGTGAGGTTCTATCCCCTAAAACGAAATGAAGGTTCCACTGCCTTAATAAAATGCTGAAGGACTTTGTACCACTGAGTCCCTTGCCTTGAAAATATTTCAGAGTCCCTTGCCTTGACAATATTTAAGACTTCACTTGGCTTTAACATATTTAAGACTTGGCTTTATTAACATATTTAAGACTTGATATTAAACCTCACAGGTTGGTGAGAAAATATAACATTTATCCTTTTAGTTTATTTCTTAAAAATGTAAACGTACAACACCAGTGCCCCGTTTGCCAGGTAAATCACAGGTGCTGCTACTAGTGAGCTAAACGTCACCTGTAACGTATCCGTTTCCGCCTCCTACGACGTGGACGAGGGGTTGGATTTTAGGAGGCAACTTTATTAGGCAGATATCAAAAACATACAATTACATACATTTTTCAACAACATTACAACAACTCGGAATCGCGCCATATAACCAAACCGGTCATGCTGGATGATGTTGCAGGCAGCATAACATTCGCCACTGCGTCTCCAGACTCCATCACGTCCGTCACGTGTGCTCAGCCTGAACCCGCTCTCTTCTGTGAAGTGAACGGGGCGCGAATGACGAACCTGCAAATCCTGGTGTTCTCCGGCAAATGCCAACCGAGCTGCACGACTGTCCCAGGGTCCCCACTGTTCGGGGGTCCGTCGTATCGGAGTGCAATTGTTGATGACGTGATTGGTTAATATTCCATACACAGTCGCATCACCTGACGTGGGAGGTTCAAGGAATAAAGGGGAGGTGACATTGACCGAGAGTGACAGAGATCTCCTGCATACCAAGTAGCCATGTGTTACTAGGTGCACATTTTATTTTTTCACTAGGTGACTGATTTTCCTGCTTGGAAATACAGCTTATTTGATCAAAAGTATACTTGTGCTTTGTCTTTTCCTAAATGCCATTTATTTACATTTATTCACATGTTATTGGACTGATTTTCCTGCATGGAAATAAAGCTTCTTTTATCAAAAGTATACTTGTGTGAGAGTGCTTT